>NC_141138.1:22083500-22691500 GCF_053477565.2 Lygodium microphyllum
TTATTTAAAGAATCTCGGATGGAATATCCAAGTACTTCAAGTGGGATATCTAAGAACATGTCTTATGTGACCGTTCCTTTAAATCCATCGATAATGGAAAATTCAAATATCTCAAGTGTACCTTTAAATCCGTAAACTTCTATTCTAGCCTATATGATACAAACAGGAGTGCCTTCTATGCTGCAATCTCAATCCCCTCTTAATGAAGTGAAAGTAGCTGATATTATTGCAAAATCCCTAGGAAAGTTGAAGGAGGACATTATGAGTGCAGCGCAAGCACCTTGAAAGAAATTTTTCGGTAACAACACTGTCTTCTAGTTCACAACAATTCTCGAGTAGCTCAACTCCAAACCCACCTAGATCCAATATCTGCAGTGGTAAGTGTCATGGGTATGGCCATGTGGCTACAGAGTGTCTGACACCTTCAAGACTAATGCCTAACCATCCATATTTTTGAACCTTTTGCCTTAAGATAGGGCATCTAGATACAAATTGTTGGCACAAGATAGGTCAAGAGCAACAACAAGCTTGTTTAATGCAAACGAATTACAATTACATGGATTGTAATAATACGACTTATGCGATTGGACCACCTAATCAACCCTTTAGGCCAAGAGGATTTCCAACCCAAGGTCACAGACTCCCAGTACCCCGAAATAATTACAATAATGATAGAAACAGAGGAAGAGATTCTCCTTTTTGGAGAAATAATGGTCCTTTTCGTAATCCAATGGGGCAAGGGGGACCACAAAGACCTAGGGGACTGGTAATTTGTTATCGATGCCAACAGGAAGGTCATATAGCTACATATTGTCCAAATGCGCATAAAAATTAGGACTATACTCATTTATGCAGGAGAGATGTAGTGGCCAAGGACATCACGAAGAGAATTGCCCTAAGCGAGAAGATAACCAACCTAATGACAAGGGTAAGAAAATGTTTAATGAACCCTCAACCTCATCTACAAATTTAGTTGAAATAGAAACAACAAGGCAAGGGAATGGAGTTAGGTCTAAATTCATATCCCATAAGGTGACCTTTAAGGCTGACCCTATGATTGGTGTAGTTACTAGAGCGCAAAGCAGCAATGAGAGGAGTAAGGTCTGGAGGAAGAAAGTTTACAATTAAAAGAAGCAATGAAGGATAAATCTAAGGATATAGATCCTAATGTAGAACTACTTGAGTCAAAGTCTCCACAACATTCCTCTGACCATCCATTATTACATGTGCCTTTGGCAAATCCTAAGATTCAAATAGGGGTAGCTCCTTTTTCCAAAATATTGATACCTCCTAAAGAAGAAAGTAAAGAGTAAGCAGAAGCAATAAATAAGACTTATTATCTTTGGGCTGCATTAGAGCAAGTATCTTTGACCATTAACCTTCGACAATTGCTAGAAATAGCGCCTACATGTCAAAAACAGCTTTATCATAAATTAGTTTGGCGTCGAAGAAAGAGGATTGAAATTAACGTTCCTAAAGTAATCGTAAGAAAAGCAACTAAGGACGTGAAAATGGTAGATTTGTTTGTGGATCTAGGAGCTCCAGTTATAGATACTACTATTAATGGCCACTTGCTGAATGAATTGCAGTTAGATGGTGACTCAGCAGCAGTCAATTTGATGACATAACAAACAATGCATGAATTAGGATTGAAGAATTTAGAGCCTACCAATATTGTTTATGTGTGGCTGATCAAAGGAAAGTGATTCCTTTGAGGTTACTTCGTAATGTGAAATCTGTAATTGCTGGCTTAGAATTTCATGTGAATTACTTAGTAGTTCGCTCATTGTCAAATATCTCTTCATATTCTGTGTTGTTGGGTCGACCTTGGTTATAGCAAGCAAAGTGCACTCGAGATTGGTATAAGGTTCAACTGTGATTGGTCCTCAAAATGATCGAGTTAAAATACAAGTTATTTCGAAAGGATTTTTGAAAGAGTCAGGAGATGAGATGGTTAGTGAAAGGGATGAGAAATCCAACAGTGAGTTTTATGATTCGGAAATGGAGATGATCGATAATGAAGGGCCTTATGCCTAGTTATTTAGGACACAACGCCCAACAAGAGCAGAAAAAGTGGAGGTAAATACAGTACATCAACCTTATAAGGTAGAACATATGGGTATTGGTGAATATGTTGTAACATTTTCATCAGACAATGATTCAGATAGTGAGATCACTCACTGATTGTCTACATCTAAAGATACAACCCTAGACTGCTTAATGCTCTCTATGGATGCGTTTTTTACGCATAGCAGGGCAAAAGTGATTTCTATGGATGAATTAGAAGAGGAAGAGATGCCTGAGTTAGTGACATTTAATGTAGATGACATCTCAACAACCTCTTTGGAGAATATGGAAGAATTTGACGTTACTAAGAATGATAATGGCATGCCTGAAGGTAGGGTTTTTACTATTTCCCCTTATGAGGAAAATGCGAGGAAAATGCTCTACCCTTTGGATTTAAACAATTGCTAGATATAGCTAGAAGAACTTATTATTACTAGTTATTAGAAAGAAAGGAAAGAGAATGGAGGAGTAGGAATAGGTGCAAACTGTTACAAAGACCAATATCGCAGGATGATGAGGATGACTCAACTTCGGCCTTGCATAGGTTTTCACAACCATCTAGTGAACATCATGGTAATTATGATAGGATTATTAGAGAATTAAATGAGGCTTTGAAAGTAGAACGTGAGGCAGCAGTGTGACTGCTATACATGAAGCAATGAAGAAAATTACTGAGTTACAAAAAGAAAAGACAAAATTTCAATTTAGAGAAAGGCGATATCTAGATGAAATTTCACTTCTAGAGTTGTGTTTAAAGGAACAGAGATCGAAATTTAGTTGTAGGGAGTTACAAATGGAACAAGCTTTATATATAGATAAGAACTATTGGGGAAAATATGAAAAGATTAATCGATTTTGGGAAAAAGAATAAGTCTAAGTGTCTTTTTGAACTAGAAACTTGAGTGACAAACCCTACTAGTGCTCCTTGGTTGTATCATCCCTTTAAGCACTTCAATGGAATTATGCAAAATATGTATCATTGTTCTAAGGGACCACTAGTTGGTTATCAATGAGTACAATCTAAATCCGCTACTATCAATATGTAAAATATACTAATCCTTTAAAAACAAAAAGAAAGGGGGGGGAAAACACTTTTGGTTTGGTTGATACCTTTATGTTTTAGGTTTTAGCACACTTTAGTTTAGTTAGTCTTCCATGGTTAGGTAATTAATTTTCACGCATGGTTAGGATACTCCTTCAATGCTAGGAGCTCATTACAAGGCAGTTTGACTAGACAACCCATTTTCAAAGGAGTTTCACTCTTTATTGATCTAACATATTAATGGGTTAGTGGTTAATGGTTGAGTTTTGTGCAGATTTGATTATTGTTGCAATTTGCAAATCACTACGTGATTATCTTCGCAATTATCTTGGAGTTGCAATATCCATATACATAACAAGTTGTTTCATATCTAGTTTATCTCTTTATATTCATTTGAAATTAGGGAAAGTTCAAAATATAACTTAATTGCAATCATTTAGAGTTTTCCAAGCCTAAATACCTACAGAAGAAACACAAACCTCAATTTTTAAAACACAAATACACCGAAAGAAATATATAACCAATTCAATCTATATAAGAGTTCACCACATGGGATGGGGCTTTAGCACCAGCGAGTGATTGAAAGGAGGTAATGTGTGTGCATGACATAGTGAATTTCATTGTATGGAAGTTTGATTGGGAATCCAATAGAGTTTTTCCCTATCCTTTTGTTGCTTTTCTAGCGAGATGTGGGGTAGCTAAATAACAAGGTTCTCTCCACAAAATTTGGACTAGGAGTAGCGTGGATGAGAGATGATGAACTAATGAGTATCTTTGCTTATCATTTGCTTAGCCAGAGTGACTAGTATTATGTGCTAGATTAGATTCCTCGAGCAAAGTTGTTGAGCTAAAATGTTTGATTATTCAATTAAGTTATGCATTCATAGCCTTCTAGTTGATCCTTTATACAAACAAAACTTAAATTCCAATCCAAATAATAAAAGTTCGGAAGAGTCTATATATTAATTCTTCAAAATTCAAGAAAGAAAAAAAAAGAAAGAAAAAAAGATAAAATGAAAAAAAAAACACCCTGAGACTGCAAGGTTGAAGAAGTGAAAAGAAAAAAAAAACACCAAACGAAGATAACCATCACATCTGAGGTCCTACTAGGCTATAGGGATTTCCTTGATAGGTGCCCTGTGTCTGATGCCTTGCATTCCTTTGGGGTGGGACCTTTTGGGAAGGATAATCAATGTATATAATCTTTTGGCATTGAGTGAAAGCCACTACCATTTAAAAAACAAATAAACAACCCTCTAGACAATTGGAAGTTAGGGTCCATTGACTGGTTGTTCAAGTAGAACATGAAGGGTTAGCAACTAAACCATAGGTTTCCTATTTGGTGTCATAATGTTAGCTTGCTTTGTTTGGGTTCTTTGTTAGGCATGGACCTTATCAATGAGGCTATTTCAAAAGCAATATTCCTAGTAGGATAGTAGTGTGGCATTTTCTTGCCTAGAGGGATGATTGTTGTTTAGTGGCTCTAGAAAGCTTCCTAGTTGGTATATTCTATGCATTGGATGAAGCCATGTTATGCACTTAAGTGGGGAGAGTGAGTAAGGGACTGCTAGTATGCACAAGTTTTTATACAACTTAATTGAATATTTGCTTTGCTGGATTTATAATAGGACACTAGTAAATATTTTCCTATCTTTTCAGTGTCTACTAGTTTTCTTTGTGTGTTTTTGCAGTTCTTATAGTTGTGCTCGCGAGGATGATTCACAATTAAGTGAGGGAGAGTATATTTTTCTATTGAGGTGGTGTTGCAATGTTCGTGATGTAGTTGTGCTCGTGAGGACACTTCACACTTAAGTGGGGGAGAAATGGCAACACTAGAAACAATGTTCGTGATGTAGCTGTGCTCGTGAGGACACGTCGCACTTAAGTGGGGGAGAAATGACAACACCTAGAAACAATGCCTAACATTGCAAAATTTTTTAGCAAAATTGTACACAATTGGTACGTTGTTACCAACTTTTTCCATTAATTTAATGCAGATGAGGTCGATATTTTGTCTTTGGAGGATGTGTCTCTACAGTCCCGGCAAGTGGAAAATCCTGGTTTGAAGGAGTTTTGTGCTAGAGGGTGGACTTAGGAAAATACCAGGTAGAATTTGATAGTTTTATCTAATCAAAAGGGATTAGAACTTTGGCTTAGATGATCATTTGACCTTTCTTCCCATAAAGATCATATTGACAAATCCAAATGAGTCATTTTTGGAAGGTTAGAGATGGTTGAGTGTATAGTCAAGTACGACTTGGCAAAAGTAAAAGACACGAATTCGATAGCACAGATTGGACAAGTGGTCTTGGTCATTGATGATGATCGTAGATAGGAGTACTTGAACTGGCAAATTTTTCATCACATCATACATAGGATAGACATTGGGATATGGTAGGGAGAGAGCTGTATTTCCAAGATGATTACAGAGGCATTTACAATTATTGGGATTTTCACCTCAAACATAATATTGGTGAATTTGATAATTTTCTAAGGCGTTTATGCATTCCATAGTGACCTTCAACTTCCACTATTTTGAGCTACAATACGATAGGTAGGTGATTGGATAAAAGACATTCAATATCCACCTCTAGGGTGGTGATTGCTAGGACGGGGCCATGAGAGGTCACTACAATACCACTTGTATAGTCAAGCCCAATAATTTTTATGAATGAATGAGTTATAGGAATCAAGCTCAATACCTAAGCAAACTAAATATTAGGATGATGCATCATGCTAGTCCATGATCATGTTGAAGTCACCCCCAACAAGTCCTATTCTTGGTGAGACATGAAGTAGTTCAGCCCGTTGCTTCCCCTTTGTTTTTTTTTCTGTCCTATTCTTGGTGAGACATCAAGTAGTTCAGCCCATTGCTTCCCCTTTGTTGTTTTTTCATTAGCTCCATAGACATTGGTGATGTTCATTTTTCTCTTTTCCCATCTTATAGAGATAATCAAAATGCTACCATCTTCAAACCTATAAATGAATTATGGGTCTCTACTTGAATTGACTATGTCATGCAATCAAAATTACCATTTTTTACTCCCTCAAGGTAGCATGAATACTGCTTGTGTTGGAACTTAGAACTAATCCATCTATATCACTTGTGTTTCAAAAAATTAATAACATCAAAGTCATTCTTAGTAATCCATTCCCAAAAAAGAAGTTTCTCCACCTCTCCATTCAATCTAGGCTAATTTTGATATCCATTGTCTCCATATTCGTTTTAGGGGTGCTCCTTAAACCTTTTTTTTTTCCTAATGTCTTCCTCCCAAGCTCTAGAGTTGAGTTGAGCCATGAAGCAATCTTGATTGTTATTCTCTACTCCTTCATGGCAATGCCCATGTGAGGCTACCTTATTTTTGCATCCCAACCTAGAAACTCTATGTTGAGTTATTCTAGTGGAACTCCATTGAGTTGTGAAAATGCCCATGTGAGGCTACCTTATTTTTGCATCCCAACCTAGAAACTCTATGTTGAGTTAGTCTAGTGGAACTCCATTGGAGAAGAGCCAAAGAAGCCAAGAATCCTCAAGTGCCCCAAACCCAATAAAGCAACCAACCAATGGGAGAGAGGATCATCACACACTTTGCATCAATAATCTCAATGTATTTTCCATATTTTGGTATTTTTCAAACTATTATACTCAATCTCCAGTCAGCTTTAATTGAGAAGAAAACAAGCTAGCACTTATGTACAATGAAGATGATCAGATTGGTGATCAAGAAGATCAATCCTATATTCAAGAAGATGATGTTGTTATGGATGATAAGTTTGAGGATTATGGTTGTTGCAATGAAGATGTCATTGTGCATGATTTTCTTGGTTCTCTTATTGATGCTAAGGAGGATAATGCAACTACTAAGCTGGATTTCAATGAAGGAACTTTTCTAGAACTTGAAGAAGTGCCACTACTTGTAGTGCCAAATGCACCAACTTTCGATGTATTTGTTCAAGATACCGATGTTTCCAACATGCAAGATAATATTTCAAGTCATTGCATTATTGGATGTGAAGAACAAGTTAGTGTTTTGCTCCTAGAATTGAGAAACTGTAAGATTAGCACTATAATCCAGGAAGAGCAAGATTGCAAGATTTGCACTACATTTCCTTTGTAAGAGTTGGTTGAATATGAAGCATTACAAAATGCAGTCAGTTTTCATGGTTTTTTTGAATTTCCCCATGAGGTACACTCTATGCTTCAATCTCCAATTGGGATGATTCATTGGTTTTCTGTTGAGCTTGAAAAGGAGAGAAATGTAGCCAATGTTGTAGCAATTGAATCTTTGTCTGTTATTAATCAGCTCCAAGAGGAGAAAGCATTACTACAACAGGAGGTTTCTCAACTGAGGAATGTAATGGATTTCCAAGTTTCTCATTATTTTGAATTCATTAATGATCTTGAGGAATTTGTTATGCAGAAGGATAATGAAATTGCTAATTTGCATACACACTTGGTATTTTCTCCTAGTTCAAGTCAAGATGTTGTTCTTGAAGATCTCTATGCATTGAATGATCATGTTGTTGATGTTTCAATTCAAACTTCTATTTCTAATGTCTTTGAAGACTCAGATCAGTCTATCACTGAAGTTGCAGTATCTAGAAGTATGTAAGTGCCTACAGTGGATATCTATGCAGTTCATATTGCAGCAAGAATGGCTCATGTTATTCATGTTCATTGGTTTTTTAGCATGAAAGTATTGATGATGTATGAGGTGGATGCTTGTAGCAAGTGTATGTTACAATTCTCTGTATCTGTAACGTGTCCACTAGTATCATCCAGGACATGTCTTAGCAGTCCATCGGAAAGGATGTCTAGAAAGCTCCGCCCGGCACTCCCATGGAATGTTACAGGGTTTGCGATCTAGGGCTTTCCGCGTCTGCCACATAGCGGAAGTATTCTGGCCGTTCCCACTTAGGATCGACCGAAATTTGGGTTTTTCCTGAATGGTCATTTCCTAACAGCAACTAATGTCAAACCCAAGTGAACTACTTTACGCAGAAACGCCAGGTCTGAAGCAGATTCACGCTGCACTTGGTTCAAGGAGAATGGGAAACGAGAGGGATGCAAAGCTCAACCTCTCTACCATAAGGCATAGTCCCATTCCGTTCCCCTAAAACAACGTAAATCAGTTAAGACATAACTCTAGGTCAACGCTTTTGTTGTTCGTGTCCTTTGACAATCATCCCGCTGTTCCTCATGATTTGAGAAAAGTTCCCAGCCAACCGGAACCACCCAACCGTAGGACAGACCTTTGGCCCATCGTCCGCACTTTCCTCGGTTTGTTTTAGTTATGTAATTATCTAACACATTAATTGGACATGTAACAATCAGCTTCTTTAATTAATCCATTAAGCACTAGTTCCTTCACGTAATCTTATCATGTGACATAGAAAAACAATATCATGCAAGTTCTTTATTAACATATCATCATATTTATCTTTGAAATACAAGGAATTTCACCCGTAGTCTTGTCCATAATCCGCTCGAAGGCTATCTAGCAATCCACAGGGATCACTATTCCAAGTTTCCGCCCCTAGACTAGTATACGGGCCTCGAGATTCAATCCCGAGTCATGTTAGCCTCTTGTGCAGGACCCAGAAGGCGAGGGATTTACAGCCAGAGCCCCCCTGGCACCCAAGCGTCCTCCTGCTCCAAGTAGCGCTCAACGGAGAGACCTCTCGCGACAGGTTCGGTCCACGTTCCCGGCGTGGTCACAACCCCCTTAGTTAGGGTCAGGCAGACAGTCGGGGGTAACTGAAGCTGCCTCTCCCTTCAAGCCTTCAACCTGAAGTATAGATATTCATTTAATTTGTAATTAATAAATCAAACAGTACTCTAAAATCTTTAACAAGCACAAACATTTCCATTGATCGATCTTGTTGTTGGCAAACTGCTAAGGAAGGAATCTTTCCTTTTGAATGCATCTAGCACTCGATCCGGGGTGCCTTGCAACTTGGCAAGATCCTTTATATTCTGGGTTAGGGCGTACCCTATTAACCCAGCTTGGTCAACCCCAAAGTTCATTGGATACTTTAGTTTTCGGTTTTTTTTTTTTAACCTTCCTTACGTAGAAGTATATCAAAGAATACATCCTTTTGCAAGATAACTTGCATAAGGATCCGCCATCCTTGTTGCAGAAATTTAATCTTTCTTCTTGTGAGTCAATCACAAAACCATATGACTTCGTACTTGCCGCGCAAGTCCTGCATCGTACTATGCGATAATGGAGTTACAAAACAATCTGTTTCAGTTTCTTTAAACTAACATTTGTTAGTCCTAGGGTTTCTTAGCTTTTATTATTTTCTTTAAGAACCTCAGGGACGAACCCTAGTTCTTTTATGTTTACGATTTATTGACCCTACAATCAGGAAAGGTAGGCAAGTATTTAAGGTATAAACGTTTCTTGGATTTTTAATCATTCCCAATGAATATTTCGCAACATAGGTATTTCTAAGTTATATTAATTCGGTTAACTTTTAGAAGGTAATATCAAGATCACTTCTGCACGATTTGTTATCTATGTGTCAATTGATTTTTCAATCCTAAACTTTATCAATTTGAGGTTAGGTAAATTGAATTAATCTTCTTTTTTTCTTGCGAACAAAAAACTCATGCCAAATAAGCAATCTTTCCCTTGCTAAGTTATGCAGTTAGCAATGATAACTTCCTAGAGTTTAAGCATCGTAAGAAACCTTTCATGAATTGCACCTTCCATGATGATTCATTGTAAAAAGAGTGCAAGATGTAGTTTTATACCTTCTAGGCTTAACCGAAGTACACTACTTTAGTGTGTAAATAATTCTTGCTCATAATTCGTTTCAATGAATAATGCTATTTGAGGGATAACTATGTTTATACTTTATTTATTTTACATGTTTAATTAAACTAAATTCCTTCGTTGTAAATAACTAGGACAAAATATATCCTATCCCTAACAATTCATCTTGCACGATTGAATTAAAACCGATATAAAATTAAGAGGAAAAACCTGGGTTTGGGGTGAGATATCCACATGGATACCGAGAGATGACCCTCCCACAGCTACTCCTTGGACTTTCTTAGGCGGCATCGCAGTTGTAGTCCTTCGAACGTGGAAGCAGCTTTATACTCCTTTTCGGAATTCCACTGTCGCTTCAATACTCTTCTTCTCTTTTTCGAGGCAAGGAATCGTTAAGGGATTAACCACGAGAAGGGGGTAATAAGACCTTTAAGGTCTTAATTTCATCGGGAGGGCAAGGTTTACAAAGCCTAGAGAAAAGGCCCTATAGGATTTATACACAGTGAAAAGGGTGTGTGTGAGTGTGGTTTCAAAAAACACAAGAAGGGCCTTAGTGACTTTTAACACGAGGGGGGTTTAAGGTGGATTTGAACCAGGGGAAAAGGCTAAGAAGACCCTTAAAAAGGATTTAAACCGGGAGGGGAGAAAAGGTTAATAAAGGATATAGGAAGGGGTATTCTTGGAGAGTTTTTAGGACACTGGGTGAAAAAGGCTTAGGGGTTTAAAACCCGGGGGTGAAAGGGTAAAAGGGGAAAAGTGAAGGGTGAAAGGGCTTATGGCACGGGGGAAAAAGGTGATAATGGTTCCAAGGGAATGGCAACGGGTTTTAAGCACGGGTATAAAAGGGGCTTTTTAAAGGTCAAACACGGGGGTGAGAGGGGGAAATTTTAACACCAGGGGGTAAAAGGGTGTGTAAAAAAAAAAGGGCACGAGGGAGGAAATTGGATTTTTGGAGGGTTCCAATGGGAAGGGCCTTTATAGGGGCTCCACAGGAAGGGGGGCTTAGAGGAGCCCCCCTTAGAAGCTTCAAGAAGCTTCTTGAAGCTTCTGTGGTCAGGAGCCACATGGGGAGAGAGGATGGATGAAGAACGATTTGAAAGGCTTGAAGGTGGCACGTGGGCCCAACATCAGTCTGTGGCGTTGACGGCAGCAACCCGGCATTGGCGACTGAAGGCGGCTTGGCTCGCACGGCAGTAGCAGCTTTGGCTTTCAGCATGGCAGCTTCTCCAACACGACCTCTCCCTTTGACCACGGCATGCAGCTTCTCAGCTTCCTCTCCTTTCTCACAACCGTCCTCCTACAGCCCTATGCCCTCCCGTTTTTTCTTTTCTAGTCCCCCTTCTCCCTACATGGCGAGGTTTTTTTTATAGGGAGAGGGAGAGGGACCTCCCCTCTCCCACACGGCTTGATGCATGAGCATCGACCCTTCCATGAGCTCCAGCACGGTGCTTAGTCATCGTGCTTTCCCTCTCTCTCCTCCAGCGCGACCATCGGCTGGGGGAGGGAGGGGATAATTAAAAAAATTTGCCCTTATTGCACATTATCCTTTTGGCCTTTGGAAATATTACATTCTCTCCCCCTTGGAGGAATCGAGATGTCCTCATCTCGAGATAAACTGGGGATATTGATGGTTGAGAGTGCTTTCATCTATCCAAGTGGCATCCTCCTCAGGATAATCTTTCCACTGGACGAGGCATTCTCTCAAGGTTCTGGATCTCAATTGTCTGTCCCTAACATCTAAGATCCTGTCAGGCCTTAGTTCAAGGACTCCTTGACTAGGCATTACAACTTGTTGATCGTCAAGTACGTGGTTAGGATTAGGTACATACTTTTTCAATAGGTTGATATGGAATACATTGTGAACCTTTAGGTTCTCGGGAAGTTGCAATTTATAAGCATTAGGTCCTAGGCTTTTGAGGATTTTGTATGGTCCACAATACCTTGGACTTAGCTTCTTGCAATCTCCTAAGGATAGAGAACTCTTTTTAGGGCGTACGTGAATGAAGACCATGTCTCCTTCTTCGAATACCCTTTCTTGACGCTTCAAATCCACATATGCCTTCTGTCTATCCTTGGCCGCTTGTATGTCCTGTCTTATTGACTTTATTTGCTATTCATCTCCTCCAACATCTGCCTTGACTCTTCAACCCTTAGGGTTGGATCAGAAAAGTTTAGGGGACTTCGACAGTCATGACCATACAATGCTTGGAAAGGAGTCATCTGAATGCTCTGCTGGTAAGAAGCATTGTATGCAAATTCTACCAAAGGTAAGTATTGAATCCACCTCTTTGGCTCTCGACAGCAGTATGCCCTAAGCATATCCTCGATGACTTGATTTACTCACTCTGTTTGGCCATCCGTTTGGGGATGGTAGGCGGTGCTAAAACAGAGTTGAGTCCCAATAGCTTCAAAATAGCTCTCCAGAAGTGTGATGTGAAGAGAGAATCACGATCGCTAATGATTCTTTTGGGTAAACCATGTAGCTTGAATATCTCCTTGATAAACAATCTTGCAATGTCTGAGGCTTTATAGCTTGTCTTTACTGGAATAAGGTGTGCAACCTTAGTAAGCATGTCAACCACAACCATGATGGAATTGTATCCTCCCTGGACTTGGGGTAGGCCTACAACAAAATCCATACTGATGAATTCCCATTTCATTTGGGGAATGTCAAGCGGTTGTAGTTTCCCTGGCATCATGACATGTTCGGCTTTGATACGTTGGCAAGACAAACACTCAGTGACATATTTGAGAACGTCACCTTTGAGCCTCTCCCAATGGTAGCTCTTCCTAACTGCATTTAGAGTTTTAGCATAGCCAGGATGTCCTCCGAAAGGGAAATCATGAGCTTCCCACATTATCTTCTGCTTAAGTGACTAGCTTGCTGGTATACACAGCCTTGTTTTGTAGTAGACAAGTCCATTATCAATGGAAAATTCCTGATACTTAGCTTGCATCTTTTGATTTTGATCCTTCATAGAGATCTCCTTTAGCATTGATTGGTAGGCCAAATCATGGCATGCTTCCTCTCTAGCTATCTCAAGTATAGGGTTGTTTGGCATAGATACTTTTGTAGCTAGAGATCTAACCGTTGATGGATTCTGCAAGATTAGGGAATTTAGGAATGCCTTGCGACTAAGTGCATCAGTAACTACATTCTCTTTCCCTGGTCGGTACTTGATTTCAAAGTCATATTCCTCCAACACTTCAATCCACCGACCTTGCCTCATGTTGAGCTCGTTCTGGGTAAAGATCCATTTGAGACTCTTATGGTCGGTTACTAGAGTAAACTTGTTACCCAACAGGTAGTGTCTCCAGAGCTTTAGAGCATGGATGACAGCTAGCAATTCTAGATCATGCGTAGCATAATTCCTTTCATCACTCTTCAATTTCCTTGAAGAGTATGCTACTGGATGACCTTCATGCATAAGTACACACCCCAAGGCAAGAATGCTAGCATCAGTTACTACCTCAAATTCCTTATTGAGGTCTGGAAGTTTTAGAATAGGTGTTGATACCAAACTTTGCTTCAATCTGTCAAAGCTATTTTGTTCGGGAGTTGACCAGGCAATGAAAGTCTGCTTCTTCAATAAATCCGTCAGAGGTGCTGCAATCAAAGCATAGTTTTTGATGAAGACCCTATACCATCCTGTCAATCCAAGAAAGCTACGTATCTCTTTGACGGATATTGGTGTTGGCCAATCAAGCACATCTCTGACCTTGGCTGGGTCCACTGATATTCCTTCTGCTAATACTATGAATCCAAGATATTCAATCTGACGCTTTAAGAATGCACACTTCTTCATTTTTTCATACAGCTTATGTGACCTCATTGTCTCAAGGACAATCCGAAGTTGAGGTTCATGATCTTCTTCCTGTTTAGAATAGACTAAAGTGTCATCGAAGAAGACAAGCACAAAATCATCAAGATATGGCCTTAAGATATCCTGCATTAACCTATTGAAGGTGGCAGGTGCATTCGTAAGCCCGAATGACATAACCAGGAACTCAAAGTGCCCATATCTTGTATTGAAGGCCGTCTTTGGGATATCTTCTTCCTTGATCCTTATCTAATAGTAACCTTACCTGAGATCAATCTTGGAGAAGATCTTCGCACCCCAAAGACGATCAAGAAGCTCATCTATTCTAGGAATAGGATACTTGTTCTTGACTGTTGATTGATTCAAACCTCGGTAATCAATACATAGTTGAAGTGTCCCATCTTTCTTTTTCTCGAATAGTACTGGAGCTCCCCACGGTGAATTGCTAGGCCGGATGTAGCCCTGATCTAACAGTTGCTTGAGTTGTTCCTTCAACTCAATTGCTTCTGGTATGGACATTCTATAAGGTCTCTTTGCAATTGGTGCAACTCCAGGTACTAACTTAATCTCATGATCCACTTCTCTTTGAGGCGGAAGTTCAGTCAACTCTTCAAGAAATACGTCCGTGTATTCCTTTAGCCAAGAAGGTCCTTCATGAGACTCTTGCTTTTGATCTAATTTGTTGAGTTTGATCAAGTAAACAGGTAATCCTTTTCTAACTCCTTTTATGATCCAGGATACTTTGGCCAATTGGATTCTCGGCACTCCAGCCTCACCTTGAGTTGTGACTAATCCCCTTTCAGAGTTTCGAAAGGAAACTTGACCCTTTTCACAGTGAATGTGGGCGTCGTTAGGTTTAAGCCAATCCATTCCGAGTAGACACTCATGGATACCTAAATTCATGACTCTGAATTTAACCGAAGTCTTCTTTCCTCCCACAAAGAATTCTACCTTAGTAGTTTGCCTGGTATAAGTAACCTCACGACCATTTGCCAATTCCACAAGCAGGGTAGGTGCTTCTACTGTGGCTATTCCTAATCTTTTTGCACATGCTGGTGAGATAAAGGAATGTGTACTACCACAATCAATCAAGGTCTTGAAACCTTTACCTTGATAGTCCGACGGTGTCTGAATTATAGAGAACTGGCGATTCGGCCCTTTTTTGTGTAAAGCGGCATGGATTGTCGCTCTTTCGAATTCTACTTCCATGGTCAGATCTTCTTCTTCCCCTTCTTCGCACATCTGCCTATTGGCAATGCAGGCGGTTCTTCCTCTTCCTCGGGTAGCGGCTCCTTGACCATGGCATGTTCCTTGGAAAGGCGCTTGGTGATGTCCTCCACCAAGCTTGGGACATTGCCTCTTGAAGTGATCGGGTTCGTTGCAGTGGAAACAACGGAGATTTTGGCCATTACTTTGAGTAGGAACGAAGTTGTTGATGTTATTCGTCCTTGCTTTCTTTCTTTGTCCCTAATTATGACCTTGAACTCTCTTAATTTGAGGTCTGAATGCTCCTCTGTTCGGGTCATTATAAGACCGAGTTTTGTTACCCCTTGGTCTAGCTTGCACCTCTTGAATTATAGGCACCGCTCGAGTGAGTGCATCCTGAAGATCTGATGGACGCATAGATTCGAGACGGGTAATTACTGGTGGATTTAAGCCCGCACAAAATTTGGACACCTGCTGTGTCACGTCCATCTGTGGCGCATACTTTAAAAGTGAGACGAATTTAGAGTAGTATGCGTCAAGAGTGAGTCCTAGCTGTTTTAGCTCGTAGAACTTGTTCATTTTCTGCGTGCGATATGCAGGTGGTAAGTATCTTCCCTGCACGGCTTTCTTCAATTTCTCCCAGGTAACGGATCCCTCTACAATCCCTTGATCCCTGCACCATTGCTTCCACCAAAGTGTGGCTTCGCCGATGAGTTTTAACTTGGCGAGCATAGCCTGATTGGTGGGTGCAGTACTGGCTGCTTCGAAGTAATCCTCCATGGATTCAATCCAAATTTCAGCATCAGCCTGAACGAATCTGCCTCTCCCGTCAAACTCGAGTGGCTTAATCTGCTTGAGAAGGAACTTATTCTCCTAGATCACAGCAATACTTGATGTAGGAGGCGAATTAGGAACATGTACTTGGGGTTGTGCCTGAATAAAGGTTTTCTTAACGTTATTATACGATATTCGATGCTAGCTTATATTAAATCTGTAATTCAGCTATCTCATAAACAATGTAGCTACTTAACTCTTATACACAGCTAGACATTGATAAAAGAAGCCTTTATTTGTATTTATATGGGCATAGCCCTTTCAAATACAATGTTTCATGTGATGATAAGCCTATTTTTACATTTAGTTTGGGGAGAACAACGTTGTATTGCATTTATCTACAGGACCTGTGTAATAGTAGGGTTCTGGGTCATGGATCTTCAGGAATCGATAAGTCATTGGAAGTTCAGGATATCCTTTCCGTTGGAATCCATACTTCTCATGGCGGCCCAACACTTTAATCCTATCGGCGGGGATTACACGACTTACTTCCTCATATACATATGAGTTCATCTCAACCCTCCAACCTCGAATATGTAAAGTCGAATTTACGTGAGCTTCCACAAAAACGAATAGCTTCACGACTTTCAGGTCTTCCAACCACTTGATCCTTTTTAGGTTGGTCTGTAGATAAGCAAACCGATGGGCGGCTATATAGTAGATTCCTGAAGCACCCGTCCATCTTCGTTCCATGTACAAAGGTGATGGATTATAGATCTGCTCCAGGATATTCATCATCCCAATTCTTTGTCTATAAAGCGGAGAATGCATTGCAGTCATAAACATGACTCGAAATACCAAAAATTTGTTCCACGCTTCGTAATTCTGCAAGACAACATTGAAGGTAAGGAAATGTTTAGACAACAATAATTGCTTTACTTCATTTCTTTGAGATTTCATAAAAACAATTCCGTTGTTGGTCGAATCTGATACCAACTGTAACGTGTCCACTAGTATCATCTAGGACACGTCTTAGCAGTCCATCGGAAAGGATATTTAGAAAGCTCCGCCCGACACTCCCATGGAATGTTACGGGGTTTGCGATATAGGGCTTTCCGCATCTGCCACGTAGCGGAAGTATTCTGGCCATTTCCACTTAGGATCGACCAGAATTTGGGTTTTTCCTGAATGGTCATTTCCTAACAACAACTAGCATCGGACCCAAGAGAACTACTTTACGCAGAAACGCCAAGTCCGAAGCGGATTCACGCTGCACTTGGTTCAAGGAGAATGGGAAACAAGAGGGATGCAAAGCCCAACCTCTCTGCCATAAGGCATAGTCCCATTCCGTTCCCCCTAAAACAGCGTAAATCGGTTAAGACATAACTCTAGGTCAACGCTTTCGTTGTTCTTGTCCTTTGACAATCATCCCGCTGTTCCTCGTGATTTGAGAAAAGTTCCCGGCCAACCGGGATCACCCAACCGTAGGACGACCTACGGCCCATCCTCTGTACTTTCCTCGGTTTGTTTTAGTTATATAATTATCTAACACATTAATTGGACATGTAACAATCAGCTTCTTTAATTAATCCATTAAGCATTGGTTCCTTCACGTAATCTTATCACGTGACATAGAAAAACAATATCAGACAAGTTCTTTATTAACATATCATCATATTTATCTTTGAAATACAAGGAATTCCGCCCGTAGGCTTGTCCATAATCCGCCCGAAGGCTATCCAGCAATCCACAGGGATCACTATTCCAAGTTTCCGCCCCTAGACTAGTATATGGGCCTCAAGATCCAATCCTGAGTCACGTTAGCCTTTTGTGCAGGACCCGAAAGGCGAGGAATTTACGGCAGAGCCCCCCATGGCACCCAAGCGTCCTCCTGCTCCAAGTAGCGCTCAACGGAGAGACCTCTCACGGCGGGATCGGTCCACGTTCCCGGCACGATCACAACCCCCTTGATTAGGGTCAGGCAGACAGTCGGGGGTAACTGAAGCTGCCTCTCCCTTCAGGCCTTCAACCTGAAGTATAGATATTCATTTAATTTGTAATTAATAAATCAAACAGTGCTCTAAAATCTTTAGCAAGTACAAACATTTCCATTGATCGATCTTGTTGTTGGCAAACTGCTAAGGAAGGAATCTTTCCTTTTGAATGCATCTAGCACTCAATTCGAGGTGCCTTGCAACTTGGCAATATCCTTTATATTCTGGGTTAGGGTGTACCCTATTAACCCAGCTTGGTCAACCCCAAAGTTCATTGGATACTTTAGTTTCCGGTTTTCTTTTTTAAACCTTCCTTACATAGAAGGATATCAAAGAATACATCCTTTTGCAAGATAACTTGCATAAGGATCCACCATCCTTGTTGCAGAAATTTAACCTTTCTTCTTGTGAGTCAATCACAAGACCATATGACTTCGTACTTGCCGCGCAAGTCCTGCATCGTACTATGCGATAATGGAGTTACAAAACAATCCGTTTCAGTTTCTTTAAACTAACATTTGTCTGTCCTAGGGTTTCTTAGCTTTTATTATTTTCTTTAAGAACCTCAAGGACGAACCCTAGTTCTTTTACGTTTACAATTTACTGACCCTACAATCAGGGAATGTAGGCAAGTATTTAAGGTATAAACGTTTCTTGGATTTTTAATCATTCCCAACGAATATTTCGCAACATAGGTATTTCTAAGTTATATTAATTTGGTTAACTTTTAGAAGGTAATATCGAGATCACTTCCGCACGATTTGTTATCTATGTGTCAATTGATTTTTCAATCCTAAACTTTATCGATTTGAGGTTAGGTAAATTCAATTAATCTTCTTTTTTTCTTGCGAACAAAAAACTCATGCCAAATAAGCAATCTTTCCCTTGCTAAGTTATGCAGTTAGCAATGATAACTTCCTAGAGTTTAAGCATCGTAAGAAACCTTTCATGAATTGCACCTTCCATGATGATTCATTGTAAAAAGAGTGCAAGATGCAGTTTTATACCTTCTAGGCTTAACTGAAGTACACTACTTTAGTGGGTAAATAATTCTTGCTCATAATTCGTTTCAATGCATAATGCTATTTGAGGGATAACTATGTTTATACTTTATTTATTTTACATGTTTAATTAAACTAAATTCCTTCGTCGTAAATAACTAGGACAAAATATATCCTATCCCTAACAATTCATCTTGCACGATTGAATTAAAATAGATATAAAATTAAGAAGGAAAAACCTAGGTTTGGGGTGAGATATCCACATGGATACCGGGAGATGACCCTCCCGCAGCTACTCCTTGGACTTTCTTAGGCGGCATCGCAGTTGTAGTCCTTCGAACGTGGAAGCAGCTTTACACTCCTTTTCGGAATTCCACCGTCGCTTCAATACTCTTTTTCGAGGCAAGGAATCATTAAGGGATTAACCACGAGAAGGGGGTAATAAGACCTTTAAGGTCTTAATTTCATCGGGAGGGCAAGGTTTACAAAGCCTAGAGAAAAGGCCCTATAGGGATTTATACACGGTGAAAAGGGTGTGTGTGAGTGTGGTTTCAAAAAACACAAGAAGGGCCTTAGTGACTTTTAACACGGGGGGTTTAATGTGGATTTGAACCAGGGGAAAAGGCTAAGAAGACCCTTAAAAAGGATTTAAACCGGGAGGGGGAAAAAGGTTAATAAAGGGTATAGGAAGGGGGATTCTTGGAGAGTTTTTAGGACACGGGGTGAAAAAGGCTTAGGGGTTTAAAACCCGGGGGTGAAAGGGTAAAAGGGGAAAGGTGAAGGGTGAAAGCGCTTATGGCATGGGGGAAAAAGGTGATAATGGTTCCAAGGGAATGGGAACGGGGTTTAAGCACGAGTATAAAAGGGGCTTTTAAAGGTCAAACACGGGGGTGAGAGGGGGAAATTTTAACACCAGGGGGGTAAAAGGGTGTGTAAAAAAAAAGGGCACGAGGGAGGAAATTGGATTTTTGGAGGGTTCCAATGGGAAGGGCCTTTATAGGGGCTCCATGGGAAGGGGGGCTTAGAGGAGCCCCCCTTAGAAGCTTCAAGAAGCTTCTTGAAGCTTATGTGGTCAGGAGCCACATGGGGAGAGAGGATGGATGAAGAACGATTTGAAAGGCTTGAAGGTGGCACGTGGGCCCAACGTCAGTATGTGGCGTTGACGATAGCAACCCGACGTTGGCGACTGAAGGCGGCTTGGCTCGCACAGTAGCTTTGGCTTTCAGCGTGGCGGCTTCTCCAACACGACCTCTCCCTTTGACCACGGTACGCAGCTTCTCAGCTTCCTCTCCTTTCTCACAATCGTCCTCCTACAGCCTGATGCCCTCCCTTTTTTCTTTTACAGTCCCCCTTCTCCCTACATGGCGAGGTTTTTTTTATAGGGAGAGGGAGAGGTACCTCCCCTCCCCCACACGGCTTGATGCATGAGCATCGACCCTTCCATGAGCTCCAGCACGGTGCTCAGTCATCGTGCTTCCCCTCTCTCTCCTCCAGCACGACCGTCGGCTGGGGGAGGGAGGGGATAATTAAAAAATTTTGCCCTTATTGCACACTATCCTTTTGGCCTTTGGAAATATTACAGTATCAAGAAAGCTTCAGAATGATATGCAAGAACCTAAGTTTCAGCAATTCCTACTGTTAAATTTTGAATTCCTACAACAGTATCTTGACTTCATGCAGCAATAGCCAAACTTCATGTAGCAGCAAGCTGAATTTATGTAGTACCTACAGTAGCAAGTTGAATTCTTGTACTTCCTACAGTAGCAAAATGTACTACAACAAGCTGAAAATGTAGTTAGAAATGCTACAACGACCTCAAAAAAAGCAAATACGACAACCACATGATGATTACTGGTTCCAAGTACTTGAAAATCAACAGTTGCAAGTTGTTGTGGATTATCTTACATATTTCTTTCAGGATGCAATGTCTTATTCAAGATCCAAATTGGATCTACATTGCCATACATTTATTATGATGAAAATGCTAGAGCATCATTGATATTTTTTCAAGTAAATGCAATTATTCTTTGAGTAGTAATCTACTTATTATATTATGGTTTTATATCTTCATTCTCTATTATATACTATGGATGTCATTGTATAATATGAGTTCTCAGCCCTGGCATATTTCATTGAAATGGTTGTACTATAATAAAACTATGGTTCATTACCTATCAACAATAGTTGCAGTTAACTTTCATACTAGCTAGAATGCAAGGGGGCATTGTTCAAGTTGGTTATGATGAGCCACAGAAGGATTATGCTCCATACAGTAATTTCAAATTTCTACACTTCATGAAGCTGCTTTGTACTTCTATCATCACCAAAAACAAGTTTGTATGGAGCAGAGATCTCACACTTGAGAAGGTTCATGATATGGATGTTTTACCTATTGGATTCACAAGCATCATGTTCAAGAGCAGTCTGTTATGGATTGCCATGATGCTCATGAGCCTCCTAGCTCATGAGTTACTTTGATGTACCATTGTTAGATCTATTTCCTTCTTTGTTGTTAACCCTCAAATGAACAAGGTGGAAAAGCCAAAAAATCTAAAGCAAAAGACAAAGCCGAGGCAAAAGTGAAATAGAAGACAAAGGCGCGCCAAGAAGAATGTGGAAACATAAGAAGTGCAAAAAAGTCCTAAAGCAAGGAGAAAGATGCACGAGAAAAAGTGCAAGTCAATACTTTTGTAAAAAAGGCGCAGGATGCACCACGATTTATTTTAAGAGTGCCAGGCTCTCACCCGTGCAATTTGTAAAGGTAGATGGGCGGTAGGAAGGAAGCTAGGAAGATAGGAGGACAATGGGAAAAAGGGCCTAGGCCACGGCCCACCATGTAAAAAGGGGATAAGGGGATGACAGCCCAAAAGGGATTTAGGGTTTTGTATATAAACTTGAAAAGTGAATGAGAAGCTCATACTTATGTGTGACCAAAAGTGGCTCTCCTCTTCCTCTTCTTCTTATTCTTCTTCTTCTTCTTCTTCTTCTTCTTGCTTGCTTGAGCTTGTGCTTGAGACAGGGAGTGTGAAAGAGTGAGAGAGTGAGTGTGTGAGGGTGAGGGACCGGGGAGGAGAAGCTCTCCATCTTCTCCTCTCTTCTCTTGTCTTGCTCGCGACAATGGAGCTTGGAGCATGGAGCTTGAGGAAGGAGCTTGCTTGAAGCTCGCACTTGGATCGTGGAGCTACCAGAGTGTGCAGGAGAGGAGGTAACTCGATCAACATGGAGATAAGCTCACTACACTCATGGATAGGTAGCGCGTTTGCTATGTGAGAGGTAGCCATTAGTGCTCGGATTGGAATGCTTGAAGCAATAAGCGGTCTGTGGGTCTTGGCGGTTGAGCGAGAGCTCCCACATTTTGGTTCCGTTGGTGAGACCAACAGATTCAAGCCTTGAGCGCTTGCGTGCTTCGAATTGAGCATTGAAGTAGGGTTTTTCCCAAGCCAATGCTTGTGGTAGATAGGTAGAAAGTGAGGGAGTTTGAAGAGGTATTTGATCTCCTTAACAAGTAGGTTTTTGGTGTTTTGGATTTGAAAAGTATGTTGGAGTAGGGTAGGTATTCTCTTTGTGATTTGGATGTATTAGGGTAGGAAAAAAACAAAGAAAAAGAAGAAAAACAAGCATTGGGATTTTGCTGTCATAACAGGGCAAGAGGGTTTGATTTCATTGCCAATCTGCATTTTGGAGTTGATTTGCTATTCCATTATATACAACTATTCCCCTCCACCCATAGCTTTGATCTGGAGGTGCGAGCGATAGGCCGTAACCTAAATCTTGTGATTCGAGTGATTTATTGTTGCGCTGGTCAAAATTGCACCGTGTTCGGCCCACCGTCTGAGTGACAATGATTCTGGGCCAAGTCCTAGAATCATCCCTCGGTGGTCGAATCAACCATTCGGCCCATCTTACTCGGACGCCCTCTTTTCGACCCGCCCAAATCAAGCATTTGGACCAACTTGATGTTCGACCTTCAGCCCTGCCAACTCGGCCCAACCCCACTCGGACAAGTTGCCATTCGGCCCTTAGTCCAACCTGACTTGGCCCTCGGCCCACTCAACCACTTGGCCCTCGAACACCCACACTCGAACTGGCTGAATTTGACATTCGGATCAATTACATTTGGCCCTTTCTCATTCGGCCCTCAACCATTCAAATGGGCCGAATCGGGCATTCAGCCCTGCAATTTGGACTTGTTGGGCCGAATTTAGATTTTTTCAAAATTCTAACCTGTAGATTTTGAAACCAAACAGAGACCACATAGAGCCAAAAGCACATCATAGATCTATTACTAGACTGAAATCTAGAGCAAGTAGTTTAAAAATTGGCTACGAACAGTCCTTCAAATTGCGCATGGCATTTACCATAACGACCACGCGGGCCGGGGGGACTATCCCCCCCTCCCCCGAACCTACCGCAAAGGGGGTCTGCCCCCTCTACACCTCCGCCAAGTAGGTTAGAGGGAAAACACATGCCGCGACATGTCCTCCAAATTAGATCCTAGTGTAATAAGGGCTTTGCACAAGCATAGATCCTCACTTGCAAAACATCAACCAAAAGCCCATACCCGAACAAAGCAGAGACCCTAGAACCTAAATGGGCCAATCTAGCCAACAAGGGCACAAAGGCCATACCACAAAAACATGTATAGATTACGTCTGGAGTGCATCTAGTCAAAGCGGAATGGAATCGTGAGCATGTCAAAGAAGGAGCCCACAGTGCTACTCTGCATGATGGCCAGGAGCTCAAGCAGCCAACCAAGGCCTATCTCTTTCTATATCCCTAGCAACATGCTAGAACTTCACAAGATCCTCGAGTATCTGACAGGTAAATTGACTGGCAACCCCGCTTCTAATCTCAAGCCTCTCAGAGATCTGTTGGGTGAGCCTAAGTGGAAATGGACTAAGGTGCACGATCTGAACTTACTATACAATTGGGCCTTAGTCACCAACAAAGGACAGGCTAGAGACAAGAGTCTAGGAGATGACGAGCAGTTACGAGGAGCTAATTTCGATGATGAGTATGAGGACTGCCACTCCATTAGTGAGAAAGCACAACAGAAGATGTGGTTCGACAAGCATGTCAAACAACGTAAGTTTGAGCAAGGAGACCTTGTTTTGCTCTACTTGGTAAAGGGCCACAAGCAAAAAATGAAATTCCGAGGATTAGCACCTTTTCGAGTGCGCACCATTAGTAGAACGGGCAATGTAGAACTTGAAATCCTCGAAGGTGAGGGCATGGGCTCCTTCAATGGTAGTCACATGAAGAAGTACTACCCTCCCACACATCCGTTGCATGCGCCCCCTATGCTAAAAGCCCATGTTAATGTCCGCATAGCCACCATTACCGAATTAGAGGATGAGGACGAGAAGGTAGTAGCACGAGTATACCTACATATCACAGTCACCACTGCCTGGTGCACGTGTGCATTTGATGCTCTAATTGATGAGGGAGCTGACTTCAATGTCTTGACTCACTCTCATTGGATCCTCATTGGTCAACCACAGTTACACGCCACCAACACTAAACTCAACCCATTCGGGGGCAAGTCATATGCACTCCTAGGGAAGTGCAAGATTGCAGTCTCTATCGAGTCTAGAGAGCCTATCAGTCATCTTCTATGTATTGCCAAATACGAAGGATGCAGGTCAAGAGTCGCTGTTAGGACACACTTTCAAGAAGCAAGCACAATGCAATGTAGATTACGATCTGCAGTGTATTCACCTTGCCATTGGCAACGTTCGAATTGTGACAGCTTTCAGAAAGGGCACCGAGGCTCCACCCAAGCTTGCCATGCCACCAATAGAGTCACCTAGGACTAAGCCTAAGGAGGGGGGTTGTGAGTCATCACAACCCACCCAGACCACAAAACCATCGCCAACTAAGGCCATCCCCAAGGCCGCAAAGCCCACGCTTAAATAGATGCCAAGGCAACAAAAGCAGCCTACATGCAATGAGTAAACACATTCTTGCAGAGCTAACAGCTATCATTTGAAACCTAAGCAACCAATCTGACGCTATAGACATAAGCGCACAACTCGGCCGCGATGGATCCCCAAAGATCTATTGCAAGCCCAAGGATATTAGAAAGACACCACCTAGATATGGGTGCCAAAGAAGAGAAATCCTAAAAGCATAGCCCAACCATGACCATCGCTTGCCACCCCATCTCCAAGAAGCCCCACTCCTATTGAGGAAGTGAACACCTAGGAAACCTGAGCCGCAAAGCCCACAAAACCCGCAATAGTTGTGGTCAAAAAAACCCAACCAATATATTGACCAAAACAACAACTTGATATCCCGGAATCATCTAAGTCCAGAGAACTTGTCATCCCAATGGCTGCGCAAGAGGGAACCAATGCACCGTCTATGCCACTTGAGCCACCCTTAATACCCCAAAGCAGCGCTGGACACGCGGATCGGACTATGGAGTTATCCTTAGATCCAGCACTGCCTAGTCCACCACCCCTCGAACCACTACTGTCTAGCTCAATTCCACCCCAACCACCAACAGATCTTAGGCCTTCCTACGAGCGATGTTCATTTCTATCGGTTTCCAAGGACCTTGCTGAGAATACAGGAGATGACTTGGTGACTTGCATCAAGCTCTTGGATAACACCTTTACCACATTCACTAGGAGCTACGAAAGACTTGATCTCGGCTTGCTTGATGAACCCCTTGCCTCTAAGGTGTGTTCCTTGTCTTGTACTTGGGAAGAATACGAGTTCATGACCGTAACATCCCCCAAGGTCTCAAAGGAGTTGATCGATAATGGTTAAATCTCAAAAGAGCACGCGTTCATCAAACGACTAATAACATCGTATCCCAAGTCCCAAAGGCCTACGTCACCCATTGATCTTGAGAAACTCACTTGCCTCGCTGACTCTGACTCATTGTTCTTACAAAAATGGTGTAGCCTACATCTCCAATGGGAGAAATAGGGTTGCCAAGTAATCAGTAATGCAAAGCAGTGACATGCCATCAAAACATAGCACAACCTCTTTTTGGGTATTGGCCGTCACTCGAAACAAACACCTAGATGACCAGGTTTTGGCCCATCCTTACATTGATCGCATCCTTACGGAAGAGGAGCTACATGTGGCTAGCCGCATCAACGCGGGTGATTTTCTAACCGATGTCCTAACTTACATTACCCAAGTATGTGTTAGTCCTTGTAATCTCGATCATCATGCCCACTTACAATACAACCCTAATTTCTATGATTGGCTTATGCCAAAGTAGATAGCACCATACTATGCTCAAATGTCTTGCCCCTCCCATGTCCAAGGTAAGGTGATTAAGAGAAATAGGCAAGAAGGAAACAAAAATCCTTAATCAAAGTTAAACATAGGAAAGAATAGAGAAAGAAAATGGGGTTGGAAAGAAAATGTCAAAAATGCCAAAAATGTTTTGGAATGAATAGGCTGTCGTTCGGAAATTTTAGGTCTTTAATTCAACTGTTCATTCCCTTCATGAAAGCAAAATCAATTTCATGCTTATCAAAAAGTCATTTGAGGAATACTAATGTTGGATTATAATGAATGACATGTACCCTGTCAAGAATCGCGTGGTGGGGGAACTTGCCCAAGATGTTGCGTCGAACACACACAGAATGCACAAGGAGAAGCTCACTAAGAGACAAGAAGAGAGATGGAGGCCAAAACGTTTTCTTGCTGGTTTGTTCTTCTTCTTTCACACTCTTTACAATGTACACAAAGTATAGATAAGATACAACATAAAGGAAAGTGGCCTACTAAGTCAAACAATGCATAACCGACTACACTAGTCGACTCGCGCTATAACTATGCCAGCTATAAATAGATGTAACAACCTAAATATAATAAGTAATGAGTTACTGGCCATGTGAGAGTCATAATGACCACCGACGTGCTAAGTGTAGACATGTGGACCCATCTAACCAGGCGGTCCATCATCAATGTCCGCGTGTGTTGAGCTTGTCATCTCGACACTCCCCCTCAAGCTCAACTGCATCTCTGCAACTCCAAGTAAGCTTCAAAACTTTTGAAGCTTCTCTGTACCCAATGCCTTTGTGAAGATGTCAGCTATCTGATCCTGTGTGCTGACATACACCAAGTCAATCTCACCTACTAGTACCTTCTCTCTCACAAAGTGGTAGTGTATCTCAATATGTTTTGTTCTGGCATGGAACATAGGGTTCCTAGCTAACTGTATACTGCTCATGTTGTCACAATAAATGACAACTGGACCTTCCACCTACACATCCAAATCAGCCATTAACTTTTGTAGCCATACTACCTCACATGCTGCAACAACAGCACCTCTATACTCAGTCTTTGTACTCAACAAACCAACTGTAGATTGCTTTTTGCTGCTCCAAGCAACTGCTGCACTACCAAGAGAGAATATGTATCCGCTGGTAGATCTTCTATCAGACATACTAACAGCCCAATTTGCATCTATGTATCCAAACACATGTACATCTATACCTGCCTCATAGAAAAGTCCATAATGTAATGTGGACTTCACATATCTCAACATGTGTCTGACTGCATCCAAATGTGGCTTTCTAGGTACTTGCATAAACTAACTCACAAGACCAACAGCGTAGCTCAAGTCTGGCCTTGTAATGGTCATGTAGATCAAACTCCCCACTATCCTCCTGAACATAGTAGGGTCTTCTATCTCATCTCCAACATCAGCACTCAACTTTACATTCTACTCCAATGGGACTGAAAGTGGTTTGCATGCTATCATACCATACTTGGACAACATATCCAAGCCATACTATCTTTGGGATAGCCATATACCATCATCACATCTGATCACCTCGATGCCAAGGAAGTACCTTAGCTCACCTAAATCCTTCATCTTAAACTTCTTCTTGAAAAAATCCTTAACTTCAACAATCCCACTATCACTATCATCTGTAATAATCAAATCATCCACATAGATGACTATGATGACCAAACCTGCATCTCCCTTTCTCACATAAAGTGAGTGATCAGCATATCAGAAACATAAAATCCAATATTGACAAGATACTCTCTGATCTTGTCAGACCATGCTCTAGGTGCTTGCTTGAGCCCATAGAGTGCCTTCTTCAACCTGCACACATACGTGGGATGCTCTAAATCTTCAAAACCTGCTGGTTGATCCATATACACTTCTTCCTGCAAATTACCATGCAAGAAGGCATTCTTCACATCCATTTGCTGCAACCTCCAACCTTTGACTACCAAAGCAATCACACATCTGACAGTTGCCATCCTAGCAACTAGACTGAAGGTTTTTTCATAATCTATGCTATATGTCTGGGCATAGCCTTTTGCAACCAGCCTAGCTTTGTACCTACTAATAGAACCATCTGCATTGTGCTTAATCTTATAAACCCACTTACATCCAATAGCTTTCTTGCCCTTTGGCAATGATACTAGATCCCAAGTCTTATTGGCCTCTAATGCAGCCATCTCCTCATCCATTGCTGCATCCCAATGAGCATGACCAACAGCCTCCTCAAAACATGTGGGCTCAACATCCTCAACTAGTTTCACCATATAAGCATAATGGTGAGCTACATAACCTTCAAAACCAAATCTTTTAACAGGGTATCTGACCCTACTATATCTGCGTACCACCGAATCACTCAATGGAGCCTTTACATTACTATGAGCTCTCTGTACACCTGGTGTCCTGACAGAAGGAATACCAAGCTCATCATCCAAGCTCTCTGAGCCACTAGAGTCTCCATCAAGAACTACATCAATGCCATCTGACACTTTATTCTTTCCTTTGTCTTTACCTGTAGTGCTACTAGATGCACCTGAAGATGTAGAGATACTCCTTAGTCTCCCAGACCAAGGACTACAAGATGATGTCTCTAGTCCACTAAGAGTCTGTGATTCTTGCTTTTCAGCCTACACATGAGTGTCATGATCATCCTCATCATCCAATGCATCACCACTAGATTCATACCAACTGCTCATTTCATCAAAGATGACATCCCTGCTCACTCTGAACTTACATGTGACAGGGTTATAACAACGATACCCTTTCTGCTCTAAAGAGTATCCAATAAAAACACATTTTTCTGCATTTGGATCAAGCTTCTTGCCAGTAAAGCATTCTTCAGGAGTCATCCCATGAACTGCAGCTGTGGGAGTTCTAAACAGCAGTATGAACAGCCTCAGACCAAAAATGCTTAGGCATATTCTTTTCAGCCATCAAGGCGTGTGCAACTTCTGCAATATGCATGTTTTTCCTTTTTGCAACCCCATTTTGCTGTGGGGTATCTGCATGTGAACTGTCTCTTTATCCCATGAGACCTTAGAAAATCATTGAACTCATTCGAGAGGTACTCTCCCCCTCCATCTGACCTCAAGCACTTTACTTTCAAGCATGTTTCTCTTTCAACTGCAGCCTTGAAAGTTCTAAAGTGCTCAAATGCTTCACTCTTTTCCTTCATAAAATATACCCATAGCTTTCTAGAACAATCATCAATGAATGTGACAAAGTATGAACTGCCTCCAAGAGATACATTATGTGTAGGTCCCCCAAATGTCTGTATGCACAACATCAAGGATATTTCTGCTTACATCTCTGTCATGTGAAAAGGGTTTTCCTACCTGCTTACCAAACTGACATGCTTCGCATACCTTATGAAATTCTGCAACTCTAAATGTAGGCAAACATGTAACCAACCCTTTGGACTGCATTAATTTCAGCCTTTATACATTTGCATGTCCAATGCGTTTGTGCCAAATTTCAATATCTGCAATAGCACCGTTTCCTTTAGCATACATAGCAGCATTCATAGTAGGAATTCCAGCATCCAGAGTAAACATACATCCAACTCTACTTCCCTTTGCTACCAACCTGCACTTGTCATTGAGGTCTTCTACAAAGCAGCCCTTTGCATTAAATCTGACTTGCAACCCTTGCTCTACCATTTGACTGACTGACATCAAGTTGTTTGTAATAGATGGCACATGTAATACATTTGAAAGACTCTTTGTCTTACCATCATGCAAGGACAAGGGAACTTTTCCAATGTGTGAAATTGGGTGGCATGAATCATCACCTGTCTACACATAACCTGCATTTTGCAAATCCTGCATCTCTCCAAACCATTCTTTATGGCTGGTCATATGATTGGATACACCTAAATCAATATACCAAACATCATCATGTGTTCCCTTTCCTGTAACAGCATTCAGCATATGCTGCATAACAAACAGACGTTCGTTTTTGTCTTCATTCTATCGTAAAGACGATGCATAGTTTCCTTGTTGCAACTTATCACTGCGAATATCATCTTTCTTAGCATAACATTGGACTGCAATATGACCTGTTTTGCCACAGTAGTGACACACAATACCAGAGTTGTTAGAGCCTCTATTCTGCCATCCACCTCTTCCTCTAAAGCTCCCCCTACCTCTAAAGTTACCACGACCTCCTAAAACCTGCATATCGCCAAATTGTTGATTCAATCTGTTTTGCTGGTTGTCACTACCACGGCCTCTTGAAGAGAACCTGCCACGTCCCCTTCTTCACCACTTCTTTCAGATGTCTCACTCTGCATGTTGATCTCTTCAGTGATTATAAGGGAGACCAGCTCATCAAAATCTGGAAATGGCTTTCTGACATATACGGAAGTTACAAAAGACTTCGAAGCCTTTTCATTGTTAAGTCCACCCAAGGTAGACAACACCAAATCATCATCATCGGGCATTGCATCAATCGCTGCCAATGCATCTACAATGCTCCTTACCTTCAGTGCATACTCATTGATAGACATCTTCACTTTCTTCAATGTATTCAACTCTTGCTTGAGTTGAATCTTTTGTGCCTTTGTATTTACGGAAAACATACTTTCAAGTATGGTCCAAGCTGCATATGAATTCTCTGCATTTCTAATATGTCCCAGCATATTATTGTCATTTACTGCAGACAGCCAATACATGACCTTCTTGTCTTTTGCATTCCATTCCTTCTGTGCCTTTGTCTCTTCTGTAGTTGGAGGATCACTCACCTCCGACTCCTTTTCTTCACCTGAAACAAACTCGTAGAGGCCTTTTCCAATAAGGCAGTTCGTGACACGGAACTTCCATGAAGGGTAGTTGTTCTTGTCGAGCTTCTCAATGATGGGACTTCCACTGTTCTCTGCCATTATCACAAAACTAATACAAAACAGCAAGCAAATCTTCTACAACCCTCGACCTGTAGTACACAGCAATACACCAGACAGCCTTTTTCACTGTCTACTCAACAATACATGCAATTTGCAACATGTTTGCAAATAAACCTTATGTTTGCTTCTAGCAAACACCTCAATAATTACAGATTCGCAATCTGTAACCTGCGCACCCACTTTCGGTCAAAACAGTCGAAATCACAATGTACCCTGAAACTGCTGTCTGCAACCTTGCAGCTCTAAAACGGGGCCTAAAATGGCCTCAGATGCTCTGTGCTCTTCGCGCACACCAAATCTCACTGCAATCTGAGATTTTTGCTCTGCCTTGCTTCCGGTGCCTCCACAAGCACTATCCAAGAGAAAGAGTGGAAGGATGGGAGAGCTTCTTACCCATAGCTTTCTTGCTCGAAACCTTGCTTCTTCTCCTTCACTTCAGCCTTCCAAATCAACCTCTCTCAGTGGCATGGATCTGATACCTTGACAAGAATCGCGTGGGGGGGGGGGGGGGGGACTTGCTCAAGATGCTGCGCCGAACACACACAGAATGCACAAGGAGAAGCTCACTCAAGAGACAAGAAGAGAGACGGAGGCCAAAACGTTTTCTTGCTGGTTTCTTCTTCTTCTTCCACACTCTTTACAATGTACACAAAGTATAGATAAGATACAACATAAAGGAAAGTGGCCTACTAAGTCAAACAATGCATAACCAACTACACTAGTCGACTGGCGCTATAACTATGCAAATAGGTGTAACAACCTGAATATAATAAGTAATGAGTTAGTGGCCATGTGAGAGTCATAATGACCACCGACGTACTAAGTGTAGACGTGTGGACCCATCTAACCAGGCGGTCCATCATCAATGTCCGCGTGTGTTGAGCTTGTCATCTCAACATACCCACAATGGCAAGGCATGATAAAGGCGGAAAGCTCCCTTTCACGAAAGAAGAGTAGACTAGGTATGGCCTGAGTGTCGAGACAAGGGGCTTTAGCCATTTCAGCTTCAAACATACACTGAACCTAGATGAAGCCATCCTAGAGAAGCCAGTTGTAAAGCAACTGTTGGACAAATGGGCCCTCCTGAAGTACATGGAGAAAGTAGGGCAAGTAGTTGACTACAACATGTGCACAGAAGTCCTGAGAAGTTTTGATGATGCAAGGAACTATGACATAGTAATAGTTAGGACAAGAGGAGAAGAAGAGCCTCAAGTGGAGGTACCAGTGAGCGCTACAATGATCGAGAAGGCCCTAGGCTTGGCCATCAAGACATAAAGACGCCCTCAGAGAGGCGTATAAGCCATGCTGGGAGTGAATAAGCATGATGTGCACATGGTGGATAGGATAAGTCTGTCAAACATCCCAAACCCAGAAGTGAGGATGCATTCAAAGATGGCCCACACCCTCTTCTTGAGACAAAGGTACAATGCATTGATGAACAAGATTGGTGTGCCACTGCTGGAGAGCATAGCTATAGGGTCCCCTAAAGAAGGGGATTGGAATGGGTTTGTTTAAGAAGCTTGCATCCAAGTCCTCCACGATCAAATTCGGTGGATTCTTAATGACTATCATCCAAGAGGCCATAAAGGAGGCAGAAGGAGTTGAAGAGGAGATAGGAGAGACACCCCAGCAGTCGTTGTGCCTTGATGTAGAGCAATCCAGTGAGAGAACCATCAGCGGAACTAGAAAGGGTAGGAAGTGCAGGCTACCCAGAAGGAGGCCAAGGCACAAGAGAAAAAGAAGGCCATGAAACCCCCAACAACAAAGGAGAGAGGAGATGATGAAGGAAGAATGGGCGGAACTGAAAAGAGCTCAAAAGAATCCAAAAGGGTGGAAGAAGAATGAAGGTGAAAGGAGGAGGAAGAAATGAAGAAAGTGAGAGAAGAATCACAAAGACCTGAGGAGGAGAGGAGAAGGAGAGTGAAAGAGGAGGTTGAAGAGCTAAAGAGAAAAAAGGATGAAGCCATGGCAAAGGCCATGTACAGGCATGTAGAGGAGACCCACGGTGCCGAAGAAATGACCACCTTGAGCCCACGGCCCGGAGGCAAACCAAGTGGTAGGGCTAAAGTAGCCCTTGTTGTTGCAGGAAAGGGCAAAGCCCAGCTGCACCCCCTCCCTTTGACTCTCACACCTCAAACCGCCACCACCACCTCCACAACATAGGAGCCAATGCTTGCCATGGACACCACTCAGCTCATGTCCATGATGCAGTTCCTAGTCATGAAAGTACAAGAGATGGTCCCAAGGGTAAGAGCCAAAAGGCCACTAGCTAGCAGATGCCAAGTCAAGGCAAGACCCAAAGAGGCAAAGGTTGGAAGCATCCACCACCACAGCACCGCCAACAATGCCCTCGACTACGGGCCACTGCTATGGACTATGATGCTTACATACCTGAACTCCTAGCCCCCAACTAGAGAAGGCTGAGGAAGAGAAGAAGGCCACAGCTGTAGAACTAGAGGCCGAAAGAGAAGTTGCCATGGCTCTAAGGCTAGAGATAACACGACAAGCCGTAGAGCATCAGAAAGAAATTCAAAACCTGAAAGAGCAACTCAGTGCCAAAGAAAAGGAGGCACAAGAGAATGAAGATCGCCTAAGGCAAAGGCTAGAGAATGAATCCCAAGACCTAGTGGTGGAGTAGCAGGGCCACAAATTGCTCATCCAACAATGCACTGAGCTCCAACAACGAATAGCATGGGTGGAAGTGATGTATGCAGAACTATGCGAGAGCCAACAAGAAGGAGACCATGCATTAGAAAAATGACGCCAAGAACATGAGGATTCCCTGGTATTCATTCAGGCTCTGTGGTCAACAATGGAGGAGCAAGGAAGGATAGAGAGAGATATAGGAGTCATGTCAAGGGAGAAGGAAGAGGCCATAGACGGAGCTACTAGAAGCCTGCAAGAAAACCTGGAAGCAAGAGGTGGAGGCACTAATGGGCATGGCCATGATTGAAAGAAAACTGCACCTGGCAGAGCTAGAAAGTTATGTGCAAATTACTGAAGAATCTACCCAAAAGGATCGTAGAGGCCCACCAATAGTCCTCCATGGCTGAGCAAGGTCGGAGGATAGCAGAAGAGCAGCTGAACCGCTGGATAAAGAGAAGACCCAAATGCTCGAAGTGTGGAATGGGCAGCAACAGGTGGTGATGATGTTGTCTCAGGAGGTGGAAAGGGGTAAGGAAGATCTGGAAGAGACGACATAGCAATGGGAGAGGCACAACTTTGAAACAGTGTGAGGATTGACAAAGCGTTTGGCAGTGCCGGAGTGCAAGGGGGTGTTTGCAAAATCTAGAGAAAAAGCCGTGGAAGTATGCTTCGAAGCACAGAGGCAAGCATTTTTTAGCACAATGCTTCATGTCACACAAGTTGAAGGCGAGGATTTGGTGGAGAGAATGAAAAGGAAGCTGGAGTTGACAACCAGAGCTTTATTGTATGACTTGCAAGAGCGTGCACTCCCAACCGGCACATGCATAATCAAGGAACAGCAATGCAACCACTTGCGACAAGTTGGCCTCTCCACCAATGAGCTTAGGGAACTTGGATTCGAGGAGCAAGGGCAACCCCATCCACTCCTAGTCCAACCCACAATGGAACAAGATACCGAGGAAGGGCCAAGCATTAGAAGAAGAACTGCAAATCAAAGAGCCGAGTTTGTTCATCTACCCCCGGAAGAACCAGAGGATGCCTAGGTTCTCGAGCACGTTATTGTTGCAAGAAGAAGAAGATGGGAACTTGTGGAGCAAGCCCAACAAAGAACGTGAGGATCACCATTCCATCAATAGCCCAACAAAGACTATTTGGCAATAATGGGAGCTCCAATCCCGACCCTTCAAGTTCTCCTTCCTCTCCCCTTAATCCTTGGACTGAGTCTTACCCCTGGAGGTAGTGGAACAGATTATTTGGTTGGGCAATACTCTAGCAGACCAATGGAGTGAGGAGCGGAGCATTGTGATCACATAATGGAGGCAAGAACCCGCGGACTATTGGTAGGATAAGGTTTATCAGGTTCTCAAAACTGACCAATGTTACAAGGTGCAGTCAAAGTGGCGGAGGAGGATTTGGGACACCAGTTTTGATATAAGGATGGCCTTCTTTGCAGTATGCTACAAGAAGAACGAAATGATCCTATCTACATGCCCTATCCTCGCAGTAGACATGTAGTGGATTACGATAAGGGGGTGTATGGCAGGTACAACTTTCAAGATCTACAACGTCAACACAACAACTCCTAAGGAATGAATGACCTTTAGAGTAGGGGACTTGCGCCCATCCATCAACTGCTTCCTCGAGGATTTCTCTTTCTGCCCAGATCCAGCCTTCATAACTACTTGTATATACCTTAGGATCATTAGGTTTTTTCTTAAACAAAAGCTAGCTGAGGAAGCCCACCTTCCCCCACTCTCTTTTGACATTAATCTAGGAATAGATAATTGCACTATAGCTAGGCTCCTAATGAGGGCAACCCTGCTTCCCTCATTTTGTATGAGGATCCTTGAAGACATAAGCTATAGCCACTTTACAAGGTGCAATCATCCTTTCTTGTCAACCACATCTCTTAATGCAAAGGCTAGTATCAAGGAATACCTACAAAGCCGCGCCTTTTTGACAATGTCCCTAAGACCACCTCGCGAATCTGTTCGAGGAAGATCAAGGTAGAGCCTAGTTGCACCCCTTGCATCAAAATTCCAACCCTAATCATCTACCCAAAAAAAAAAAAAAGAGAAAAGATAAGAAAAGAAAAAAAAGCACTCACAATCACAACACAACACCTAGGGGTCCTCAAATTAGGTACATCCAGTGATCTTGGTCGGCTAGCTCCGTTCCTAACCCACTAGCCTCATTTTGATCCCCCACTTCCTGCTTAGGGCACATCAAGGGTAGGACACACCCAAGGAGGTAACACTTGCCTCTAGTTAGACCTGTCACCCTAAGCTCCATCCCACTAGCACGCGCACAATGCACCACACGACAATGGGACACACCCACGCGTAATGCACCTTTCTTTTCTTCCCAGGTACAATCGAAGGCCCCACTACCAGCTTCAAAGACCCCATCATCTATGCAATGCCCTCCCCATCCTATGCCATGTGCCATTAGATAAAGCACAACCAACCAAGGGGCAATTGCAATAACCATGATCAAAAAGTGAATGACGAAGCTCATTTGGAATAGCGCATGTGCACTCAACTACGGAGAGTTAAATGACAGATCCATCTAACACCATTTTGAATTTCAAAGGTGGACCCACCCATCAACATCCCTCAAACACCAGGGATCATATCCAATGCTAGGGCCTCTCGGTTCCAAACATCCCTCCAATACCATGGCCCCTACCCAGCCCAAGGGCCTTTCCATTCCATAAATCCCTCTAACAAATCCAAATTTCCCTCCAACACACCCCCATTGCGGTATGTCCACAACCTTCAGAAACCCCTAGTATCATAGCACCTTCATCCCCCTCACCACTAGCAAGTGCCATGGGATTGGCACTCATCTAGGAGGGGGATAATGTTAACCCTCAAACGAACAAGGTGGAAAAGCCGGAAAATCTAAAGCAAAAGAAAAGGTCGAGGCAAAGTGAAACAGAAGACGAAGGCGCACCAAGAAGAATGTGGAAACATAAGAAGTGCAGAAAAGTCCTAAAGTAAGGAGAAAGAAGCACGAGAAAAAGTGCAAGTCAATACTTTTGTAAAAAAGGTGTAGGGTGCATCATGATTTATTTTAAGAGTGTCGGGCTCTCACCCGTGCAATTTGTAAAGGTAGATGGGCAGTAGGAAGGAAGCCAGGAAGATAGGAGGACAATGGGATTAAGGGCCTAGGCCTGCCAACCACAGTCGGCCATGTAAAAAAGGGGATAAGGGGATGACTGCCCAAAAGGGATTTAGGATTTTGTATATAAACTTGAAAAGTGAATGAGAAGCTCATTCTTGTGTGTGGCCAAAAGTGGCTCTCTTCTTCTTCTTCTTGCTTGCTTGAGCTTGTGCTTGAGAGAGGGAGTGTAAGAGTGTGAGAGAGTGAATGTGTGAGGGTGAGAGACCGGGAAGGAGAAGCTCTCCATCTTCTCCTCTCTTCTTCTCTTATCCTCTCTTCTCTTGTCTTTCTAGCAGAAATGGAGCTTGGAGCATGGAGCTTGAGGATGGAGCTTGCTTGAAGCTCGCACTTGGATCGTGGAGCTACCAGAGTGCATAGGAGAGGAGATAACTCGATTGGCATGGAGGTAAGCTCACTACACTCATGGATAGGTAGCGCGTCGACTATGTGAGAGGTAGCCATTAGTGCTTGGCTTGGAACACTTGAAGCAATAAGCATTCCGTGGGTCTTGGCGGTTGAGCGAGAGCTTCCACATTTGTCCATTATACTTATTTCATATTTGATATGTATGCCTCTAGGATTATGCCTTTATGTTTTGTTTTGACAGTCTTTTGAGGGGATTATGCAACTGCACATTAGGGGACTATAAGTATCCTACTGGAGAGGCTCTACTTATGGTTACTCTTTGTGGCTTACTTCATGGTGCAAGGCTATGAGTAAGGCATAACTTTTCTCACTAGATATGTCAGGTTTTTGGTAACAAACTTGTTTTTGGTGATGATAGAAGTACAAAAGGCACTATATGATATTCAAATTTGGTTTATGCAATTTTCCTTGTGGAGACTCTATTTTCATATCTAGTTCTCAAGGTATTATCCATTGGCAAAGTGATATCATGGTTGTGGGAGAGTGTTTCTTGAAGCGACTTCTATCTTTTTATTTCACATTTGTGTGTCATGATTTGGAGGGTCAACTGACTTTAACTCGAGTTCCTTTGGTACTTCGAGTGTGTGAAGTCACAAAATTTCAATTGCATGAGGTCTTTTTGAGGAGACAAAAGACTTATGTTACATTCACTGTGAGTACAACTAGTTATCAGTGTGGTATCATCTTTCTCTCTTAAAGGAGTTCAACTCATTGTCAAGTAAGGCAAGTGCAAAAAGGGCAAAATATGGGAAGGAAGGTCTATGTGTTGTCGCCTGCACCTATACAATAGATTCTTCCCCCAATCTCACGCCATCATCCTTCGTCGTTTTCTTCTTCTCTCTTCATCCCGAATCAGTAGCAGGTCGTGGCTGATGCTGACATGGTTAAGACATGGCAAAGGAAGAGTGCAAAGCTTCGTGTGAAGTGTGGGCAACAGCAGTCGAAGACTGTCCAAAAGCATGATGAAAGCTGGAGTGATAGTCCGCCTAAGTCAACTCCATTGAAGGTCAAGGACTCTACAACCAAGGCATCCTCTACTATGTCAAGCGAGGATGAAGGTGAAATGCTTACGCCTATGTTGGATTGTGCTATTGTTTTGAATACCCATGAGCCTAATTCCAGGGATTGGTTAAAGAAAATTGGTCTTCTTGGTTTGCTCAGTTGCCATGGGATGTTTGGACAAATAATATTCATGCTCAACAGCAATTGTTATTGATTCGGGAAAGTGGAAAGATTCATAAGGGCCTTAGCAGTGCAGTTCTGCCTCATAGAGCAGGCAGTGTAGTTTTGTCTCATAGAGTAGTTTATGATTTTCTTACTCTTTCTCAGCCTTATGCAGTTTTACAGCAATCTTTGTGTCTGAGAATATGGAAGCATTAATACACGAGAAATACATGTTTTTGCAAGAGAAGTTTAATGCTTTACGTGCTGAGTATCATAGGATTGTGGATATGTTTGATGGATTGCAACATGCTAAGAAAATTCAGGATGCTGAAAATCGGCCTATGGATGTAGTTGATGTGGTCAGAGCTGACATTAGTGTTGTTTTGCAGGATCTTAACCAAGAGGTTAAGATTAGAGATCTCACACTTGAGAAGGTTCATGATATGGATGTTTTACCTATTGGATTATAGGAGCATCATGTTCAGGAGCAGTCTGTTGTTATGGATTGCCATGATGCTCATGAGCCCAATTAATTGATAATTTGCTTTTAAGGGTACTTTACTATATGTGTTTTCAATAACATCCTTTTTTCAAAGCTATGTTATCGTGCTTTACCTAAATCCTTATGTTGATTATGCTAACATTGTTTTCTAATTGTGCATGTTACCTTTAACAATATCAAAGAGTACGATAAGTCGAGGGATGACATATGAGGAGCTACAGGAGATCTTCGTGCATATGTCTCCAGATCAAATGGACCGCTTCGGAGACATGGCAAAACAAGATTTTTCTCTATCATCGTGTGACTATTCTATGTGTTCTATCTCATTACACTCTGATGCTTCGATCTCTAGTAGGCGGAGTCGACACTCTAAACTGCCCCCACAAGGAGGCGCAGGGTGCTTCACTTGACTAGAGGAGGAGGGATTTATTCTAGGAGATGCTGTGGAGATGTAGATGTTGTGACTCCACAATCAGTTGCTACTCCTCTTGTACTAATTTCAAAGAGGGTGGCTCAGGTGGGTGTTGTGGAGGTACCAATACAGTGTCCCCATCTCGTCGATCTAGTGGAGACTATAGGGATGTCTACTCCCATGACTCCAGGTTTTGCTCAATCATCTGCAAAAGTGGCATCCCTATGGGTGCTACTTTGAGATATACAACCCTGCAGATATGCCAAATAGACATGGGTCTCTTGGTTATGCCCAGGAGCATGGTCATAGGTGGGAGAGGGCACACCTTAGACATACCCCAGCAAGGTGTGGATACCTCGTGGATGAGAAAACAGGTGTTGTGATCATAAATGATGAGGAAAGGAGGGAGATGGCTCGCATGAGAGAGTTGTGCCAACAAATACTTAGACACAAAATTTTAGACCATTGGAAAAATATACCAAAGGAGAGCAAGGACTATGTGGTAGTGTCCTAGCACGAGGAGTTCCCACTCCCTACGACGATGACAAAGAGGTTTTTCACAGGATGGATGATGGATTGTATGTATGCATACATGTCACATAAATGATCAGATATGTGCAAGGAAATCAAGAGTGGTGCCTCAAAGCTCGAGTAGTTGGACGCATAGGATTGGTGGAGACTCATGAAGGAGGCCACAGACACTCCAAGACGATGGTGACAACAGCGGAAGGCAAGGGTCGAGGGCACGATTAGAGGCAAGGGTCATGTATCATTTGGGGAGTGGTGGCCATAGAACTTATTTGGAGGATTTGTAAGTTTTCTTTTGGTTGTTCTCACTTTCTTATTCTGAATATCACTTGTACTAATAACCTTATTTCTAACAATGCTACTTTGTTTTCTTTACAGCACTCCATCACACAAACCGCGATCCTACAGGTTTGGAGACTCACTATACAGAGAGACACGATCTCACTACACTCATCAATAGATTGTATGCACATGACGGTCCAATAAGTCAAGCCTCTTTCTTGTTTGTAGTCATTAGTTTTTTAATGATGCATTATGTATTGTGGATCAATCTTTGGTTGTTTATATTACAGAGTCCGTTCAACTCTCCATTGCATCAAGACGAGCTCTCAAATGGAAAGGAGCTATAGCAACAATTGCTTTGATTTATGGTGCATGCGTTCTTTCCTTTTTTGGCCTTGTAATCCATGCACGTTCTTTCCATATAGCATTCCTCAAATATACGTCATCATCATCATCATGTACTTATTTGAATATTGAACCAATGACCCTTTTTTTCAACATCTCATGATGCATGTATCTCGATGACGATTGTGTATTCAATATATAATTGTTTTATGTAACATTATTTAGCACATGATGCTAGAAGGTGGCAGGGTAGTATATTGCATATGTCTCTATCAGCGTCAGTGTATGCATCAGAAAGCGTCACTATTCACATTGTTGTTTGCATTGCTCTTAATATCGCAAAAGCAATGCAAATAGTGACATAGATAGCGGCGCTAATATAGCGAAGGATCTGTAGAGATGTATATACTGATACTTTTAGCAATGATAGGAGTAATTTTTTAGATGAATATTTACATAGCTTTAAACATTGGTATATGGCTTGTATCTTGTAGTGATCTACAAAAATAATATGGCCACGAATTTTCTAAGAAACTGTATCATGTAAAAAATCTCTATCCATCAAATACTAATTTGATTTTTGGGTTGTATTCAAATTTTAAATAATTATGTATCGATGTTAGGGATATGATGACTTTTGAGCCCAAACTTGTTTTTTATAATATCTATGATATTGAGTATGTGTTGTGGTAGTGATCTAGTCCTAGTCAATTGGATGCTAGAATTTTAGTATCTTCTAAACTAATACAAAACAAATTATGAATTTTCCAATGAGGAGGCATGTACAAATGGAATGTATTAGCATTGATCTTATATACAATATGAAATATTCTTCAATATCTTGGGGCAAATATATCTTTGGATGACTTTCAATGTACTATAGCCTCCTTGAGTACACAATTATAGTACTTCATCTTAAAAGCCATGTAGAATTGCTAGACTTTAATAATCATGTCCTAAAGTTTAGGTAAAAGAGATTAATGGTATTAGAAAATGAGATTGTCATAATATGAGGGATCTCAATGGAGCTAAGTAAATTGGCTAACAAAAGCATAGGACCATAAATAATATAAGGGAAAGAATAATATATTACTACATAATGATGCTACAATAAATTCTAAACATATGAAATTAGTCATCTAGGCAACATTATAGTATGAGGCCACACAACAATTTACTAGTGAGTACCGCCACCAAACTCTCAGGCTTTTTAAAGCAACACAAACACAAAGAAAGAATCCAATGCAACAACAACCTACACCTCACAACTTTTTTCACCAAAAAACAAACAAGGAAAAGCAAATAATTTACCCTTAAAATAAAACAAACTTTCAAAGCTCAATGAGAATGCTCAATAGACTTTCTTGCAATCCTTTTGGTATACTTTTGGGAGGTAGTTTGGTCAATGTGATACCTCCCCTTAAGAAGGTTAGTGGTAGACTTTCTAAGATCACAAGCATTTATAAATTACTTAATCTAAACACATAAGTTCTCTTTGAGTAAACTAGACTAAGATAGGGTTAGTCTCCTTAAAAGGATCTAGTTATATATTGCTTTGTCTATAGCCTAATATGATTATAGTTTCCTATAATCAATGCATATCATATAGGTCTTACTTTTATTTTCAACTAAGAGGACAGGTGCACCAAATAGCAATGAGTTAGGATGGATCAAACCTTTATTAAGTAATCCAATCACTTGTCTTCAAATTTCATTCTAGATCACAACGTTGTGCCTATAGCGAGCTTTATGTAAGTGGAATTACCCCAAAGAAAAGTTTTCTTTTTTATTTAAGTCTCTATGAGATATGGTGGTAATTCAAGTGGAAGTCATTAGCAAAGCAATGTTTATATGAGTTTGAAAACTTATTTTGTGAGTTGGTCAATTCAAAAGATTCAAGATGTTGTACTTTAGTCACAAAATTCATGCATAGTTTTTTGTTATTTCTAAGGGGTCGTTGCGCTTAGGTATGAATGGAAAATTTTTAATTTTAGGCTCACTAGTTAGTGAGATAGATTGGGTTTGAAATTCAAAGGTGATAGTGTGTGTGGGGTAGTCAATGTTTGGATTATATCAATGTCTACAAGGCATTTCAAAAATAATGCCAAATTATTGAAGAGGTGTAAGTAGGACATCACACTTTTCTTTGTATGTATACATGGAGATTTCTAATGCTTTGATTTTCTATGTGCCATTATATCTACTTTCTTGAATGCATATGTTGCTTTGTACAATGAAGAACTAGTTTGTAATTGAAGCCTCTTAACCAACTTTTCAAAAATAAAATCATGGGAACTACTATCATATTTCAAAACTTCGAAATCTTTCACAAAACCTTTCATATTAAGGAAAGCATGTAAAGAGATATGCATAGCTACTTTTCCTCCATTCAATACCTCTTGTTATAAAGAATAAGACTATCATTAGGTACCTCCTCGATGTTGTGTAGTGGACTAGATGTAAGATTTGCATGGCAATCTACTCAAAGATATTCAAGTTGTAGTAGTAAGTAGGCTTGATTCTTTTGTGTTGAAAATTGAGGTTAGGAATTTTGGTCTTACTTTGTTGTCTCCAGGTTGCTCAAGTCTGCTCTTAGCTTGGAAGTTTGGAAATCAAATCAATGGAAAATGATTAGGGTGATAGGGATTGAAGTGTTTCTTCAGGCTGTAGTTGTTGTTGTATAGGTGCGATTGGTTGGATTGTTGACCATAAACAATTTGTAGTGTGATGGTTTAGGATTCTTTTCTTGCATCATGGGAATAAGAAACAGCATCCTAAAGAGAAGTAGGTTTGAGAGAACTTAGCTTAGCTTGGATATCGGCTTGAACATTTTCTTCATATTTACATTGCAACATGCTCTTGGGACCTTCCTCAAGCATGCAAAAAAGAAAAAGAGGCTACCAAAATATTTCAATCTAGGTATCCATGCTATCACATCCTTGGTGCCAAGATAGGTTATCCAAATTTTTCTTTGGATGGAAATGGAATTGAGGTGGAAGGAAGGATTCTGACTTTTTCTTGAAATTCATTCCATATTTTTTATCAGTTTGGTGCTACCTTGTTCATCAAGTAATTGGTAGCATACTTGATTTTATATTTTTTCAAAAAATCTCATTTGTCAAAATAGCCATCAAACTAGCTCAATCAAGACAAAAAAAATTGTTTAATCTTTTTGCCATTAGATTTAGAAAATCAAAAACAATTACGACTGCTTTTCTAGTTCTTCTTAGTTTGTTATGCTTCAAAGACACCTTGTAAGATGCAAGCAATGAGAGTGTCCTCCTCTTGTGTAGTTGGATTTTTTCATCCTCATTCTTTAAAGAACTTTTGTAACTTTGACCAAATTGTATTGAAGAATATCAATTTATTGTTGTAGAGATACCTCAAGAAGCTGAGATTCCATATTAACTTCATCTGTATTGGAAGGTTCCAACATCTTGAGAACAATTTCTTTGTGCAAGAATAGGGTATAAGAAGCCCTAGTAGATAAAGTCTACTCCCACATAATCAATGGTCTTTTAGAGAGTCTTCAATTAGTTTCATAAGCATAGGCTTATTAAATAAAAAGTCTCCCTACATGTAAATAACTCCTTCAAGAAGAACAAAAGTTATTGTCTTACTTGTCTTGCCCTTTTAGCCAAATAAATCACTGCTCAAAGAGGGAAAAAAATATTAAGATGTACAATATCTTTACAAATCTTAACTATTAATATTTGCCTTTTCCTTTGTTAGTACATTCAATTTGTGATGATCTCAATTATTTAACCCATGATTTCAATTCATGATCTAATGATTTCAACACTTGCAAGCATTGACAGCAGTAGTGGTTTTGGAGATGCCCAAATAACCCAATTAGATTAGTGGTAGTTAATGAGCTTCTCTCATTTTATAGTTCAAAATCACCTTTGGAGATAAAAACCACTTATCTTGGTGGTATTGGAGAAGGCTTTATGGTATTGCAAAGCAAAAAAAATTGTGTTTTACTCTTTGAATAGGCTGTTCCCAGTCCTTACGTATTGAAGGGAATCTAGACGCTATGAACCACAAGGAGAAGATTTGGACCAACATTTAAATAGAGTGATGATTGATGTTCAAGATGATGTTGCTTGGACTATGCCTCTGTTGTGATGTTGAACTGGAAACCAATCACCTACTTACTATCAATGTTATAGTCCTTCACCACACAACAAAATTATTATTTGACAATCGAGAGAAACACAAATTGCGAGAAAATAGAAAATAGAAGAAAAGAAAGCACGACAAGAAGATTGGGTACAATCTCCCCCATGCATGGGTGATACCTCTTCCATGCAGGTATTTATGGAATTTACAACATCTTTTTGTACTCAAAATACATTGAAAAATCATCCTTTTTGGGCTATTACTTTCTTTGCATGAATATCATGATTTTGGCCTAATAATATCTAACTCCTATCTAATAAACCTATTCTAAGGTTTACCAAAATAATTATCTAGCCCTTTAGGCTTTGGGTAGAAGTTACAACTAAATAAATGTGCATCTATACATATAATAATGCGCTAGAGGATGCTTAGAAAACACTAATTCCATGCTAGTGAAGCACAGAAAAAGAGTTAGTCCTTGTGCATTCAAATGTGTCTACATAAAATAATTATTTTGCATAACTCTGCCTGATAATCTACTCACCACAACACAAAACACATTAGTTTCTTGCCATCTATCTACCAAGCACAATGCAACCAATGTCACATATAGCACTATGCCTACTAATTCACTATCATGCGGCAAATAGAGAAACGAAAATCTATTTCAAAATAAATAAATGAAATTCACCTTACTTTTATACCAATAATCATAACAATATCTAGGAATTTATCTTATACATTCAAGTAGCTTTTAAAAATGCATCATGACGTGTAGAGTGCGTCATATGTTACACACAAAGCATTTTCTCCAACAACACAAAGCAAGCAAGGCATAGCCTTGAGAGCTTTACAACAATAACAACCACACAAAATGTGATTAGCAAGCTTGGTTGAGTTAATGCTAATAGAAAAGACAATGAATGCCCAATAATAATGCATATTTAAGTAACACACTCTACACAATTTGAAAGCATTGCTCGCTCGCTCTCGCTCTCTCTCTCTCTCTCTCTCTCTCTCTCTCTCTCTCTCTCTCTCTCTCTCTCTCTCTCTCTCTCTCTCTCTCTCTCTCTCTCTCTCTCTCTCTCTCTCTCTCTCTCTCTCTCTCTCTCTCCACATGAGTGTGTGTGAAAATTAAAAGACATCTTAAAAAATTTTTGAGCATGGGATTAATTGACTATGAATTTAAGATTCCTCATTTTGCATGCATGCATATTCACATTAGACAAATCACTAGCATATACACACAATTCTCACTCACACTCATGTTTGTGTGTATGTGTGTTAAAATTCAAAGACTTTTTTTTTTAAATTTTGAGCATGGGATAAATTGACTATAAAGTTAAGATTCCTCATTCTACATGCTACATATTCACATTAGACAAATCATGCAATTCTCACTCACACTCTGTTTGTCCTCAAAATTGCACCTATTTATATTTTATAAGAGAATCGTGTCTACTTCACCATGAGTGGGTCCACCACCATGAAGTTTCCAATTTGATTGCTTCCATTGACCAAAATAAAAATTGGTTGGATTTTTTTTGTTAGGTCCAGTATACATGTTTTTCCACAAAAAAAGGACCACCTACCTTCAAACAGCTATATAATATTGGAAGCTTTATAGTCAATTAACATTGGAAAACCTTGCTTATAATGTTAAATATGCAATGCTATGTTTATGTGGCTCAAGAAAATTAAATGCTTGATATTTTTATGTATCCTCAACGTTGTTAAGTCTTTATAGAAAGGAGCAATAATGAAAGTGAATGTATTGGTTCATTAGCTCCCCATTTCCACATGCCTTGGTGATTATAATGTACGTTTTGTGGTTGGAGAGGTGACTAAATGTTATGCTTTTGCAAACCCACTAAACCAATACAACTACCATAGTTTTAAAGTCTTTATAGAAAGGAGCAATAATGAAAGTGAATGTATTGGTTCATTAGCTCCCCATTTCCACATGCCTTAGTGATTATAATGTAGTTTTGTGGTTGGAGAGGTGACGAAATGTTATGCTTTTGCAAACCCACTAAAGCAATACAACTACCATAGTCTTGTAGCCCATCTTTTGCCATTATATCGAGAGAAGATATTTAATTGATCTTACTCTTCTCAATACCAAGAAGATAAGAGAAACATGCTATGCAAAGGCGCAAAATACATTTAATGCATGCAAACCGAATGCATTTAAGTGGGCTAGAGAAAATCGTTTCCCTCTTTTGTAGTGTTTCTCCTTCCTTTGACTTTGGAAAGGATGCCCATATTAAATGTTGAAGGTATCAATGCAATGTCCTACAAGGGAATGTCTATATTGAGATCTAGCTTAATTTCTATATATGAATGCAAGTCAGCACATTTCTCATTGAGGTTTTTTCAATTGTGTTGCATTATGAAGGTAGTCAATGGGAACACCTTAAAAACGTGGAAGTTCATATATATGGAAAAAAACCTTATTAAGGTAAGATACATGATTTAAAGGGCATATATCCTACGTGATCACTACCTTACACAAGCAATATTCTCTTTGGAGGTGGTTGTAATAAGAATATATTAACACAATTCTTACACTACTACATGTGGGATCATGCATCCAACATGAAAATATGTACAAATGCCCACACAACCTATCCAACTTATTTTTTCCTATACCAAGAAAACCATGGGTTATGATGATTCTTTTATTAAATGTCCAAATTATTTAAAATGGAATAGAAGCAACATGATAAGATGGTCATGTAAGGAACTCTGATGGATGTCATCTTAAATGCATTAGAGTAGCAATTACAAAAACAATGACTGGATTTAAGGGGAAAGCATTTATAAATGCATGTTTTTGCAAGTTAAGATTTAATGAAACTACACAAATTACCTAACCCAAAGTATCTACAACCAAAACTTTCTATATATGTAAGAGTATTTACACAAACTTACTTCTCATGTAATCATACACTTGACATTCTCGTTCCCCCAAACATGATATTCAGGTTGTAGGCAAGTTGTAATCATTTCTCCCATTCCATTCCACCTTATGTCTTGAACAAGAAAGCTTTATGCTAATAGGAGAAAAAAAGACAAAGTTCCTTTCTTTTATTAGTATTCTTTTAATTCTACACACTTTCCGAAGTTTTTTGCCTTTAGATCAAGTATAATTTGCCACGTATTATGAAAGTTTACACAAATCTTATCATGCGACACATGTTGAACTTTTTTCTCTTCAAGCAAAAAGTTTGTGTGCAATGTTCGATGCAAGCAAAAAAAGGGCATGAACAACAATTCACAAGCAAATTCATATGAAGGCATTGAAGTAGATTCATAAGGTAAATTTAATGTGCTTCATATTTAGCAATAATTGAATCAAATGATAGAAAACTAGTAAATAGTATATGCTCATGGACTTTTTGGAGCTTGCATTGTTTAGAATATGGAAAAAATTACACCATGTGGTTAGTAATAACTTGTACATTTTGCAAACATCATACTCTTCAAAACACATGATAAACATTTAAAAAGTTTTTAGGATGTATCTAGAAAATCCAAAAGACCAACTGCATAAAGAGCTTAAGATAGTCTCTTATAAGTGAGTCTAAAAACTTGATTAGTCCTTCTAACCTTTCTCAATATCTCCATCATCTTATGTTTGCATTTCCCCATCAAGTCCATTAAAAACTTTGCTGTAGACCTTTGTGATGCGACCGTGCTCCTGTAGACCCTAGTTTTTTTAAGTACAACTACCATGATTACATTTTGTAGCTTAATGACTCTTCATAAAGCTTTCCCTTAACTCAAATAACAATATATTTGAAAGTACTTGAATCAATCAGTATTGTGTACTCCATCCACTTGTGTGGCCATGCGATTAGGTTTTAGAACTATGTTGTGCAGTTGATCAATCCTTGTTCATTGATGCTTTAGCCGAGATTTGCATAATGGAGTTGAGATAAGAATATTGAGAAAAAGAGACAAGAAGGTTGCATTAGGGGAAACTCTAATCTTCATCGAGCATATATGAATTCTTAGGTGCATTGTTGGCTGTATACAATCAAATTTCTCCATTTTCAAGAGGGAAGAGACTTGGCATGTTGACTTAGGAAAATAACATGAGAGAGATTTATAACTCACACCAAAGCTTTTGCATCATCCATTGTATGTCTAGATGTGTGGATGTATAGGCCTGAGTACTCCACCATCCTTTTGTAGCCTCTAATGGTGAAAAGCCTCAAAGCTACAAGCTCTCAATCCAACTTCCAATGGCACTAATCTTTTGTAAGCAAGAAGAGGAGAATAGTTGAAGCTAAATTTTGACACATACAAGAATGAATTTTCTATTGCATTTTACACCTTGTATATATTAGGGTTAGGGTTTTTCATTTAACATTGATTCCATGCTTTGGTTATTTTCAATGCATGATGATTAGCCAAGGTAGTAGAATTTCTCATTCTCTTTACAATACAATTTACATAGAAGAGAGTTCGCTACTAAAGGAATGGTAAAGATTTAAAATGCCTTCATTTTGTAGTAGTGTCTCCTTTTTATTTGCATGCTATGCATGTACCAATGTTTCTTACTTCTTTTTGGACTTCCATTTCTTGCTCTTTTCCCTTTTATCATTTCCTTCAACTTGCTACTCTGTCACTTTCGTTGTAGGTTTGTAATCTTGGTAATAATAACCTTTAATCCTAAGGAAAAGAACAATGTTGTATTTTGACATAAGCCATTATTGTCTTTTAGAACAAAGTTAATGACTTTGGCTAAATAGGGAGCGTTTGGCAACATAGTGCAAATGGTGTTCTAAAAGTTGAAATGTTAAAAGAGAGAGTCAATAGAGTTTTTTTAAAAGGTGGCCAAGTTTTAATCAACATTTGGGCTTCCCTCATTTTGAAGGGAAATGCTCAACAATATTTTAACAATATTTAGCAGGTTGTAAAATATTTTGAATAGAAATGTTCAACATTTATGCTTCCCTCATTTTGAATGGAAATGTTCAACATTTGGGCTTCCCTCATTTTGAACGAAAATTTTCAACAATATTTTAACAAGTAAATTGTAAAACATGTGTTTATCGATCACCTGGGTAAATATTTGCAACCCCACCACTAAATGACTTGTTTAAACTTGGAGCAAAAGAGCTTAAACCATAACAAGGTCCTTTGAACAGGGACATCATGGCATTCCTTTAACAAGAGCCTAGGGTATTTTGTTATAGCTTCCTCTCTTCTTCAAATTATATAAACATACTATTAGATCATGCATGGCCTTATTGTAGTTGTTGGATAGCACCCCTTTGGCTCCTTTGCTACACCAACACCTTGGAACATTCGTAGTACTCTAGGTCTCCTTGAGTACTACGAATGGCCTTATTGTAGTTGTTGGATAGCACCCCTTTGGCTCCTTTGCTACACCAACACCTTGGAACATTCGTAGTACTCTAGGTCTCCTTGAGAACTAGAGGCCTTATTACGTCCCTAATCTTTTTAGAGTCCTCATCCATTTTCCCTTTGTCTCCCAAAAACATCTGTCTCGTGTTCTCTTGGTTGTGCAAGCTCATCTTCTCCATGGTCTTGGACACTTTGTTCCACATAGGGTACAAGTTTCTTAGCAACTCTGGAAAATGTGTGCAACATCCTTCTCCTTAATTTGAAAGAAGCAACTAGTTTCTTTGAAGTTCGCAGCTTGTTATTGGTGAGTAATTTCCTTGCTACAATTCTCTAGAGCATTAAATTTAGGCTAGGTTTACATTTCAATAGTAGTAGAAAGTTTTATCAATCTAGAGGTAGATCTACTATGGGTGTTCACACTAGCAATGAAAATGCATGGAAATATGTATTCTATTCTTTCAAAGCAACCAATTAGAAAAAAAAAATGAATATTTTTTGTTGACTTATATTTTGCCTATAAAGTAGAGCATCTTCCACCAACCAAAATTTTCTTCTGAGGGTGTGAGGCTGGTAGAAGTTGTGGTGGGCTTGGAAGAAAACCACATTTTGTCTTTCAAATGAAAACTACACACATTGGTTGATGCCCCTTTTGTTTTACCTTCCATCGCTCAATGTGAACCTAGCCTTAGTATGGTGTCACCTTCCAAACCTTTAGGAGTCTTTTTCCCAAGTCCTTAAGGATTCATTGGTAGATGCTTCTTCGAATCACAATTCTTTTCAAGAATCCCCCTTAGATTGACCTCAATCAAGTCTTGTTGCTTTCTCATTTTATTGAGGGGAACACCCTTATAGGTTACCTACTCTCCCTACATGGGTTGATTAATATAGTGCTAGACATTAACAAGTGTCCTTTTCCCTCTCATACTCAGGAATCCAATTCGCTTCTTATTAGGATAGCCTTAATTATTCTTGGAACTCCCTTGGATTTTTGACATGAGAGGCACTAGGATCCCATAGATCATTCCATCTCTTGACACATTTTTTTTCAAGTTGGATGGATAGAATCATATTTAAAGTCATAGGTGCTACCTCATCACTAGATGTTGCTTGAGTGATCCATACTAACTATAGTATGGAGGTTTTCCACTTATTGCCCCTTTGCCCTTTTAGCTCAAGTTAGTTATGATTGGCACTAGGCTAATAGTAATACTTATGTTATGGTTAGTCTTTTGATGATAAAGTGTATTGAGCCATATGGTTTTTCTACCCACCCTAATTAATTGAAGCTTATTAACTTGGGTTTTGCCACTTTAATCTAGTGCTTGAAAATAGCTACCTAGGGCTATTGGTAGGCCAATTTTCTAAGCCAATAGAGAGCTAGTCTTTGCACTTTACTCTAGAGGGACTTTGGCCCAAGTTGTCTATCTTCCTTCCTCACATGACTTCACGCCATTCAACTATCGGATTTATCAAGTGTCCCTTATTCTCCATATGACTTCCCTCATCATTTTCTCTATCTTCTCTCAATAGGACTTGGAAAACAAAAACATGGATGCAAGTGTTGAGGATGCTAGAAAGTTATTGACCATCGTACATTGTTGAGGATGCTAGAAAGGACTTGACCACCATGAATTTACCCACCAAGCCCATGATCTTGCCATCCCATCTACTTAACTTCTCTCTCACCCTTTTGAGGAACTATTTGAATCTACTTGTCATGGTGATACCCACCTCCAAAGGACATTCTATGTTGTTGTAGCGAATGCTTGGCTTAATCATCCTAATCGTAGTTCCAATACTCATTTTGGACAATCATCATAGCTAAGGTAGATAAGATCCATTTATGGGCATTGATAAGAGATCCTAAAACCTTACAAGTTCCTCATAGACCTCCACATTTTCAGCTATGGCTACTCTTCAATTGCATGTACATTCAAGTTATAATGAATAAATGTTCAAGAGAGAAAGTTCCTACTATTTTGGAGTAATAGTGATTTAGGGGAATTGTCTTTCATGTTAGCTTCTAGGTTCCTTAGTATCGATTTAATGACTCTATTTGGGAGGGGTATTGCTTTAAGGGAGCTTTAGCTTCTATGCTCCTTAGTATTGATTTACTGACAAGAGCAAACAGAAATGGGGCAATAGTGCCAAACTACCTCATAGACCACCTTAGAAAGGACTCAGCTATGTGTAACCATTAATGGAAATGTTGAAGAACAAAAATCACAACTGCTAAGTTAAGAAGGAATTGCCAAAGCCAAGTACCTTCATAATGTTTAGGAGGGAAGGCTATACCATGCTATCATATGCCTTATAAATCCATGTTAACGAAGAGCCAACTCTACTTTTGGTCTAGCACATTGTCCATGACTAAACTACATTCATCATAGTGTTGTGGACTCAATGGCCTTGCATGAGGCTATACTGGTAACTACTTATGATGCCAGATAGTAGGAATTTAATCCACTCTACTAAGGCCTTTAACATTATGTTATAGGAGATATTTGGCATTGTTAACCGGCTTCACTAGGAGGGCCTTTCTAATCCTTTTGCTATTCCTCACTATACAATTACAATTAATTAATGAAAAAATGAATGAGTGAAAGAAAAACAAGAGAGAAATAGAAAGAAAAACAAGAGAGAAATAGAGATGAATGCACAATAAGAGCATCCAATGTACAAGCACATAAATAAATGCGTGCAATAGTAGTGCCCAAAATTAATAGATACCATGCACCAAAGGTGGTAAATATAAAAATCAAGGCATTTGCATTACTCCAACTACTAATAATCTACCCACCAAAAACACAAAACTAAATAAATCCTTGTTGTCTATCCGCCTTACACAATGCAACTAGTATTACATGCATGCACACATGCAACAAGTCAGTATTATGTGGCGAATACAAAATAATGATGAAAGAACATATTTTGGTAATATGTCTCACCACAACGCCTTTTGGTAAAATAATGAGTCTCATCAATCCCCTAATGATGAACCATGAGAGAGTCACAATTTTGCATAAGATTTTGGGCCTTAATTGATGTTGGGGGTTAAAGGCCACATGTGCTAGTTGCCTATATGTACTTTGTACACAGTGCTTACACACATGTGCACTACAAGTGACGGTTGCCCATAACTATCACTTTATTCTTTATTATTTCTATGATGATAGAATAAGGGAAGGTAGGTCACACATTGTGACATTTGGAGTTCTCATATATTGTCTTACTCCCTCTTGCTTGAACCTCCATAGCTCTTGCTTCCTCTTACTTCTGCATTGTCAAGCGTTTTTGCATAAATGTAGGTTTTTTTGTTGCTTTGTTGTTTGTGTGGTTGTTTAATTTGTTGTTTTGTAGTTGGATTTTTTGTGTGTGTCTAGTCTAGGAATTGTTTGTATTGTTATTTTGGATTTGATGAGTGTGAAAATTTGATAGCCTTGGTCAAGATTGGAGTTTTCTAGACATGTTAGAGCTAGAGTTTGTTGGTAGCTACTGAGCATTTTGAAACAAGTATATTTTCTTGCATATACTCTTGCACATCACAAAGATTATGGGTTCATGAGCACTTCACATTGCACTCATTGAATGCACTACACTCCAGGTTATCTCATGATTTTATCAAATATTTTCATACCAATGGTCTGGTTGATGCATGTTTGGCACCATCATTGAGCACTAGCACAGCATGATGCCCACTACAGCTGTATCAATAAATCTTAGATGCACGTGCACTTGAGAGAGCACCTTTCATTGTGCATGCACTGTTTCTTGTACATACGAGAGTTGGGATATTTATCACTCAAATAGGAACCTCTAGTTGAGTGGGAAAGGTGGTTGGGTGAGTTGAGGGTCATGTTGGATGCCTTTGGTCATGAGATGGGTTGTTTTCACTTGGTCGACATCTTGAGGACCATATATTTTGCCTGAGTGATTGTGAGATTTTTGGGAGGGTGGAGTAAAGTACAAACATTCTTCTTGCTAAGTGATGAGAGGTGAGGTTAATGATAGTAAATTAAATCAAGAAATTGTGTTTGCATTTTGCATGACGCATGGGCACATGTAGATAGGTTAGGCACTATTTTTTCAGTGCATCCATCTTTTTGTGTGAAGCATTACTTGTACGATTGCATAGCATGGATCCGATTTTGCATTTCTTCTCAAATCATGTGTAATGGATCACAAAGCTTATCTTCAACAACATATTCTTTCTAGGACACATTGCATTGCAAAAAATCAAGTACATCTAAAGAAAATGACAAAAGAGTCAAGAGGGATTGATGGAAGAATGTTTTTCTTGGAGAATTAGGAAGGGAACTTCTATTAGCTAGAGACATTTGGAGGGTGTCATTGGTAGATGCTCTCGTAGATATTTGAAAAAAGTTTGAGTGAGTTGCTGCAATGGCTTGCAAAAAAAAGCTGAAGATTATGGTGCTGAAATCTACCCTAGTTTTGCTACAAGTGAGGTTCTTTATGATAACAATAACAAAGTTGAGGGAATAGCAACAAATGATATGGGCATTTCAAAGGGTGGTTAGAGAAAATCAAATTTTCAGTTAGGTGTGGAATTGAGAGGGCATGGTGGGGTAGCATCAAGGAATAAGGCTTGTATGGTGTAACTGCTAAATAAGGAATCAGGTGGAAGAGTTCCAATCTCCTAATTTGGAACGAGTCTATACACACTGTTAATGAAAGTTGTGACTAGAGTAGTGAAGATAATGATGGGGACATCCCATTCTGATTCCTTTTCGATGTCAAATGTTTGGATTACAAGTATTACATTTATCACCTGGTTGAAGAGTCTAAAGCTTTGCAGTTGAGCCCATCATCCATATTAGTGGTGTAAACAACAATATAGATGTTTCATGTTCTAGATCTCATCAATCCTTGCAGAATTCCAACTATCAAACTCCAGCATTGGCTCTATATACTAATGATGACACATATCCATCTCAACAATCTAGAGATGTTGCTCATGTCGAGTCTCCTTCCAAAGTGAGCAATGATGGAGTTTTATATGCAAAAAGAAGCACAAGAAGATCTTTGTAAGCCCTTAAAAAGATCTAGGGATGAAAAAATCCTTAACTAATTTTGAAGGTTGAACTTGGCTTAATCAACTGACCTAATTTGTGATGTGCCATTCCACCACTATCTATCTATTCTTGTGCTTGTGTCAGCACCACCTACAAAATAGGGCAGGCATGACATGGGAGATTATATACTGCCAAAGGAGTTAATCACCAAATTACATGAGAATCACCAAATTACATGCTGTGAGAGGCTTATCTTCGCACTGCTTGCTAAACAGCATGTACTCTCACTCTTACTCCACCTTTCAATTGGTATCAAACGAGCTTCATTGACATTCACAATTTTCATGGCATCCACTCATTGAGGTATGCATCAGTCATGTGGCTTGTGCAATCAACTCCACACGTTCAAGGCTTGCTAAGGACATTCCTAACATTACTTTCAGCCTTGCTAAGTGAGCTTTAAGCTCAATAGCAGTAGTAGAATCCTTAGGAGCAACCAATATGAATTGTGCCAGTTTGGCTATCCTTGTCCTTGACATCCTCCATCTACTCGAGCTCTCCTGATAGGCTCCATCACATTAGTTACTTGCTTGGCATCCTACCTGACATTGAAGGCTTCCTCTTACTTTCGTTTGTTCTCTCACTCTTACTCCACCTTTCAACTAGTATCACAATGGGCATTTAATGATCAAGCTTTACCAACATTCACTTTAGCCTAGGAAGAGAGCTTCATTCACAATTTTCATGGCATCCATTCATTGAGGCATGCATGAGTCATGTTGCTTCTTTGATCAACTCCATGCCTTCAAGGCTTATTAAGGACATTCCTGATGCTTTGAGCCTTGCCAAGTGAGCTTTAAGCTCAATAACAGTAGTAGAATCCTTAAGATTAGCAAACATGAATTGTGCCAATTTGGCTACTCGTGTCCCTGACATCCTTCATCATCTGCTCGAGTTCTTGATAAGCTCCAGCATCATTAGTTACTTGGTTGGCATCCTACCCAAGACTAAAGGCTTCAACTTTGAGCATTATCTTGAGCGTTTGAGGTTAGCCATTGACCTATAATTCAAGAAAAACCTATTGTTCACTATTTGGACAATACGTTATTGCTCTCCTTATGCTTATGGGGTAAGTTTTTTATGCCCCGAATGATGCATTGATGCTTCGAAAAGGCTTTTGGATCAAGTGGAGCTTGAATAGCTCCATCATTGAAGGGTTCTTTGCTGTAATACCCTATGGGAAGCAAGCATACATAGTGATGACTTATGTATTGAATGCCTACAAATACTTTGGGGATACTACATAGATGTATTGATGCTTGGCATTGACTATTATGCTCAAATATGCTTTTGTTGAGCTTAGATTTGAGCTCTATTAGATAGTTTGTTGTGGCTATTTATTCACTAGCTTGCCACTTATGGGCTTGAAGGCTTATTATAGGTATATGCTCCTAGATATATTGCTTTATATCTTTGGGCACCTAGATGTTATGAGGCACATGTATTGAACTTTGGTTTGCTCCTTGTCCTTGGACATTCTAGATTTGCTTTTGTGGGAGAACTTTGATATTTTTCATTGCAAAGCTTGGTTTATTTGAGATAATGGGAGTCTCTTGCCTATGTATATATCGGTTTTACTTTCCTAAGAGGCATTGATGATTGTGGGCTGATTTAGCTTTGGTTTGTACACTTGATACTTCCTCTTGTCAGATGGGTTTGTCGGCCTTGATGCATTCTTGGTTATGTACTTGATCTTCACTATTCATATGCAATGAGTTAGTTGCAAATTGGTGGATCTTTATTACTTTTGTATATCTCTTGTGCTGCCTAATTGGCTTATATACATGCTAACTAGCTTGTTTGGTATTGCATCTATGTATCTAACATCTTTGGGTCTCTGAAAGCATTTTATACCTTGGTGATTTATGCTTTTTTTGTGTGTTTCTAGTTATATTGTATATTCTTATTGCTACTTGAATATCCCCAGCAGTGGGAGCTTTGTATTTTCCTCTTTTGCCTATAATTACATACTCATTTACTATAGTTTAATATGGATAGTTGTGTTGAAATTCAGTTTCGAGCACTGTCTTTGAGAACAAATACTTGTATTCAACAATATTGCTTCCTATTTTTGGATAGCAATACATTAGCTCACTCTTCCTCTTAATGTATGCTTTTTGGCTTAATTTTGGGATTGCTTTACTTGTATTATAGTAGCCCGTATTCTCTTTGGTTGGCAAACATAATGACAGATATATCAAATGCCTCCAATAATAGTGCCATCTTTAACATAGAGATGTTTGATGGACATAACTTCTAATACTAGAAGACCCAGATTTGGTAGGTATCGGCACTAAAGAAATAAGTTAGGGCATTAAAAGCGAAGGGTATAAAGTCAAAATATTAGACTAGAGATGATTGGGAAGAGCTTGATGAGCTATGCAAGTCCACCATTATCTCATCATTGTTTAAGCACGTTTATTTCAATGTTATTGCAACTAAGGTGATGCTTATGATTTATAGAAAAATATATGTGATCTTTATGACAAGTAGAGTCTTGCTTCATAGTTGTATTGGTTGAACAAGCTTGTGGGCCTTTGATGAAGGAGAGCACTCCTATGTCCACTCATTTAAATGAGTCCCACTACATTTTTAGCCAATTTTTATCGCAACAAGGCATCTAGTTTGAGGATAACATAAAGTTTTTGTTCTTGCTTCTCACATTATCTAAATCTTGGGATACATTCAGTACTAGTATGACTGCTAATCCTCCTAAAGATGGCTTTAAATGCTCCAATGTAGAGTTTACTTTACTTACAAAAATAGCGAATAAGAATAATATTGATGCAACCCGTACTTCTCATGCACTTATAGCTAGGGATAAACATGATGGTAGAGGGAATAATGACTACTATGGTAGAGACTCACAACCTAACAGGGGTAAGTCTAAGTCTTCTGGGTAGTCATGCAATGAATTCCATTGTTTTAAGTCCTCTCTTACTTGTCACTATTGTGGATAATAGGTCAAAAAAGACCACAATGCTATAAAATGTGCAATGATAAGCACCAAAAAGGCAAAGAGAAAGTGTAGGATAATGTTAAGCCTTCTGATGATGGCAATATTGTTAAGTCCAATATTAAGATTGAAGAGATATATACATTAGAGTACAATTCAAATGACTACATCCTTATTGCATCTTCACTTAATGCTACTTAGTTGACTATTGTCTAGTCTGCTTAATCTCAATGTTGGCTCCTTGATTAGGGGGCTTCCTTTCATGTGACCCCACAACATCATTGGTTTTATACCTATTGCACTAGTATAAGTTAAATTAGATTGGTTGATGATCATATATGTGATATTATTGGCATTTGTGATGTGAAACTGTAGTTTGGTATTGGTACTCCATTTGTACTACATGATATACTTTATGTCCTAGCTTTGACTAAAAGCCTTACCTTAGTTGGCCAGTTGGATGACGACAAGTATCATGTATCATTTGGTGATTCTGCATGAAAGATTACATGTGGCAACCTCATTTTTGCTCAAGGTTCCAAGGTTGACAGCCTATATACCTTGCTTATATTTGGATTTGTTAATCATATTTTGATTTTAACCAATCTTCCACATTATCTCTTTGGCATCATTGTTTTGGGGGTATGTCCCTTAAAGGAATGAAAGTCTTGACTCATTTATAGTACTTACTGCCCCTTGACTACTCATGTTTTGATTCATATGATCATTATTTATATGGTTAGCACATCTAACTCAAATAAAAGGTCTTATTCTATGTGTATGGGTGAGCTCTTAGCTCTTTTACATTTAGATGTTTGTGGTCCCATGCCCTATCAATCATTAGGTAGTGCATAGTATTTCCTTACATTCATTGATGATTATTCACATAAAGTTTGGGCATATCCCCCTAAAGTAAATGTCATAAAGTTTTCTTACGTTTTAGTGCTTTCTTGCTCTATGGATGATAACCAATCTGGGCATATGTTGAAATGACTACTATCTAACAATGGGGGTGAATATGTCTCTAAGGCATTTGAGGAATTTTGTGATGAGAGGAGTATTAAGCGTTAGTTGACTACCCCTTACACCCGCCCTAGAATGGTGTTACATAGTGCATGAATAGGACTATTCAAAAAAGAGTCCATAGCATGCTTAGTCAAGCAGGTTTAAAACATTTTTGGGTTAAGGCAGTTACTACTACAATTCATTTGGTTAATAGATCCCCATGCATTGCTCTTGGTGGTAGAGTTGCAAAGGAGGTATGGTATGGTAAACCTCCCTCATATGCACTCTCGTGAGCCTTTGGGTATGAGGATTTCTTCCATATTTCTAAAGACAAATGCAACAAGCTAGATCCGAAGTCCTCAAATGTATCTTTCTTGGATATGGTGATGCAAGTGAGATAGGCTATTGCCTTTGGGATTTGTAGGCTTGGAAGGTTATCCACAACCATGATGTTGTGTTTTATGAGGATAAGATTCATATGAGATTTGAGCCGACGTTGGAGGTATGCAGGGTGATCTTTTAGGAGGAGCCTTTTGTTATGTTACAATCAACCCCAATTAGACAGCCTGTAGTTGGCATAAGATCTACTTGATGTGCAGTATCATGATGTTAGATAGGATCTATAGCATAGGTCCCACAATTGGCTTTGAAATGCTCTACTAGGGCCTCACATGAAGGGGATGCAATGGCAGTGGAGAAGGAGAAGAGGAAGATGCGGGAGAGAAGAGCACACACAATGTAGGTGCTGTCCAACAGAATTGACAGCCTTATTGCACTATCATATTATATATAAATAAAGAATGGGCGGTCACAGTATACACGGGTAGGCCCAGAGGCCTTTTACCCCAACAACCTTCCACTAAAAGGCCAATGTGGCTAGGGAGCGAAAACAAAGAAAAGAAAAAAAAGACAAGGTGAGGAATCATAACATTTCCCCCAACACCCAATCGGAAAGCGAGCTGTGCAAGAAGTGTCGGGAACCTCTGCAGAAGAAGAGTCAAGCATCCCCGAGTCCATGACATCCAGGAGATAAGCGATCTCGTAGTTCCATACAACGGAGATAAGCGATCCAGGAGATAAGCGATCCCGTAGCTCCATACAACGGAGCAATCCAAGAATGCTTCTCATGAAGCAAGCACAACTCATCCCTGCACGGCTGTAAAGCATCAAAGTCACGCATAGCATCAACGTGGCGCATATAAGACAGTGGAGAGCAGTCAAACTCTCCAGAGTCAATCACTGAAAGAGGTCCAACATCTCGGACACTCGTCCAATGGGGTCTCAAGACTACATGTGGCCTCAGCGAAGCAGAAGACTGACATATGGCTGGCTATCTAGCCTGCAAAACTACAAGAAAACGGCTCTCATGAGCCTACAACCGGTCTAGCAACTGACCACCAACATCCTGACCCTGACTACTATGCATAGCTACGTCATCTGGGCCAATAAGTGCCTCATTTTCAGCATAAACAACTTGCTGTAATGGCACTATAGCTGCTATAAAATCAGCCATAAAGCGTACTAAACGCTCATCAAGAGGGCTAAGAGGTGTCTGCATCTCATAGAAGACAGCATGACAGCTGCATATGAGCTACTAGGCATCCAAATCCCATAATTTGTAGGCCTTAAAGTCACCATCTCCATAACCAAGGAGGATACATCTACGTGACATAGGCTCATGTGGCATACATACAGATGCTTGGCAGCCAAACATCCTCAAGTAATCATTGGAGGGTTGCATGCCACTCCATGCCTCATGGGGTGTAATACCATCCAAGGTCAAGCACGGCGTCCTGTTAACCAAATAGACTGTTGTCATAAGGGCCTCAACCCAAAATCCATAAGACAACCCAACTGTGATAAGCATAGAAGCAACCTTTGCCTGTAAGGTCAGACACATGCCATGAGCAATCTTGTAATACCGTGGGCACAAGAAATCAATGCCATACTGCTGACAAGAGGTCCGAAAGCTGGGAGAGAGAGAATGACTCTCATAATCCATCTGCAAGCACCTAGGCCTGCTACCAACAGAATCCATAAACCTGTCAAGCATAACTACAGCATCCTCAATCTGCACCAAGGGAAAAGCCCAAACACGATGGGTAGCATGATCAACAAAGGTCACAAAGTACGAAGCTCCACCAAGTGACTGGGAAGGCATAGGTCCATATACTGCACAATGGACAAGATCTAGAGGAGCATGCCTCATACGATCGCCATAAGCCAAGGGGGCTTTGCAAGGATCAAGAGTACAATCAGGACAAGCATCAAGATCTATAAGTGACATAGGAGGCAGCAATGAGTCTGAATGAGACAAGATCTCCATCTCTCTGTGGTGCATATGGCCTAGGAAATAATGCCATAACAATGCATGTGGTATCCGGATAACTGCAACCATAGAATCTCCTACATGAGAGACATGCATTGGGTAATGAGAACCAACTCGAGAACCTCTGGCCAAAACCAAGCAACCATGACAGATCTTCCATGACCTATCCTGCAGAGAGACAGAGTAACCTATATCATGCAACTGACTGACAGAAATCAGGCTCTTACTGAGCATGGGAACATGTAGAACATCCCTGAGCATAAGAGAAGTCCCATTAGGCAAAGCTAGGTGTATGTTCCCTGTACCAACAATAGCATAAGTTTGCTCAAGGCCCAAATCAATACATCCATCAACTTTCCTGTAAGAAGAGAACCATGCTCTATGAGGGGTAACATGACAAGATACCATAGAGTCGAAAAACCAATCAAAGGCATGGGCCTGATCATTGAGCAAGTAAGCTGTAGGGAAACTAGATGATAGGAGGACATGCTCAACTACATCATCATGGGTAACTGCATGTAGCTCACCACTAGAAAGAGTGGTAATACCTGTTGCATCGCTAACTCTCTGCTCATGTCGAGTCCATCTCTGTCTCTGCTGCTCTCTAATCTGTCTAAAGCATTTTCTTAGAACATGCCCAAGCTTCCCACAATGGAAGCAAACAACATCTGAAGTAGAAGAACCTGTAGAAGATGACAAGGAATCCAAGTCATCATGAATAGGGCTATCCATAGCATCCATGGAGCTCAAGCAGTCAAGGGTTGTCCTAACATAGGGAACCTGCTCATAAAGACAATCATCTGCTAGTACATCAGTGGTAGAAGAACCTCAATGGATGGGAGGACATAAAGCCATCAGTCAAGGATGCAAAAGCTCCCACACGAAGAAGAGTCGTAGCCAACTGCATGACATAACCAACCACAATACAGTAAAGCATAAGACATCTATCATAAGAGCATATGATATTCAACCATGAAATTAGCCCATAACCATATGCATACACATAGCTCTGTAGTACATCATGCCACCAAGGAACATCCAAGTCAAGTAAAGATCGACAAGTGGCAAAGCATCCTGCAAGAGTCAAGCTCCAGGTGAAGCCCAAACATCTATACAACAACATCCAAATAAGTGGCTTTGTAAGCTATATAACAGTAGACCATGTGCATAGACGAGTAAGCATACATAGCATCTGCTCTCTAACATGGACGGGCAACAGGAGCCCAACTAGCATAGAAGCTAGACAAGAGAGGAGCAAGAAAGCCATAACTGTAAATCCCAAGCACTATCCAAGTCCATTGATGAGTAAGTATCACGCATATCAAATGCAAACGAGCAATCACAGCTCAATGGGAAACTCCCAAAACAAGGGAGCAGTTCATTGCTCAATACCTATAAGTGCATCCAAGTAATAGCCAAGATTCATAATCGGAGCATCAAATCCCATATAGCATCCAAGGTCGAACAGAAAAAGCCAAGTCAATGTCCAACTTCTCAAGGAAATACTCAAATGAATGTCTAGATGAGCTCAAACAACTGCCATCCACAACCAAAGCATAAAGCATTCACCAATACATCATAACTCATACTAGGTAGCCTAGGCATAAACCATGTCATAGATGAAATGCCAGCTGCAAAGAAGTGATAGTCAAACCCAAATCGAGCTCTAATCTCAGCTCAAAAGCATTCCAGAGCATAAACAAGACATGTAGTATAAATAGCTTCAGCCCTGAAGTTTCCAGCAGTATATAACCTCTGTAAACTGAGCAAATCAGTGCTCAATCTAGGCTCAAATCCATAGTCAGACCATAGGCATACATTCCCGTATGTATAGGCACCAACCGGGCATAATCAGGCATCAAATGCCAAGACTTGTAAGCATAAAATTGAAGTAACAAGTGGCTGCCCTGTTTTGGACAGATCTTGGATTGTTCAAAACAATCAATGGCTGAGCTAAATCAGCTCCAAATGCATCTCACATAAGAGGCATAACATCCATAAGTGATCCGGTATCAATAGACATTAGTAGAAGCATCACATAAGCCATAGGCATACAAATACATGCTGTCTCAGACCTGAAATCTGTTGCAAAATATTCTGTCATCAAAATTTGGCAAATCTGATATCACCATCGCATCCAGAGTGTGCCAAAACCCCAACTTAGACTCTTACCTTGCCTAAATCGGGTTCCGAATGCCTGAGATATGACAAAAAGAGTGATTTTTGGGCCAGATTTTGAAACAGGCGCAAAAAAAACGTGAGCTGGCTGGGGAGTCTGCTGTCGCATGTGTCAACAATGGGGCTCAAAGGGGGCACAAATGGGGGCCAAATAAGGCCTACACCAAGCCTCAGCAAGCCTTGATAGGCTGGAAGCAAGATCTAGGTGAAGGAAACTCCAAGAGGTGTAAGCTATGGCTGCCCACAACCTGTAAAAACCCTATTGAGCTGAAAACTGAGTGAGATTGAAGATCTCATACCTCGTGTGGAAGGCTAGGATGAGCTCTTGAAGACTCGCTCTGATACTAGTTGAAGGGGATGCAATGGCAGTGGAGAAGGAGAAGAGGAAGATGCGGGAGAGAAGAGCATACACAATGTAGGTGATGTCCAACTGAACTGACAGCCTTATTGCACTATCATATTATATATGAATAAAGAATGGGCGGTCACAGTATACACGGGTAGGCCTAGAGGCCTTTTACCCCAACATCACATCCTCCTAACTTTTGAAGCCCTCTATGCATTATGTCTTGGTGACAAATTCTAATGATCCCTTTACTTATATGAGAAGGCTATGCATAGGAGAGAGCCATGCAATCTGAGTTTGATTCACTACAAAAAAATCATATGTGGGACTTAATTTCCTTGCCAGATGGTAAATATGTATTGCTAGGCAAGTGGGTGTATAAGTTGAAGAGCACCCCTAGTCACCCTAAGCTAGCATATAAGGCTCATTTGATTACAAAGGGTTTTAAATAGGAAAAGGGAGTTCATTTTGATTAGATATTCTCCCCTGTGGTCAAGGTAACTACCCTACACTTGGGTTTGGCATTGGTTACATAGTTAGATCTAGAGCTTTATTAGATGGATGCAAAAACTACTTTCTTACAAGGGAACCCACACGAGGATATTTATATGTAGTTAGCAACCTAAGGGCTTTATGGAAAAGAGTAAGGAACACCTAGTGTGCAAGTTGAGAAAGAGCCTCTATTTTTATGCATTGATAAGGTTATTCCCACATTCCTATGGATCTATGTCTTTACATGAGGAAGGTGCATGATGGTAGCCTTATCATCTTAGTACTATATGTTGATTATATGCTCGTTGTTTGGAGTACTCATGCTTAGCTGGATGCTTTGAAGACTTAACTTAATAAGAGTTTTGAGATGAAGGACATGGGATATTCCTCTCACATACTTGGTATGTGTATTACTTGTAATCTCTCTAATGGACTTCTCTATTTGTCTCAAAAGGAGTACATCCGTAGAGTACTTGAGTGATTCTATATGTAGGGTGGTAAGCCTATAGGTTGCTCATTATCTTCTCATGTGAAGGCCAATTAGACAAATTATCTTTAATCAAATGATGGGAAGGCTAAGATGGCCAAGATCTCATATGCATCCGCAGTGGGCTACTTGATGTATGCTATGATAGCACTAGATCTAACATTGCATTTGTAGTGTGAATTGTGATTTCTTGTATAATGACACCTAGCTAGTGATATTGGGATGTCGTGAAGGGTATCATGAGATACCTTATAGACATTGTAGATATGTGCATTTTTTATGGTGGCAAGGATACTAGGAGTTGTAGGCTACATGGACTTCGATTATGTAGGACATGCAAACAGTAGGATACTGGAGTTGTGGGCTACATAGAATCCGATTATACATGACATGCATGAAGTAGGAAGTCCACCTCTGGCTATGTCTACTAATCATTGGGATGGATCCATGTGACCTATCTCTAGAATGTGGGGTCATATTTCAATCACATTGGTGACAATGGTGCTCTCACATGCAATTGCGTCTTTAAGTACAATGCTTTGAACTTTTTGCAAAGACATTGGGGGTATATGCCAAAATGAATTCAACCTCCATGCCATCTATTGATTACTACCATGTGACCCAAACATAGCAAGACAACTACAGCTTCTAGTTTGACTTACATGATAGTCCTTCATTTCCCACAATTATACACATCAATAAAGGCTACATAACCATTAAATAAATATTGAGAAACATGAGCTTCACCTAGCTTTACCTCTTGCAATGCAACAATCCAATTTTTGCAACTACGAAGGAGCTCAAAGAAATCTTCCTCTTATCTAAGCACGTTCCTCTCACAATCCATGATCCTTTCTTAGTTCTCCTTGCTATATCACTCGCATTCTAATAAACTTTGAGGTAGTCATCCACCTCCTCATCAAGCACTACAATTATGTTTTTTTCAATGAGAGTAGTTGGCATGCAAGCTTCTTAAGTGACATATTTTGCTTTTCTTTCTATTATAGGGTCTTGCCATCCTCATCTTTGGCACTATCTCTACCCAACTTGGAGTTATCCTTGCTTGAGGTTTGCTAGCTTACTTCCTCTTTTGAAGCTCATACAATGGTGGACTCAAGTTCTAGAGAACCTAAAGAGAATCCATGGAGGTTGACTATGGCAATGTGGTGTGTAATGTCCAAGTGGAGTAGGCTTTGGAGGTTTCCTTGAGGGAAGAACTCAAGGTGCTTGTAGAGGAAGAAAGCCTTGTAGGATCGACAATGCCACCCCAAGTGAAAATCAAAGGATGATGGAAAGGTTCACTTGGTAACATAAGAATCTATAAAGGATACACACCAAGGGAGTGAGAATATAGGGTGGATATATGGGACAATAATAACCTTTACATTTTAGGACTTGAACATCATAAGGCTCATTATACGTTGATTGGCAAAACCTTATTTTTTGACATCTCTTTGTGGACATGGAAGGGCAACATATTCTATGATGAGGGATCCGTCACATTTTCTATAGTACCCTTGTCATGTGAAGCCCTCTACATTTATTAGACAATTTGTAAACAACTCATTAGTTGTGCAATGTTCCCACCTATCTTTCCACAATACCTTTGCTTGAAAGAAGAATGAAACAATGTTGCACTTGGCTCTTCATTTTTCATAAAGAGAAAGAATCATCTTTATTACAAATGACTCTTCAACAAATCAAACTTGTTCCCTTTTAAACTACAATCTTACACACTCCCTTTCATTTGGAATCACCTTAGCATGCAATAAGTGAAGGGAGTGAGCCCTAAAGTGGAATCACATAGCAGAAGCAAGAGCTATGGTGAAAGGAGCAAGAGCAAGAGAAAGAGACACACACAATGTGGGAACTCCAATAGTCACAATGTGTGACAGGCCTTCCCTTTATTCAAATGTCACTGAAAGAACAAAGCATGAAGTGATAGTGATGGGTGCTCACCACTTGCAGTGTACAGGTGTGCGGGTATGCGGGTACTATCAGTGTAAACTAATACACAAGAGGCTAGGCACATGTGCCTTTACCCCTAACAACCTCCCACTTAAATATGAATGTGCACCTAGTGAGGAAAGAACAAGCAAAAAGTTACAAAGTACAAATGTATATAAGTACAACAGAATGAGAAAAGACGTCATCTCATCCAATGCCCATCAACTTCATAAGAAAGGAAAAACGAGCACTAAGAGACTTTTAGTGAGCTTATTTGTAGGATTTTTGTTAGTTGTTGAGATCTTGACAATGCCAATCGACCTATCCTCAACGACCTCTTCGATGAAGTGGTAACACATCTCAATGTGTTTTGTTTTCACATGGAAGACCAGATTCTTGGCCAATTGAATAGCACTCATAGAATCTAAGTGCAATGTAGGGACCACATCAATAATGCTCATGTCTAAACAGCCTAGCTAGAGAGCCTCCTTACAAGCCTCAATGGGGTTGCAACATACTCTGCCACTGTAGTAGATAGTGTTAGAATATCAAGCTCTCGTTCCTCTTCAGCCAGTCTATCTTTATGTGTGTGACCGACATTAGCTGGATACAGTTGTACATGTGTGTGACATTTAATAAGTCAGTGTAGTCAGTGACTTAACCACAGTTAGTCTTGGTTAGTCATACCTATGTGTGTAAGTCTCTTTCAGTTTGTATGATGGAAGAATAATGGAAGAAAAACAACAATGAGCTAAGGCTCATCTTCCACTCCACTTTGTCTCTCTCCCTCTCTTCCAACATGGTATCAGAGCTTGAACGCCTGAAGCCTAAAGGTTTGGCAGTGGCCATTTGACATCAAGACATCAGATCTGAAGAAAATGTCATCAAAGGAGACTGTGCCTACAATCCGTTTCTTTGCAGAAGCTATATCTCGCTACATAAATGGTTTTTGGAGAAAGGGCTCGCAATTCTAGACCCTTTCGACGTGATCTACAACTTTGTAGAAGAAAGTTTTTTCAAATTCCTCACAGATTTTGAGATATTCGGCACAGACTTGTGTAGACTAGTTGTTTACTACAGTAAACAACAAGTGATTCCAGGGCACTAGTGGCTTTCATCCTAACAATGTATATGCCCTTATTATCATGCATTTGAGCATGATATTGGAGTGTTAAATGCTCAGTTTTGGAGCTTATTTGCAAGTTGGAAACAATGAACTAGTTGCTGTCCTTAATTTGGAAACAATATACCTACAAGGTTGAAGTATCTGTGATGCTTATTTGCTACTAACAAGTGCTTGGATCATACCACTTGGGTGGTAGATGCTTTTTGGGATATTGTGAGTGCTAAAAGTCCAAAGTTTGGACTAATTTGTTGCTGGTTATACCATGGTATTGACTAGTTATTGTCTGCAGGAAGGATACCTATCATCTTCACTTGACATACATGTAATATATTCTAATCAGTTGGACATGTATCAACTCCTACATAGAGTGGCAACTGAATGAGATGTTTTGTGGTTGTTTTGAGGTCTGAATACTCTTATTTTAAGAGAGAAAATACTGTTGTTTATAGCAGTGGGTTGGCTATATTTGGCACTGCTATTTGCATATAGTACAAACATTGATACTTGTATGGACATAATTTGTTGCTGGGATGTTTTGCCACTACCATAGAATGTTTTGAACTAATTTGAGATTGGTTTATGCAAGCTGCAACTATGGCAAATGCTCAAGGCACTGTGCAAAATCACTCTAATTGTGGGAAAAAAGCTCGACAATGAAAATTTTACTTTATGGAAATTCCGTATGAAGAATTTTTTGGTTGGCAGAGGTTATTGGGACTTATGTATAGGTGATAAGGCTGAACCTGAAATACATGAAAGGAATCCAACAAATGATCAAAAAAGGGCTCATAAGCTATGGACTGAGAGAGCATGCAAGGTGTTACATTGGTTTTCCTTATGTATATCATATGCTATGGTTATACAGATTACTGTATGTAGTTTCCCAAAGGATGCATGGGACATATGAAGAATTATGGAAATGTAACACATGCAAGAAAGATTCAACTAAACCAACAGTTCAATAACATGTCTAGGAATGGCAGAAAGATTCAATCCTACACTACAAAGATCAAGAACATAGTGGATCAGCTTGCCACCATTGGATCTTCAGTGTCTGTTGAGATGTGTCTGTTGAGATAGCAAGCTCAACATGTGTGGACATTGATGATGGATTGCCTGGCTAGATGAGTCCGCATGTCTACACTTAGCATGTTGGTGGTCATTATGATACTCACATGGCCACTAACTTATCACTTATTATATTTAGTTTGTTACACTTACCTACAACTGGCAAAGATATAACACCAGTCGATTAGTGTAGTCGGTTATGCACTATTTGACTTAGAGGGCCACTTTCCTTTATGTTGTATCTTATCTATACTTTGTGTACATTGTATAGTGTGTAAAAGAAGAAGAAGAAACCAGCAAGAAAACGTTTTGTCCTCCATCTAGATCTCTTCTTGTGTTCTTGAGTGAGCTTCCTCTTGTGTATACAATGTGTGTTTGGTGCAGCAGCTCAAGCACATCCCCCCATCACGAGATTCTTGACATGGTATCAGAGCCGCACCACTGAGAGAGGATGATTTTGAAGGTTGAAGTGAAGGAGAAGAAGCAAGGTTCAAGCAAGTAAGCAGCGGGTAAGAAGCTCTCCCATTCTTCCACTCTCTCTCTCTTGGATAGTGCCTGTGGAGGCACCGGAAGCAGGGTCGAGCAAAAATCTCAGGTTGTTGTGTGATTTGGTGTGTGAGAAGATCACCGTATATTCTGCAGATAAGCTCTTTAGGGTTTTTCTGCAGTTATTTTAGGCGTCTGAGCCCGTTTCAGGCCTTATTTTAGAGTCGCAAGGTTGCGGACAACAGTTTCAAGGTACACTATGATTTCAGCTGTATTGACCGAAAGTGGATGCACAGGTTACAAATTGCGAATCTGTAATTTTTGAGGTGTTTGCAGGAGGCAAACATAAGGTTTATCTGCAAACAGGTTGCAGATTACATGTACTATTGATCAATCAGTGAAAAAAGTTGCTTGGTGTATTGTTGTGCACATGTGTGAAAGATTGTAGAAGACTAGCTTGATGTGTTGTATCCTTGTTTGTGATAATGGTAGAGAATAGTGGAAATCCCATTATTGAGAAGCTCGACAAGAACAACTACCCTTCATAGAAGTTTCGTGTGACAAACTTCCTCATTGGAAAGGGCCTTTATGAGTTTGTTTCAGGTGAAGAAAAGGAGCCAGATCTGGGTATCCCTTCAATTGCAGATGAGTTAAAAGCATGGAAAGAGTGGAATGTGAAAGACAAAAAGGTGATGTACTAGCTATCTGCAGTCATTGATAATACTATGCTAGGACATATCAGGAATGCAGAAACTTCACATGCAACTTGGACAATTTTTGAGAGCGTGTTTTCAGTAAATACAAAGGTACGAAAGTTTCAACTCAAGCAAGAGTTGAATGCCTTAAAGAAAGGGAAAATGTCTGTCCATGAGTATGTGTTGAAGGTGAGGAGCATTGTAGATGCTTTAGCAGCGATTGATGCAATGCCAGATGATGATGATTTGGTTTCATCCACTCTGACTGGCCTTAACAATGAGAAGGCATGGAAATCATTTATTACTTCCAGTATATGTACGGAAGCCATTTATTTTGATCAACTGATCTCTCTCATGATTACTGAAGAGATCAATATGCAGGGTGATTCATCTGAAAGAAATGGTGAACAGGTCCAAGCATTTTACTCAAGTTCAAGAAGGGGACGTGGTAGATCCTCTTCGAGAGGCCGTGGTATGGGACATGCTGGCGATAATCAGCAAAATAGGTTCAATCAATAGTTTGGTGAAATGTAGGTTTCTGGAGGCAGAGGAAACTTTAGAGGCAGGGGGAGCTCTAGAGGAAGAGATAGATGGCAGAACAGAGGCTCTGGAAATTCTGCTATTGTTTGCCATTATTGTGGCAAAATAGGACATATTGCAGCCAATTGTTATGCTAAGAAGGATGATATTCGCAATGGTAAATTGCAGCAAGGAAACTATGTATCATCTTCACGACAGAATGAAGACAAAAATGAGCGTTTGTTTGTTATGCAGTATATGATGAATGCAGTTACATGAAAGGGGATATATGATGATGTATGGTATGTCGATTCAGATGCATCTAATCATATGACTAGTCATGTTGAATGGTTTGGAGAGATGCAAGACTTACAAAATCCAGGTTATGTGCAGACAGGTGATGATTCATGCCACCCAATTTCACACATTGGAAAGGTTCCCTTGTCCTTGTATGATGGCCAAACAAAGAGTTTGACAGATGTATTACATGTGCCATCAAATCATAAAGAATCTAATGTTTGTTGGCCAAATGGTAGAGCAAGGGTTGTAGGTCCAATTCAATGCAAAAGGTTGTTTTGTAGAAAACTTTAATGATAAGTGCAGGTTGGTCACAAAAGGAAGTAGAGTTGGCCGAATGTTAATTTTAGATGCTGGAATTCCTGCAATGGATGCTGCTATGTATGCTAAGGAAAAGGAGTAGTTGCATTGAAATATGGCATAAACTTATTGGACATGCAAATGTGCAAAGACTGAAATTAATGCAGTCTAGAGGATTGGTTACAGGGTTGCCTTCTTTTAGAGTTGCAGAATTGCATAAAATCTGTGAAGCATGCCAGTTTGGTAAGTAGGCGAGACAACCCTTGTCGCATGAATGATAGAGAAGTGAGCAAAAATATACTTGATGTAGTACATATAGATGTTTGGGGGCCTACACAGAATGTATCTTTTGGTGGCAGCAAATACTTTGTCACATTTATTGATGACTGTTCAAGGAAGACATGGGTATACTTCATGAAGGAAAAGAGTGATGTGTTTGAGCACTTCAAATCTTTTAAGGCAGATGTTGAAATAGAAACAAGCTTAAAAATGAAGTGCTTGAGATTAGATGGAGGGAGAGAGTACCTCTCTAATGAGTTCAGTGGCTTCTTGAGGACTCATGGGATAAAGAGGCAATTTACTTGCAGATATACTCCACAGCAAAAATAGTATTGCATAAAGAAAAAATAGGCATATTGCAGAAGTTGCATAGACTTTAATGGCTGAAAAGAATATGCCCAAATATTTTTGGTCTGAGACTGTCCATACTATTGTCTACATTATGAACAGAACTCCCACAACTGCAATTCATGGGATGACTCCTGAAGAATGATTTACTGGCAAGAAGCCCGATGTATCGCACTTGAAGGTATTTGGCTGTGTTGCGTACATTCATGTGCCAGATGAGCTATGGAAGAAGCTTGATCAAAAGATAGAAAAATGTGTTTTTATTGGATACTCTTTAGAGCAGAAAGGGTATCATTGTTAAAACCCTGTCATAGGTGAGTTCAGAGTGAACAGGGATGTTATCTTTGATGAGATGAGAAGTTGGTATACACCTGCTACTGATGTTTTGGATGATGATAATGATCAAGACAGCTATGTGTAGAAAGATAAACAAGAATCGCGAAGTCTTAGTGGACTAGAAATATCATCTAGTACTACACCTACAGTGAGCCCTTGGTCTGGGAGACTAAGGAGTAGCCCCACATCTTCAGGTGGATCTATAAGTCTTGTAGGAAAGGACAAAGGAAAGAAGAAAGTGCTGGATGGTAATGATGCATCTACTAGTCGTTTGGGATTTGATGGAGATTCTGGTGGTTCGGAGAGTTTGGATGATGAGCTTGGCATTCCTTCAGTCAGGACGCCAGGTGTACAGAGAGCTCATAATAATGTAAAGGCTCCATTGAGTGATCCGGTGGTATGCAGATCTAGTAGGGTCAGATACCCTGTTAAAAGATTTGGTTTTGAAGGTTATCCAGCTCACCATTATGCTTATATGGTAAAACTAGTTGAGGATGTTGAGCCTACTTGTTTTGAGGATGCTGTTAGTCATGCTCATTGGGATGTAGTAATGGATGAGGAGATGGTTGCATTAGAAGCCAATAAGACTTGGGATTTGGTACCCTTGTCTAAGGGTAAGAAAGCTATTGGCTGTAAGTGGGTTTACAAAGTCAAGCATAATGCAGATGGTTCAGTTAATAGGTATAAGGCTAGGCTGGTTGCAAAAGACTATGCTCAAACATATGGCATAGATTATGAAGAGACATTCAGTCCAATTGCTAGGATGGCAACTGTTAGGTGTGTGATTGCCTTGGCAGTAGCCAAAGGTTGGAGTTTGCAGCAAATGGATGTTAAGAATGCCTTCTTGCATGGTGAATTGCAAGAAGAAGTGTATATGGAGCAGCCAGCAGGTTATGAGGATTTAGAGCATCCCACATATGTGTGCAGGTTAAAGAAGGCGCTCTATGGGCTGAAGCAAGCACCTAGAGCATGGTTGGATAAGATTGGAGATTATCTTTTCAATATTGGATTTTGTATTTCTGATGTTGATCACTCACTTTATGTGAGAAAGGGAGATGTAGGTTTTGTTGAGAATAGCAAATGATGTATGCCCATAGAGGCTGAATGTGCGCCCAAAAGAGGCTTGCCCATAAGTGGCTTTGTATGAGAGATATGACAAAGATGTATGCTCTAGAAGCTCTAAGAAGAGATATCCAAAATCCCATATGCACAGTGAGGTACAGTGGTACTATCCAAAAAGCTATAAAGGCATGTACTTGACACTCATTTCAATGCAATGACACTATCAGTTTGAGTCACTCAAAACTATCTTTTATGAGTCCAAGCTAATCTATCTTGGAACCTAATTCATTTGAGTTACAATCTCTCACTCTGATAATGTATCGTGTGTTTGACTTGCATCCACCATAGCCAACTAGCTCTAGATCCGTGTTTCTCAACATGGTATCAGAGCCATGGCTGAGCTAGGAAGCTAGTAGGTGGAATCTCTTCTTCTCTGCATGCTCTAGGATTTTCCCTCCTTCATTCTTCTCCTTTTACAAGCTCATTCCAATCCCAATCTTTCAAACCATCCAACACCCATTGTGTGTACGAGGAGAAGAAGCTTAAGGAAGGAGGTGCTATCAAAGGGCTTTCTTACTCCATAAAGCACAGGGGCTGTTTTTTTGAACAGAGAAATAGAGAGGAAGGAAGAGAGCTCAAGTTGAGAAGACTTGGTGTTTGGGTTGTTAGGTGGAGAGTCTGGAACTACCTCGAAGAGCCTGTGGTAAAGTCTGGAGCACTTGAAGGGTCTGAAGGCTTTGGAAAAGGAATTATGCATGTATGAGGTGACTGTAGAGTGATAGATGGAGACGCTAGGCGTAAGCCATCTGCATCTGCTGTCATCTACTTTCATTTTTTTTCACCTCCTGATTTCTTCCGATGAGTGGCAACTTGTCCTGGTGCAACTAGGCTTTTCTTGAAACTTCTCTACTACATCTGGAGACGTTTTCTAAAGTCTGGAGTGGATTTTATTGATCTTGGCGATGATAGCCTCCTACTTTCTCTGCAAATGCTCCAACTCCCTAAGGTATTCGTTCGTTGTTTCGAAGGATACCGACATCGTCTCATTCCTTAACTCAACTCAGCTCGAACAATCTACAACAAGTCTGCGACCAGCAAGAGATCTTTCGACTAATCTATAGCCTGGCGTTTCACGGCGATGTGTGCAGAATCGGCGGACTCTTCCAGCAATTCACAACTAAATTTTTAAAGGCTTTAAAGAGCCTTATCTCTAAGGCTTCAATAAGCCTTTTTCAAATACCCCTATTCACACTCTCTTGTTTCAAACCAACTCTCCCACACTCTAAGCTATTCACGGTGATCTTAGTTTTTAATACCAATTTTCTACTCCATCAAGTTTCTTTAGACACTAGCATTTTGTGCCATTTCTTCAATATCTGAAGCACTTGTACGGGATTAGACACTACCATTGAGCAAGATTTCCAATTGGTAAGACCTTCCCGCATGAAATTATTTGCTTGCACAATTATCGAATCCCTTATCTTCTTGTAAAAGGATAGACATTGCCCGAGAGTTCTTGTGGTAAGACCTCCTACTAATGATGACTAAAGTGGAACATATAGCAAACTTTAATGGTGAAGGCTTCCATGCCTAGAAGGAGAAGACCATGTACCATCTTATGCGGAAAGACTTATGGGACTTGTTTGAAGATGATGCAGATAACAAGAAGGAAGATGATGAAGACGGGTTCGTTGAAGAAGACCAGTTCAAATCCAAAAAATGGAAGAAGATGAATAATAAGGCACTAGGCATCATTACCTGGGGACTAAGTGATGATGTGCTACATCATATATCTGGCATAAGAAATGCTAGAACCGCCTGGGAGGAATGGATAGAATGTTTGGTACCCGCAAAGAATTCAAAGGTAAAACTTCTCATGCAGTTTTATAAACTAGATATTAAAGACAGTGCTTCTATGACCATACACAATAATAAGTTTAAGAGTTTAAAAACTCAGCTTGCAACTCTTAAAAAGAATATTGATGAAGATGAAGCAATAGCCGTATTGCTTGCAAGTGTAAACAAGGATCCATATAAGAACCTTGTGTCCACTCTAAGTAATGTTCCGAGTCTCTCGCTCAAAGATATTGAGCACTCACTGCTTGATGGAGAAAACAAATTTAAAAGCAAAGATGTAAAATAAACCAGCTCAAGGGAAAACCTCTTATACACTAGAGGAGCTACTGGACCCAAGGGAAGAGGTCGAGGATTCAACACGGACAACAGGAATCGGATGACATGTCATTATTGTGGTAAAACTGGCCACATTGCCAGTGAATGCTTCCACAAGAAAAGAGCACAGCATATGTAGAATAACCACCAACAAAATCAATTCATGAATGAAGAAGAAGAAAAAGATACTTCCGCTACCATCAACAACTATGATAAACTATTTTAAGGAATTTTTTCCCATAGTGGATATTGTAAAAACCCTACCAAAGATGTAAAGTTTCAAGCCTTAACTTGACTAGGCTGCCAAATAGCTAGTCTCCTAGTCCATGTCTACATGTAGAGGGGGCAAAAGCTAGCAAGGGTAGAGACTCATCATTTGAGGGGGGTGTTGAGAATAGCAAATGATGTATACCCATAGAGGCTGAATGTGTACCCAAAAGAGGCTTGCCCATAAGCGGCTTTGTATGAGAGATATGACAAAGATGTATGCTCTAGAAGCTCTAAGAAGAGATGTCCAAAATCCCATATGCACAGCGAGGTACAATGGTACTATCCAAAAAGCTATAAAGACATGTACTTGACACTCATTTCAATGCAATGACACTATCAGTTTGAGTCACTCAAAACTGTCTTTATGAGTCCAAGCTAATCTATCTTGGAACCTAGTTCATTTGAGTTACAATCTCTCACTCTGATAATGTATCGTGTGTTTGACTTGCGTCCACCATAGCCAACTAGCTCTAGATCCGTGTTTCTCAATAGGTTTGGTCATCATAGTCATCTATGTGGATGACTTGATTATTACATGTGACAGTGACAATGGGATTGCTAAAGTTAAGGACTTCTTGAAGAAGAAGTTTGAGATGAAAGATTTGGGTGAGCTGAGATACTTTCTTGGTATTGAGGTGATCAGATGTGATGATGGTATATGGCTGTCCCAAAGGCAGTATGGCTTGGATATGTTATCCAAGTATGGTATGACAAATGTAAGCCTCTTTCAGTACCATTGGAGCAAAATGTGAAGTTGAGTGCTGACATTGGGGATGAGATAGAAGACCCTACTATGTTCAGGAGGATAGTAGGGAGTTTGATTTACATGACTGTTTTGTCACAAGGCCAGACATGAGCTATGCTGTGGGCCTTGTCAGTCAATTTGGGCAGATGCTTAGAAAGCCTCATTTGGATGCAGTTAGACCTATATTGAGGTATGTGAAGTCCACTTTACATTATGGACTTTTTTATGAGGCAAGTAAGAACGTACATGTCTTTGGATACATAGATGCAGATTGGGTTGGTAGCATGTCAGACAGAAGATCTACAAGTGGATTCATGTTTTCCCTTGATAGTGCAACAATTACATGGAGCAGCAAAAAGCAACCTACAATTGCTTTATCGAGTACAGAGGCTGAGTATAGAGGTGCTGCTATGGCAGCATGTGAGGTGGTATGGCTGCAAAAGTTATTAGGTGATTTGGATGTGCAGGGAGATGGTCCAGTTGTCACTCATTGTGACAACATGAGCAGCATACAGCTAGCTAGGAATCCAGTGTTCCATGCTAGGACAAAACACATTGAGGTATACTACCACTTTGTGAGATAGAAGGTACTTGCAGGAGAGATTGACTTGGTATATGTTGGCACACAGGATCAGATAGCTAACATTTTCACAAAGGCATTGGGTTCAGAGAAGCTTCAAAAGTTTCGAAGCTTACTTGGAGTTGCAAAGATAGAATTGAGCTTGAAGGGGAGTGTTGAGATGGCAAGCTCAACACGTGCGGACATTGATGATGGACCGTCTGGCTAGATGAGTCCGCACATCTACACTTAGCACGTTGGTGGTCATTATGATACTCACATGGCCACTGACTTATCACTTATTATATTTAGTTTGTTACACCTACCTACAGCATGCAAAGATATAACGCCAGTCGATTAGTGTAGTCGATTATGCACTATTTGACTTAGAAGGCCACTTTCCTTTATGTTGTATCTTATCTATACTTTGTGTACATTGAATAGTGTATAAAAGAAGAAGAAGAAACTAGCAAGAAAACGTTTTGGCCTCCATCTCTCTTCTTGTGTTCTTGAGTGAGCTTTCTCTTGTGTATACAGTGTGTGTTTGGTGCAGCAGCTCAAGCACATCCCCCATCACACAATTCTTGACAGTGTCTAAGGATGATATGATTGCAATGACATTGAATGGACTTAGCAAAGAGTATAAAGCATTTGATATGTCTATTTATGTGAGAGTTGAATCCCCTAATTGGGATGAGCTGATTGCTTTGCTGCTGCATGAGAAGTTAAGCTTAGGCTAAATACAAGTTCTAATACGTCTCAAAACAAAGACAGTATTCTTTACTCTAGCCAACGTGGTAGAGGCGGCACAGGCCATGGCTCTTTTCGAGGTTGAGGAGACACTTTAAACACTTATGGACAGCATCGTTAGAATGCCTGGTATGGCACAAATACAGAGGGCCAGCGTGGATCTGGTGGCTTTAGAGGCAGGGGGAGATCACCCCATGGTAGATGTGGATCTGGTTCATGGCAATCAAATGATCAGTCAAATAGAGATAAGGACTGTCATTATTGTGGCAGATATGGACACATTGCAAAGGATTGTTACAAGAAGCAAGGAGATATGCAGACAAAGGGCAAACAACATGGGCACTATGCATCTTCTAGTGGTGGTCATGATGAGCATGTTGACAAATTGTTTGCCATCATGCAGCAAGTGTTTAAGAATGCATCTAGGCAAAACAAAGATGAGAGATGGTACATTGATTCAGGGGCTTCAAATCATATGGCACCCCATGGAGAATGGTTTGATGAGATGGTTGGAGGTTCACATGGTTATGTGTGTACTGGGGATGACACACCCAACATGACATTCAACACACAATAATTGTTTTGTTGTTGATGCCTAACGGCAAGAAAAAGAGTCTACATGATGTACTACATGTACCTACAATAACCAATAATCTTTTGTTAGTTGGACAGATGGTAGAACAGAATCTGCAAGTGAGATTTAATAGAGATGGGTCCTTTGTTGAAGAATATGGTAATGGCTGCAAATTGATTGCTAGAGGCCGAAGAGATGGCAGAATGTTTACTCTTGATGCGTCAATTCAAATTTGAAAGCAGCCATGTTTGCACATGATGATGGTGCTATACGGGATGTTGAGATATGGCATAAGTAGATTGGCCATGTGAATGTACAAAAGCTGAAATATGTGCAGCTGAAGGAGATTGTGCTTGGACTGCCTAAGTTCAAGTATCATGACTTTGGACATGTATGTGATGCATGTCAGTTTGGAAAGCAAACACAATTTCCACTTATGAGACATGTACAAAATAGCTCATGACCCTTGCAATTGGTACATTCAGATGTATGGGATCCGTCTCATAATGCTTCGTTTGGTGGTGCTCGTTACTATGTATCCTTCATTAATGATGGCTGTAAAATTTCATGTCTTAGATCAGATGGAGGTGAAGAATATGTCTCTAATTACTTTGACAGGTACCTTGCTAAACATGGGATCAAAATACAGTTAACTTAATGAGAAGAGTTTGCCAAATGGTTATTGAGCTGAAATAGTAGTGACTGCTATCTATGTGCTGAATAGAACCCCTACAGTAGGAATTCATGATGTAACTCCATATGAGAGGTTGTATGATCATAAACTTGCCATTTCACACTTGAAGATATTTGGCAGCATTGCATATGTGCATGTTCCTGATGAAAAGATGAAGAAATTGGATCCTAAAGCTGTCAAGAGTGTGTTCCTTGGTTATGCACAAGACCGGAAAGCTTACAAGTGTTATGTATCGTCTACACATAAGACATTGATTAGCAGAGATGTTATTTTTTATGAGCTGGCATCGTGGTATGGTAATCCTGTTGCAGTGGCTATTGATGGATTAGAAAGCACTAGTAATGCTGAAAATACACCTACAGTGAGTACATCTATGAGTGGTCCTACAAGTGATGGGTCACCTACAGTAAGTCCTTGGTCAGGATGCTTGCAGAGTCGTACTCCTACATCCACTGACACAAATATGTCAGTGAGGGGGAGATTGGATAAGGGAAAAGAAAAGATGCTTGAGGATGTGACAGGTCCACTTACAATAAGTTATGAGTCATCTAACAATGACAATTTAGATAGTGAGTTGGGCATTTTGTCTATTATGATGCCTGGAGCAAGCCAATCATTATGTACCACCTCATGAGAGGCAAGCTCAAAGTGAGCCACATTTACGAAGATCCGAGAGAGTCAGAAAACTAGTTGACAAGTTTACATACACTAGTTATTCAGCCTACCATTATGCATATATGGCTAGTGTGATAGGTTACAAAGAACCTATAAAGTTTGATGATGCAATTATAGATGATAACGGGTGTGCTGCCATGGATGAGGAGTATGCAGCCCTGGCTGAAAATGAGACATGGGAATTGGTTGAGTTGCCTGAAGGAAAAGTCCCCATTGGCTGAAATGGGTGTACAAGGTTAAGTGCAAGTCAAATGGTTCATTAGAACACTATAAGGCCAGGCTGGTTGCAAAAGGGTACGCACAACAATATGGCCTTGACTATGAGGAGACTTTTAGCCCGATGGCTAAAATGGCAACAGTCAAAACTATCATTGCTTTGGCAGCATGCAAAGGCTGGAAATTATGGCAAATGGACATCAAGAATTCTTTCTTGAATGGTGATTTGGTTGAGGAAGTATATATGAAGCAGCCTGAAGGCTATGTTCATCCAGACTTTCCTACATATGTATGTAAGCTGAAAAAGGCTTTATATGGACTGAAACATGCATCTAGAGCATGGAATGCTCGGATCAGCAGTTATTTATAGCAACATGGATTTAGATTAGGTGATGCAGATCAGAGTCTGTTCATGAAGAAGACAAATCATGGATATGTGTTTCTAGTAGTTTATGTAGATGATCTTATCATCACTGGAGATGATGAAGAGGGCATTGCTGAAATTAAATCATGTTTACAGTCTGAATTTAGAGTCAAAGACCTTGGTGAACTAAAGTATTTTCTTGGAATTGAGGTAGTCTATACGCATCAAGGTATATGGTTGCAAATGTCAAGCTGCAAATTGATGTTGGGAATGTCATACAGAATGTGACCATGTATCGACAAATGGTGGGCAGCTTGATATACTTGACTATTACCCGTTTTGACTTATGTTATGCAGTGGGGCTGATTAGTCATTTCATGCAAAAGCCTCGCAAACCACATTTAGATGCAGTCAGGAGGATCATGAGATATGTAAAGGGTACTACAAATTATGGGTTGTTTTATGCATATGGAAAATCTCTTGACTTGACAGGATTTAGTGATGTTGATTGGGCTGGTTATGCTTATGACAGGAGGTCAACCAGTGGTTATGCATTTGGATTGGGCAACAGTATGATCAGTTGGCAGAGTAAGAAACAGCCTACTGTTGCATTGTCTAGTAAAGAAGCTGAGTAGTACAGAGGAGCTGCCTTAGCGGCTTGTGAAGCAGTTTGGTTGATGAAACTGCTGAAAAACTTGGGAATACAGTTGGAAAGCAGAGTGAGATTGCATTGTGATAACCTTAGCAATGTTATGTTGTCTAGCAATCCTGTCTACCATGCTAGGTCCAAACATATTGAGGTTCACTACCATTTCATCAGAGAAATGGTTCTTACAGGGCAGATTGACTTGATTCATGTGAAGACTGAAGACCAGGTAGTAGACATATTTACCAAGTCTCTTGGTAAAGAAAAGTTCATATACCTCAGAGACAGCTACTTGGATTTTATCAGATGGTTTGAACTTGAGGGGGAGTGTTAGAATATCGAGCTCCCATTACTCTTCAGTCGGTCTATATTTATGTGTGTGACCGACATTAGCTAGATACAGTTGTACATGTGTGTGACATTCAATAAGTCGGTGTAGTCAGTGACTTAATCATAGTTAGTCTTGGTTAGTCATACCTATGTGTGTAAGATGAGCTGAGGCTCATCTTCTACTCCACTATGTCTCTCTCCCTCTCTTCCAACAGATAGGGCCATGCATTTCTATACCCTGGACATCCAAGAAACAACATCTCCAACAAAAGTGAAAACATAGCCAGAGGTGGACTTCCTATTGTATGCACATCCTGCATAATCAAAGTTAGTGTACCCCACAACTCCTATATCCTGGCCACCATAGTATATGCACATAGCTACTGTGTTTTTCAACTACAAATGCTTTGTCCGACGAGTGGCTATCATGGCATACATCCAACTACCCATTTCGGATGTATAAGGAATCTTGGCCATCTCAACCTTTTGCTCATCAAACTCTGCAAACAATTGGCTTGACTAACCTTCACTGAGAAGATAAAGGACTCCCAATAGGCTTAACATCATGTAGATGAAACTGCTCAAGGATCTTCTGAATGCACTCCTTCTATGTGACAAGCAAATGAGCCACTTAGAGAAATTGTGTGCAAAGCACATCCCAAGAATATGTGAGGCATGTCCCATGTCCTTCACTCAAAGCTCTTCTTGAGCTAACCTTTCAAGGCATCCAAATCATCATGAACACTCCTAGTAATCAACATATCATCCACTAGAGGATCAATGTCATAAGTTTTCCATCACAAGCCTTCTTCATGTATAAACACAAATCCATATCACTACAAGAATATCACAGTGAATGCATAAAAGCATCAAACTTGTGATACCATTCTCTAGGTGCCTACTTAAGGCCATAAAGGCTCTTCCTCAATCTGCACACTAGGTGGTCCCTGCTAGGTTCTGCAAAGTCCTTATGTTACTCCATGTAAATCTCATCATGTAAGTCCCCATGAAGAAAAGTCGTCTTGATATCCATTTAATAAAGTTCTAATTCAAGCCAAGCAACCAAAGCCATTACTAAGTGTAGGGTAGTCATCTTCACAATAGGAGAAAAGACTTCATTAAAGTCCACACCATGTTCTTGTTTGAAGCCCTTAGTAGCCAATCTAGCCTTGTATGATGGCTTAGGGCATCCAGGGGTACTTTTCTACACCCATTTGCATGGCAAAGCACACTTGCGACTAGGTGCCACTAGGAAAAGGAACCAAATCCCATGTATGACTTTTCTACAATGAGTCATACTTTGACTGCATGGCCCTCTCCCAAGAGTGACTATCATCTCTACACATGGCCTCATCATAAAGCAAGAGACTCACCAGCATCTATCACTATAACATAATGCATAGAGGGCTCAAATTGTGTAGGCTATCACCTATCTCTAGTAGGCCACTGCTGTGGGGTCTATACATCCCGTGGAGCATTTTCATTCCTTTCAAGGACATGCATCCAAGGCAATGATGCCAAAGAGATACATGTGGAACTGCATCCATTGCCAAAATATGGTCAACTGACCTAGATACAAGCAAGGGGTAGAGATTATTGGACTTAGCACCATGCGCAATGATAAAATTCCCACGACGGGGTAATCTTCCCTGAGGAATCACCAAAAGAAACTACATAACCTGCATCATCCAAAGTGCCAGCAAAGATAAAGCTCTTCGTGAGAGCTGGCACATAGCATACATCATGAAGAGTAAACATGCAACATGAACCAAACATCACCAATACCAACTATCTCAAGTGCAAGGTCATTGCCCAAATGGATAGATCTAGTCAAACTACGATAGGAGTGAAACGACTCTCTATGAGGGGCCACAAGAAATGAAGCCCCTAAATCTATCAATCAACACTAAGTATACCCTAACAAAGTATCAATTAGTTGTGAAGTATCAAGATAAGAAGCTGCAAGTATGAAATCATCATCAGAACCAATCTCTGCACAACATTAATCTCTTCAATCTTCACACTGTACTTGTTAGGGATAATGTTGCGATCATCATTTTTGTCTTGTACTTTATCCTTGCTCTTTTCCTTGCACTTGTCCTTGTGCATCTTATGGCTCTGTGGCTGAATATGTCATGCATTCCCATAGTAATGACAAGACAATGAGGACTTACAGCCACAATACTTACTGCGAGACTATCCACATGACTAAGAGCAAGACTGTTGAGAGTCTCTCTTACGGTAGTCATTATCGCTCCTACCATTATTGCCTCTAATTTTCAAAGCATAAGAGGTGCAAGAAGCATCGACATTCTTTTTATTAATCTCTCTAGTCAAGAGTGCACCCTCTACATCCTACAACTATAACCCATCAATAGGTATGTTGGCACACATAGCAATATACGAAAGGTATCCCATGATTCAAGTAATGTAACTAAGAGGAATAAGGGAAGAAGAGTGCCTTTGAATTCAATCCCTTGCAAAGACGAATGACTAATAATGGAATGAAACTAAATTAACAGAGCTGACATAGAAATGCCCTTTTTCATGTGAAGGTCCATGAGTTTCTTTAGCCCAATAAATCTAAGAAGCAAGGCTTTGCTTGTCATAGACATTGCAAATCTTTTCCCATAATTCCCATGTAGATTGCCCATTAGAGACAACATTATAGAACACTTGCTTAGAGAGGGATAATATGATGGTGTACTTGCATAGCTCATCTAATGTAGCCCAATTCTTTGCATCAATAAGTCCGAGCTTGACACCCTTATGTTTCAAAGGCCTAACCTACATTTTCTACACAAAAGCTTGCCACATTTGGGCCTTTTAGTAGCTCTACTTGGTGCTATCTAACTTGTCAATATAAATATAGCATTATTACTCAAGCCACCGGCCATAATGAAGGCAAATAAGTGCACAAACTATCAAAATAGACTGCAAACATTCCTAAAACCATTGTTAGGTCAAGTTGAAAAATAAGGGATAATGACCAAGTAATGAACTATCCACAAACTCAATGCAAAGAATTGTCAAATGGAGGTGACTGCTCGCATAAATAGTGCAGTAAATTATGATAACAACATGCTGAAAATGAAGTACATCAATAAGAAATCAATGCCAAAGAGGGGCAATCACTGATATAAGACAAAACTGCGTCTGCCACAAGGAATAACTCCAACTAGCAGTGAGTGAATATGTGATTAGCACTGAGAACTATCAAAGAATCAATGTGTCAGACTAAGATACATTCCATAGGCATAACCATCATGCATAGAGTAACAGAAGAGACCAACTAAAAGGCATAACGGACTGAACAATGTAATAGAAGCTCAATACATAACCAACCAAGATGCATACTTCACTGATAACATTGTGGACATAGATACGTGTCGGCCCAAAAGTAATGTCAAATCAGCCCACTAAGCATCAACTGCATACATAAAGCATGACAAGAGCATGTACATGTCACCAAGTCCCATGGTCTCACTATAAGACCCTCAAGCTCAACTACATAACTAAACGCTCAATGTAATATCCAAATGTTGAGTAGTGGCTCCCATTAGAACAAAAGTCAAATGCCAAACAAGCAAACAAAGCTCAAAACATCATATGGAAGGCATCCATACATCCAAGATCCAAGTAGCATATATCCATGAGCATCCGATCCAAGTAACTTACAAAGCACTTTTTATTAGAGCATTCAATAACCATACATAACAGTGAATGGTAGCCAATGTCAAGATTCAAAGCTCCATTTCAGCCCAAAATCAATCCCGAAACATAACCAAGAATGTAACATGAACCATAAGCATCGGTATATCGACCCCAGTAGTCGGTAAGCACCCAAGAACAATAGGCATGTATTCCACTAATCAAATAAGATTCAGCCCTAATTATTATAGCAGTAAAAAACCTCTATAAAATTGAGCAAAAGAGTGCTCAAATCAGTCCCATAGCATTCCAATACATTGACGTAACATTCTAGACTATCCGGCATCAAATAGACATCTCGAAAAGCATAAGTGACCTTGAGACAATAAGTGAAGTGTTGTCATGAATTGTATATCAGCAAACTGTGACAAATTGTGAATCAATGAGACTGATCCCCAGAACTTCGAATGAGTTGTAAGATGACAAGATCAATGTCGTGGAAGATTCCAAAGGTTGCCAAGTGTCGGAAGGAGTGCCAGGAGCTTAAGGATGGCATTGAGACTATGTCAAGAACTGGACAACAACTACAGGCACAATTCAAAATGTTGCTACTACTCCTATTGCTGCTCCTACTATTGGTATTGAGGCATTGGGAGCACTCTAAGGTGCTCAAACAAATTGATTGATGCCCTAGAACAAGTTGCAAAAGGGGAGAAGAAGCCAGGTAGTAGGTAGAGCTCAATGTATGCCTCGAAGTGAAGAATCCATGGCTGCCATTGAAACTATGAACTTAAGCTTTTCTCCACAACCTGAAGCAATGCTTAGTCAAGCTCAAGCTCTTCTCTCGGGTAAGACGGCACTAATATCACTTGCTTTTGTTCTTTGTAAGTTTGCTATTTTGAAGCAGTGCACAAAGATATGTAAGGGGATAAACCATGACAAGCATATTCTTCTTGAGATCCTTCCAGTTGTCATAGACTTTTGAATATCTTGACATATTTTGAATTTAAAACTATGCATGGTTTCCTTATCAAGAACCTCCCAAATAAGAGATGAGAGACTTGGCAATGGCAAATCCTCGATATGTCCATATGTACCCTCTTTAGATAGAACCACATATTGTGCATAGTATATAAAAATTCTTCTCTAATGATGAGAACCGATGTTCTCATCAGCATATATAATGTTTATAAATGCCTTATGAATCGCATGGAAAGTCTCATCAGCATATATAATGTCTACAAATGCCATTTAGTACTTGTTGATGGAAATATATCTACAACCAAGAATTCCATATTAATACTTGCTTAAATGAAAAAAAAATCATATATGTTATCAACTTGAGACTTACAATGTGTCTACTGGCAAACACGTTCGTTAGGAGACAAGTGCATATCCTTGGCCATGTAAAGATGTTGCACTTTGACTAACAACCCTTCATGCATAATTTGACTGCAATGATACACCCTTTCCAGTGATGTTTTATATCCTCTCTTTTTCTTCTTTTGACCTTTGTGAGAGCCTTTGCAATAGGGCAACATGGTCACCCAATCGTTTATGCAAAAGGTTTTGGACTCCCAATTTCCATCTACTCCTTGGTTATAGATAGTAAGAAAGCTGGTGAGCCCACGAATAAGCCCTTAGTACCATTATGCATGATGGCTAGAAGCTCTTGTAGCTTGCCCACCCCTATCCCATTCCATACAACAAGTTATAGCTCCATGGAATCTTAGAGTACTTGACGGACAAGCTAGCTGGCAACCCAGCCGCCGCTAACCTTAAACCCCTCAAGGATCTCATGGACAAACCCAAGTGGAAGTGGACCAAGGTACGTAATCTGAATCTGATGTACAATTGGGCCTTAATCACGGATGAGAGAGAAGAGGAGCATAGAAACATAGGATATGATGAGCATTCATCGCAAGAGGACAATTCGGAAGACGAGGACGAACATTGTTGTTCTCTCAATAGAGAGAGTGAAGAGGAGATCGACAAAATAGAGTATGACACTGAGACGAACACGTAATTGAGCAGATGCGAGTAGATTCCAAACTGCAGAAGCAGAATACCTTTAAGATCGAGAGAGGAATCATGCGAAGGGAGTGCGATTGCACATGGTTGAAACACTTAGGGGCAATTGATCACGAATGAGCAAGGCTCACCCAACCAAGTACTGTACCACTATTTAGAACAGAATCACCTTTGGAGCTATGACTACCATGAGAGACTCCCTCTTCTAGTGAAGATGGAGAGTTCAATTTTGAGTCGCAAGCAAGCTCAAATAGAGATCTTGAAATACCCCGACCACCTAAGACCAAATGCACCAAGGAGGACCTACCAGTCTACCTAACGTGTCAATGATTGAGGGAGGAGAGAAAGAGAAAACCTAGGGAGTTGGAAGCTGAGGAGTAGAAAAAACTGTGCAAGATCTACCAAAGTGATTTATGAAATTCAAGAAGGGCGATAGAGTAGTGATCTTGCTAGGTGCCAAGAGGCAAGGACAAGTGAATGAACCTGTAGAAGGCCATGCCAAAGTCAAGGAGGTTGACCTGGCTAGGGAAGGGGAGAAGCCCCAACTTGTCTTCATAGCTAATGACTTGACCAAGCAGGAAGAAGAAAATCTCATTACACTCTTGGGAGAATACATAGACATATTCGCTTGGTCCCTCGATGAGCTGAAAGGGGTATATCTAAGTGTAGTGACTCATTATATTCCCATGACACTAGACACAATGCCGATCAAGAAGCGACCATATCGGAGATAAATCCTAAGCATGCTCATGCGGTTAAGGAGAAGATAAACAAGTTGTTAAGAGCTGGATTCATCTATGAATTTGAGCACATGGGCTGGGTTTTGTCCATCATAATTGTCCTAAAGAAGAATAGAAAAATCAAAGTGTGTGTCAATTATAAGAAAGTGGCTGCCACTAATTGCTAGACCACTCTACAAATGGATGATAGTATTCGAATGGACCGAGGAATGCCAGCGTGCATATGAAGAGTTGCAGAAGGCTCCGACAACTGTGCCAATTCTAAGAGCCCCAAACTAGACCATAACCTTCCACGTTCATATTGATGTCTCAAAGTTTTCCATGGGAGTTGTTTTGTGCCAGACGGGTGAACACAACCTAGACTATCCAGTGAGCTTTGCTAGTCGACAACTCACAAATATCAAGATGAACTATTCCACAAGTGAGAGAGAAGGGTTGGCCATGGTGTTTACTGTGAAGAAATTTCGGCATTATCTTTTAGCTATACCTTTCATTTTCTTCATAGACCATCAATCTCTACTATATCTCATAAACAAACCTTTGCACTACTAGATGCATAGCCAGGTGGCTACTACTTCTGCTAGAATTTGACTTCTCCGTGGTTGTACACAAAGAAAAGTAGCACTACATGGCTGATCACATGTCTTGCATACCCACGAGAGAAGCCACTGGACAAGGTATCATAGACGACTTGCAAGATACACATATTTTAAACCTATGTATGGTATGCTCTCCGACTTCAATGGGAACAAGAGGGTTTCCAAATCATGATCAATGCTAAGTAGAGACATGCAATCAAACCTCTGAGTATTACCCAACTTATGTTGCTCCCACCTTCTATAAGGTATTGGCTATTATTCGCAACTGACCTCTAGAAGAGAATGTCATGACCTACCCCTATTTAGATCGCATCCTTACTAAGGAAGAGCTACACGTTACAAGCAAAATCGACTCTGGTGACTTCCTGATGGATGTCCTCACTTACCTTACCCAAGTAGACATTCAACCTTACGACATGGACCGTTATGCTAACTTGGAGTACAACCTGTACTTCTATGCTTGGCTCAAGCAGAAGCAAAGCACCCTAAGTATGCAATGAATGCCCTTAACCCTTCAACCTATAATCCTCGGAAGAATTTGCATCACCGAGGGGGAGGGGATAAGATGGAAACCAATTGGAAATCAAAATACCAAAAATCAAAACACCAAAAAGCAAACAAACAAGTATGTAAAGGAAAAGAAACAACAAGAGAACCTCAAAACTAAAACCTAAAAGCAAAAAGAAGAGAAAAGTGATTTTATGCTTAAAAAGAATAAGGAGGAAATGATTGCTTGGAACAAATGAATTCCTTGAAGTGAAAATTGTGTGGCAATCCCTTTGTCTTCTTGTGGAGAAAACAAATTTGCAAATGAACTAATGGAAGCTTGTTGTGCTACAATAAGAGCTAGAAATGGCAAGACAGTAAGACCATGGCCATTGACTTCCATTCATGGAAGAAAAGAGAAGATGATACGCCATTTCCCTTGAGAATCGAGCCTACAATCAACTAAAATTCAGGACCATCCATAATGTCGACAAGGTGATGGCCGAGGAGGAAGCAACCAAAAGAATCATAGAGCAATGCAACCTTACAAAGTACATTGAGAAGTTTGGGCAAGAGACTGACTACAATCGGTGTGTAGAGTTCTTGAGAACCTACGACTTTAATAGAGCATGTGGCATCGTGACTGTGGGCAGAGGCAAAGAGGCCAAACAGATGCAGGTGTAGAGATGAGCAAGACCTTGAAAGCACTGGGTGGAGAGGAGACCAAAAAGAGATGTATATGCAATGCTCAACATGAATAGGGACCAAGTCCTAACGAATGATGGAATCAGCATCTAGGATATCCCCGATCTTGAAGTGAGACTCCAAGCCAAGGTCATCCATACGCTGTTTTCAAGTCAGAGGTACAACTCACTCATGCAAAAGATTGTAGTGACTTTGTTGGAGAGCCTGGTAGCCCATTCGCCCACCGACGAGATTGAGTGGAATGGCTATGTGTGGAAAACAATCGACCAATCTACCAAAGTACTAGCCTTAGGGAGCAGACTAGCCAGCAAAGAATCCCCAATATCAAAAGCTGGAACAACAAGAAAGAAACCTGCCTCAAAAGCTTCATTCATAGGGTTTGGTGGAGTACTAATGGCCCTCATCTGGGAGGCAATGGGAGAGGTCATAGGCAAAGAAGAAGTAAAAAGAGACACCCGAGAGGACACCGCCTCAGGAGCAAGAATAATCTAGCAAGAGAACAATAAGCAAGAAGGAGGAACACGAAAGACAATCCAGCCAAGGAGGGCTTAAAAAGTCAAAGAAGAAGACCCCCCAGAAGCGGTATAGCAAGAAGCCAAGGAGAGAATGGAAAAAATAAAAAGAAGGCTGACTTGTAGAAGGCACAAAAAGAGTCAAAGAAGGTTCAAGAAGAGAGTCAGAGGAAAGAAGAAGCCCGAACTACAAAGGATCCAACAGGAGTCTAAGAGAGCCAAAGAGAAAAGAAAGAGGAGAGTAGAAGAAGAGGCATATGAGCTACAAAGAAAGGAGGATGAAGACATGGCTCTAGCAATACGCATGTTGGTAGAGCATCCCTCTAGGCAGGAGGAATTGGTTGCCATAAGCGAGCGAGGAGAAGAAGGCCCAAGCATTAGTGTCCAAGTGCCAGAAACCGCAGCACCACCAGTAACGGAAGGCAAGGGCAAGAGTCTACCCTAGCCACCACATCCACCCAAGGCACCTCAATCACTGCGAATGGAAGCAACATCATGGCCTGGGTGCAATACTTAGCCAACAAGGTACAAGATATTGCACTTGCACCCCAACGAAGGAGCCCCTTTGGCAGAAATCGAGAGACCAGATGCTGCCAGATGTTGAATCAAGATAAGACCCAAAGAAGCTAAAAATAGAGGCATCCACAACGTCCATTCTTATAGCAGTGCCACCATTCGTGGGCCACGATGAGTACGTTAAAGAGCTCCTTTCACAGCTGGAGAGGGCTAAGGAAGAAAAGAAAACTACAGTGGCCGAATTACAAGCAAAAAGAGAGACAATGGCAATCTTTCAGTTGGAGAGGATTCGCCAAGTGATCGATTTATCAAAAAGAGATATGAGAGCTGAAGGTAGCAAAAGAAAGAGACGAAGATAGGTGGAAATCAAGGCTCACAGAAGAAGCACAATAGCTAATCCGCTTACAAAGGCAGTACAAGCTACTCATCCTGCAACACGAGGACCTAGCAGGGCAGATGAGAAGAGTTCAAGAAGCCATGGATCAGCTTGAGGAAGGAGAAGCAAAGAGCCAAGGCAGGACAAGAGCATCAAAGAGAGGAAGAGGAAATGAGATATAGACTATTGATGGAGATAGAGGAGCAACGAAGGCTGGAAAGAGAAATTGAGCATCTGGAGGAGGAGAAGAAAAAGGTGACCCAAAAATGGAGAGACCAAGAGGCAATGATAGTGGCCTTAGCCCAAAGGCAAAGGGAGAGCCTAGAGGAGATGAAACAGAAGGCTGAATCATGGGTGACCTAGAGTGAAGGACAAGTAAAAGACCTAGCAAGCCGTCTAGCCCTTGCAGAAGGTGACAGAGTGTTAGGTGAAAGCAGGGTAAAGGAGGCTACAAACATGAGATTGGAAGCCCAACAATGCTCCTCCCTTAGTACCATCTTGGACGTCACACAGTCAGAAGAGGAGGAGGAATTTGAAACTCTAAAGAGAAACCTGGAGATCGCCTGCAAAGCCATGTAGCATGGACTGTGTGTCCAACCACAATGAGTGGGAACCAACCTAAGCCAATAGGGGCAATGAGAGTATCTATTAAGAACAAGGCTAATAGTTCAAGAGGTGGAGCTGTTAGGCTTTAAGAAAGAGCAAGGACAGAAAGAGTCAATGGGAGACGAAGAGTAGCAGATACCGCCACCAAAAGAGGGGCAACATTTTAAATGCAACAACTCAAAGAAAAAGAGGAGGCCAGGAAAAGAAGGAAGAGGTTGCTAAAGCAAGCACAATGATTCACTAGGTGTAGTCATCCATTTTTATCAACAACTCCTTTGAATGTACGCATGAACCTAAAAGACTATGTGCAAAGTAGGAACTTCTTTAGTAAATCGCTTAATCCGCCAGTCTCATCTCACTCTATGAGTGTCACAATCATTGTACTTAGGGATCCTCAAGTTAGGCATGTCCAATGGCCAAGGTCAACTGGCTCTGTTCTTAACCTCCTAGCCCTTTTGCCCCCACTTCACACTGCTTAGGGCACATCAAGGGCAAGACATACCTAGGGAGGTCACACTCACATATGGTTAGACATGTCTCCCTAAGCTACACTCACTGCACCTCCCCTACACACGAACTGGGTCCTCAAGTGTGGGACAACACCCTAGGCATTCCACTAGCATGGACATAATGCACCACATGGTAAGGTGGACACACCCCCTAAGTAGTGCACTTTTATTTTCCTTTTTAGGTAAATGTGGATGCGACTAACCATCGGTGTTATGGACCATCAGCACCATAACAAGAAATGCATGAAATTAGCACTGCAAGGAACTTCCTGACACAATTTACAGCCATTTCGTACATTTAATCTTCAGGAACAATATGCAAACACGAACTACATATTATATTCATCAATGCTGAACCACTGTCCTGAAAACGATCACACAGTTTATCATCATCATATTCACTCCTGATCAAATAACCTGCAGTAGACAGAGCAAATATTCAGGACACAGATACATATTATTAGAACCAGACATAAACGACCAGAATCTGGGGCTATCCTGAAGAATATCTCATTTCTCATCATGCATGAATACAAAAGACACGAACTCCTGATTGTCAGGAAGGCGCCTACATATCAGGTAAAAACCTGAATGCTTCATATGACATCTTAGGTCACTTTCCATATGCTGGTTCTACATGTATGCTAGTACTAAGGTATAAAAGTACTAATATAGTGCAATTCGAGCCTCAACACCTGGCACAGCCTGGTGGATGACTGGGACAACCAAGACTCGAACCCACAAGTATGTAGCTATATAACAGAAAGCATACAAAGTAAGAAATAACCCAAAGAATACAATTATGCCCTACCAGAGGCCTTGCACCCCTTGACAAGCCACACTGAGAAACCATGAGTAGAGCCCCTCTAGGATACTCATAGTCCTCTTGTGCAGTTGCATAATTGATCCTAAGTGTTAGCAGAGGTCATTACATCATGTCATGAGTAAAAAGAAGATACATATCAAAGTCAAGTAGTAAACCAACTAGGAGTGTACAGAATAATATCTGTGCAAGTAGAAATCTGACACTCCGAACATGCAGTAGCATAGTCTTCAACAGATCTACTACTAGTAACCTTAATCTCTTCATGCACCTCATACACAACTTGCTGCAAAGTAGCATCCCTATCTTCCAACTTAAAATCCCTCTGTTGCAAAAGAGATGCTACATAGTCATCACTTTTTCTCTTCTCATCCAAAGCATACTGCAACTTAGCAGTAAGATCCACTTTGACAACTTGCAAATCTACAACTTGCTAAAGCAATGCATCCTTTTCCTGAATTAATGCATCAAACTTAGCTGGAACAAAAGCATTTTTAAGCATATTATAAGGTCTAGAAACCAAAGTGTCAAATTTTTCCATCACCAGCTACCAATTGTTTCTAACATCACCAATCAAAGCTTGCTGCATCTCAGAAAATTCAGACTTCAATGCAACCGAGGCATCCACATCTACTTCCAAATTCTTCAAAATCTGCTCTTCAACATGTTTAAGAGGTTGTAACCTCTCCAACAACAATTTATGCTCAATCTGCAATTTAGCATGCATATCAACAAAACTTTGCAACTGATGCATACACTTATCTTGCAACTCTTGAGTCCATTTCTCAAACAAAGCAGTTGACATTTTTCTATTATCCATTAACTGTTGTAAAGCTACAATTTTGCCAAGAGACTCTGTTTGCGAAGCATCATACTCATCTTGCTTAATCTTCAACTGTTTAACCAAGGCATCATACTGCTTCTGCTGAAAATCTAACTGGAACTTGACCTATTTACATTCAGCTGCAGTTTGAGCACTATTTTTGTCAGCCTGCTCAAAAAATGACATCACCTTTTTCATACCAGTCCAAGCATTTGACACACTACTGACAGCAATTTCATCCACCCGAGAGCAATCTGGAACCAAGGGAACACTAGGCTGAACAACATCTACCCGCTCTTTAACATCCAAAGATGATGCAGATACCACAGGGTCTTTAGAAAAAGTCTGTTGTGCTGAACGTGAGGCTCCTGCATGCTTCTCAACCAAATCTTACCAAATCTAGGTTTCTTTTTAGCATGCCCATAACCAGCAGACTTAAGAAAATCTTCATTACCCTTATTTTCATGAATTGCTACATCGTCCAAAGAGACAGAATCCTTTGGAACAAAATCCAAGGCAACTTTACGAGCATAGGCTTCATCATAACCAACCTGCATCAAGTCCCTGTATATGGCCTTCTGCTGCTCTTGGCCGGCAAAAACCTTATCAATGTCAGCATCCTTTTGATGAGAACCAGACTCTACATGTTGATCATCAACATGCACTGCATTATCCACTGAAGAGAATGGCTTTGAATCAGACACATTCTCCAAAACAGCATCATGAAATTTGGATTGTGCATACTCATAAAGAGCAGCCAAATAGCATCCCATACGCGACTTCTAAAAAACCTTCTTGGGCTTAGAGATATTAATCTCAGCCATAAGCTTGTCAAACATCAAGCCTGCCCAATTTGGCATACCCACATTCTCAGCATAATAAATAACACCATAAGTCTCTCGCGCTATGCTATCAGTTTTGATGAATAACATGAAATGCTCAATAAACCATTGTAGTTGCAATTTTCGAACATCATCAACTCTCTTCAAAATGTAAACATGCCGAGGACCAGCAGGCTCCCCAAAGGCTTGATACATCTGCTCATCACTACATTTCCACAAAGTTGGATTTTCATTCATGGGTAATGCAAATACCCGTGCAACCACTGCAGCAGTCAATTCCAAACGGCCTGCAATCATGCCCTGACTTTGCCTCATCATGTCCAATTGGGCAGATGCATTAGCATTGGCAACCCACTGAGACCATGGCAAACATGCAAATGCATATAATCCAATGCGTTGTAGCCAAGCACTATGAACTGCATCATCCACGTCAAGAACCAGGGAAGAATCAACAAACAGTGTACTCACAGCACTCGGGCTTGACAGTTGAGAAACCGACATCGGTGTTGACGTGTCCTCCTTGTGTCGACCAGGCCGATCATCTTCCAATAGCTCTCGTACTCCTCCTCTTGGCGAGCACGCTTTGGAAGAACCATCTTCCGGGCAGAACTTCGGCGTGTATGTGTCATGTCAGCACGAACAGGGCGCACATCACATGGTGATGGAGAAAGAGGAGAATCACGAAGAATGCCTGCTTCCTTCTCCATTTGAAAAGTGAAGTCCAAGTCTTCTGCAAGTGAACTGTGTTGTGTGCCAAATGTCATGTCAACATCATGCACAAGTGACCCTTCACACATGTAACCTTCACAATTTGATTCCCTTATATTAACAGGAAAAATTAAATTAACAGGTGGATAATAAGGTTGCAGTAGTCTTTTAAGCCAAAAACCATTGACCACAGGCTTTAGGATAGTGCCCTGCAAATTTTTTAGCAGAAATGTACCTTGCCCAATATCTTTACGAATAATAAATGGTCTAGCATATCTAAGCTTCAATTTGCCGTGAAATTTTCCCAACCAAGAATTATAAACAACTACCCAATCCCCCTCTTCAAAAAATTTCTTGCGCATGTGTCGATTTACCCAAGCCTGTCTCCTTTGCTACGTGATTCCTGACACATAAGCAGCTAACACTCTGTCTTCCTCCAACTTCAGGAGATGTTCCATTCGATGCTGCATTGACTATTCCGGATCCAACTTATGTTCAACATCAACTCTTAAACTGGGAACCACAAATTCCATAGGGATAACAGCTTCCAATCCATACACTAACCTGAAAGGTTTTAATCCAGTTGTCACCTTGTATGCAGTCCGAAAAGCCCACAAAGCAGAATCCAACTTGACATCCCAATCCTTCCTGTTATCTTCAACGATCTTCTTCAAGATATGGAGTAGGATCTTGTTGGAACTCTCAGCTTGCCCATTAGCCTGAGGATGGTATGGAGTTGACTTCTTGTGAAGGATCATATGCCTGACAGTCAGGTCCCGAATAACTTGATTCAAAAAATGTTTACCCCTGTCACTGACCAACTCAATAGGACATCCAAACCTAGTCATAATGTTAGTATACAAAAATTTGGCCACACTAACTGCTTTATTATCCTTGAGGGCTTGTGCTTCCATCCACTTTGTGGCATAGTCTGTGCAAACCAAAATATACTTGTTACATGTGCCTTTAGCTGCTGGTTTGATAGATCCAACAAAATCAATTCCCCATTTCTGAAATGGTTCAAGTGATAATACAGGATGATCCGGCATTCTATCCCTGTCAAGAGGTTGACCTTCCTTTAAGCATCGCAAACACTCCTTAGCATATTGATGAGCATCCTTCAACACAGTAGGCCACCATAAACCTGCTTGTAGTATTTTTCCTGCCTGTAATTTCTCTAGAAAAGTGACCTCCTGACAGTCCGGAATGAGCTTCATGAAGAACTGTTGGTTGCTCAAATTCAGGAACACACCTCCTCAACACATTATCAACTCCTCTTTTGTACAAAAGATTCAAAATAACCTGAAAGGACCGACTCTTCAAAGCTAATCTCCTTCTCTGATCTGTTGTAAGGTGTGCATGCATCACTCCTTCCTATAAGAAATGTAGTAACTGATCATAATAAGAGTCAGGATCTATAGCCTAAACTTCAAAAAGTTCAACATCAGGCAGCTGATCAGGAACTCCTGCTTCCATATCATCATTGTCCAATCTGCTAAGATAATCAACTACAGCATGCTCTTTCCCAGGAGTATGAATAACCCTGAAATCAAATTCCTGCAATAGCAACATCCATCTAGCAAGTCTGCCTGTTAGCTGAGGTTTATTGATCAGGAACAACAATGCATGATGATCCACATGAAATATAACCTGATTCCCAAGCAAATAATGTCTAAATTTCTGAACTGAGTACACCATACCAAGTGCTTCTCTTTCCGTTACTGAATAATTCTTTTCAGCAGTACTCAATCTCCAACTTGCATAGTAAATAGGTCTATACCATCCAGACACCTTATCTTGCATCAAAACAGCTCCCACAGCAAGATCAGAAGCATCAACAAAAATATGGAAAGGTAAATCCCACGCAAGAGGCTGCAATATAGGAGCTACAACAAGCGTTTTCTTGAGAATACTAAAGGCCTTATCATGATCTTCCCTCCAGACAAATTGCATCCCCTTTTTGGTTAAATTAGTAAGAGGAGCACATATATGAGATAGATACCTCAAGTACCTACTATGCCACTTCACTTGCTCGACAAATCTCATAACTTCCTGCACATTGGATGGAGCTTTAGCTTTCTGAACCACTGCAATCTTTCTTGGATCTATGCTCATGCCCTCCTCAGAGAGAATATGGCCTAACAGCACTCCTCTCTTTGCTGCAAATATTGATTTGAATGGATTTAAGGACATGCCAAATTTTTTGCATCTCTCAAAACATAACCTAAGATGTTGAAGATGATCTTTAGTGCTACCAAAAACACAGAAATCATCAATAAACACCCTCATAAAAGTTGTCAAATACGGCCCAAAGGTCTTATGAGCAGCTCCCTGAAACTCAGGAGGCCCATTCTTCAATCCAAAATTCATGACCGTACTAACATATGCTCCCCATTTAGTAATGAAGGCTATCTTATCCATATCTTCCGGATGCATCCTTATTTGATTGTAGCTTGAAAAACCATCCAGAAAACTATACATTTCATGACCAGCCACATCATCAAGAAGAGAATCGGTAAAAGGAATAGGAAAAGGATCACTAATAGTAGCTGCATTCAATTTCCTATAATCCACACAAACCCGAATCTTGCCATTCTTTTTAGGTACCACCACTATAGGGGATAACCAAGTGACCTCATTAACTAGTTTGATGAATCCCACCCTCAGAAGCTTGTCAATTTCTTCCTTGACCTGCTTAGCATAATTGGGATTCATCCTATATCTTTTTTGAACAATTGACTTGGCATCTTTTTTAAGATTTATTCTATGTTGACAAACAGCTGGATCAAAACCCTTCATATATGTGTAATCCCACGCAAAGATATCCTGAAACTCTTTGCACAACTGAACAAGGTTTTGCTTGAACTCTTGTTCCACAAAAATACTGACCTTAATGAGTTTAACCTTCCCTTCAAGATCCAATTTGACTTCCTGCACCTCATCTTCTACCACCCTTACAGATGTTCTCAAGGTATGCTCATATCTCAACTCAACCTGAATAATTGCTTTTTGTCCCTCTTCATCAAGTACATCAGGACTATCCCTACATTTATCCACCTCCTTAGGCTGATTTCCAAGTTGCTATGGCTGAAATTCTTCAGGATAACTACTACCCTGATCCTGAATCCTATTATAAGTTTCATTTCCCGAGTTCTCCTGAACATCAAGCTGTTCCTGACTTTCAGGAAATGCTTCAGGTTGCTGTCCTGGCTGGTTTTCTCCTGCATATTGAACCACTGAATGGTCCCGAACTTTATAGCTCGTAGATATTGAAGAATCTTGATACTTCTGAATAATATTATCCACATCAATTTCAAACACTGGAACTACAAAAGGATTTGCTTGAAGAAACATTTCCTCCTCATCATCTTCCACTTCATCAGTCAAATTAATAGTCTGAGCTACCATAGGTCAAGAAGAACTCTTCAAGATTACCTTATTAATGGTTGATAATCTGATCTCTTTCAATCCCCGTGGTATACAGACATAATCATTCCCCCAATCCTGCTTCAATTTAGCCAACTTAAACCACGGTCTTCCCAACAGCATCTTGTAAGAATCTCCAATCTCCTAATACCACAAAGCTTACCCTGAACTTTAGACCAGCAACTTGAATGTCTTGCTTTCTGAGAATTCCCAGAGGTTGTAACCTCCTCTGGTCTGCCATCCTGACCTGAAATGGGGATGGTAGCAACTCTTCTTGCTTAGTTGCTAAATATGTATGTTCAGAAAGGATATTAACTCCAGAACCCCCATCCAATAGGACATCATCAAACTTCTTCCCATGATATTCAGCTTGAATAGTAGGCACTTGATAATCTACCACCTCCTTTTGAGTTGGTATAACTGCTTGACAGTCAGGAAGTACCTGATCTTGAACTGATGTACTTTCAATAACCTCCTGTTGCTTTTCCCTAATCTTCAGGAGAAACTTTTCCTTGAACCCTGGGATCAAATCCAAGATCTGCTCCAATGTTAATTGCAAGGAACACTTTGCTAGAGCCTGAAATAGTTCTGTTGAACCTCCCTCCTGAAATTTTCCTAATTCTTTATCTTCAGGAGACTGATCTTGATCATCAGGAAACAGTGTTCCTGACTCTGCCTGATCCTCAGGCTCTTCAAATCTGTCTTTCTCTGCAATTTTCTGCAGTCTTTTGACCTGCTTTGTCACCTTTCTCCTAGCTTCCTCTTGTTCCTGCCAATCAAGCTTCCGGCATGCTTGGCTTCTAGTAACCACTAATACCATAGCTTCATCAGGACAATCCTCAACTTTAATACAATTAAAACAATCACACTGAATATGCATACTTGCAGCATTTAAGTTACCTGACCCCCTCTCCTGACCTTCTTGAACCTCTTCTTACTGTATTTCCCTTCCACTAACAGCTCCTGTATCAGCAAGGACTTGCCATTCCTCATCGTGCTCAGGTAACTCTATTAGGACTGCTGCAATTGGAGCAGGTGGATGCTGTAGATGAGATACTCCTGCAGGTCTCTTGTCATTGCGGTTCCTTGCTACTGGCATTCCTCTCTCAGTCCTATGCCTTGCCCAAAGTTCACAGTTTGGTCCCACAAAGTGTCCTTGACCTCCACAATAATGGCATGCTCCCGTTTGAGTAGTTTGCTACTGTGTTCTTAAATTTTCCCAAGGCTGTCTTGCCTGTATTCTTCCAGATCCCCTGAAAGGTCTTTGAGGTACTGTGTCAGTCATAACCTGATTTACTACAACTGATTGCAAAGCCCTTAGCCTAGGCTGCCCCATTGGCATCTGCTGTGGCATCCTAACATTAGGATTGTACCAGCATGTCCTTGTTTCATGGCCATTTCTTTGGCATATCTCACAATACTTTTCTTTCCTCTTAGTGTCTGAAAGACCTAAATCCTTTAGCTTCTGCTTGATCTTTCTATCTAGTTTAATCTCCTCTGCTTTTCTTTCATTCCTGTCTTTGGTTTTCTTCCTTCTGGACTTGAATGATCCTGACTTTTCCTTCCTCTTCTTGTGTTTCTTCCTACGAGAAGTTTCACTATCAGAATCACTGACATCATTTTCTGAATCTGAACTATTTTCACTATCATAATCACTAGTATCACTTTCAGATTCTGAATTTGAATTTGTGTCAGACTCTGATCCTGAAGAATCATCATCTTTATGTCTTTTTGAACGAGAAGTACCCAGCCTTCTCTCCACTCTATAGTAGCCTTAATCATGGTATCCAGTGTACCATTCTGTCCCAATTCTACATTAGCAATTGGATTCCTGATCTTACTTTGCAAACCCTTAATAAAATAAGTAATTTGCATTTCCACTGATGGTGCATCAGCATTATTCAACCTATTCAAGAGGTTCCTGAACTTTTGAGCATAATCTTCCACCAACATCCTCTTTTGCTTAATTCTCTTTATCTTCCTCACAATATCTCCTGGTGTTTTGTCTTTCCTGAACCTACCCAAAAATGCATTCTTCAATTCATCATAGGTGTTAAATGTTGCCATGCCATAATTGGAAAACCAGTCCATAGCTTTTCCCTGCAAAGTGGTTGCGAACTGCTGCTTTTTAACCTAATCTCCATACAATTGATTAAATCCACTTGCTGTCCACCTTGTTTCAAACTGAGCTACATGACAATCTGGATCTTCCTTCTTCCTGCCTGAAAATTTAGATGCCCTCACCTTGGGGTTGAACAATTGATTTTGATTCATATTGTGTTTCTTCTTAGGTTTCCTTTGAGGTGGTAAAGGATTAAAATTCAAAGATTTATTAACTAAAACCCCTGCATTCCTTAACAAGAATGTTCTCCCTAGAACTGCATGCTGCAGTCTTTCAAGTGCCTGTTTTGGGGGAGTACCCTGATAGTCAGGAAGTAATATTGGTTCTTCATTATCTGATACATTTGGTATGCTGGAAGGGGTTGGAGGTGTAGGGATGGACTCTATGGAGGTGGCAGGAGAATGATATACTGTGGAAATGCCCTCATCAAAACCCACCCCTAAAAGATTATGTCCAACATCTTTGAACTCCTCTTCATCCAGCCTGCCTAATTGCACCACTTCATCTATGTCATCAGACCTCAGAGATTGCTGTTGTTGTCTTGACAATACCTCCCTCAATGCTCAAGATCTGCTCCTTGTGAAAATAAGATTGGAGGAATGAGGATAATTCTTTGACATAAAGACTCCCCATGCAAGGCACCTTGTACATCTTCAATGCCATTAGCATCCTAAATTTCTGCAGCCAAATTGTGTAAGTATTCCTTCCAAGCCCTATACCTAAATCATGAAAAATATTCTCATGAAACTGGGCAGGATCGCCAAAGTGTTATGGACCATCAGGACCATAACAGGAAATGCAAGAAATTAGCAATGCAAGGAACTTCCTGACACAATTTATAGCCATTTCGTACATTTAATCTTCAGGAACAATATGCAAACACGAACTACATATTATATTCATCAATGCTGAACCACTGTCCTGAAAACGATCACACAGTTTATCATCATCATATTCACTCCTGATCAAATAACTTGCAGTAGATAGTGCAAATATTCAGGACACAGATACACATTATTAGAACCAGACATAAATGACCAGAATCTGGTGCTGTCCTGAAGAATATCTCATTTCTCATCACGCAGGAATACAAAAGACACAAACTCCTGATTGTCAGGAAGGCACCTGCATGTCAGGTAAAAACCTGAATGCTTCATATGACATCTTAGGTCACTTTCCATATGTTGATTCTACATGTATGCTAGTACTAAGGTATAAAAGTACTAATATACAATTTGAGCCTCAACAATCGGCATCGGAGGCACCTAAAAAGGAAAATAAAAGTAAGCTCAATCCTCTCTCAGTCATAGTGCAATTCGAGCCTCAACAATCAGCATCGGAGGCACCTGTCAATTGCTCAAAGTACCCTTGATCTCCACAACCTCAACCATTTTGACATGCTTCTCTCCCACATCCAATCCCCACAATAGCCCCATCACCAACCCACAAGGTAAACCTTTAGCTGCCCGAGCCCATATCCACAAGTGCCATGGGATTGGCATTTGACTAGGAGGGGGGTAATGTTACAGCCCATATAGCTCAAAAAGGAAGACAAAGGAATCCCAAATCAGAGAAATGGAAGACAACCCCAAGCGAGAAAGGCAGAAAAGAAGGCAAGCTCAGAAAAAATGTAGGAAGTGCACGACAATGAGTGTACCAAATACTCTAGCAAAGAAAGTGCAGGGTGCAATGTAATTCATTTTGAAAAAGAGCGCCAAGCTCCCTCCTGTGCAAATTGTAAACATAGAAGGGCACATGCAAAAGATCCGTGAGAAGAAGAAAGGCACGAGGAACGAGGACCTTGACTAAAATGGCCGGTCATGTAAAAAAGGGGATGGGTGCCCAAAGGGACGAGGGCATGTATAAAAGTCAACAAGTTAATAGAGAAGCTCATTCTTGGTGTGTGGCTAAAGTGGCTTCCTTATTCTCTTGTCCTTGCTTGTGCTTGTCTTTGAGAGACAAGGTGAGGGTGAGGGATCATGGTGGAGAAGCTCTCCATCTTCTCCTCTCTTCTTCTTTTCTCTTCTCTTCTTTTGTCTCGTGCGTGCGACTATGGAGGATGGATCTTGGAGGAGGTAGAGGATTGAGCTTACTTGAGCTCGCATCTCAGATCATGGAGCTACCGGAGTGCTTGAGCGAAGAGACTACTCAATCAGGCATCAAGGTAAGCTCACTACACTTGTAGAATTGAGAGCGCGTACGGCTATGTGAGAGGTAGCCATAGCATTTGCTTGAAATGCATGAAGCAATAAGCAGTCCATGGGTCTTGGCAGTGAAGCGAGAGCTCCCACAATACTACTTAACAATCCTCTCTCAGTAATAGATTGAGATGAGTTTCTCTCTCCTCTTTTTGTCACATTTGTCTCTTTCTCTCTCAGTTGCATGGGTCATCAGAGTAGGCTCTACATAGTTATGCACATGTTCATGGAGGTAATGCTAGAAAGTGAGCCAAGTTCCTTGTCCAAGTCAATCTACCTACATGAGGAGGGCTCTAAGATCCATGCCACATACAAGTAAAATTCAATTCAGTGAGTCATGGAAGTGAACATTGGGAAAGTGTGGCCAAGTTCTATTGACCTGAACTCCCCAAATTCAAGGGTGAATGAGAGTCGAGAGAGTACCTCTAAATTGGGAGGTACTTGGATGATTGATGGGAGTATATGTGAGATGCTAGATGTTTATTCGCTTGCTTTTTTCTTGCTTCTCATAATGGCGGTCTATCTCCTCAAACAACCCTTCTCTTTTTTGGCACCACTTGCAAAATGTGGGGTCTAGCAGTGAAACCAACACATGGAGCTTCGCCTACATGGAGTTGAAAGTCCCTCATGCAAGTCAATTGACTTGATTGGAGCCCAACTCCAATACATAGATGCGTGTTTCATGGCCCTTGTGTACTTGTCATTATTATTATTATTGGCCCTTCTGGACCTAGTATTATTATTATTATCAATACCATTATTATTTATCATTGTTATTATTATTGGCCCTTATGGACCTAGTATAATGATGATGATGATGATGATTATTATTATTATTATTATCAATATCATTATCCTTGTTATTATTATTGGCCCTTATGGACCCAGGAGCAATAGGCATATATTCCACTAACCAAATAAGCTTCAGCGGCCCGGTTATTATAGTAGTAAAAAACCTCTATAAAACTAAGCAAAAGAGTGCTCAAATTAGTCCCATAGCATTCCAATACATTTGTATAACATCCCTAAATGATCCAACATCAAATAGACATCCTAGGAAGCATAAGTGACCTCTAGACAATGACTGAAGTGTTGTCCTGAATTGTATGATAGCAAACTATGACAAACTGTGAATCAATGACTATTCTTGGGAGCTTTGAATGAGGTGTAAGATGACAAGACTGCTGTCGGGGAAGATTCCAAAGGTTGCCAAGAGCCAAGAGCTGGAGGATGGGGTTGAGACTGGTAGGGAGTGGGCAATAGCAACATGCGCAATTCATGCTGTTGCTACTACTCCTATTACTACTATTGGTATTGAGGCCTTGGGAGCACTCTAAGGTGCTCAAACAAAGTGAGTGATGTCTTGGAACAAGTTGCAAAAGGGGGGAAGAAATTGGGTAGATAGAGCTCAATGCATAGCTCAAGGTGAAGAATCCATGGTTGCCATTGAAACTGTGAACTGAAGCTTTTCTCCACAAGCTGAGAGTTGGGGGCTCAAGCTCTTCTCTCGGGGAAGATGGCTCTAATTCTAGTTGAGGGGAGTGAGCCCTAAAGTGGAAGCATGGAGCAGAAGCAAGAGCTATGGTGGAAGGAACAAGAGCAAGAGAGAGACACACACTGGTGCGCAGATCGGTCGCAGAATGCTCACGTAGTGAATCCCGGAAGGTCCCCAAGAACAATGAACTCTACCTTTTTGCACAAAAAACAATGTAAAAGCATGAACGACAAGAGGCAAAAGACCAATTGGGTTCAATCTCCCCCCATGCCTTGTGTGAGCGCTTCACAAAGCATGTATTTTATGTATATTTCCATCTTCATGCTCAATAATAGCCCAATTTACAAAAATATGACAAGCTTTTAGCTTTTGAGTTTGCTTTCTTCAAAAATAGGAAAATAAAGCTAATGGACGGTGCCCATAGAGTCTGGCACGCCCAATCTCAATGTCCAAATAGAAATAACATATCCGTGCGCATAGGCACATACAAAATAATAATCAATAATCGATGTCATAACAAAATATAGGCGTGGCGCCTATCAAAATATAATCCAAAGGTCGAATACTCACTAGACTCCAATGCTTTCCTCCGCCACTGCTGCTATCTCTACACATCAACTGAAGCATTCACAATCGTTAGTAAAATAATACAATTAAACCGACAAAAGTGAATACCTAGCAGTCTTCAGCTACATAAATAAATCAACTGGTTAGAAATAAATCCTAACCTTAATTTATTACGAGTGCGCACTCTAAACTCATAAACGTTTATTAATTTAATATGCATTTTGCGGAATCACCCACTATGGAATCACCCACGTACACACTAAATTAATGAAACGCTCGAAAAGGACAGGCGTCCCCATCAACTTCTCGCACAAAGAATCCTCTTTGTGTATGAGCCCCGGTCATCTAAGTTTACGGAATCCACCGTAAAACCTCACGAAATCCACCGTGGAATATGCCTCCTGGCATCATACCCCCGGGGTGGGATAGCAATTGACCTCAATTGCTATTAGCTCAATGTGGAGCTAACAGAGTGGGGAAAGGATTTAAGTCTCTAGCATGAATCCATTGTGCTTCCTCTACAGGATAGTTCTTAAATTTTACTAGGTATCTAGAATTCATTCGGCCAGTTCTAGTGGTCATGTAGTCAGTGTCTATGATGGCTTCTGGTTCAAGTATTTCAGTCTCTTCCTCTAATAAAGGTGGGTTTTCATAAACAGGGTGGATAGGTAATTGGCCTCTAAATGGTCTCAATAAACTAATGTGAAATGTATTATGAATTTTCCAATGAGATGGTAATTCTAACTTGAATGCATTATCATTAATCTTATGAATAATTCTAAATGGTCCATAGAATCTAGGAGCTAATTTGACAACTGGATGTCTATCTACACTTTGCAGTCTACGTTTTTCTATTCTAAGCCAAACATAATCATCAACTTTGAAATTCATGGCTTGTCTTTTCTTGTTGGCTTGTTTGGTATATGATTGCTGGGCTTTAGCAATCATATCCTTAACCTCATCAAAAATACTATTGTGCATAGTAGCAATATCATCAGCACTCTGAATTCTATTAGACAAAGATGCAACAGGTGTAGATAATCTATATCCATAAATGACTTCAAAAGGTGCTTTCTTTGTAGATGTGTGCGGTGTATTGTTATATGCAAACTGTAATAAATGCAAATGAGTATCCCATGTCTGAGGTTTAGAGATAGTATATGCACGTAAAAGATCTGGAATGGTGCTATTTGTGGCTTCTGTTTGTCCATTTGTTTCTGGATGAAATGCAGATGAGAAATCAATCTTTGTGCCTAGATTTGCAAACAGTGTAATCAAAAAATTGTTACAAAATCTAGAATCACGATCTGAAATAGTCACTTTTGGCAATCCATGGTTAGTAAAAACAGTTTTTAAAAATAACTGTGCTGCTTGTGATGCTGTTAAAGTTTTCTTACATGGAATGAAATATGCTTGCTTACTAAATCTATCTACAATTGTCCAAATCATGTCATGGTTAGATTTAGTATTTGGTAAACCAGTAATGAAATCCATAGAAATATGTTCCCAAGGTTTAGATGGAATAGACAAAGGCATTAGTAATACATACTGTTTACCATGATGTCTCTTTATTCTTTGACAAATCAAACATTCAGAAACGAAATTAGATACATCTGCATCCATATGCGGCCAATAAAAATCTTCAGTTAACATGCGTAATGTAGATATGATACCTCTATGACCTTGATATGGGGGACAATGAATTTCATTCAAAACAAAAGATCGGAATGGAATAGTAACACACAGTCTCTTTTCAAAAAACATAAATCCATCATTATATGACAATGAATCAATAGGAATGAAATTATTTTGAACTAATTTTTGCCAATCAGAATGAAAAGTAATATCCTGATGATATGTATCTTTCATAGCAATCAAAGAATCAAAAGATATGATAGAAATATTATGAATTGCAGGTCTTCTACTCAATGCATCAGCAACTACATTTTCTTTTCCAGGTTGGTATTGAATGATAGGATGAAAACTTTGAATGAAGGAAGCCCATTTGATATGTCAGTCAGAAATTTGGGGTTGGCTAAGTAGATGTCTAATGCTTTGCTGGTCGGTCTTTATCATGAATTCTGAACCCATTAAATAGTGTTTCCACTGTTTTAATGCTTGTACAACTGCTAATAGTTCTTTGTCATAAGTGGAATATTTGAGCTCAGAGGGTTTCAGCTTAGAACTAGAATATGCTATTGGATGATTGTCTTGCATTAGTACGGCTCCTATTCCTGATCCGCTAGCATCGGTCACAACTAGAAAGAATGGTCGATTAAAATCAGGCAACTGTAGAACAGGGGCATTGGTTAATGCACATTTCAATAAGTCAAAGGATTTCTGCTGAGTTTCAGTCCATTGATAAACAATTCCTTTCTTAAGAAGTTTGGTTAATGGTAAAGCAAGTAATGAAAAATTACGTACAAACTTCCTATAGAAACTAGCAAGACCAAGGAATGAGCGTAACTCATGCACATTTTTAGGAACAGGCCAATGTAATATTGCATCAATTTTCTTAGGATCAACTTTAATTCCTTCTTTTGATACAATATGACCTAAATACTCAATTTCTGTCTTAAAGAATTCACTCTTTTCAGGATTTGCAAACAGTTGATTTTCTTTCAGTAATTGAAAAACTAATGATAAATGCTCATAATGCTCTTTTTCACTTTGACTAAACACCAAAATATCATCGAAGAAAACAATCACACAATACTGATATTTCAGAAAGATACGGTTCATCATTCTACTGAAGGTAGCAAGTGCATTAATCAATCCGAATGGCATGACTAAGAATTCGTAATGGCCAAACTGTGTTCTGAATGCAGTCTTAAATATGTCAGTTCTATCTAGCCTCACCTGATGATATCCAGACTTAAGGTCAATTTTATTAAATATAGAAGATCCTTGCAGTTTGTCCATAAGGTCATCAACTCTAGGTATTGGATACTTATTCTTTACAATGATTTTATTTAATGCTCGGCAGTCAATACACATACGATAAGTATTATTCTTTTTCTTGACTAAGAGTACAGGTGCACCGAATGGAGAACTGCTAGGTCGAATTAAGCCTCTATTTAGTAATTCTTCAACTTGACTCTGGATTTCTTTTTACTCTATTTGATTGTGCCTATATGGTGCTTTGCAAGGTGGTTGTGTGCCAGGGATTAAATCAATCTTATGGTCTTCTGGTCGTGAAGGTGGTAAACCTGGTGGTAGATCTTCTGCAAAACAATCCTTAAAATATGCAAGAAATTCCTTATGCCTAGGGTGCATATGATTTTCCTTTGCGTGCAATTCATTCACCCAAATGAGATATGATTTAGTACTCTTGCATAATGCACGTTTTGCTTGAGTATGCGAAAGCAGTGGAAAAATATTAGATGCATGCATACCATATAATGTAATAGATTTTCCTTGAAAATTAATATGCATTGTGTGCGTGGAATAATCTATATTTGGATTATGCTGGTGTCTCCAAGGCATTCCTAAAATAATGTCGCTTGACTGTAATGGGACAACTAAGAAATTTCTTCTTTCAATGTATGAACCAATTTGAATCTCTAAATCTTGTACTTATTGTGTGCCATTGTACCTAGTGCCTAAAAATGCAGCTTTTATGCGATAATGTGTAGGTACAGTCTGTAATTTCAATTCCTTTACCAATTTTGCTGAAATAAAGTCATGAGTACTACCGTCATCATGCAAGATAGTTCTTTCCTTTCCATACACCATACATTTCATAGTCAACAATGAATGTGGAGTAGGCATACCTGGTAAAGTGTCGGAAGTAGTAGTAGGATCATCCTCATCTTCAGTGAAATCAGGCATATCCTCATGCTCGTCTTCGTCCATGGCTCCAAGATAGTTGATATGTGCTAGTGGCTTCTTTGAATGACAATTTGCTGCGAGATGCCCTGGTTGGTGACATTTATAGCATACTATTGTCTTGGCTTTGGTTACATTATTTGCAATGGCTGGAAGTCTGGGTACATTTGGATTTGCTTGTGGAATAGGCTTAGGATTTGGATTGACATTGGATGGTAATGCAGGTGGTTTAGCCCAATTCTTGCGGAAAGATGGTGATGAGAAACGACATGGATTAAACCTTCTAAAATTGGACATGAATTGTTTAGATCCATAATTACCATTGGCTTGGAATTGTTGTGGTCGTCTGTCTCTTCCACGTAACTTATCTTCAGTGTCATGAGCTAGTGAGATGGCGTCTTCAAGGGTAGCAAGCTTGAACATGTTCACTTCAGTGTAGTAATGTCCAAGAAGTCCAGACATATACTTCCGCTTATGTGTGGTCTCTGGTACGTCTTCAAGCATGCGTAGTTGTAGGAGTGCATTCCAAAAATGCTCTGTATACTGTGGAATAGGCTCACGATCCTGTTGTTGAAGTAAATCCCATTGCTTAATAGCCTTCTCATGAAATTGCGGTGGAAGGAAATTCCGCATGAACTTCTTCTTGAAATCTTCCCAAGTAGCAGGACATTCTATGCTCTTGCGTACTACAGTCCACCAAAGTGATGCTCTGTCTATCAGATGATTAGTAACACACTTGATTTTATCTTTTTCTGGATAAGTTTCCTCATGGAAATAGTCATCAAACTGGCTAATGAATGATTAAACAGTCTTTCCTTCTCGTATGCCATTGAAAATGCGAAACTTGAAACTTCGTTTACTTATCTTGGATTCCTTGCGAATGATTTGTGCTTCAAGAGTGGCGTCAATGGTACGTCGAATCAAATCTTTAGCTTGAGGTTCTTCTTTGTCGGTGGATGCTCTTTGTAGTTTTGTCAATTGCGCTTGCAATGCTTGCCTAGCCCTTCGCTCTTCTTCCAATTGTAACATGATTAGATCCAGCTTTTGTTCCATGGTAGGCTCAGGTAGGTCGTCTTCAGTCATAGGATCATCCATATGTGGGGTCGTCATCCTGTAAAACTCAATAAACCTTTCTCACTCAAAATCAGGTTAGTGGGATGAGCGTAGCTCAAATTCGGGGTTACAAGGCTATGTATTTTTGGGTATTTCTTTCTCAATTTTTAGAAAATCTGCAATATTTCCGTCTTCGTTTGCTGAAAATACTTTAGTGAACCTGTAGATAGGTAGAACACCTTGCCAGAACAACTTTCCAGTTCAGAGTTTTTGCGTAGGAACAAGCCTTCTAGGAGTTTTAAGCACTAGTCAGTTATGATTCCAGTTGACTAGTCTGACTTGCAGAGTTGCAGACTTAGCCGACTTGCAAAGTTACAGACTTGCAGAACTTAGGCTGACTTGAGGAACTTGCAGGACTTGATTCCACTTGACTTACAGAACTTGACTTCGGAGGTGCAGGACTTGAAGTTTGTCGACTTGTGTGTCTTGTACAACTTGAGGGAAGCTTAAGGATTTAAGCTTAATAGCTTAAGCTATGGAAGGGGGGGGGGGGGGGGGGGGTAATTGAGGAAAAACGGCATAGGATATGAGGACGTGGGTAGTCGTTTCATGCCGTCGCGGATTTCTTGGACATACTCAGATACCTCGATGACAAGTTTTGTGAGACTTCTTCAATTCCTTAAGCCTTTAAGCTTGAAGATTAAGCTTTTTGAAGCAATTAGATATGAACTTCTTACTGTATATCCACGACTTGATGAAGGAGATGGATGCGTGGTCCTCCGCCTACAGAGGCTGGTCCTTCGCGATCTGACAGTAGAAACAGGGGTTCTTGATCGCCAGAAGTCTGCCTGTATCGACGGTTCGCGACGAGATTGACTGTAGAGCCCGATCGTTCTTGGAGCTCCGCCTTCACCCGAGATTGGTAGCGATTGGAAGCTCTTGATCTCAGCTCTGCTCTGATACCACTGGTGCGCAGATCGGTCGCAGAATGCTCACGTAGTGAATCCCGGAAGATCCCCAAGAACAATGAACTCTACCCTTTTGCACAAAAAACAATGTAAAAGCATGAACGACAAGAGGCAAAAGACCAATTGGGTTCAATCTCCCCCCATGCCTTGTGTGAGCGCTTCACAAAGCATGTATTTTATGTATATTTCCATCTTCATGCTCAATAATAGCCCAATTTATAAAAATATGACAAGCTTTTAGCTTTTGAGTTTGCTTTCTTCAAAAATAGGAAAATAAAGCTAATGGACGGTGCCCATAGAGTCTGGCACGCCCAATCTCAATGTCCAAATAGAAATAACATATCCGTGCGCATAGGCACATACAAAATAATAATCAATAATCGATGTCATAACAAAATATAGGCGTGGCGCCTATCAAAATATAATCCAAAGGTCGAATACTCGCTAGACTCCAATGCTTTCCTCCGCCACTGCTGCTATCTCTACACATCAACTGAAGCATTCACAATCGTTAGTAAAATAATACAATTAAACCGACAAAAGTGAATACCTAGCAGTCTTCAGCTACATAAATAAATCAACTGGTTAGAAATAAATCCTAACCTTAATTTATTACGAGTGCGCACTCTAAACTCATAAACGTTTATTAATTTAATATGCATTTTGCGGAATCACCCGCTATGGAATCACCCACGTACACACTAAATTAATGAAACGCCCGAAAAGGACAGGCGTCCCCATCAACTTCTCGCACAAAGAATCCTCTTTGTGTATGAGCCCCGGTCATCTAAGTTTACGAAATCCACCGTAAAACCTCACGGAATCCACCGTGGAATATGCCTCCTGGCATCACACACACACACAATGTGAGAATTCCAATAGTCACAATGTGTGACCGGCATTTTCTTTATTCAAATGTCCCTAAAAGAATAAAGAATGAAGTGACAGTGATGGGCATTCACCACCTGCAATATATAGGTGTGTGGATATGCGGGCACTATCAATGTAACTAATACATGGGTGGCTAGGCATATGTGCATTTACCCCCAACAATAAGAAGCTTGGGAAGCGCTAGCAGAATCGCCTTAGCATGCAATACAAAGCCTAGGAAGCGCTAACTATTGCATTCACTTCTCTCATTTACCTTAACAAAAAAACAAGTTTGAATTCCATTGTAATCATAAGAAAAGCAAGTTTCAATTCCTTTGTAATCGTAAGAATGGTGGTTTCCAATTGAATGTCCTCCATTTTTGTATGGTTTATATTTCTTTGACTTGGTGTTTTATCCAAAGTTGTGGACGAAGGCACTAATTTATGACTAATTGATTAGAGCCATGACACACAAAAATCTCTTGCCTTGTGCACATGTTACTTTTGAGAGTTAACTATCTTTTAGCCACACGTAACAAGCATACATAAGGGCTGGGACATATACAAGTCAATTCAGTTGCACAAGCCAACATAGTTATTGATTGCTTGCATGTCTCCTATGCTTCTTGACTTGGTCTGTGCAAAAGTAGATACTTGGTTTGCTTTATGAATGACCTCTAAAATTGGTGGTACTTCATGAACTCAACCATGTTAATGTGGTGCGACGATTAATAATACTTAACAATCCTCTCTCTCATAGACCGGGATGAGTTTCTCTCTCCTCCTTTTGTCACATTTGTCTCTTTCTCTCTCATTTGCATGGGTCATCAGAGTAGGCTCCACTTGGTTATGCACTTGTTCATAGAGGTAATGCTAGAAAGTGAGCCGAGTCCCTTGTCCAAGTCAATCTACCTACACGAGGAGGGGCTCTAAGATCCATGCCACATACAAGTAAAATTCACTTTAGTGAGTCATGGAAGTGAGCATTGGGAAAGTGTGGCCAAGTTCTGCTGACCTCAACTCCCCAAGTTTTGGGGTGAACGAGAGTTATGAGAGTACCTCTAAATTGAGAGTTACTTGAACGACTGATGGGAGTATATGTGAGATGCTAGATGTTTATTCGCTTGCTTTTTTCTTGCTTCACATAATGGCAATCTATCTCCTCAACCGGCCCTTCTCTTTTCTGGCATGACTTGCAAAATGTGGGGTCTAGCAATGTCTCGACCAGCATGCATGGAGCTTCACCTACATGGAGTTGAAAGTCCCTCATGCAAGTCGATTGCCCTCATTGGAGCCCAACTCCTATCCTTAGATGCGTGTTTCATGGCCCTTGTGTACCTATCCTCATCCTCATCCTCATTATTATTATTGGCCCTTATGGACCTAGTATTATTATTATTTTATTATTATTATTAGTACTGTTATGTGAAAATTTGAATATTCCATTTCAAGAATAACATTTTCTGTTTGAGGGCGTTTGGCATATTCTTGTTTGAAACCAGACATTCGCGGGAATGATGACCTGGCTCAATCAGCGGGTTGCCACGTAAGAAATCGAGGGTTTGGTGAAATGGGGAAGCCCATTGGTCGGGATCCCTATTCCTGATTTGGCAAGAGGGAAGCGCGCGCGCGCTCGCTCTCCTTCCGCTGCTGCTACTTCTCTTCTCTCTCTGTCGTCCTGACATTTTTAGGGTTTTTCCACAAAGCCTTCCTCCTCGCTCTGTGCGCGCGCATGCACGCAGGCGTGTGTGCCTTCTTTTCTGTTGTTTCTTTCTTCTTCCTCTCTGTCCGCACCAATTTCGTTGCGCCTTTGCTTGCCTTCGACTCATCAATCCCCTTTCTTGTCGTCGCTTTATTGTCTGTTACCAGCCCCTCGCCCTTTTCTTGCCTTGTGAATCCCCTTCTTGGTGCTGCGATCGGCCTATTCCGACTTCAATCTACAATCTTGAGAGGCTAATCAAGAAAAGGAAAGATTGTCTCCACTAGTAGGCAGATTTTTTGCGAATTGGTGAGAGAATTCTTGCGCACGCATTCCATGATCCTTGTTGCATCAACCAGTCCAATACGGTGAGGATCAAACCGTGCCAGAACCGTGTGCGTGCAGAGAACAAGCCATGGGCCGGTCACTTGGCCTTTGGATGCTTCCACAGCACCATTTCACCCACCTAGTGAATGTCTTAAGCAGTTGGTGGGACGATGGGGATGACTCCAGCGCTCAGCAAGCGGGAGTGTTTTATACATTGTGTGCAATTTATTCGCTGCTTGGTGCAATAGCATTGGTGAGCTTTTCTGATAATGGCTGGACGTCTAATTGTATGGTTGCATAGAATTATTATGGAAAGTAGATGATTTTCGTTTCTATTTATCAGTCCAATGTGTGCTTTGCTGATCAATCCGAGTCTGTAGTTCTCTCATGGATGGCGCCTCTTTTCTAACGTTTGGATCTTTTAGTTATGGCAGTCCCCTTATTGGAGGAAATGAAATGAGGAAACAGAACATCATGGGCAGGAATGTAATGAAAAAACAGAGCACTAGAAATTTGTAGTTGATGTCCATTCAAGCAAAAGTACGAAACTTAAAAAATTTTGCAGTGCTCTACACCCCTTCCATCTCTGTGTCCTGTTCCATCTTGCGAGCCTGCTAATCCTCTGTTTCAGTGTGTTTGTTTAGCCTATTTACTTTCTTGTGCCCGTTCAACTAAAAGTATAAAACACAATAGATTTTGCCATGTTCTACCCCTTCCATCTCTGTGTCCTGTCCCATCGTACAAGTTTGCAGATCCTCTGTTTCAGTGTGTTTGTTTAGCTTCTTTATTTTCTTGTGCCCATGGTTTTCCAAGTTTTTGGATCTATTTTCTATCACCTCTTTTGAGGAGAGATGTTCTAATATAATCTCTCCACCACTGTAATCTGTAGATACAACTGTTCCGGATTCAGATTAGAGTGCGGGAATATGGATGGACCTTACAAAAATCGTTCCATCTCTTGAATGTACTTCTGTGTGCCGGTGAGGTACTTCCCTTCTTGCCATTCAATGCTCTACTTTGCATTAACTTATTGTGCATCTCTGTCTTGGCGCTATTGATATTGATGCCACCTTTTTCTAGGTCGAGCATTGGTGTTTGGATTCTACCAATATGTTTTCTCCTTCAAAATTAAGGTAAATGATTTTAAAAATACACGTCTTTTACAAAGCAAAGCAAAGGTCTGAATTTCAAACAACACTGATGTTCTTGTATTTGTAATATGCAGATTGTCAGGGTTATCCTCTTAGATATTCCAGGCCTTCTTTTCTTTTCGACCTATACTCTGCTTGTTCTTTTCTGGGCAGAGATATATTACCAGGTCTTTCTCGAGTATTTTCAGTGCGTTCTGATGTTGTGTTTAGTGTCATCTTCTTCTTCTCTAAGTAGCCTCTTCGGATTTGGACAGGCAAGGAGCATACCAGCTGATAAACTTCGTAGAAGGTTCATCACAATAAATGGTGGAATATATTTTATACAGGTATTCAACTAGATCCCAACTTATTTGCAGTTTTGAGTTACCTCTTAATGCGGCCGACCTACTTGAGAATGCTAAGAGTTTGTTTTATCTGCAGATTGTAATCTGGTTCTACGAGTGGATAAACTATAATGTAGTGATCCAGGCCATAGCAAGATTATTTTTTGCAGGTAATATCATTTGCTTCTTTGAATGTATTTCTGGGAATTATATTTTAAAAGCTTTAGTTAAAAGTGCCTTCTGTTTGGATTGTGGATAGTCTAGCAGTTCTCATCCCAATCATGGTTTTCTTTCGAATTATTTGGTGAAATCCTCATATTCAGTGTGAAAGGTGGGGCAGTTCTGTTAATTTGTCATCTTTGTCATTTGTGCCAGCCAGCAAGTCAGTCAGTCAGGATGATGGACTTACCACAAGGCCTCCATTTTTTGGGGTTACTTAAGTCCTTCTCCCTTTTTTGATTTTTGGTTTTGCTCTCTAAGCGAAAGTGCGTTTTGCCTCAGCCTTGATTAGAGTCTAAAACTGCTCTTGCAGCAGTCGGAACCTTATCCAAAGCCTAGATGGCTCATACAGGCTTCAGATTTCCCATATGTTTTTGACATTTTCAGATAAGTGTTCAAAAGACACCTTTTTCCATCTTCTTGGCCTTTTCTTCCTCATTTTCTGAATCCCTTGACACTTGTGCAGGCCTTCTCCTCTCTGGGGGGCTGCTCCTGGGCATAGTTGACTCTGTAGGGAGCTCTTTATGGTTTTTCCAAGGTTTGCTTGCTTTAGCTTTTCTGTTCAGAGCAGCATTTCTTCAATTCATCTGCCACTATTTTTCGCCAACAAAGTGTTGAAGTTTCTTCTCTCTTCATTCAATTAAAGACAATATCACGGAAGCTTGTTCATTAGCAGTGGCACACGGGCCGTGTCTATGAAGCTTGGTTTGTAAAGCAAGACCCTTGGCAAGTTGTTACTGGATGCTCGTTCTAGCTGGAGTGCTTGGAGCACAGTTGGAAGTGGATTCCAACTGTGGTCCAAGCAGCTTGCCATGTTGGGGGAAAAGGAATGCTAAGGCCTTTGCAGCTTTGGTGTGCTCAGTAGTCTCCCTGACTATCCAGATTTTAGTTAGTACCTAGGATGTTCAGGAAAAGCTGCAGGATTTTTACGGGCAAAAATGCTCTACAAGGAATGTCACTTATCAAGGTCAACTCCACAATCTCAAGTTTGGCTTGTGTGAATCCATGCAGGCCTTTATTATGAAAATTAAGGTGGTCAATTGTCAATGTCCTCATCAACGGCACTCCAAAATCTCAAGTTTTGGCTTTGTGTGAATCCATGCAGGCATTTATTATGAAAATTAAGGCATACATTATCGATTTTCCAGGAAAAGAGGCTTTGGTATTGACTCATTGAGTTTCATGACCTGATCGTTGTGGCTTTGATGATGAGTCGTCTGTATTTCATGTTGTATGGGCAAGCAAAGCCCGTTAACTTATGGTGGTGGTGTTGGGCAGAGGTGGTCTTGTCCGAGAACAAGAAGGACCAGCTTTGCTTCTATGCGGTCATTGTGGCGATATCTACAAGGATTGCAAGAATAAGTTTAGCAGATCATAAAGAATGTCAAGAGAGGAAAGGATAGTTTTTCTTCCAATTTCGATTCTTATCAGTGTGGATCCTTCCGATGTTTTTTGGTCCTGCTGTATCACTCTTACATGGGCCCAGAAAGAAGTGGGCAAATGAGAGACGTGAGTTCTTTGCATACACATTCTCTGGCATGTGTTATCTGCTCTAATGAAGAGAGTTCATGTACAGTATGTCTTTGGGTGAATCTTGCAGTTCAAAATAACTGTTGTCGCACAAGGTCTCTGAGTGTTGTCTCACAAGGAGACCCAGTGGTCATGTTTATCTTCTGATGGAAGACTCTGCTTGTCAAGGCTTGTAGAGCACACTTGGTGTTCAAGACTTCTGATTTAGGGAGCCATCTTCAAGGCACATCCAGTGTTTATTTCATGGCACGTTCTGGGTGTCCTTGTTTGTTGACAGGTTGATCATCAGTTAACTGACAGATGTTATAGTTTGCACCTCGCAGCGTGCTTATAATTGGTTGAGCAGACAAATTATTTATAGTTGATCTGTTTTTCTGCAGATGGAACTGGTGTTTTTCTTTTCTTTGGGGCCTGTGGGGCCCCCACGGGAGAAAAGCAGCTGCTGGGGGGGGGGAGTGTAGTGAGACTATTGCATGGGTCATTTGCATTTCATCTTTGCACTTGTAGACCTTGGTGCTGAAGAGAGGATGATCTTGCTTCTGTTTCATGCCATTCTGTCATCTAGGTTTGCCACATTTCTGTTGTGTTCTTGCACACATGGAGAAATTGGTTTCTTTTTTTTTTTTCCGCAAGGAGTAGTTTATATTATATCAAATCACAGGAGTACAGAAGTCAGATCACAGGAAAGATACAGAAGTCACATTGAGATTGCCGGATGCCAGGGAGCTAGGAATTGATTTCTGAGTGCTCTCTGTCTTTTTCGTTCTCCATTCTAGTGATATCAATAACTCCTCAATATGATTGTCTACTGGCTGGATTTGGAGTTTCTCATGCATGCTTATAATCTTATGGGTACTAAAAACGGAGTGTGCCTATGAAATGAGAGAAGCTAATCACCAGGGCCTAAGTTCTAAGCTTAACTTCCTTCCTACATAACTATCAAAGAATGAAGGTGTCTTTTTGCTTCATTCTAGGATTTTGCCTTCATCTGATTTGGCTTCTTTTTGCAGTATCATAAACCTGACCTTTAGCCAGGCAGTTGATTAGCCAGGCCAGACTTGTTCCAAATTGGCCTTATCCTCTTTTTGGGGCATTGTCATTGCTATCTATGGCAGAGCTCTTTTGCTGTAGCCTGTGAGATGTGCTGCTTGTGCAGTTAGAACCAGACTTGTGGATTGTAGCTTTTTAGCGTAAGTCTTGTTTTTGTGCCTTACTAAATTTTGATGTGCTAAGCTAGCAGATGTCAAGGGATTTTTATTGTCTAACTTATTTGAGACAGTGTTTTGAGATTCAACAAATGCTGTTGGCTGCATGCTTGCACGGGCACATATTATTGTTATCATTGTCAGGTGTTTCAGAACTCTTTTGTTGCTTTTGCAACGTGTTATTCTCAAAAGTATTTATTCTTCTATTATCTTCAGAAACACGGTCTTTATTCTCAAATCTGACTGAGATCTGGTTGCTGAGGTCTTGGTTTGATGCACCAATTTGATCTTTGCAGTGGTCTCTTGCTGTGCCGCTTTTGGCTTCGCATTTTATGGTGGAAGGTATGCTGTTCTTCTGTTTGCTCTTGACCATGGAAGTGTCAGTCAAGAACTAGTTTTGATTGGTCCGCGTGTCACTTTCTAGGCTATTCATGCTACTACGAAGGTTCCCTTTGGAATCCAAAGGCTATCAAAAGAAACTTCGGGAGGTATGTTGGATGTGAACCTAGTTGTTGGATAAACAAAAAAATTCTGTCATTGGTTACTGATAGTTTTGCCTTTTGTATTTGGTATCTAACTGATGACCTTAATCCGTTTTAAAGGTGGGATTCATCACAGCAATATGCTTCACCTGCTTTATCATTAGAACTGTTATGGTAAGGAACTCTACCACTACAAGCAATGTTTGCAAACTTTGTTACAAGCAGATCTATTAAGTATCACATCCGATTGTTGTGCTAATTGTTTGAAATGAGCTTTTTAAGGTTGCATTATCAGCATTCAACGAAGATGTTGATGTTGACGTGCTAAATCATCCAATTTTGAATCTTGTGTATTATCTGGTAAGTATTGTCAATTCTGACATCCAATCATGTTGCCATATTCTACAAGCGCTGAAAAATAAATATTCATATAGGTTTGATCTGTTAAACTTTGTTTGATTGTGATACAGCTTGTTGAAATTCTCCCCTTTGGATTGGTCTTTACTATATTGCGAAAACTTCCACCAAAGCGCATACCAAGTCAGTATCATCCCATTCGGTAAATGAGCATATGTGGTACCAGACCAGACCCTTTCAACTTAGAATGGTTCCTAAAAGCTATGTGGGACACAAAGCGGATTCTGTCCAGACAAGATTTGCCACCAGTTGGATGTGTACCAACCAGGCTTTGCTGTCCAAGAAATGCAAATGACACGCAACATGCCTGTCATGTTATGAAACTTTAAACTAGACTTCAATCTGCAGCTGTAGGCTGGTGGATGTGGATGAGGCAAATGGGGTGGGCCCTTTTGCGGGGTTGGTGTTGTGAGAAGATGGAGCAAGAGAATGGAATATTTCTAGCCTCCCTTGACTAACAGAGTTAGTTAAAGACGTTGGCATTACTTACAGTCCCTGTACAAGTGGATTACTCATTCTGATCATCTCCTGTGATGAGTATAGATGCCTTTCTGATCGTTTATGCACAAGCAGCAATGATGTACTTGACAAGACCAAATCAACCACTTTATGAGAGCAAAAGATTTAAAGTAGACAAGGGTTTCAGATTAATATTTCTGTAGGGAACTCTTAAATATACAACTGAAACAGTGACGATCATTGTTCGGAGTGAAGAAACAATAGTGAATGAAAATCGCACTCATTAGTGCAACACACAGGATGAAAAATGAACGATGCAGTCCATATATACGTCGAAATGAATGATGCAATCCAACATATAACGTCGAAGCAGTTTCAGAAAGTGTTGGTATCAAAATGTAATGGGAGGAATGAAAGCAATTGTACGCCTCTACGAATGCTTTTGCAAGGTTCTAATGGGAGGAGGCAGGTAGATTGAGGGTCTAATGGGAGGCAGGCATGTAGATTGAGTGAGCACTGAGACCATTTGCGTATTAAATGTGTGAGCATCGGAAGTGTGGCATTCAATTCAATGTACAGCACAGGACATGGTAATCTTCTGTTATTATGTCCACAAGTTGGTTGCTCCACGGAGTAAAACATGGGTGCTTATGCACTGGAGTCGTGATCGACCCAGTCTTCGTCCAGACTTCGAATTGCAGCTGTGGGTTATTCTACACGGTATAGTCTGGTGGGCTCGAGGAATAGGATTGCGGGAGCTGAGCGGCTGCTTGTAAAATGCATACTCTGCAACGCTGAATGTGAATACCTGGAAACAATGCGCACAAGACTGAAAGCATGGGCTGATGCGAGGGGTAAAACAGACACAATCATGCATATCACAAGATCAGCACACAGCAAGTAATTGGCGCATGCTTAATCACCATTCATGCATTGCAATAAATAATTGTAAGGAGTTGCTGAACCAGCAAGCACTGGTGGTCTAGACCCGGATTCGATTCCCGGCCAGTGCGCCTTTTTCGGTTTCGTAGTATCTCATGTGCTTTGACGTGTCGGTTCTTCGCTTGATGAAGCTAACACTAATTTAGTAACTCTTCATTTAGGGATTGCTAGTCCGTATAAGTGCATTTGCTTGGAGAAACATAAGGTTTCTCAACATGAATGCCAAAATGGGCTTATATATAGTGCATAGTGATAGTGCATTTTTACATAGAAATATTAAGGTTTCTCATGCCAAATGGACTTGTAGACAAGTTTGTTGCAAAATAATAGAAGGTACCCAATTTGGTAGGTAGTGTGGGTGTTATCAAATAAATAGATGAATACATTATTATGACCATAAGATAAAACAAATTAAAACTTAACTTCAACATAAAATAATGGGAGAGTATCCACATTGGGTAACCATATTTTTGGAGGATTGAAGAGATTGTTTTAATTTCAAACGAACTAGTACAAAGATGGCTTTGTCCACCCGTGCATTTCCACTGTGAAGCCTAGATGGCGATTTAGATAGATGATAGGCGAAGAGCTTAAGGGTAGTTGGAGGAACTTTGATCGAGTGAAAGATTATAAACCTTTCCTAGTTAGCGAAAGAATATTCCAAGGAATATTCCCTTTACTTTGTCAAGTACCAAGGGTGTTACTCTCGGACCTCCATCAGGGGGCCATTGGTTCCCTTGAGGCCCCCCTAGTTAAGGGTCACCTCCACGAGGGGGGGGGGGGGGATTTTATTTTTGCAAGCTTTTCTTTCGTTCTTTTTTATCAATTTTTTTTAAAAGAGTTTTTTCGTGCAACATACCTATATTCTACATGTAAATATCTTTATGTAGTCCATATGGAAATATCTTAGGTTATACATGATTTGCATGTATACATTCATAGCACAATCAATTAAGATAGAAAAATATACTATTTCATGGTTTTCATACTTACAAAAAGAGTAACAATTCTTCACTATTATTAAAAAAGTGTGATGCTTTGCATTTATATCAAAGCTATCCACAAAAGACAAAACAAAATTAACATGGCATGCTCTCAACCTAACTAATTGGTTTAGGGTAGAAGTATTTCTTGCTTGCATCCAATATGTAAACACACATCAAACAAAACCAACATGGGATTTTCTCAAGATAACCAATGAAAAACTAGTAAAACATACGTATTATATAGTCACATCGTATGCTCTTCCTAATGTATGCAATCTCCTAGACAAAATTGGATAGACTCCTTTGTACTAGCAAACATTGCTCAACATAATGTACAAAGAACCCTCACATATGGTCACAAATCAATATAGTCACATGTCAACCACATAGTCACATGGTATGGTATCAACAGAACCAACCACAAAGCAGAATGGCATACTAAACAACATAGTAAGGTTGCATTGCATACTCCCAACCATATAGTCACGACATAGTCATCGATCAAACTATAGTCGCATGATGAAGTATATGATGAGTATATAAAAAGTAGCAACAAAATGAAATATGAGAAGTGACTTCTAAAAGAAACATTAGGGCCATGACATATGAGAAGTGACTTTGATGTAAACCTTGTATAAGAGAAAACGTAACTTATACAATGAACATGGCCTACAACATCCATAAGCAAGGTTGTAGGAAAATCTGCAAAAATCAATCAAGCTACCTCTTAGCATGGAACCCCATCTTTGCTATGAAGATGCCTCTTTTGTGTTGCAAAAATCTTGAGCTATTTAAAAATTAACACATAGTCATTGATGCAAAGTAAATGGCAATGCAATGCTACATGCAACATGTAAACTAATGTTCTTGTTGGTTGTCATGTTTACCTATCAAGGGCAAATCTATCAATCTAAGTCACATCCAATAGCAGAGCATCAACATATATTTAATACTAGAATCATGCAACAACTACCTCAAGTAATATATTTCTTATGATCATACATGACTACCTTCATAGGCAACCAACAAAGCACGTTAATTTCAAGTTACTATAAGACTACTCACCTACTAAAAGAGTCATAGGTCACCTCTTCCAAGTCTCTTGGCCAAGAGATGACTCTGCAAAACAAAGGAGGTGCTTGACAGTTCTATAAGCCCTTTATCTGTCTTCTTAATAGTGCTAGCAAGAGTAGTAGTAGTGGCTTCGGTGGTAGCTTGAATAGCCTATGCATTACCTTGAGTATCTTGGGTGGCTTGTGTAGCATCCTTGCTAGCTTCAATGGCTTAAGTACTTGATTCTGCACCTTTAGTGCCCCTAATTGCTTGCTCCTCTACAGTAGTGGGCATGGTAGGTGAATCATGGCAGCAACTTCCTCCATTTCTCTATTGCCATGTGTCTCCTCCTTGAATCCTATAAGCATCATTCAACCCTTAGACTCCCATGCATAAGTACAAAAACTGTCTCTACATAAGTGACAATGTACTTTACATGGGTTAAAGTACTTACTCCCATGTAGATCTTTCTCTTGCTTTAGATAATCCCCATAGGGTAATTGAGCCACCAAGGACAAACATTTTCCTCCCATGGTGTCAGTTTCCTCTCACGTAATGATGGAATACATAGTATTCGCACCGTGGATATCAATCTAGTCTCTTGTGAAATCTAGAGGTGCATCCAACCTCTTCTTTTCTACACATTGTAGTGTCCACCGGCAACATTCTCAACACAAATCACACAAGTAAATGCATGCAATCTCCTATTAAAAATTGGGAAGTGTCTCCTTTGTATATGCAAACAATTTTCAACATAATATACATACCATCCTCACTTCAGTTTCCATGTGGGATTTAAGGCAAAGTAAAGATAGGGAAAAAAAAAATCCTTAAAAAAAGGTAGTCTTCCTTGTACAAGAGACAAATTTCCAAACAATAAACCAATGGTAGAGAAATCAATAGCATAAGTAGGCTTCCACATGCCATTACATCCACTCCATAATGACCAAAGCACTTACCATAAGAGAGTAAGCGAGCACTCCTCATGCATAACCATCATAATAAATCAACCATCCTCACTTGGAATTCCACTTGAAATTTAAGATGAAGAGTTTAGAACTAATGTGGGTATCTAATCAAAATCGATATTTTAAAGTTCAAAATAGAAAAATAGTCGAGATGCAAGTCTATAAATCATGCGTTTGGCTGGAAGCACAAGCTTTTGCATCTTCTCTATAACATTTGAAGACTTCACCCCATCCAATAGATGCACAAAAGGCTACACACATTTTACAAAAACTTAACATTGGCACATAAATTAAGAAAACAACATGAATGTATTATGTTGTGTCAACTTGCATGACATGATTCTTCAAGTGATGCTTGAAGAACTCCTCAAATGAGTTTGGTAGTTGTGGACCTTCTACTTATATCCTTTGAATCTGAAGCACTGTCTCTGAATGCAAATGAGCCTAGTGAGTCTCTTTCTTCATGTAAATCTGAAAGAGCTTGTAATCACCAAAGTGAGGATATTGGGAGTCTTTAGACTTTGATAAGATGCAACAATATTTCTTTCTTGCAATGCACAACATACACATGACTTGCTTTATATATACAAATTACCTCTCCAGAGAGGTTTTTGAGCTTGCAAGACAATACAACTTGTCTCTTGTAATCTTAAGCATGCATGCATCATCCCACCTTAGGCTAAATAACAACTTGAAGAAATCATCCCCATTTTGGGGATTGGTAATGCATAGATACTTGTAACCCCTATCTTTGAGGTGCTCCTCTTTCACTCTTCTAGTCTTATCTAAATGTTTTTTCTTCTTTGCCACCTCATCTAGACCAAAAGCCTCAACCTCTTCACACTTTCTTTTGAGATGAAGGCATGAAATTCATATGAGAGATGCTATTAGGCATCGAAATTGAAGTGAAAAATGAAGCATTTGCTGTAAAAATGAAGAGGCATTGGAGTTGTTTAAGCGAAAGTGGGTGGCCCAGAACATGTCGGAAGCATTCGTTCATCAATCAGAGTTTGGAGTTATTCATGGCGACCATTGATGAAGTGTGTTCCTCAGTGCAATAAATATCTACCACATTGACCCATGGGTATTGGATAGTGGCACCTCTTGTAACATGACCACCAAGAAAGGTCTATATAGTTCTATGCAGTCTTTGCAATAATTCATCACTATGATGGTTGGAAAAGATGCAAAATGCCATGATGAGGACACATGTATTATTTCCTTTGTTGCAACAAATGGTGAACTAGAAAATCTTTCAAATGTGTTGTATGCTACATAGATTAAGAGAAATCTATTACCAATTGCTTCTATAATTGGTCATGGGTATGAGGTGAGGTTCACCAAGACATGTGAAAAAATTATCGATAGTGCCATGGCAAAGTTGTCAATGAAGGGGGAGGAACAACTTGTATGAGCTAAGTGCTCTTCTAGCTACTATTGTTGTGGGCACAAGTAAAATTTGGCATGAAATATTTAGTCACATTGGTTTTGCAATCTTAAACGAGATGCATAAGCAAGGTATGGTTTCTCACCTACCCGCAATAAATTGAAATGAAGGAACCATGTGAAGCTTGTATGATGGGTAAGCAACAAAGAAAGGCATTTTCACAAGAAATCAAGAATAGAGCGAAAGATCCTCTAGAGTCAGTGCATGTTGACTTTGGCAATAAAATGCTTACACAAGCCTTGGGGTGATCTTCTTATTTTATGTTGATCATCAATGACTACAATAGGAAGATGTGGGTGTACTTCCTTCATGATGATAAGGCTCAAGCTTTTGGTAAGTTTAAAGAATGGCTAAAACTTGAGAATGAAATAGGGCAGAGTGTGAAGAATTTTAGAATTCTCTTTGAAACTTTTCCTTACCACCCTCCTTCTTCTTGTTACTCTTGGTAGAGGAACCACCTTTACCTTTTGCATTGGACAAAGATGCTTTTCTTTTCTATTTAATTTTTCTTTTCTTAGCCTTAGACAAAGATGCTTCTGTCTCTCCTGTGAATAGATAATGCATTATTGCATCATACTGGGATGAAATGGAAGCCATGTCTATTTTAAACAGACCCTCAAGTCGCTAACTTCAGTCAATACTTCTTTTAGCTTCCCAAAGTCTACAAGACACTCTATGATGCCTTGCAATTGCGGTGGCTTACTCTTAATCTTGCAATCAAATTCTTGCAAAGTGATTAACCACTTTGCTAGGCAATTGGACAGATGCAACTTGTTCAATAATATCCTCAGCTCTTCTGCCTCTATATAAAATACTACCTTCTCGTATAGAATATAGTGCCTAAATTTCTTCATGGCAAAGACAATCTCGAGGCACAATTTTTTTATATACGTATAATTAATTTTGAACACACCAAGTTTGTGTGACTGGCGAATGCAATCGGGTGGTACAATTTCTCATTCCATATCTAAGCTAAAGCAATAGCTGATACTATACATCGTGGTTGCCGAAAACACATCTCACATCTCACCTCTTTTAGGTTCTTTTAGGACTGGTGCTTTAGCCAATTCACACTTCACATCCTCGAATGATATTTTACATGTATCACTTCAAATAAACAAATAGTTGAGGATAATAAATTTGTTAATGGAAATATCCTTTCAACTAGTGCATTAATGAAGCGTCTCGGTAATACTCGATTGACGATATAAAACTATGCACCTCCTTGGGCTTTTGTGATGGACTCCTAACGACAATGACTTTAATATTTTTTGGATCAATCGAAATTTTGACTGAACTAACTATATGGCCCAATAATAATTCGTAGGGTACTCCAAATGCACATTTCCTTGGATTTAGAGCAATGCAAAATTGCCTACATTGCTTAAAATATTTTCTCAAAATTATTAACTACCTATCCCTAGTAGTAGCCGTCCCAAATCATCAATGAAAACTTGTAGTTCTTTTGGGAAAATGTCACTGAAGGTTTATTGACCATGTGTTGCTAAGAGCTCGGCGCATTACATAATCCAAAGTCTATGAAATGATACGAAAATTTTCCAAATATGGTTATGAATTTTGTCTTTAACTTGTCTTCCTCTGTGATGGCCATTTGATTATAGCCGATGAAATAGTCCATAAAGGAGTATATATTCCTATCTGCTAGTTGATCTAAGATTTGATCAATGAATGGGAATGGATAATAATCCTTAACTATTTGTTTCTTAAGCTCTCTTAAATCCACGCAAAGCTAGATTTGATTATTATTATTATTCTTGATAACCACATGTGAATACCACTCCGTGTGTTGCACGATAAATATCAAGCTAGCCTTATGTAATTTTTGCAACTCTTCGAATAGCCCATCCCTTAACTTAAAAGGCATACACCTCACTTTCTGTTGGTGGATATGTCAACTTCTCTCTTTTAGGGGAATAGTATGCATGGCTACACAGGGGGAAATACCCCTCAATTCATCATAACTCCAACAAATATATCACAAAATTCCTAGATTAGGGACATATAGTCCTTCCTTTCTTTTATGTTAAGCATAGATCCTAATTTGATGATCGATCACAAATCATTCAATGAACCGAGGTCTATCTCTATCACATTTGCATCTGTGATTCTATCTTGAGCTTCTATAGGCTCATTTAAGGTTACTTGCTAAATATATTACATAGTAGAGTCCTCTCTTGATTCATCACATTCGATCAATTCCATTGAGGATATGGATTCTCTCTTCCTTTGAGGTGACTTCGGGTAAGCATTGATTATAACTCGTTTAGCACCTCTACCAAATATCAAGTGACCAACCAGTATGTCGACTTGACACTCACATTGCAAGATCCATGGCCTTCCTAATAGTCCTTGTTAGCCTGGCCTCCCTGCAAACCTAATGACCCTAAAGTCCAGGATACATTTGACATTAGCAATGATTACATGGACTTTAGTAATACAATCTTCTGGCTATCTCAAAGCGTCATCAACCATCCTAAGAATTGTGGAGGCATCTTCTTGGATCTCTAATCCTAGCCTCTCCATCAATTCTAAGCACATAATGTTAACGGAGGATCCTATATCCACAATGGCATGGTCCACTAATATACCATCAACATAAGCTAGCACCCTTGGGCAATGTTTTTTAGCATGCTCAAACAAATCATCATGAACATGCTATACCCAAGGGTTTGACAATATATCCAATGCAAATGATCTTCTTAAACTAAGCTCCTTACATACTCCTAGAGATAGTTTGATTAGCTTCAAGAGGTTCACATGAGGCTTGACCTCACAAAGAAAACTTGCTAGATCAAATTCCTAAAAGTTAGCAATGGCTCTCTTATCCTATGAAATCATCCACTCTCTTAGTCTCTTCATGGGCTTAGGTGCCTCTTTCTTGGCCTTTACTTTTTTCTTCATAGGCTCCTTATTTAGGTTGTCTTTACCATCAACGACCTTCAAAGGACCACCTTGTACATCAAGGCTAAGGATTTACTTACCTTTATCATCCTATTTAGGGGTTTCCTCAACATGTCTTACATTATCTTTATCTCCCTCTTTAGAAGCCACTAGGGCTTGAGACCTCCCATTCTGAAAATAAAGTTTATAAGCTAAAAAAGGCATTGTATGGGTTGAAAAAAGCCGCTAAAGCATGATACCAGTGGTGGATAGATGAAATTTTTTAAGGCTTGAATTTCAAAAGATGTGTCTCATATGTAACTTGTATGTTTATAGGGATGGTGAAAAGTATGTAGTGATTGTTTTATATGTGGACGACCTTCTTATTATATGTGACTATGAAGATATTATCCATTAGACTCGAAAGGCTTTGAGCTATGAGTTTGAAATGATAAGCTTGATCTTGTTACACTATTGTTTGGGGATTGAAGTTTGAAAAAATATTATTCTCTCAAGAGAAACATGTATGGAGATATTAAAAGAATTTGGCATGATCGAGTGTAAGAAGATAGCTACACCTATATGGAGGTCAATGTGAAGCTATCCATTGAAGATATATCAACACTAGTAGACATTGGGAGGTACATGAGATTGGTTGGTAGCCTTATCTACTTGTGCAACAATAGACTAGATATTAGTTTTATTGTTGGTGTTTTGAGAAGATTCTCAAACAAACAATAAAAAAAGTCATTGGAAAGCTGGGTTACGGGTGCTCAAATACTTGAAGGGAACTCTTGACTATGGTATCATATACAATTCCAGAAGTGCTCTTGTGGGAATCTATGACTCAAACTAGGTAGGTTAGTGATTCCAAGAAATTAGTTTCTAGATATTATTTATCTTGCATTCAAGAATATTCTCTTGGATCAGTAAGAAGCAACCAACACTGTGACAATGTCTTCTATCGAAGCAGAGTACAAGGTAGCTTGTTTTGCTGCATATGAAGCAATATGGTTAGGGAGGATCCTATAGTATATGGGAGTACATGATGAAGATCCAATAGTACTACGATGTAACAATCAAAGTTGCATCACCATTGCCAAAAGTCCAATTTTTCATGCACGTACCACACATTGAGATCTATATCACTATGTACATGACTTGATTGAGGATGGGATAATAGAGCTTGCCAATAGAGGAGAATGGAGTAGATATCTTCACTAATGCTCTTACGAACTATTTGCTTCAAGTTCATCTTCTAAGACTTGGCATTGGGCCAAGGATGTGGATATTGAGGGGGGATACTAGATATGCTTGATGCCCCACCGTCATATATGGTGCCACCAATGGTCCATGGTGCTCTAAGTTGTAAGGCCCCCATTATGAGGAGAATCCATGTACTATCCTTGACATTGGTTGGTGAAAGGTGAGAAGGATAGAAGCTTTCTTGGAAGAGCTATGGTGGGAGAGCAAGAGCAAGAAAGAGAGAGACACAAAATGGGAACTCCAATAGTCATAATGTGTGATCAAGCCTTCCTTTATTCAAATTGCCACTAAAACAATAAAGAACAAAGTGATGGTGACGGGCGCCTGCCACCTGGAATGTGTAGAGGCGGGTATTGTTAGTGTAGTAATACATGGGCGACTAGACGGAGGTGTCTTTACCCTCAACAACCTCCCACTTAAAGGCAAATCTGTCCTAGTGAGGAGTGAAAAGAAGAAATAAAAGACAATACAATGTACACATGCACAACAGGATGAGGAAAAATGTCATCTCATCCAATGCCTATCAATCTCTTGAGGAAGGCAAAGCACTTAGTGGTGAGGCTTTTTATGAGCAGATCTGCAGGATTTTCATTAGTGGAAATATTGACAAGGTCAACAGACATGTCCTCCATGACCCCACATATGATGTGATACCTCACCTCAATGTGTTTCTATAAGAGAGGGGGATTTAATAATGGTGAAATACTAGCTACACTGGCTGGTATATAAGGTGTTAGGGACTTGATTTTTCACCATCAGATAATAATACAAGTCTCCTTTCATCTTCACCTCTCTCTCCAAGCTTTCATGGTGGCTTCTTTCTCTCTCATTTTCTAGTATTTCTCTCTCCTCGTCACTCTCTTTCTTTCTCTTCCGACAATCTTTCTCTCTCTTCTGCACACACACTATCTTCTCTTCTTCTCTCTCTCTCTTGTCCTCTTCTTGACAAGTGGTATCAGAGCTCTAGTTCTGATCCATTTAGTTACATTACATGCTCAGTTACCATCATTTTCAATTAAAAATCCAAGAAGCTTCAGGTACAGAGGGACATGCACTAAAATGGAGGAGCATTGAAAGGCCTAGAGGTCAAGGACCAAGAGGACAACATTCAAGAGCATTAATGGAGTCCTTGGACCAATGTTAGAGGCTGGAAAACCGGATTTGGCAGCTTGTGGGTCATTTTGGGCCAAATTTGAAGGTAAATTTCTAAAGACAGTAGTCACAAGAGTTAGGAATGATTTTAGTCTTGGTTACTTTTCACATGGAGTCTTCTCTCTCCTCATTCCCAAGCTCCTGCCAAGCTTCAATGGAGGAGAAAACACCATAGATATTCTCTACTCCACCTCCAATGATCTTCATGACTTTTCCAGAGCTTCCCAGGGCTTCTAACCTTCATCTCAAGCTGTGTATTGAATGGTTGGACCTTCTCTCTCTCCCCAAGCAGCAGCCCATGATTTGCGGCACAAATTTTGGGGCTGCTATCTGAGTAAATAATCATCATCTTGAGCTTCTTCTCCATCTTGGCTCTCTTCTCCAGTTCCAGCAGGTGGTTTGACATGGATGAAGCCTTCTTCTCACCTTTCTTGAGCTCTCTTGATCCCTGAAACCCTAACAGGTGCAAGCCATGTACAACAATGAAATTTTGCTCAAAGCTCATTGAATCTTGAGGGCTTTTGCCTATTTTGGGTGGCCCAGGAGCTTATGCCTATAAGAATATTTGAAGAAGCAAGCATCAAGAAGCTCACATTTGAAGATGAAAGCAGGAATGGAGGCTTGACATTTGGGGCAGCCATAGCCATAAACCAAGAACTTTGAATTTCTTCAAGTTCCCTTCAAGATTGGGTCCCAGGGCTTAAAGATTGGAGTCTTTGAAATCAATGGAGCTTGCCTACCAATTTGGAAGAGGTTTGGAGAATGGGAAGGCATTATGGGGTTAAATTTTGGGAGATTCTTCATCTATGGCCTTCAAAGCATGCATGGAGCTATTGAAGCTCAAACCCCCCTTCTCCCATTGAAGAATCAAGCTTGAAGACTCAATTCTTGGTTGAATCTTTGTCATCATGAAGCTCATTGGAGCATTGGAGAGCAACCTTGGGACATTGGCCACTGATTCTCAGCCCTTCTTCACCAACTCTTGAACTCTCTTTTATTTCAATCCTATTGTTGAGCCAAAAAACCAATAATTGGCAGAGATTCAAGTAGTCAATCATGCATTTTATTGAAGGTTTCAATGCTTACATGCTGCCAATTTAATCTCAGTCCTCTCTTAGGTTTTCTTGCATTGAAAATGGTCCATTCTATGCTGAAAATTTTCACTACTGTTTAGTGATTGCCTCACCCTAATCTCTTGACTTGTGATGATTGTTTGAGCATAAGCTAATCTCTAAAATCCATTGTAAATGAGGTGAGATATTAGTGAGTCACTGCTCGGTAAGCCCTTCCCCTATTCCCAATTCAAATCCATGCACTTCATGAAAAGAATTACTTCCAAGCTCCCATGCATAACATGCTGATTGTTTAATTAAACCAAATGTCTGCCATGTATACATTCCAGTCAATTCGGAAAACAAAAGAGGGAACCTTGCAAACCCCTTCCGATTATGACCCTGAAGGGGTGCACAACCCGGCCCAAGGGGCACTTTGCCCACCTCCGGTGATTTGGAGCCCGAACTTGTTTGGAAGTGCATAGATATTTTGGGGATAGTGAGAATTGGCATGTCATGATGACGCCATTGATGTCTATGACATATTGATGTACTTGGGATTATGCCACTGATGTATATGGGATACTGATGTACCACTCATGTACTTGCAATGATGTATGACTGAGAATCAATGCTAAAATGTATCTTTAGATACACATGCAGTCATGTATGCAGTTATGACAATGAATGCAACAAACAATGCATATATGATGCTCATATGTGAGTGACACGGTCATGGGAATGCTCGTTTTCATGCTCAGCAGTGATGTTATGGTGTAGACCATGTGTATGTATGTTGAAGCAATGTATGGTGCCATGGGAGAAGTGGTTGCAGACATACAATAGATGGGGGACCATATTTTAGCTATCTTGAATTCCTATAGGGCGTTGTAGACATTTTTAGTTAGTTACAGAGGTAAAGAGTGAGTACCAAGATTGAAGAGCTGGTCCCAAAAGAGTGTTTGTAGACCTCAGTAATCCCCCCTATCAGTTTGTCACTTTAGTTGGGCACTACCCATCCCTTACATGCCAAAACAGTCCTTTATTGCTCTCAAATAGGGTGCAGGACTGCATACAACAGCTACAGATTTGCTGTTATAGAATCTTCTATACTAAACTTGCAGCAGTGTGCTTGTGCCTTGTTCGAAGAGGGGATCCTTAACTTTTATTTGAACCAAAAAGTGGTCAATCGGAGCTCCCTAGATCATGTTATGAGCAAAACTGTGAACGGGGGTCTAACAGGACTTCACTTAGCCATTGCAGGGAACATGGGAAAAACTAAGGCAAATGATGACCTCCATCAACAAATAAGGGATGCACTTGCCCCAAGGGATGAAACTAACCATGAGGTGGAAAATGAAGATTACTCTCATGACGTGGGGAGCCTCAGTGTGCTCACTAACACCCTCAGTTCTCATGAGACAAGGCATGCTGAGAGGCATAGAGAATTGATGGAAGGCATTGGTCAAATGAAGACCACTATGGACACCCTTGCCCTCCAGCTCACTAAGTGGATGGAATTCCAAAATAAAGGGAAGAAACATGAGGATAGGTTGGGTATGCATGCTGAAAGAGTGATTGGCCCATCAGTGAATGTAGCAAATATGAACTTCCAAGGTATTTTGGGGAGAGTGGTCATCCCTAACAACATTTTTGAACAGGGAGAGCCTTCACATAGGCAAGAGGAGCCCATGAACAATGCAATGGGGGGTAATTTCCAGCCATCGCAAGGACACATGCCATCTATGCAAGTTCAGCCATCTTTTGCCAGAAATTACTCTAACAATGGATCATTTTTGGGCAGCCACACAGATCAGCCTCAGTTTGGATATATCAGACAACCACCTAATCATGAAAGAGAGCTAAGAGACAAGATTATTTTCTCAAAATTCAATGGTCAATCATCATCTCCAGCTGAACTCGAAGAGTGGCTTTCCAAGCTTGAGAATTATTTTGATATCTTGCCCTGTAGTGATGACCAAAAGATCCATTTTGCAACCATCCACTTGGAAGGATTTGCACATACATGGTGGAGGTACATTAAAAGAGAAAATCAGGTAGACTCATGGGAAGCATTCAAGGCACTCATGGTGCAAGTATTTGTCTCGCCGGTGGAGAAAGAAAAGCTTGCCTGCCAATGGTATGGCCTTGGACAACGAGGTCTTGCTGTTAGAGAATACACAGATTAGTTCCTCAACCTTACCATGTATGTTGAGTCAATTAGTGATGATGCCAAGTTACACAAGTATGTGTATGGGTTGGATCCCCAACTCTCAGTTGATGTTTCAGCTCAAAATCTATCGGATTTGTTCAAAGATATTGAGTTGGATGAGAGGTACTCTCGTAAGTATCACCGAGATGCTTCATTTCAACATGGACAACAAAGAGAGGTGTCTCAGCTAGTGTTTGGGTAGCAAACCCTATGCAATCACATTTTGGGCAGCAAAGAGGTGCTATAAGGTCGGGACAGTTTGGGGCAAGTTATGGTGGTGGTAACATGCCATTTAACACTCCTATGATCCCCACATACCCCACTTTTAATGCCTTATGATCACAAAGTAATTTTTGGATAGTAAATAGCCTAAAAATGGATAATAGGCAAGGGGACAACAAGAATAAAAATGCTCAACAGTCCAAAGTCCATTCCCATGGATTTGTATAAAGAAAGAAATAAAAAAGGGCTTTGTTTCAAGTGTGGCCAGAAGTATACAACTGATCATCCCTCAAATGTGCTTTTAGAAATGCTAAGGCACGGGTTCACAGCATGTTGGTATTCGAGGACTTAGAGGAGGACCATGAGGATGCACATGCTTTTATGAATTGATGATGCTGATGAAGAGTTTGGTCAAGAAGAGTTCTTTGACCTTGTTAACTCTTTTCCTTTTGACCCTAGTGATTGTGTATCATGGGATATGGGTGGAAAGAATGAATCACATGCTGAAATACATGCTGCCACTATTTATACCATATCTATGGATACTTGGACAGGATCCAGAAGCCCTAATACATCACGTATAAAGGGCAAAACTCATGGGAATGATGTGTCTATACTTGTAGATAGTGGTAGCACTCAATAATTTCATTAATAGAGCAGTCATGGACATGCAATTGTTTTCCCACTAATTTACAATAGCCATTGAAAGTGCAAGTTGCCAATGGGGATGAAGAAATTAGCACTCAACTATGCCCTGTTGTTCATATTCAGCTTGTTGAAAATTTTGGATAGCAAATGGGTTTAATTGCATTGGAAATGGGCCTATAGATGTTGTCTTGGGTTGTGATTGGCTGAAAAATTTGGGCACTATAACCATGGATTTTTCCTTGCTGTATATGGAGTTTGTTAGTGCGGGACAGCTCATTCACTTGCAAGAAATTCAAAATAACAGTGAATTTCAGTTCATTACCAGCAAACAACTTAAGAAAGAGTTCAAGAGACGGTCCCAAATCTTTGTATTGCAGTTAAATAAAGAAAAATTAGATCAATCCACTAAAAAAGTAAAGAATTCAGCATTGAGAGCTCTCTTAGAAGAGTACAAGGACCTCTTCCAAGTACCTATAGCACTACCCCCTAATAGGGCGGTTGATCATCCCATAGATTTGGAGCCTCAGTCAAAGCCTGTGTACAAGCCACCTTACAGATTGTCTAGGTGTGAAAGAGAAGAAGTTGCCAAACAAGTCAAAGAATTATTGGACATGGGATTTATTGAGCCTAGTTCTTCACCATATGCTTCCCTTGTGTTATTGGTAAAAAAAGAAGGATGGATCTTTCAGGATGTGCATAGACTACATGGATCTTAATAAGATCACCGTGAAGAACATGTATCCCATTCCACGCATCGATGACTTGCTATATGAGCTCAAGGGGGACTAAGTACTTTACAAAGATAGATTTGAGGTCAGGTTATTAGATCCACATAAGGGCAGGGGATAAGGTCAAAACAACATTTCAGACTGATCGAGGGCTTTATCATTTCTTGGTTATGCCTTTTGGGTTAACTAATGCACTAGCCACCTTTCAAAGCTTAATGAACAAAATACTTCAACCCTTTCTTTTCGGATTTGTGTTGGTTTTCTTTGATGATAGCCTCATCTATAGTAGATCAGTGAAGGATCACCTTTGGCATATGAGGCAGGTGTTTGATGTATTGAGGCATCATAGACTCTTTGCCAAGGATACAAAATATTCTTTCATGCAGACAGAAGTGGAATACTTGGGCACATTGTTAGTGAAGATAGAATTAGGGTTGATCGTAAGAAAGTGCAGTGTATAAAATACTAGCACACACTTGCAAATACTACATCACTTAGAGGATTTCTTGGTCTCTCATCATTCTATCGCAGATTCATTAGGTATTATGCCACTATTGTAGCTCCCTTGACTGATAGGCTTAAGAAAGAGGCATTTTTTTGGGATGCCATAGTTGATAAGGGCTTTAATTAGCTCAAGGAATTGCTTACCTCAACTCCCATCTTCGTTTGCCCAGATTTTTAGAAAGAATTCACCATTCAGTGTGATGCCAGTGGAGGCATAGGGGCTATATTGTTAAAGGAGCATGGGGTTATAGCATTTGAGAGTTGCAAACTTGCTGAAAATGAGATGACCATGAATGTATATGACCAAGAGATGCTGGCCATCCTTCATGCCATTAAGAAATGGCACCACTACTTGTATGGTAGCAAGTTTAGGGTCAAGAGCGACCATAGGGTCCTCAAGTATTTCCTCTCTCATTCTAATCTTACCCCCAAACAATGCAGATGGGTAGCTACATTTCAAGACTATGACTTTGACATTACACATACGTGGGGAAAAGACAATGTAGTAGCTGATTCATTATCTAGAATGTGGGCCTGTAAAGTTTCAACCATCATGGAAATTCATAATGATTGGATAGAAGAGCTTTAGGAGGCCTATTTGTTAGATATTGATTTCAACCACATTTTCCATAAATTACAGCAAGGGCATGTGGAAGACAACTCTCCATATCAGCTTAAGAACGGTCTCTTATGGTTTCAGGGCAAGATTGCCATCCCTTACACTTCTCCATTCAAGCAAAAGATCATGCAAGAGATGCATTCCTCACCTATAATTGGTCGTTTGGGCATATTTAAAACCTATGAAAAGATTGCTAAGAGCTTTCACTGGGAGGGCCTATGGAAGGATGTAAAAGATTTTGTCTTGAGCTGTGTGCCATGTCAGTAAAACAAGGACAACACCTTAAAACTAGTTGGTTTACTTCAACCATTACCTATGTCTGTAGGCAAATGGACACACATTACTATGGAATTCATTACCGGCCTACCGGTGACCAAAAAAGGATGGAACAACATCTATGTAGTTATGGACAGACTCACCAAGGTAGCCCATTTCATTCCTACAAAGACTCAATATAATGCTTCTCAAGTAGCCGGCCAATTCATGGAACATGTTTTCAGATTACATGGCTTACCACAGGTCATTGTGCATGACCAGGATGCTAAGTTCATGAGTAACTTTTGGCATGCAGTTTTCAACTCTATGGGCACTCAGGTAGCCCCTTCCACTACTTACCATCCACAAATCGATGGCCAGATAGCGAGGGTTAACAAGTGGCTGGAAACTTACTTGAGGCATTTCTGTCATGATATGCAGCATGCTTGGGACTCATGGTTGCATTTGGCTGAGTTTTCCTATAATAACTCTACACACTCTAGCATTGGAGTTTCACCTTTTGAGGCATTGTACGGCTATAAGGTGCCCCTTCCCACGGTTATCTTCAATGATAAGATAAACCCACAAAGCAAGGAGGAGTTGGATAGAATGCAAGCCCTACTTCAACAGTGTAAAGTCAACTTGAAGAAAGCTCAGGATCAAATGAAGCTTTATGCTGACGACAAAAGAGGGGATGTTGAGTTCCAAGAAGGGGATTTGATGCTTTTGAAGGTGCCCAAGTACAGATATGCCACCCTTAAGGATGGGTCCAGCAACAAGTTAGCTCACAGGTTCTATGGGCAATATCGGATTGTCAAAAGAGTGGGAGACTTGGCATATCGGTTGGCATCGCCCCCATCCATGAAGATTCATAATGTCTTCCATGTGAGTCAATTGAAGCCCTTCATTGGATCATCAATGGATTATGTTGAGGAGCTACCACCCATTGATAGATGAAGAAGGCATCATTCAATACATACGCGAGCAAGTCATAGGATAAAGGAAAAAGAAGCTTTGCTCTCACTCCATCATGGAATACTTGATTAAGTGGCAAGGTTTATCACTTGAGGAAGCTTCTTGGAGGTCAGCTTTAGTTTTGAAAGAGTTTCCATAACTATTAGAAGCAGATTTGGTTGAAATCTACCTAACTATGGCCCTGATTTCTCTCAAATTTGATTGCAGACAGCTCTCTATTTCAAAGCAACTTTTATTCCGTACTATGGACAACAATTGACATCATAAATGGGCTGAAAGTACTCATTGAGAGCTCCGTTTTGACATATTGCACACCTTGATTGAAGTCTCCTACAGAAAGTTATGACAGATTTACTACAGTATGGCCATGTAGTAAATAGCTTGTTGTTCACTGTCTCCAGATCACATTTACTCAAGATATTTGGGTCAAAAATTGATTTTTATAATTCCCCAATAAGGCCCATGTATCGTACATGCCCCAATGACCCATCATAAACAATAATACCTCTTCATTCATTAGTATACCCATGTAATAATGTAGTAGAGTAGTACTTTGATCTGCTCCTACGTAGTTATCTCATAAGTGCCCAAATTGTTTTTGAGGGCAAAAACCTTTGGGTGGGGATGGAATGTAAGAGAGGGGGATTTAATAATGGGGAAATACTAGTGACATGGCTAGTATATAAGGTGTTAGGGACTTGATTTTTCACCATCAGATAATAATACAAGTCTCCTTTCATGTTCACCTCTCTCTCCAAGCTTTCATGGCTTCTTTCTCTCTCTTCTTGTCTTTCTCTCTCTCCTTTTCTAGTATTTATCTCTCCTTGTCACTCTCTTTCTCTCTCTTTATGCAGTCTTTCTCTCTCTTTTGCACACACACACACACACACACACTCTCTCTCTCTCCTCTTCTTCTTCTCTCTCTCCCTCTCTCTCTCTCTCTCTCTCTCTCTCTCTCTCTCTCTCTCTCTCTCTCTCTCTCTCTCTCTCGTCCTCTTCTTGACACTTTCGTCTTCGCATGGAAGACCAGATTCTTGGCTAGCTGAATAACACTCATAGAACCCGAATGCATTGTAGGTATAGCATCAATCCCAAGGTCATGAACCAAATGGCCTCCTTGCAAGCCTCAGTGGTGGCTGCAACATACTCGGCCTCAGTGGTAGAGAGCCATACACATTTGAACCCTAGACATCCAAGAGACATTACCTCCACCATAGATGAATAAATAGCCAGAAGTGGACTTCCTACTATCTACATGTCCTGTATAATCGGAGTTTGTGTACCCCACAACTCCTGTATCATGGCTGCCATAGAAAATACACATATTTTCTATGCCCTTTAGGTACCTCATGATACCCTTCATGGCATCCCAATGTTTCCTGCAAGGTGTAGCCATATAGCGTGCCACAACACCAATTGCAAAGGCAATATCTGGTCGAGTGGCTATCATGGCATACATCAAACTACCCACGGCTGATGCATAAGGGATCTTGGCTATCTCGGACCTCTGCTCATCTGTCTGTGGACAATCGGCCTGTGAGACCTTCACATAAGAAGGTACTGGACAACCACTAGGCTTCATGTCCTGCATGCGAAAACGTTCAAGGACTTTATGAATGTACTCCCTTTGTGAGAGGTAGAGTAGAACCTAATGCGTGTTGCGCTTAATGCACATACCAAGTATTAGAAATCAAGCTCTCAGTATTTCCCTATCCTTCTTTATGTCATGTGTGACAGGCCGACTCCAGCTAGATACAACTATTCATATGTGTGTCATTGAATAAGTTGATGTAGGGTTAATCTAACCTTACTCGGGTATTGGTTAGTTAGACCTAGAGTAACACTTACTCTTACTTTGTGTTTTTTAGAGATTGTGTGGAATAACAAAAGAAGATGGAATATGAGCGTGAAGGCTCTTGAGTCTGCTCCACTCTTTGTCTGTCTCTGCCTCTCTTTGAATATGATATTAGAGCCAGGTTTGATGGACTCTCAGGAGCAGGAGGAACTAAAGAAGATCTGAAGAAGTTGAAGACTCAGGCTTGTCAAAGGTCAAGGAGGCTGCCATTGTTTCTTGAAGGTATGCACTGTAAGGTTGTGGTCTTCATTGGATGAAATGCTGGCAATGGCTTGTTGGGGAGACTTGTAAGACTTCATTGAGCACATTAGAGTGCATGGTCATCATCATTATCTTCATCATGTGCTGCTGGAACAAGATTACAAATCTGCATGACTGCGCCTAATGTAGGCTGAAGCTCCATTGCCCACAAATCAACTCATTGGTTGCATTCTAAGTGATAGAATGCTTAGTTATGCCCTTTGGGAGGTGCTCAAAGATTGTAAGAAGAAGATGCACTGATGGGAGCTCATGCGTGAGCTGTAACAGTGATATACAGATCTGAAAATAGTGAAGACCTGCTGTCACCCGTGACAGGGTAGCATACACTTGACCTTGTTTGATGCATTGAAGTCATATGACATGTACCTTGGCCATCATTGAAGCATAGGCATTTACTTGAAAGACATACGTACTTGCTCCTATGCATTGAAACTGTAATTTGTGACAAAAGTACTTTGATCTGAGAGCCTGTGACAAGCTAAAAAATGTCATGAATCTATAAGAAGCAAGCACTTAATGGTCCTGGAGTATTAGATGACTTTGGTTAGTACTATGTACCGGATGACTTGGCATATAGCTTGCAGATGTCTTGTGGATCAAGAAGGGAGTTGAATGCAAAAGTTTGAAGCTGGAAATTAGTGCAATCATATTGTATTGGCTGGTTATAAATAGTTCATGTTCTATGCCATTGGTCATTGAAGACCGGAAGACTATGATTACCCGAATGCTCATGTATTGAACCTAGCACTTCAAGGTGAATGTATGACATGATTTGGGGCTATGTTGGAGTTGGAAAGACTTGATTTAATTGAGTATTTGTTGACTGCAATCAGTGAACAATATATTTGACACTTGTACTTGCTGGTTATGCACTGATTTGTGCCCATATGCTTATGTTTGGACTGCTACATGTACTAACAATTGTTTATGAAGGTTTGGGACATCTATGACATGTATATGACTTAGTTTTGGTACTAAATAAGTTGCTGGTCACTGACAATCTACAATTTATAAACTGTATGTATGTATTTTGACAGTAAGGTTGTAGAAGTTAAAGCTAAGGAGACTACATTGCGTATGCATTGACTATTGTACCTACAGGAGGGACTACCTATTTGTGGATATTTTCTGAGTTGTCATTGGACTGAAATACACTTATTTTATAGTGAACTTGTTGCAAAAAAACTGTTATAAATAGTTAAGGACTGCACTTGGTTAATCACACTTGTTGGTTTGTAGGAAGTCATGCATTTGACAGAAAAAGTCTATTGCAACATGGCCAATTCGCAGGGCAGTGATAACATTACACAGATTGTCGGTGAGAAGTTGGATAATAAGAATTTTGCCTTGCGGAAGTTCCGTATGAAGAATTTCTTGGTCGGCAGAGGATATTGGGACCTATGCACAGGTGATGAAGCTAAACCTGAAGTGCATGAGAGGAACCCAACCAATGATTAGAAAAGAGCTCAGAAGCTATGGACTGAGAGAGCATGCAAGGTGTTGCATTGGTTTTCTTTATGTATATCTGATGCTATGGCAATACAGATCACTAGATGTGAATCCCCGAAGGATGCATGGGACATACTCATGAAGAACTATGGAAATGTAACTCATGCAAGGAAGACTCAGCTGAAACAGTAGTTCAACAACATGTCTAGGAATGGCAGGAGCATTCAGGTTTATACGACATGAGTTAAGACCATAGCAAACTAGCTTGCCACCATTGGATCAAAGGTGTCTGAAGATGATATGATTGCTGTCACACTGAATGGACTTGGCAAAGAATAGAAAGCTTTCGATACATCTATTTTTGATAGGGAAGAGACACAGTGTTGTGCTCTAGCCAGTGTGGCAGAGGTGGTAGAGGCCATGGTTCTATTCAAGATCGTGGTGACAATCGGAACACCTATGGACAACAGCAGTAGGGTAATTGGCATGGCACAAATACATAGGGTCAACGTGGATCTGGCGGCTTTAGAGGTAGGGGAAGATCACCTCGTGGTTGAGGTGGTGGATTTGGTTCATGGCAGTCGAATGATCAGTCAAATAGAGATAAGGACTATCATTACTATGGCAGATATGGACACATTGCAAATGATTGTTACAAGAAGCAGGGTGATATGAAGGCAAAGGGCAAACCGCATGGGCACTATGCATCTTCTAGTGGTGCTCATGATGAGCAAGTTGACAGATTGTTTGCCATGCAACATGTGTCCAAGAATGCATCTAGACAGAACAGAGATGATAGATGGTACATTGACTCTGGGGCTTCAAAGCATATGACACCCCATGGAGAGTGGTTCAATGAGATGGTTGCAGGTTTACATGGTTATGTGTGTATTGGGGATGACACCCAACATGACATTCAGCATACATGAATTGTTTTGTTAGTGATGCCTGATGATAAGAAAAATAGCCCGCATGATGTACTGCATGTATCATCAATAACCAAGAATCTTTTGTCTATGTGACAAATGGCAGAACAAAAATAATGGATGCTTTATTGAAGAATATGGTAATGGCTACAAATTAATTGCTAGAGGCAGAAGGGATGGGAGGATGTTTACATTAGACGCATCCATTCCAGAACTCAAGGGAGCCATATTTGCACATGATGAGAGTGCTATTCGGGATGTAGAGATTTGGCACAAAAGGATTGGCCATGTCAATGTACAAAAGCCGAAATCTATGCAGTAGAAGGAAGTGGTACTTGGATTACCCAAATTCAAGTATAATGAATTTGGTCATGTATGTCTTGCATGTCAGTTTGGAAAGCATGCAAGATTTCCCTTCATGAAGCATGTCAAGAATAGTTTGAGACCCTTGCAATTAGTGCACTCTGATGTTTGGGGTCCATCGCATAATGCTTCATTTGGAGGATCCCGTTATTATGTATCTTTCATTGATGATTTCAGCAGGTATACTTGGATGTATATATTGAACCATAAAGATGAAGTATTTGATACATTCAGGGATTCTAAAAAGCATGCTGAAAATAAATTAGGCTGCTATATATCTTGTCTAAGATCAGATGGAGAGGCGGTGAATATGTCTCTAAGGAGTTTGACAGGTATCTTGCAAAGTATGGGATAAGAAGGCAGCTCACTTGCAGCTATACACCGCAGTAGAACGGTGTTGGAGAGAGAAAAAATAGGGTACTGATGGAGTCAGCTAGAGCTATACTGAATGAAAAATGTCTACCTAATGCTTACTGGGCTGAAGGAGTGATGATTGCTGTCTATGTGGTGAATCAAACCCCTACAGTAGGGATTCATGAGGTTACACCTTATGAGAGGTTGTATGGTCTCACAGACCCGACATTAGGCACTTAAAATTTTTTGGATGCATTGCGTATGTGCATATATCAGATGAAAAGAGAAAGAAATTGGATCCTAAGGCAGTAAAGAGAGTGTTTTTGGGTTTTTCACAGGAAAGGAAAGCCTATAAATGCTATGTGCCATCTACACATGAGACATTGATAAGTAGGGATGTTGTCTTTGATGAGCTAGCTTCCTGGTATGGGAATCTAGTTGCTGTGCCTACTGAAGGATCATCCAGCATAGGTAATGCTAAAAAAAACCCCTATAGTTAGTACATCTATGAGTGGTCAAATAGGTGATGTATCATCTACAGTGAGTCTGTGTTTTGGTAGGTTGGGGAACCACACTCCTATGTCCATTGACACGGATATGTTAGTGAGGGGGAGAGTAGATAAGGGAAAAGAAAAAGTGTTTGAGGATGTAACAGGACCACTTAGTGCAAGTTATGAGTTGTCTAACAGTGATAGCTTGGACAGTGAGTTGGGGATTCCGTCTGTTATGATGCTAGGTGTTAGGAAAAATCAGTATGTACCACCTCATGAGAGGCAAGCTCAGAGTGAGCCATAATTGAGGAGATCTGAGAGGATCAGAAGGCCAATTAATAGGTACACTTACATTGGATCTTCAGCCCGTCATTATGCTTATATGATGAAGGTGATAGGGTTTAAAGAACCAACCAAGTTTGGTGAGGTAGTTGCAGATGAGAACTAGTGTGCTGCCATGGATGAGGAGTATTCAGCTTTGGCTAAAAATGGAATATGGGATTTAGTGCAGTTTCCTGATGGCAAAGTTTCCATTGGCTGAAAATGGGTGTACAAGGTTAAGTGCAAATTAGATGGGTCATTGGAATGCTACAAGGCCAGGCTAGTTGCAAAAGGGTATGCGCAATAGTATGGTGTTGACTATGAGGAGACTTTTAGCCCTATGGCTAAAATGGCTACTATCAGAACTGTCATTGCATTGGCAATAGCTAAAGGCTAGAAACTATGGTAGATGGATGTAAAAAATACCTTTCTGAATGGTGAGTTGTAGGAAGAGGTCTACATGGAGCAACTTGAAGGCTATGTGCATCCGGAATTTCTAGCACATGTATGCAGGCTGAAAAAGGCATTATATGGGCTGAAACAGGCACCCAGAGCATGGAATGCTTGAATTAGCAATTATTTACAGTAACATGGGTTTAAATTGGGTGATGTTGATCATAGTTTGTTTGTAAAAAAGACAGATCATGGCTATGTATTTCTGGTTATCTATGTTGATGATCTTATCATCACTAGAGATGATGAGAACATGATTGCTGACATTAAATCATGTTTACAGGCTGAATTTAAAGTCAAAGATCTTGGTGAGCTGAAATATTTTATGGGCATTGAGGTAGTGTCTATGCCTCAAGGCATATGGTTGCTACAGAAGCAATATGCTCATGACATGTTACAGAAGTATGGTATGGTTGAATGCAAGGCTATGGATACACCCTTAGAGCAAAATATCAAGTTGCAGATTGATATTGGGACAGAGATTGAGAATGTAACCATGTATAGGCAGATGGTAGGAAACTTGATCTACTTGACCATTACTTGTCTTGACTTGAGCTATGCTATGGGGATGATCAGTCAGTTCATGTAGAAGCCTCGCAAACTGCATTTAGATGCCGTCAGGAGAATCATGAGATATGTAAAGGCTATGATAAATTATGGGTTGTTTTATGCATATGGGAAACCCCTTGACTTTACAAGGTTTACTGACGCTGATTGGGCTGGTTGTGCTTATGAAAGAAGGTCAACGAGTGGCTATGAATTTGGATTGGGTAGCAGCATGATCAGTTGGCAGAGTAAGAAACAATCTATAATTGCATTGTCCAGTACAGAACCTGAGTACCGTGGTGTAGCCTTAGCGGCATGTGAAGCTATTTGGCTACAGAAGTTACTGGACTGACTTGAGGATCCACTTGAACAGCAAAGTGAAGCTATATTGTGATAATATGAGTAGTGTTATGCTTGCAAGAATTCCCATCTATCATGCAATATCAAAATACATTGAATTTTACTACCATTTCATCAGAGAAATGGTACTAGCAGAGTATATTGACTTGATGCATGTGAAGACTAAAGACCATGTAGCAGATATCTTTACCAAATAACTTGGTAGAGATAAGTTCATCTATTTCAGGAAGCTACTTGGAGTGTTGCAGATGGTTGAGCTTGAGGGGGAGTGTTAGAAATCAAGCTCTCAATATTTCCCCATCCTTCTTTATGTCATGTGTGGTAGATTGACTCTAGCTAGATACATCTGTTCATGTGTGTGTCATTGAATAAGTCGGTATAGGGTTAATCTAACCTTAGTTGGGTATTGGTTAGTTAGACCTAGAGTAACACTTACTCTTACTTTGTGTTTTTTAGAGATTGTGTGGAATAACAAAAGAAGATGGAATATGAGCCTGAAGGCTCTTGAGTCTGCTCCACTCTTTGTTTGTCTTTGCCTCTCTTCGAATACTAAGAATGTGAGAGGCCTATCCAAAATCCTTCATCTCGAATCAACTGAGATTTAAGAGCATCCAACTCATCATGATCTTTCCCTGCTATCAACACATCATCCATATAAAGTACCAAAATAAGAAATGAGCCATCATGGGATTTCTTCGTGTAAAGATACGGATCCATAGCACTCATGTTGTAGCCCTGTGATTGCATAAAGGTATCTCCATAAAGACTTTTCTTCAACTTGCACACTAGCTGCTCCTTGCCACGTTCTACAAAGCTCTTAGGCTGCTCCATGTAAATCTCATCATGCAAATCCCCATGCAAGAATGCAGTCTTGACATCCATCTGATACATGTCCAAGTCAAGTTGTGCGACTAAGGCCAAAACCAAGCGTAGGGTGGTCATCTTGACCACAGGATAAAAGACTTCATCAAAGTCAACTCCATGCTCCTATTTAAAACCCTTAGCAACAAGTCTCGCCTTATAAGTTGCCTTGGGGTTTCCAGGGGTACTTTTCAACTTGTACATCCATTTGCACGGAAAAGCCTTCTTGCCCTTAGGCAATGCAACCAAATCCCAAGTCATATTCTTATGCAAGGAGTCCATCTCAGACTGCATAGCCCTCTCCCAGGAGTGACTATCACCCCTTCGCATAGCTTCATCATAGGTGAGAGGCTCTCTTGCATTTGTAACCAAGACATAATGCATCAAAGGGTCAAATCAATCAGGCGGACGTCTATCTCTAGTAGATTGTCTCACTGTAGGCTTTGTTGCATGTCCAACATCCTATCCAACACCTTGGCCATGTGTACCAACTGCTGCTGTAGGCTATCCAATTGGCTGTGCATGAGCACATGGCTCCTCTTGGAATATAACACTGCGTACCTCTACCACCTTCTCAAGCTGCCTATGCATCTTGTCTTTATGGAAGACTACATCATGGCTGCAGATGATTTTTTGCACACCTGCGGATTCCAGAGGCGATAACCAATCTCGCTTGCATCCCCATAGCCAAGGAGAATGCTTGTACTTGGGCACATGGCAGTATGCCTCACAACCAAAGACACCTAGATGTGCATAAGACCGAGGTTTCCCAGTCCATACCTCCTCTGCAACCTAGAAATCAAAACCAATGGAAGGTGATCTATTTATGATATGCACAGATGTACTAACTTCCTCAACACAAAAGCTCTGTGGTGGTAGGCCTGCATGGCTAAACATACTACGTACACAATCTTGGATGGTTCTATTCATCCGCTTAGCCAAACCATTATGGGGTGGGGTATAGGGGGTGGTCAACTAACGCTTAATGCCCCTCTCATCACATAGCTACTCAAAGGCATGTGACACATATTCTCCCCCATTGTGAGTCCTAAGGCATTTCAGCATGTGCTCAATCTGGTTCTCAACCAATGCTACTTTGCATCACCCATAGAGTGACATAGCATGGGCCCACAAATATCTGAATGTACTAATGCCAAGGGCTCACTCATGCATGTCCTACTAGACTTCTTATGTGTATTCCTAGTTGCTCACATGAATCAAAACATTTATAGTCAAGGGGCAGTAAGTACTGCAAACCAAAAAGCATTCTCATTCCCTTCAAAGACATATGGCCCAAGCGGGCATGCCAAAGAAATACATGCGGGATGGAACCCATTGAAAAAATATGGTCAACAGAGGATCCATCACCTACAAGAGGATAGAGGCTACCAGTCGTCTTAGCACCTCTAGCAAGCATAAGTCTGCCACGTGTGATCTTCCAGGCATAATCCCCAAAAGAGTCATGAAACCCAAGATCATCAAGCTCCCCTCTGTAGACATAAGACTGCGTGTAAGCACAAGTACATGATGTATATATTGTAATAGAAAAGTACTACAAGTAGAGAACTGTAGCCGTACATCTCCAATGCCAGCATTAGCAAGTGACCTATCATCACCCAAGCGAACTGAACCACTCATAGCATAGTGTAATATGAAATGAAGCACTAGAATCCAAAATCCAGCACTGCACAAACATAGAGTGAACCTCGATCAACAGCATAGCATCACAAGAACTAGCTACTAGTATGTACTTCCCATTGGAGTCATCCGTCTGCATGACATTTATTTCCTTGATTTTCACACTGGATTTCACAGGTACCATGCTGCGATCACAGGAATTTTCATGTACTTTGTCTTTCCCCTTCTCTTTGCACTTCTCATTATGCAACTCATGACACTGTGGGCATATATGACCCTTGCTGCAATGATGACATGTCACATTAGCATTTCTCCCATGAGACTTGCTGTGTGACTTGCCACATGACTTAGACCTAGACTTCTACGAGTCTCTACGATGGCCATTCCCACGGCCATTCTTTCCATTACCATCTCGGCCTCTAACATTCAAAGCATGCAACACACGAGAGGCATCCAAGTTCTTACGGTTGATCTCTTCTTGCAGAAGAGCACTCTCTACATCATGCAAGTTTAGAATAGTAGCAGGAGCATATAAGGTAGTGTGGAATACATCCCATGACTCACTTAGAGTCCAAGCAAAAACAATGGAGTAATCTCATCATTAAAGGTAATGCTCTGCGAAATCAAATTCTTGAGAATAGCATGGAACTGGCTCAAATGAGTAGACATCATCATATTCTCCTTCATGCGCAAGTCCATAAGTTGCTTCAACCAATACATCTGACTTGTTGGACTTTTCTTGTCATAGAGGTTTTTTGATCTTATCCCAAAGCTGCCAAGCACTCAATGCTTCCTCAACCACATTGTAATGCACCTGTTAAATGAGAGACAAGATGAGGGTGGACTTGTATAACTCATCAAGCTCCATCCATTCGTCATCAATCATAGTTTCAGATTGCTCTCCATGCAACCTTAGTGGTTTTATCTATGATTTCTACACAAATACTTGCCAATCTTGGTTCTTCTAATAGGCATAATTCATACCATCAAGCTTAATGATGTTAAAGATAGCACTGTCAGTGGAAGAAGATGCCATATTGCAAGCTAAAACAGTGCAAATAGTTCAAAATAGCTTGCTGTTTTCTGACGTAAACAACCAAAATACCACCAAAACCAAGGCAAAATGACCACGAACTGATAGCTAATGATGCTGCCCACCAAGTACCATCAAAAGTACATAAAATCAAGATGATTTATCATGAAAATTTCATGTCAGTACATACATAAACTCTTGCTATAATAAATTACAGCCAGGTACAATGAGAGCAAACTGTAAGCAAAATGAATGCACCAAGTCAACCATTGACTGTCAAAGCATAACTCGCATCAAGTGGACATAAATCAACATGTGATAGTCATGTGGACATTGAGCAAACACCCAAGCATGTCAAATGAATCCGTTCGTAAGCTAGCACACCCCCTGTGTAATAGGGCAAAGTGTATACAACATTGGCAAGACCTGACACAAATAGGTGTATGCTCAAGGAGTGCAAAGCCCAAATCAACCCAAGTACATCTGTGAGGACCAAGGCATATCAACCATGCAACATCCAAGTGAAGATCCCAGTCTCAAGTATCTGAATGCTCAAGTAGCAAAAACCCATATGCTCTATGTCTATCAAGCATATCAGGATGCTCCCACTGGCACAAAAGCCGTAAATGTCAAGCAAGAAAGCTTGAACAAAACATGTAAGAGTGCACCAGTGACATGTGTTCAAGATCAAGTATCAATGAGACATCCTGAGTATGTAGGCTCCGTAGCATCCATACACAGTAGCCATAGACATCAAGTACGCCCGAACTATAACTCTGGCAAGCCAAGAAATAGCCAAAGTATGCTCTAGATGATCAAATGCCAAGCTAAAGCAAGGCTCAATAGCATCCAACTCTAGACAATGTAACGGGCATGTAGTAGTGGCATAGGCCAAGCATGTCAAGACCGGTCAGACATAAGCAAAGTACATGCCATAAGTACATCAAAGATGGAGATCCAAATGCTATGCAAAGCGAGATCAAACTCAACCAATGATCCGAGAGAAAATGCAAGCTCTATGTCGATTCCCGAGAGTCACTACACCATCACACACTGTATATTGCTCATGTCCCGCTACTTCATTTAAGATTTCATCCTGAAATGGAAGAGGGAAGTGGTCCCTCTTTGTTCCAGCATTTAATGTCTTGTAATCTATGCATACTTGCCACTTACCATTTTTCTTTGGCCTCACTACTACTAGGGAGACCCATTCTGAATCTCCCACTGGGTATATGAATCTTGCATTCAAGAGTTTCTTCACCTCCCTCAACAGTGCACCCTATTGCACGATTCCCAGTCTTCTCAATCTTTGTACCACAGGTTTTCTTCCTTCTTTGAGTTGGATGTGATGCTTCACTGCAGTGACACCTGTGTACTTCATTGATCCAACAAGAGGATAAGGAGGGGCATCCACATTTACTACTGCTGATCCATGCTGAGTGAGGAATGAGCAGGCTCTCCAGTGTTAAACAAAGGTAGCTGGCATTCATTGGCACTATGGCTCAAGGTCTCATCTAGCTGAGTTGATTGCAGGGTATCACAACACGCATCCACTTTGTAAAGTGTGCTCCTCTCCGACATCATTAGGCCTTGAGTTCAGTGAGGACACACAAATGGTTGCACAATCATTTGCATCAATCGCCCATTTCACGAAATTTTGAAGTGAGTTGTTTTGGAGGGGAGGATGAAAGCAACACTGGAGATCTATGGATGTTGGAAATTGAAGGTAAAGGCAAGGTTTGGATGAGGGACTAAAAGGTCTGATTCCAACACATTGATACAGGAGTTCTCCTTCATAGTCATGAAAGGGTCTAAACACGGATAGCAGTAGGACAACAGGAGGTATGTGGTCTCAAAAAAGAGAACAGCTGAGAATATTTAGCTTGCAATCGAAGGAGTTTATCTGCCTGCAAACAGAAAGGCTATAGTATAAAAGGCCAATATGATTAGCTAAAGTGGCTGATCATGGGAGATGTAGCCTGGATAGTAACAAGAGCAAATACACTGAATCTTTAGTGATTGTGTTGCTCAGGCAAAAGAATTTTGTGAGCTCATTTTCCTGGCAGGTCAATGCAGTAGAAATATTTGAAAATGACTTTAGCTATAGGGAATCATAAAATAGAGTTATTGCTTGTTCATCTGGAGTCAGGCTTCACTCCTTAATGATGAAGCTCTATTGCAAGTAGCCAGCTGAATGAAAGAGAATGTAGGGAATTTCTATGTGGCTCCATTCTAAGTGTTTCTCTCTGAGCGCATAGCCAGACTTGCAGAACAGCTCATTGAAGTTGCATGCCAACCTTCTACGAGTGGACAAGAACTTAGTGTAGCAATATTTGCCCTTTATCAACTTGCTGATGGCCCTCAGGCTCATACATTGCTCTTGAATACTCATGGTCAAAAGCTTCAGCATAATATTCAAGGACTGCATCTAAGAAGAGGAGAGAAATTTTAGATCTAGCAGTTACTGAATTGTCAAAGTTCTTCAACAAAAAACTCGTTGTTTGGAGACAGTTGCATCCAATTTCAAATCTCTGAATGTAGGACTTGCAGAAGAATCTGCAAACTGATGATCTGAAATAGTTTTGCTTCTTGCAAGCCAAGGGATGATAAAGGCTCCTCCTCCTCCTCTACTTTCGATAGTGGTTCATGTTCTTCAGATTTCTCAGTATTGTTTGAAGCATGCATAATATTGTTTGTGCTACCCCTAACCACCATTGGAGAGTCATGGTTTTGTGTAGAGGGCTCTGGTTCGTTCATTGCTTGGAAAACTTACAGAAGATCTCCAAAATCCTCAAGGTTGAGCAAGGGAGATATAGAAGCTCCGCTGCAGGAGCGAGCGTGGTCTCGGGTGCGGGTTGACTGGCAAAGGATGAACCATTGTTTGATTGCCATCTTCATCAAGCATCTTAAGTACTCAAGATGTATTTGCAGACATGGGAATACATATGCAGTCAATGGCAGTGAATGCAATGCTTGGGATGTATGAGAGATGCCTATGCATGGGGAAATCGTGCTAAGAGATGCTTATGACATGCTCAGTGCTGGAATAAGGCTACAAATAGTGAAATTGGATGACTAGGCAATGCATTATGCCACGTGGGATGACCCTTCAGTCATGCATTGACAAGATAATCCATTGTAATCCCTTTCTTAACCCTCACAGGGTGCTGTAAGCAGTTTGTTTGCATTTACAAAGGTAAACCTACTCCCAGGAACTGAGGTGCAGGTCTTGCAGAGTGACCACAGGTCCTACTAGGGGCTTGGATCAATTTTGGAACTCTATTTGGACTCCACAAGATACATACAGGTCAAAACAGGTCTCCTATAGGTGTAGATAGGTTGTTGGACTACGCAATACAATAGTACTTTTCCTATTACAGAAATTTTTGTATAAAATCTGGGAGCACATGCTTATGCTCAATTCGAAGAGGTCATCCTTGGCTCCGGTTTGAACAAAAAATTAGGTCAATCAGAACTTCCTAGCTCAAGTTATGGGCAAAAGAGTGACAGGTGGTCTAACGGGACTGCACCTAACCATGATAGGGAATAAGGGAAAAACTAAGGCAAATGATGACCTTCAGCAACAAATAAGGGATGCATGTGCCCCGAGGGCTGAAATTAACCCTGAGGTAGAAGATGAAGATTATTCTCATGGCATGGATAGCCTTAGTGCACTCACTAACACCCTCAGTTCGCATGAGACAAGGCATGCTGAGAGGCATAGAGAATTGATGGAAGGCATTAGTCGCGAATGAAGACTGCTATGGACACCCTTGCTGCCTAGTTCACTAATTGGATGGAATTCCAAATGAAGGGAAAAGAGCAAGAAGAGGAGTCACATGTACATGCTGAAAGAACCACCTTCCATCAGTTAATGCAAATTATCATGGGTATTATGCACCGGATGCTTATGCTTATGGCCAACATGTATATGTTGATGGTACACACTATGATCTGCATGCATTTTACAGCAAAAACATGCAAATGAACATGAGCAGTATGCAAGTACATCTGGACAGCATGTTAATGCTTATAAACATGATGTACCATGTCATAATGTAGAGTATCATTCTAGTGAACCTTGGCAGCAGAATGGCTATTATGGGCAACATGCTTATGCTTATGAGCATGCACCTTTTTAGCAACATAGTCATGATTATACATGTGAACCTTTCTTAATTGAGCAGCCCAGTTCTTATGGACGTGACAATAATATTCATGCTTATCAGTACTCTTCTAGCTTTGATTAGCAGCAAGTTCATAACTACCATGGTACCCCATATCCCAATCAGTTCATACCTCATGATTACCCAAATGTAATGATGAGTTCTTTTCCAAGTGCTGATGATGAAGAAGAGAGCAGTGAGCAAGCTGAACAAGAAGATTGGGATAATGAGCAACATGATCAACAAGAAGATGAGCAAGAAGACCAAGAAGATATACAAGAAAGGAACAATGAAGAGCAAGATGTACAAGCTGATGGCATCTTCGTTGATGAATCACATGAGGCACTCACTGATGTAGATGGTTATGCTGAAGGTTTTAGACTCTTGGAGAAACCTCATGATGATATTCTTGAGCATCAGCTTATACTTAATCAAGGTTTACAACAACCATTGAATGCATTTGATAATGAGTACCTTGATCATGGTTATGATGACTGGCACATGTTCGATGATGATATAATGCATGGTTTGGGCATACATGAATATGAAGATGGCATTGTGCTTCCCTATGATCCGGGAGATTATGGATGTGATCATGGACTTGATTATGGGGATACTTCATTGTATCCATTTGATCCGGGGGGACTGGAGTATGTGGTTGATGGGCATTCTCTTCTCTTGGACAATCATTATGACGGAATACCTTTTGATCCAGGAGGTTAATGGATTGCTTGGGATCTCATTTAGACCAGCATCCATCTTTTTGGTAGACTCTTTTGGCTGAAATCTAGCTAACTATGGCTCTATTTTCTCTTAGATTGACTGCACACGGCTCTCTGTTTCAAAGCAGATTTTACCTTGCACTATGGACAGCAATGGACACCATATATGGGTTGAAAGTACTCCTTGAGAGCTCCGTTTTGATATATAGCTCACCCCGATTGGAGTCTCCTATAGAAAGTTATGATAGATTTACTACAGCAGGGTCTTGTAGTAAACAACTTGATGTCCACTGTCTACAACTCACATTCACTCAAGATACTTGGGTCAAAATTCATTTTTATAATTCCCCAATAAGACCCATGTAACGTACATACCCCAATGACACGACATACGCAATAATACCTCTTCATTCATTTGTATACCCCTGTAATAATGTAGCAAAATAGTACTTTGATCTGCTCCTACCCAGTTAGCATAAGTGCCCAAATTGTTTTTGAGGGCAAAAACCTTCGGGTGGGGATGGAATGTAAGAGAGGGGGTTTAATAATGGGGAAATACTAGCTACACTGGCTGGTATATAAGGTGTTAGAAAGATTTTTCATTATCAGATAATTAATACAAGTCTTCTTTCTCCTTCACCTTGCTCTCCAAGCTTCCATGTCTTCTCTCTCTCTCTCTTCTTGTCTTTCTCTCTCTATTTCTAGTATTTCTCTCTCCTCATACGTGTCTTTCTCTCTCTTCTGCTCTTCTTCTTCTTCTTCTTTCTCTCTCCCAGTCCCTCTCCTTGACAATCAGGCAAAGGAGTCTACTTTTTTTTGTCAACATTCAAAGCATTTTGAAAAAAAGAAGCAATATAGCTAAAGCGACGCTCCCCTTGCGATTCTTTTGGGCCTTTTTCTCTAAAGGAAGCTTCCCATATCTGATCACCCAAAAAAAAAGCCAAACAATGGCAAAGCAAAACTAAAAAAACAAGTCCGCTGACGTACGACTTCATTACTTGTAATAAGGTAGCTTCATTATTTCAATATGACTCTTTGACAAAAAACAAACATAAACAAAGGGTGAAGAGAAAATGTCAAATTTTCATAGTCACAAAATAAACTAAAAGAATTCGTTACTTCCTTTTTTTGAGTGCTATGAAACATAATAGTTTTTATGCGCCCTTCAGTTTCCTAACCAGCCATTCAAATTAGATAGTTTCCAAGCCACCTATCCAATTCGGTTAGCTTGTGAAACAAAGACCAAAATGAGACAAAGCTTGGATTAGGTACTAAAGGTCCTATGATTGTCAATTGGGGATTTAGTTTACCCTTGGATTTCACCAATATAGCTTATGGTCCTAGTGTCTTGAGATCCCATTTCATTAATTGTCTTTAAGCAAGAAAGGAGTTGGATTTTATAGAGCTGCTTATAATTTGTCTAATTTATACCTTATCGCGCCATTTTACCTCGACAAGAAAAAAGTGCACTAGCATTTGTTCGCATGTTTTTATTATGATCATTGGATATCCAGTCAATTAAAAGATAAAGGAGATAACTTTGATTTTCCATATAGATAAGCTTATCTCATATAACACAATAAAGCTCGGCAATAAGTACTCTGAGCCCCCAACCGTGCTTTTGTGACATGCTATAGTTTCATACTCTTGCGAGGCAATGATAAGTTCCATGCCCTGACATAAACAAAGTGTCCTAATAGAAACAAAATTGACTACAATATTTGCCCATAAACCATCTTACAATCGCCCAAAAAGGAACTGTAGTAATTTTAAATAAAAACCCTATCGCAATAAATAAAATCCCCATAAAAATACCATTGGACTAAACATCAAATGAAGTGATTTTCTATCCAATAAAGATTTTTGTTGATACTTCGAAATTGGTAGTTCCGGTAAACCCATAAATCATAGAACAAATTCCTCAACGTAAACTTTTACCATACCTCCAGCTGATATAAAAGGAAACCACCTCTTAACTATACGTGTGACTTTTGTCACATATGGCTTGCATGAACACTAGAAAATATGGAGGGAACCTTTGGCTGGGAACTTGTGTTTTAAAACATTATGCATTTTATGGCTTATCATAAAATTGGCATAAGTGCTTACTAAGGGCTTCCCCCCTTAGTGGCAACAAATAAAAGAGTTTCTTTCAAGACACCTAACAAAATCAATAAGTTTCCGATAGCACCTTGGAGCCGTTGGCTCACTTGCTTTGGCAATATAAAGTGGTTTTCTAGTGTCTAGTCTTATTTCTATTTTTTCAAGCTCACTGTGTAATGTTTGTTTCTAATGATACTTGCATAAAAAAAAGAGCCCATAATTTATAACCCATAGATATCTCATAGCCAAATGATTTTTCACCTTCACATTTGTGCAATGAAAGAAGCTGAGAGGAGAGAGAAGGAGAGTTGAGGAGAGAGAAAGAGAACAACAAGAAGAAGGAAGAAGACTAGAAGAAGAGAAAGAAAGAGAGAAAAGAGGAAAGAAGGAAGGAGGAAGCCATGGAAGCTGGAGTTGAAGGTGAAGAGTATGATCTTGATAATAACTGCTTGCCCTAATCTAGGGCTCTTACACCTTAAATACCCCGGTCAATGTGATGGGGTGTCTAAACCATAGTCGGTGTGTAGCCCGCTTGTTACAATCCATCCCCACTCGAAAGGTTTTTGCCCTCAAAAACAAGGAGAAATAGAGGGGAGTGATGGGTGGGCTAAGGGAGGGTTGCAGAGTACTACTCAGAGCCCTTTGACAATGAAGATTAGGCGTGGAGAGACTAGGGACAACATGCAGTCCGGAACCGGTCTGCTGAAGTAAACTGGTCATAACTTTTGATAGGCTGCTCCAAATAAGGTGTACCATATGTCAAAATAGAGCTTATGACAAATACTTTTAGCCTATGTAGAATTCACATGCATGTTATTTGAGTAAGTACAAAACTATTCTAAAACAATGTGCAATTTGCGGGCGGGATGTGGGCAATTTGGGCATGACGAGCTAGTCTTCCAGCCGTTGGGGTTTACGGAGGTAGGGAAATTCATTGAGGATGGTCGTTGGGCTCCAAGAGGCTTCTTCCAAGGGTAGGCCTTGCCATTTGATGAGGTATTATTTGATGGATCAGGATCGTAAGTGCTTATCTCGCTGCCCAATGATTACTTCAGGGACATATTGAGTGGTGCCCTCTTCATTTATGGGGGAAAGTTCTTCCACATAGTCCATTGAGGAGCCTACAAAGGGTTTCAACTGACAGACATGAAACACATTGTGGATTTTGGTGGTAGGGGGAAGTTCTAAGTGGTAGGCCAAGTCGCTAACTCTCTTTAGGATTTGGTATGGGCCATAGAAGTGATGGGCTAGCTTGTTACTGCTGCCCTCTTTGAGAGTTGAGTAGCGGGACTTAGGCACTTTCAAAAGGACCAATTCCCCCTCTTGGAATTCCAAATGCCTTCGTATTTCATTAGCATAGAGTTTCATGTGTGTTTGGGCCTTTTGAAGATTCATTTTGCATTGCTGAAGTAAGGCTTGTATGCAATCCAATTCAGCTTGACTCTGAGGGTTGATCTTATCAGTAAACAAGACTGTAGGAAGGGGAACCTTATACCCGTATAAGGCCTCAAAAGGGGAAACTCCAATGCTAGAGTGTGTGGAGTTATTATATGCAAACTCAACCAAGTGAAGCCACACATCCCAACTCTGTTGTACATCATGGAAAAAGTGCCTCAAATATGTCTCCAGCCATTTGTTCACTCTCTTAGTTTGGCCATCAGTCTGAGGGTGGTATGTAGTGGATGGAGCAAGCTTGGTCCCCATGGAGGTGAAAAATATTTGCCAGAAGTTTCTCATAAACTTTGCATCCCGATCATGTACTATGACTTGTGGTAAGCCATGTAGCTTGAAGACATTTTCCATAAACTAAGTGGCCACCTGAGAGGTGGTATATTGGACCTTAGTGGGGATAAAGTGGGCAGCTTTGATGAGGTGATCAACTACCACTTAGATATTGTTCCACCCTTTCTTAGTCACAAAAAGGCCAGTGATAAAGTCCATTGTGATGTGAGTCCATTTCCCTTCAAGGATAGGGAGAGGCTGTAAGAGGCCAGCGGGCCTGAGTGTACTATTCTTGTTCTGTTGGCATGGAACACATTTGGTCACAAAGTCCTTGATGTCCCTCCATAATCCTTTCTAACGAAAGCTCTTGGCAATCCTATCATACGTTTTGAAAACACCCAAGTGACTGGCAGTGGGGCAAGAATGCATTTCTTCCATGATCTTCTACATGAAGGGGGAAGTGTGCGGGATGACAATCTTGCTTATCCTTGCCCCGTGTGTGTGAAATGCCAAAGTCATAGTTCTATAAGGTTGCCACCCATCGCCTTTTCTTAGGAGGCAAAGTAGACTGAGTCAAGAAGTATTGGAGGACTCGGTGATTGCTTTTTCTTGGAAGCGGCTGCCATACAAATAGTGGTGCCATTTCTTGATGGCATGGAGGATGTCCAACATCTCTTGGTCGTATACATTCATTTGCATCTCCTTCTCATCAAGCTTGCGGCTTTCAAATGCAATCACACCATACTCTTGCAACAATACTGCACCAATACCCTGGCCATTGGCATCAAAATGAATGGTAAATAGCTTAGAGAAGTCAAGGAAAACAAGGATGGGGGCTGAAGTAAGTGCGTCCTTTAACTGTTTGAAGCTATGATCTGCAGTGGCATCCCAAAAGAATGACTCTTTTTTCAAGCGATCGGTCAAAGGTGCTGCAATGGTGGCATAGTGCTTAATGAAGCGTCTATAGAATGAAGAGAGACCAAGGAAGCCACGTAAGTGATGGTGGAAGAGTGGACCAATCTTTAACAGATTGCACCTTTTTCGGGTCAGCCTGTATACCATTTTTGCTCACAATGTGTCCCAAGTACTCCACAGATGTCTACATGAATATGCATTTCCTCTCCTTAGTAAAGAGTCGATGCTCTCTCAATATGTCAAACATCCTCCAAATGTGTGTCAAGTGCTCCCTAGATGACGTTGTAAATGAGGATGTTATCAAAGAAGACAAGCACGAACTTGAACAGAAAGGGCTGGATGATTTTGTTCATGAGGCTTTGAAAGGTGGCAGGGGTGTTAGTCAACCCAAAAGGCATCACAAGAAAATGGTAAAGTCCACGATCAGTCTTGAAGGCCATTTTGACCACATCTCCTGCCTGCATACAAATCTGATGGTAGCTAGAATGCAAGTCAATCTTAGTGAAAAAGCATGCCCCTTTTAACTCATCCAACAAATCATCAATCCGTGGTATGGAGTAGGAGTTCTTCACTGTAATTTTATTCAAATCTCTGTAGTCAATGCACATGCGAAAGGAGCCATCTTTCTTTTTTATTAAGAGGACAGGGGATGCATAGGGGAAAGAACTTAGTTCAATGAAACCCATCTCCAACAACTCCTTGATTTGCTTTGCAACCTCTTCACGCTCACACTTGGAGAGTCTATAGGGGGTTTGTTCACTAGCTTGGAATGGGGCTATAGGTCAAGTGGGTGGTCCACTTGTCTCTTGGGAAGGAGGGATGTAGGCATCTGAAATAAGTCATTGTATTCCTCAAGTAAGGCCTACAAGGGAGAGTCATGTGATACTGCAGAGGGCTGATCATAAGTGTCCTTATTTAATTGCAAAACAAAAATTTGTGAGCATTTCTTAAACTCCCGTTTGAGTTGCTTTGCTGTACCTATACTTGTAAGCTGAGTAACTAGGGTTTTTGGGATTTGAAAAGGGAGAAAGGGGAAAGAGAAAAAGGACCAAAGCCTGAAGGTCTAATACCACTTGTTGTAATGAAATAAGCTGAGAGGAGAGAGAAGGAGAGCTGAGGAGAGAGAAAGAGAAAAAGAAGGAGAAGGAAGAAGATTAGAAGAAGAGAGAGAAAGAGAGAAAAGAGGAGAGAAGGAAGGAGGAAGCCATGGAAGCTGGAGATGAAGGTGAAGAGTATGATCTTGATAATAACTGCTTGCCCTAATCTAGGGCTCTTACACCTTAAATACCTTGGTCAATGTGACGAGGTGTCTAAACCCTAGTTGGTGTAGAAGCTGAGAGGAGAGAGAAAGAGAATAAGAAGAAGAAGGAAAAAGACTAAAAGAAGAGAGAGAAAGAGAGAATAAAGGAGAGAAGGAAGGAGAAAGCCATGGAAGCTGGAGATGAAGGTGAAGAGTATGATCTTGATAATAATTGCTTGCCCTAATCTGGGACTCTTACACCTTAAATACCCCGCTCAGTGTGATGGGGTGTCTAAACCCTAGTTGGTGTGTATCCCGCTTTTTACAATTTGAAACCTTGCAAACATAATAAGGTTTCATTAGCACACAAAACATCATTCCAAAAATACGAAGCCAGATCGGATGCACATAAATTTTGCCAACTTTAGTCATCAAATCAACTATCTCTTTTTCATATAGGATATAATTGGCCGATTTGTCTTTCTTCCTTCCCAACTTATCTATCATAACTGACATGAAAGACTCCTTTCTATTCTTATCCTAACATATATTGATATTATTGCAAAAATGGATCCTAATCTTGCTTGCCTTTCTGTCTACTAGCGTTTTTAAGGAAAAAGAGAGAAAAACTACTTTATTTAAATCTTTTAGGTTAATCCATTTTCAGTTCCACTTCGCTTAGCATATAAGCCATAGTAATATTGCATGTATCGTGGAGATAATTCAATAGAGAGACACCAAGTCAACCTCAAAAAGGTATCAAAGAACAACTATGTTGAGATGGCAAGCTCAACACATGTGGACATTGATGATGGATTGCCTCGCTAGATGGGTCCGCACATCTACACTTAGCACGTTGTGGTCATTATGATATTAACATGGCCACTGAATTATCACTTATTATATCTAGTTTGTTACACCTACCTATAGCTGGCAAAGATATAGTGCCAGTTGATTAGTGTAGTCTGTTATGCACTGTTTGACTTAGTAGGCCACTTTCCTTTATGTTGTCTCTTATCTATACTTTGTGTACATTGTATTGTGAGTGGAAGAAGAAGAGGAAATCAGCAAGCAAATGTTTTTTCCTCCATCTCTCCTCTTGTGTTCTTGAGTGAGCTTCCTCTTGTGTATACAATGTGTGTTTGGCGCAACAACTCAAGCAAGTCCCCCCACCATGCGATTCTTGACAAACTGCACAAGAACATTTGTATATGCGAATAGATTTCTTTTTATGTCTATAGATATATTTATTATTAGAAATTTATTTATTCATCTATGCATATATGCGTGGTTTGGAAATATTGTTGAATGAAACTTTGCTTTCCATAGAAATAGACAATAGTTTATTTTCTTTGGTTACAAGTTTGAAATGCATTGCCTTTTCATTTTTTCACCCTATCCATTCAGTCAAGTATGGCAAGCAGTCAAAAAAAAGTTTATTACAATCAGTCAAAAAAGTTATTTTTAGGTCCTAAGATTCCAAGCAATCTACACCATGGGCTTTCCAAACTATAAAAGAAAGATGGCTGATTTTATTCGCAAAACTGATGCATCGTAAATGGACCCTTTCCCTCACAAAAACCAACTCATATAGTATATTTTTTAAATTAAATCATAGCTATAAGTTATTGTACAACATTTTTGTCCAGACTCCACTTGCTCAATGACAAAAGATGGATCTTTAGACATCTCTTAAGCATACATTCATAGCTTTTAATATAACCTTATATCATACCATAGTGTTAGTTAGGGTTTATAGCATACTCTCTATTTTATTTGGGGATATTTTTCTTATAAGCAAATCACTGGAATTTTCTTTATGTATATATTTCAAAAAACCTAACCACTCAATGCTGCAATGTCTAATCTTAAATAACAAAAAAAAGGTTTATTAGATGTAATCACAAGCTCTTATCCTAAGCGATAAATAGTTTATATTTTTACATTAAATCAGACCAATGGCTTATATGATCAAGGCTGAAGACTCAATTTGTCTAATCAATTTAATTTAGGTTATTGTATGCTCAAAGTAATCCATAATAGATATACAAAATTTTATGTAATTAAGTGTTCCTAGCCCCAATGGACATCTCAGTGAATGTCTTAAAGAGGGCCTCTCCAGTCGATGAAATAGATATCCATTCGCTTTGACCATTCCTACCTTCTCTCCAGTCATCCTCATTCCAAAAGAAAGCAAAGATAAGGGCACTTAAGGGATCCTTGGAAGGACCCAAGAAAACACATAACATTAGCTTAGGGTTTAGTAGACTAACCAAGGTCACTCCTTAAGTTGAAGTATTGAATTTATGCATGCCTCCCTACCGCCGGTCACACCTCAGGAACTTCCACTCTTAAAAAGATATCTATTTCACTCTATTCTTTCTAATTCCAACTATGTGCCCCCGCTGAGGACTTTATCCATCATGAAATGAAATAGAGGCCATGTTTATATGGATCAAAATCGAATCTCCTTGCATAGTCAATCAGCCTGTCGACATTGTTTAAGGATATTTATCTAACAAATAAAAGTATATATACATAGAAAACTTTTGTATGCATATAGATAAAAATACATATAAATATATGTATTGGTAATTGGCAAGTTGTACTCAAACAATAATATTCCAAAAGAGAATGCACCTAAAATAAAGTATTTAAAGCCACCTTCTGTAGAAAATTCAAAATTTCTTCTCGAGGCTGGGATTACATAAAAACATAAGCTTTAGGGCTCAATGGCTAGATACATGACAATTGAATCACAAGCTGAAATCATAAAAGGCATGCTATAGATGGAAAGTGGAATCATCATGATATATTAAGGGGCATTTAATCCTTCTCGTCCAAAATAATCAAGGCACAATAGTAGGAATACTAATTGTACTTAGCAATAAAAAGATTTCAAAAAATAGGTTAAATCATCTTTTATACAAGTATTATAAAGTAAATTAGCAAACATTATAGGTGTGCTAGTAGCGATCAGTATAAAGGTTATTAGAAACTAATGAAATAGATTTTAATCTTCTGGTCAGAACCATACATGCAAGTTTCCTTGCATATGGCTCATTTATGATAACTTCTAAGAATTGACGAAACAAAAAAAGACCAAACCTGTGTATAATGGAATGTGCTTTTTGCATAAGCTAACCTTTTGGACATCTATTTTTATATTCAATGCATATAGCCTATATTATGCCTTCATTCATTGTCCGTACATTTGTTGTGTTTAGGCAATGCACTTAACATTATTAAATGTTGTTGCACCTCTTGATTTGTTTCCCAAGGTCTTCAATCATATTCCACAAAAATATTTGTTTTGTATTAGAAAATGTTTAGTTATACAATAAACTAAGGGGGTTTCATTGACATAAATGAAATTTCATATTATGTTGTTTCATCTCTATGAACACCAAAGCTGCCAATTTCAAATATATAATGAGGCTAATAAATGTGTCCCAATAAAATTTACTAGCTAAGCATATTATCTAACAATTTAAATGTATCCATTCACTTAAATGATATTAAAAATATTTATTATTTTATTTCTAGATCCTATACTTAAAACAAAGCAAAAAAAGTCACATCTCTAGGCTACTCTCTTTGTTAATTCAACTACTAAAATAACCTAATTATTATCACTGTATAGGCTAGGAAGTTCGATGTTTGAATATATATATATATATATGTGTGTGTGTGTGTGTGTGTGTGTGTGTGTGTGTGTGTGTGTTGCAATTTATTTTATTTATATCTAATTGTTAAGGTCTCATTGATGCGACTCTCTTAGCCAACCTACGGAGAAATGGATTTGATTCATCAGCCGAAATTGATTAGATGAACTTATCGATTTGTCAGCTCTTAACGATATTTCACTAGGTTGCTCATTTTATGTGATTTATTTTTCCCTAATCAAATAAGTGGAACATCCTAAAAATGCTCTAGCACATCCATTTATAAAACATTAAGTTATTTCCACTACCCTTTCCCCAAAACTATCCACCAATATCAGAGCGTTTGGGGTGGAAAGTATACCACGGGGGTAAGAGACAGTAGGGTGAAGGGAGATTCGAGGAGAGGAGTAGACGAAAGAGAAGGGGTTTAAAGAAATAGAATATGTAGAAGAAAATTGATAGAGGTGAATCCTATCAATTTATTTCAGCATCATGTCATACATGGAAGGCATCAACTCATAATAATAGCTCATAACCAAATACATTCAAATAAGAGAGGGTCAAAGCCCAAGACACACTGAGACAATCAGTTAAAACCGTGACTAGTTAAGGTCTTTGCAGTAAGCCGTGACTAAATTTGATGGTCTTGAAGAATGTCTAAAGAAACAATGGCGGATTCATGGTCGTTTTGGTGGTTCGTGGTCGATTTTGGGCCATTTTGAAGGATCATGGACTTAACTGAAGCCTAAACATGGTTTGGAGAGGTTAAACCATGGTTACATTTTGGAGCAAGCTTCTCTTTTCTCTTTCCAAACTTCTTACTGAAAACTACCATGGAGATTTATTCTTATTTCTCTTCTTCATGGCCATAGCTCTTCATGAGACCCTCAAAGAATGATTCATGATGTCTCAAGCAGCCTGTGGACTACTTAATTGGCCAAGTATCAACAAGATACTGATCATGTGATGCAAGAGAAGCTCCTGGACAGTTTGGGCCAATTTTCAGCATGTTGTTGATCCTCTTGATCAGTTCACTCCCTCATTCTAAACTTATGCCCTCTCTTTCATGATCAAATGCATCCCTAACCTGAAGTATTAGGTATCTCTTACTTGATATTTCAACTTCCTTCAGCCCTAAAGCTTCCTTCACAAACCTAGCTATCGCTGAAAGTGGACAACATAAAGATCTTAATATTTTCTTCAAGTTTTGAGTCAATCTTGGTTTCTTTTAGCTCCAAGAAGTGGAAAGCAAGTCTATGCAACAACCGACATTGGGCAAACATTGGAGCTTCCAAGCAAGATTGAAGCATTTTCGTCATCTTAGGTTGGGGAAAAGCAAGGAAGCCATCAATCTTCATCAAATTTTGCTTCATTGAGGCTTCAATTTAAAGGGGCTCTTATTGTTTACAACCTCAGGAAGGTTTAATTAAAGGTATTTCATAAATATTGGGCTTACATTGAAGAATTTCTTCAAGATTGAAGGCATTTTTAGCCTCTTGAACATGGCAATGTCTGAAAATTCATGGAATCCTTGATTTTAACAAGAATTTACACTCTTCAAAGCTCAAAGGATCTTCTCCAATAAGCTATTGTAGACTCTTATCAAATCATTGAATTCTCTTAATTGCATTGGGAAAATCTTATTGATCGGGAGCTGAAGATTACATGGGAGTAATCATATTGGACAAGGCTTTCTTGAAGTTGGTCTTATGATCTTCAATCTTGTTCCACTGATGGTGGTTTATGCTAAATGTTGATTGGTTGGATTCATCTACTACTCTTCGTCAACATTAAAGAGGTAATCTATTGCTTTCATCTTAATCTCTCTTTTCATCCAATTGTTGAACCAGTCCCATTGTTCATAAGAGAGATTGAGTGTAATAGAACCTCTTAATTCCCATTGAAGGGCATGTAGAATTTAGCCTAGGACTAATTATGATTACTTGATGAATTTCTTTCCTACCCATTCAAATGTTGATGCTAAATCGATTGCATACATGCTACTCACTGCCTACTTAACTTGGATTTTTGTTGGATGATTGAGCATTGATGCTATAGGACTAAAATAATGATGAAAATGGTAAGTGAAAATATTGTAAAAGCAATGAGTCATTGCAAAATGGTAATGCCCTATCCATAGCCCTTTCATTAGAATGTACTTGCCATGTTGGTTTTTGCCAAGAAAAAGCGAATGCCAAGAAAGTCGGGAAGACAAAAGAGAGGTGACCTTCCCTTCCCGATTAAGACCCTGAAGGGGTGCACAACTCGGCTTAGGTGAAACTCTACACACCCCTCTTGTCTTGAAGCCCATGCAAATTTCAAATTTAGGTGCCGGTACATTCCCCATTATCAAATTTTGGCAGTAGTATAGTAGTGATATTAAGGGTACCACAAGTGATTGAAGGTTCCATTGGAACAAGATTGGAAGAGGTACATGGCATATCCTATTTTTAGGATACCTACAAGTGTTGGACATAGTTTTTTACACGTCAAACAACAAGTTTATACCAATCTACAGGTTATCCTTGAGCCCTACAGGTGCCCCATAACCCTCTTCTAGTTTCTATAGTGATTTACAAGGGTCTCTTCCACTCAAGGTATTCCTATAGGGTCAAACAAGGTACTTATAGGTGGTGGATAGGGTGCAAGAAATTCCTATTCGGACCTGAAGATTCAATTACAAAAAATTATTTCCTGATCCAAATTGAGAACTTATATCTCCATTTGAATATTTGAATAAAAAATTTTGGTGATCCGATATTGGGAGCTCAAGTTATTATTGATTTTCTGACACTAGGTATACTGAGACAGCACCCATATAGCATACATGGGGACACTGTTTGACATTGTTCCACCCAAAGTATCCAACCCAAGTCCATATCTTTTGAAATATGATATATCCCCATATAAAAAGCTTCCCATAGAGCTATTAAGCATTGGGATTGGTGCTATATTTCGAGAAAAACATGGGATTAATTGACAAACTGTGTACTACAACATCACTATCTCCTAATGGCCAGGAATAAGAAGAAAGATCCCATTGAAGCATTGACTGATGGTGTTAGGGACTTTCAAGAGGATAAAAATTACACAAATGAATCCCATAATGTTGAACAAATAGATGAAGATTTAAGCATTGGGATTGCTTATAGCACACATTAAGGACATCATGACATACATGAAGTGCATGCATGGAATGATTATCTTTTACTATCAAAAGAGTTGGGACATGTCAATGAAGGCCTTTCTAAGGATTTGAAGTATTTTGATGTAGTCTTAACACATATGAATCAAGGTTTTTTGCAAGGGATGGCACAAGTAAACAAGGGAATTTCTGATTTGCACCAAAGCAACAAATATTTATTCCAAGAACTCATATCAATCATAAAGGAAATTGGGAGCAAACCACAAAGGGAACCCCAAACTATTGAAGCCTCCCATGCAATTCCCTTTGTTGGTAATCCTTCCCATCCAAACAAAGAGAATTCTCAGCTAGTTATGCAAACTTTTGAAAGGGGAGAACCATCTAGAGTGAGGGAAACCATCATCCTTCACAAATCCATGGCATTCATACCCCAAGGCCTCAGTTTAGTAGCCCAAAAGATAATCATAGACATGAAGGGGAACAAGACAACACTCAATGGGATAATGATTATCATGTTAGCAACCCCTTTTACAAGACTTTTTAGTATCAGGTTTTAAATGTATAAAAAGAAAATGCAGTCAATAATCAAGTTCATGAAGTTGGAAGGTATGATGATTAGCCTATTACATCCCAAACCAAGAGCATGTTTCAAATGGACAACCTTCATCTCATAGTTTTGGGCCACCTATTTTTAGGCAAAACTCATGGAACAAAGATTCGTGGAGGCAACATCCTTATGGGCAGCCATCTTACAATGAAAAAGAATATAAGGAAAAGATCAATATCACTAATTTTAAAGGAGATAACGCTTCACCTTCAAAATGGGAGGAGTGGATTAATAAGCTTGAATTGTACTTCACCCTTTATCATCTTGGAAGTGAAGAATCCAAGATTTATTTCGCGGCTCTTCATCTTGAAGGTTATGCCCATAGTTGGTGGCATTGCCTGCACAAGATTGGGAAAAACTTTGACACTTGGGAGGAGTTCAAGCAAGCAATGATTGATGTCTTTGTTTCTCCTTTGGAAAAAGAAAGGCTCCAAAGAAGATAGTATGCATATGCTCAAAGAGGAATGTCCATTAGAGACTATTCAAACACATACTTGAATCTTTCCATGTATGTTGAAGGCATTTCAGATTTTACTAAGCTGAATAAATATATTTTTGGTCTTGACCATGCCCTGTCATCGGAGGTAGGAGCTCAACAACCAAAAACATTACATGAGGCCATGCAATTGGCTGAAAGTTATTCCTTGAAAATTTCTAGCAAAGGAGTATGGGCAATAATATTTCCAATCAATCTACAAAATATAGGCAAGTTTTTAGCCAATCAAGAGACTCTTTTAAGTAATAAAATAGGGGTTATAACAATCAAAATAGTTATAACAGCAAAGTGCCAACATTTTCCATTGTTTATGCCTCTAAGCAAGGTGTAAATTATGCACAAAAACGGGGGCAAACTTTTAGAAATGTGGCTGAGACAAGAGGAACTTTTTCAAGAGCTGAAAATGCTCCTAAACTGTCCCAAAATAGTTCTAACAGCAACTTCCTTCCTCACGATAAGCTTAGAGAAATGCATGCAAAAGGATTATGCTTCAAAGGTGGGGAGAAGTGGTCAAGATTATAAGCTGAAGTGTAAAGCCAAGAACTCAAAAATCAACATGGTGATCACTAAAGATGTGGATGCCATTTACCAAAACATTTTTTGTTTGAAGCTCTTCATACTACTATCTATATTATGAACAAAACTCCCACAACTACAGTTCATGGGATAACCCCCAAATAATGTTTTATAAGCAAGAAGCTTGATGTGTCACAATTGAAAGTGTTGGTTGTATCACATATGTTCATGTGCCTAATGAGTTGCAAAAGAAGCTTGATCCAAAGGATTAAAAATGTATTTTTATTGGATACTTTTTAGAGCAGAAAGGGTATTACTGTTATAACCCTATCACAAGTGAGTTCAGAGTGAGCAAGAATGTTTTTCTTGATGAGATGAGTAGTTGGTATACATATAGTAGTGATGCATTAGATGATGATGATTATCATGATAATTATATACAAAAAGAAAAGAAAGAATCACGGAGCCTTAGTGGATCAAAAACATCATCTAGTACTATACCTATAGTTAGCCCTTTGGTCTAGGAGACTAAGGAATATCCCCATATCTTCAAGTGGATCTACAAGTGTCGCAGGTAAAGACAAAGGAAAGAAGAAAGTGTTGGATGGTAATGATGCATCTACTATTAATTTGGGATTTGATGGATATTATAGTGGTTTAGATATTTTGGATGATGAGCTTGCTATTCCTTCAATCTCAAGACACCAGCTGTATAGAGAGCACATAGTAATGTAAAAAGGCTCCACTGAGTGATCCAGTGGTATGCAGGTCTAGCAAGGTCAAATACCCTATTAAAAGATTTGGGTTTGAAGGTTACGCAGCTCACCATTGTGCTTATATGGTGAAGGTAGTTGAGGATGTTGTGCCCACTTGTTTTGAGGATGCTATTGGCCATGCTCACCATTGGGATGCAACAATGGATGAGGAGATGGCTGCATTAGAAACCAATAAGACTTGGGATTTGATACCCTTGCTTAAGGGAAACCAATAGCTTTCTTTCCTAAGGGCAGGAAAGCTATTCATTATAAATGGGTTTACAAAATCAAGCACAACGCAGATGGTTTGGTTAGCAACTATAAGACTGGGCTAGTTGCAAAAGGCTAGTCTCAAACATATGGCATAGATTATGAAGAGACATTCGGTCCAGTTGCTAGGATGGCAACTGTTAGATGCGTGATTGCTTTGGCAGTAGCCAAAGGTTGGAGTTTGCAACAAATGGATGTTAAGAATGCCTTCTTGCATGGTGAATTGCAAGAAGAGGTGTATATGGAGCAGCTAGCATGTTATGAGGATTTAGAGCATCCCACATATGTGTGCAAATTAAAGAAGGTGGTCTATGGGCTTAAGCAAGCACCTAGAGCATAGTTTGACAATATCAGAGAGTATCTTGTCAATATTAGCTTTTATATTTCTAATGATGATCACTCACTTTATGTGAGAAAGAGAGATGCATGTTTGGTCATCATAGTCCTCTATCTAGATGACTTAATTATTGCATGTGATAGTGACAGTGGGATTACTGAAGTTAAGGACTTTTTGAAGAAGAAGTTTGAGATGAAGGATTTGGGTGATGACGTACTTTCTTGGTATTGAGGTGATTAAATGTGATGATGGTATATGGCTATCCTAAGGGCAATATGGCTTGGATATGTTATCCAAGTATGGTATGGTAGGGTGTAAGCCTTTTTTAGTGCCATTGGAGAAAAATGTGAAGTTGAGTGGTGATGTTGGGGCTGAGATAGAAGACCCTACTATGTTCAAGAGGATAGTAGGGAGTTTGTTTTACATGACTATCACAAGGCCAGACTTGAGCTATGTTGTTGGCCTTGTCAATCTGTTTATGCGCAAATGCCTAGAAAGCCTCATTTGGATGCAATTAGAAGTATGTGAAGTCCACTTTACGTTATGAAATTTTTGTAAAAAATTACACGGCACAGCGAACATAATATGAGAAAGAGATAGAGAGTACACAACAGATAAGAGGAGAATCAGTAAATTCTTTAGCTCTAAACAACTGATACAAAGATGACTCTATCCACTCGTGCGCTTCCATTGTGTAAAGCTTAGATGGTGATCTAGACAGAAGATAGGTGAAGAGCTTAAGGCTAGCAGGAACAACAACTTTGACTGGGTGAAAGATGAATGATGGATGGCTGTGAAGGGATTTTGCTTTTATAGCCCGCGAAGGCTGTTAGGTTGGCCTGACCGACCTACCATATGAGCCTCCACTAGTCTTCTAGGGAATATTTCCTTTACCATCGGGCCGCCTAATGAGGATGGGGGATTTATCATATCTAACACCCCCCCTCAATGTCCACCCATAGGTGAAGTATCTCCTCGGCCCAATGCTGAGTCTCTGAAGATAAACTTGAAGCAGATCCTTCGTAAGTGCTTTGGTGAAGATATCTGCTCCATTCTCCTCTGTTGGAGAGTAGACTAGTTCCACTATCCCATCCTCCATCAAATCACGCACATAGTGATACTGGATCTCTATATGTTTGGTGCGTGCATGAAACACTGGATTTTTGGCAATGGCGATGCAACTCTGATTGTCACATCTCAGCATAGTTGGTTCTTCATCCTGCACTCCCATATGCCATAGAATCCTTCTCAACCATACTGCTTCACATGTAGCAAAACAAGCTGCCTTGTACTCTGCTTCGGTAGAAGACAATAGCAAAACTGATATCTGGTCTGGTGTTACACAAGTAGATCAGACTGCTGACCAACCTCCTATACCTCCCAATGTCTGCTAGTGCTGATGTATCCTCGACGAATAACTTTGCATTCACCTCCATAGGTGTAGCTATCTCCTTGAACTCGGTCATGCCAAATGCCTTCAAGATCTCCCATGCATACTTCTTCTGAGAGATGAAGATTTTTCCTGGCTCTTGCTAGACTTCAATCCCCAAACAATAGTGTAGCAAGCCCAAGTCTGTCATTTCAAACTCAAAACTCAAAGCCTTTCGAGTTTGGTTGATCATATCTTCATAGTCATCTGTAATAAGAAGGTCGTCCACATATAGGATAATCACTACAAAATTTTTACCATCCCTGTAAACATACAAGTTAGCATCTGAGGCACATCTTTTGAAGTTTAGGTTTAAAAAGAACTTATCTATCCCCGCTGGTACCATGCTCTGGGGGCTTGTTTTAGCCCATACAATGCCTTCTTCAGCTTACACACTTTGTTCTCAGAATGGGGGGCCTCAAACCCTAGTGGTTGAGCCACGTACACCTCCTCCTTGAAGTCACCATTTAAGAATGCTGACTTAACATCCATTTGGTACACTGGCCACTTCTTGTGGGCAGCCACTGCAAGTACCGTGCGAATAGTGGTCATTCTGGCAGTTGGGGCAAATGACTCTTGAAAATCAAACCCTTCAACTTGTGAAAATCCTTGGGCAACCAGTCTAGCTTTGTACTTTTCTAAGGTACCATCAGCCTTGTAATTTACCTTCCAAATCCACTTGGTGCCAATAACCTTCCGCTTTGCTGGTCAATCCACTAGCTCCCAAGTGTCATTCTTCATTATGCTATCATACTCCACTTGCATAGCAACCTTCCATGATGGATCTGCAAGTGCTTCTTCCAAGTCAGTTGGCTCCTTTACTTCTCTCATAATCTCAACCATCAAGGCCATATTGACTATGTGAGCAGAAGCCCTCCTTTGCTTCTCTATTCTCTGAGAAATCCTTGGTTCGTTTGCCTTCTCCTCAACAGATGTAGGCATAGGATTATTGTGGTCATAGAGTTGCTTCACCTAGCGCGGCAATGGATTTTCCGGTGGGGTGATGTGAGGTTGGTGAACTTTTTCCTCATCATTTGAAGATGATGCTTCCTCCTCCTTAAGGATAGGGACATCTCTCGGGACAGGTTCATAGTGGACTACTTCTTCGCTTGATGATAAAGTGGAAGAACTTGCCTTCTCCTCCTCCAGTGTATGCGGCTCCTCCTTGAAAACCACATCACGGCTCACGATGATCTTCTTTGCCTCTTGGTCATATAATTTGTAAGCCTTCTGCTCATCACTATAACCCAAGAAGATACATTTTCTGCTTTTTGTTTTTGACTTGTTTCTCTTCTCATCTGGAACATGTGCATACCATTCACATCCAAAAATTTTGAAATGTGAGACAGATGGTTTCTTACCAATGTAAGCCTCATGAGGTGTTTTTCCCTTGAGAGCCTTTGTGTAGCTCCGATTTAGAATGTAGACTGCAGTATTAACAGCTTCAACCCAAAAATGGTTAGGCAATCCCTTGCCCTTTAGCATGCATCTTGCCATCTCCACAATGGTGTGATTCTTGCGTTCCACAACACCATTCTGCTGAGGTGTGTGAGGTGTTGTCAATTGATGTTTGATCCCTTTGCTCTTGCAAAAGTCTTCAAACTCCTTTGAGTTGAACTCACCACCACCATCTGTTCTAAATTTCTTCACACTTTTCCCTGTTTCATTCTCAATAAGTTTTAGCCATTCTTTAAACTTACCAAAAGCTTGAGCCTTATCACGAAGGAAGTGCATCCACATCTTCCTACTGTAGTCGTCGACAGTCAACATAAAATAAGAAGATCCCTCCAAGGCCTGTGTAGGCATACACAAGTTAGCATGCACCAACTCTAGAGGAGCCTGTGCTCTATTCTTGCTTTCTTGTGGAAATGCCTTTCTCTATTGCTTGCCCATCATACAAGCTTCACATGGTTCTTTCAATTCAATTGTTGTAGGTAGGTGAGCAAACATACCTTGCTTTTGCATCTCCTTCAACATTGCAAATCCGATGTGTCCAAACCTTTCATGCCAAAGCTTACTTGTGCCCACTCCAGCGGTGGCTGTAAGAGCACTTAGCTCATACAGGTTGTTCCTTCTTTCTCCTTTGCCAACAATTGTTCCAGCACTATCAAGAATTTCTGCACCTATCTTCTTGAACCTCACTTCATGACCAAGATCAGTTATGGCAGCCAACTGATAACAGATTTCTCCTGATTTTGGGAACATACAGCACATTTGAAAGCTTTTTGACTTCACCATTTGTAGCAACAAAAGAAATAGTACCTGTGCCCGCACCAAGGCATTTAGCATCATTTCCAACCGTCACAGTGATGGATTCTTGTAGAGGCTGCATAGAACTGTATAGACCTTTCTTGTTGGTCATGTGATGGGAGGCCCCACTATCCAACACCCATGAGTTAGTGGTAGATTCTTCTTGCGCCGAGGAGCACACTTCCTCAATGGTCGCCATGAATAATTCCAACTCTGCTTCAGCCGTATTGGCTGTCTCTTTCCCTTTACTTTTAAGGGTACCATTCTTTTCATCTGCCTTCTTGACACGATAATCTGCAATTGCATATCCTTTCTTCTTGCAGTAGAAGCACTCTCCTTGAAACTTCTTCTTGCCACCCTTCTTCTTTTTGTCACCATCATTTTTGGTTGAGGAACAACCTTTGCCTTTTGCATTGGTAGAGAATGCAGCATCTCCATTGTTGCTTCCTTCTCAGGCTTTCAACCTCAACTCCTCCTCCATCAATAATGCACAAAACTCCTCAAAAGTCAAAGCTTGAGGTCTCACTTGAGTATTAAGGGTAGTTACTAGTCCATCAAACTTTTGTGGACAAATCCGAAGACACCTCTGAGCTAGCTCTTCGCTAGTCTTTTGTATCCCAGTGCCAGCCATCTGGTTACGCAGATTCTTAATCCGAGTGATGAATGCTTCAACTGTCTCTCCTTCAGTAAACTTCTCCGCTGCTAGTTGATTCTCCAAGTTTTGAATCCTTGTTTGGTTTTGTGTTTCATATTGACTCCTTAGTACATTCCAAGCCTCTGACGCTTTGGTTGTATGCTGAATCAAAGTCAGAACATTGTGAAAATAGCTTGTAGCTAAGGCACACAATGCATCTGCATTCCTTTGTTTCCAAGCTCGTAGAAGATTTGCATTCGGAGGAATCATCACACTAGAATTTGATGGGTCGGGGGTAGGCTACGGTTCTGCGTCAGTCCCTAGCACAATCTCCAGAAGCTCATAAGAATTAAGGATAGTTGTAATTTTGAACTTCCACAAGGTGTAGTTTGTACCATCTAACTTGCCTTTGCTGAAGGTTGGTGGACGAATACTCAGTGTATGAATAGCCGGTACAGTAGCACCACCTCCTGCACTGCTTTCCTGATGCGCCAAAATCGCTTCCGAAAGTCGACATAGTTTTTCTTTGCTGTTGAAGCCTTTGCCTCTTGCACACTCTTCGATCTCTAGAGCCCCCTCGGCTCTGATACCATGTAAAAAATTACACGGCGCAGCAAACAGAATCTGAGAAAGAGATAGAGAGTACACAACAGATAAGAGGAGAATCAGTAAATTCTTTAGCTCTAAACAATTGATACAAAGATGGCTCTGTCCACCTGTGTGCTTCCACTGTGTGAAGCTTAGATGGCAATCTAGACAGAAGATAGGTGAAGAGCTTAAGGCTAGTTGGAACAACAACTCTGACTGGGTGAAATATGAATGATGGATGGCTGTGAAGTGGTTTAGCTTTTATAGCCTGCAAAGGTCGTTAAGTCGGCCTGACAGACCTACCATATGAGCATCCACTAGTTGGCTAGGAAATATTCCAAGGAATATTCCCTTTACCATAGGGCTGGGGGTGCTACCCCCAGACCCCCGCTAGGGGGGCCGTTGGCCCCCTTGGGACCCCCCAGCCAGGGGCTGCTTCCATGGCCCCCGGACCCCAAAATAGGGGCCCCTTTTAACTCCCTTACCCCACAACTCGATGCAATGTGCCTTGAGTTGCTACCAGCTTAACCACTCTGTCTAACCTAAAGATTAGACCCACAACGGTCACCTTTTCACCATCCGGTCACATAGACCTCATCTGATATACAAGTCAGGACTCAACCAATGTCCGGGCTCACATTTGGCTTCTCCTCATAATGGGGACCTTACAACTTTGAGCACCATGGATCATTGGTGGCATCTAATGAGGGTGGGGCATTGATCATATCTAACACTTTTTTATAAGGCAGGTAAGGCTATACAAGTGTTTGGATTGGGCTAGTAGCATGCCAGACAGAAGATTTCCTAGAGGATTCATGTTTTCTCATGGTGGTACAACAATTATATGGAGCAGCAAAAAGAAACCTACGGTTGCTTTATCGAGTACATAGGCTGAGTATAGAGGTGTTGCTATGGAGCAGCAAAAAGCAACCTATAATTGCTTTATCAAGTGCAGAGGCTAAGTATAGAGATGTTGCTATGGCAACATGTGATGTGATATGGCTGTAAAAGTTATTGGGTGATTTGGATGTGCATGGAGATGGTCCAATTTTCATTCACTATAACAACACGAGCATCATACAGCTAACTAGGAACCCAATGTTCTAATGCTAGGACAAAACATATTGAGGTGCACTACCACTTTGTGAGAGAGAAGGTACACGTATGAGAGATTGACTTGGTATATGTCAGCATCATACAGGATCAGATAGCTGACATTTTCACAAAGGCATTGGGTATAGAGAAGCTTTGAAAATTTTGAAGCTTACTAGGAGTTGCAAAGATATAGTTGAGCTTGAGGGGGAGTGTTGAGATGGCAAGCTCAAAACATGCGGAAATTGATGATGATGGACCACCTAGCTAGATTGGTCTACACGTCTACACTTAGCACATCGATGATCATTACGATCCTCACATGGCCACTGACTTATCACTTATTATATTTAGTTTGTTGCACCTACCTACAGTTGGTATAATTATAGCACCAGTCAATTAGTATAGTCAATTATGCACTGTTTGACTTAGTAGGCCACTTTCCTTTATGTTGTATCTTTACTATATCTTGCGTACATTGTATTGTGTGGTAGAAGAAGAAGAAACTAGCAAGAACACCTTTTCACCTCCATCTCTCTTCTTGTGTTCTTGAGTGAGCTTCCTCTTGTGTGTATGGTGTGTGTTTGGCGTAACAACTCAAGTAGATCCCCCACCACGCGATTCTTGACACTCCAACCTCCTCCCTTTTATACATTCACTTCTTCACATTTAAAAACAATTTAAAAGCTTTCTATTTTTCATTACGTTTTTTAAAGGTAATGTTTTTTACCCTTACGCTTTTTTGTAGGCCGCCACCCATTTTCATTCTTGATGGGAACTGCCACAGGACCACCACGCTTGATCAAACCTACTGCGCTTTATGTAGAATGTGTAGTCCACCTCTAATAGCTCATTTTAAGAAGCTCATATCATCGATCTGCTTGAATTTTTATGATGTCTTCCTTCATATAATCACCAAGCATACATGCATTCAAAATTGATATCCCTTGCTTCTTGTTTGCCAACTTCCCCAATAACCTTCTACCTATTTTTAATATCCTCTATAGTTGTAGTTTTAACTGTTGAAATGTTGATAACTAGTGATCTCGATCTGAGGTTCTCATGTTCTTCCTTCCTCTAATGACAAATGGCCCTTTGAATTCCGTTGATAAGTTGGCAGCCTCCAGAACTTTAATGGCATTCATCCCCTTGACGAATATTAGCATGCTCCAAGGTATTAGCATACCCATGTTCTTTCTCCACATTTTGTGCAATTTATTTTCAGAATTTGATAGCTACCACCCACTTCCTTCCAAACTAAGTTTATTCTAGGAAGCCGCCCCTTGTTTGAAGCCCGATACCTTTTGACAAACTGCATCACAAGAGCATGTCTCTCTTTTTTACTCTTGTGTTGCTTTGAATTTGAGCTCACTTCAAAATAATAGCTGCTAAGAAGTGTCTCACAAACCCTCTAAGAGTTCTTCTACAATGTCTTCCTCCACTCTTGCCACTTTTGCACCTTTAATAGGAGCATTTTTTTGTGCTGTTGTCTTGTCTATACTTACCTTGCTAGTCTAATTTACCTTACAATTACTTAACTCAATATTATGCAGCAAATGACTCTGAAAAGAAGTTGGGTTCTGACTACTAGATTCTATAGTTAGGGAAGCCACACCAATCTCAACATTTAAATCCAAGCCATCTCTTTCAATATATACAAAATCAATTATTCCATCAACAACAACATGGCCCTCAAATTTAGCACCTAAAAACATTGACCATCCAAAATTATGTTTGATGATACCATAGTCTTTATATATGTATATGATGCCTTCATATGTTGTCCAAAGTCATTGTATGGTACACCATAATCGTTAAAATTCTCATTTTTTACATATCTCAACTCCATACTTTTGAAAATCCCCAATTGTTTGTTCAACCTCCCCACCAAAAGCATGTTGAATTGGCCTTCACTATCGATATAATCTGTCTTTAAGATATTTTTTTGGCCCACTCATCATCTACACATGAATAGTGTGTGACATGTCATTTATATTGTAAGACTATTAGGGGGTAGCAATGTTGAAATCTTTCTAGATATTTTACTCTTTTTGGGTGATGCAAACTTTTGGCTTTTTTTTTTTGGTAGTGATTATTTGATACCATTGGTTCCTCTATTTAGATAGTGTATGTTTTGTTGGGAGCTCCCAAATGGTGATGCATGCATGATATGTCATATACCTTCAAGTAAAAAAGAGCAGTAGTGTATGGCATGACCTTTATATAGTGAACTGTAATGTTGACATCATTTGTAGAAGAAATCCAAGGTTATTTCAAAAAGCTCAAAATCAAAAATCTTGCAAAAATAACACACCTACCATGACCCCTAGATCCCAAACTAGAGGTCCCTAATAACTTCCACACCTCACAACTTGAAGCATTGTGCTTCAAGTTCCTACAAGCATAACTACTCTATTTAGCCCAAATACTAAATCCACAAAGGTCACCTTTTTGTCATCTGGTCACATAGACCTCATTTGACATACAAGTTAGGACCCAACTGTTGGGGGTAAGGCGCCTCCGCCTAGCCGCCTGTGTATTACTACATTGACAGTACCCACCATTGCACACTGCAGGTGGTGGGCGCCCATCACCATCACTTTATTGTTTATTCTTTTAGTGACAGTTTGAATAAAGGAAGGCTTGGTCACACATTGTGACTATTGGAGTTTCCATTTTGTGTCTCTCTCTTTCTTGCTCTTGCTCTCCAACCATAGCTCTTTCGAGAAAGCTTCGATCCTTTTCACCTTTCAACTTGTATCAGAGCATGGTTGCTTGAGCATTCTGACTTGGTTCGTGACTCCTTCGACTTCATATTGATTGCCTACACTCATTGGGTCTCCTTCTCGAAAACCATAGCCGACTCTCTCGAGCTTTCGGAGCACCTACCCGCCCCCTCTAGGCACCCTTAGGGAATTCCAACAAAGGTATTCATTCATCTTCTTCAAGGTTTCATCCTAGTTACATGTCTACAGGTTTGAGAAGAAGAACATGGCAGCACCATTGTATCTTGTTGGCTCCATATCTTGTCATAGGCCTTTGTGGGGCACCTTATGCTTGTTGTGTGCCTTCTTTAGCACCCCCTTGAGCTTCCTACCACCTTGACTAGCACAAAAACGTGAGTAGCAACCCCATACAGTCAGGGTGAATTTGCACCAGTTCATGGCAGCCCTTGGACAACTGATCCCAGTCATCGGCAACCTCATTTGGACATTATACACTTGGTTTATGGTTGGCATTTGATCCCGAGCCTTGGCATTCAACATTGATGTAATTTACTTCAGGTTTGGGACTATTATACATAGTTTACAAGCAGCCCACAGTAGTGCTACATTAGCATTTTATTTCTGGACCACTTTGGCATTGACATTGGTTGCCCAGTTGGTCCCTAATGCTTCCCAAATGCTAGGGGAATGTATGCCTATGATGTGAGATGCTTTTGGGGCTGAATTTGCTCAGTCATTGACTATTATACATAGTCCACAAGCAATCCCCTATCATTACATTTTATGCTTATGCTACATGGTCATTTGATGCTCGGTTGGTGCCTATACATATGGGAAAGTATGCCTATGGTTTTGAGGTTGGATTGAGCCATTGTTTGCTCCAGCTATAACTACCTAGGACGAGAAGCAAGATGCTCTCTAACATAAATAGCCAAACATGCAGCATCCGTATTGTCTTTAATAGGCGCTTTGCAACTTGCATAAATTATTGATGACCTTCAACTATGAAGCACATCTTTGGTCAGATCCGGCGAATCTCTAACCAGAACAACAACAACAATGGCTTTGCTCTGCAATTGATTCTTGGGGGAGTAGAAAATCGAGTCGGTAATGCACAAAAAATCCACCTCGACTCACGATTTTGTGGTCGATCCTACCAAGGTCATCAATCTTTCACAGAAACCCAGAGCCTTTCTTTACAAGGGTTTCTTGACGGACAAGGAGTGTGATCATTTAATTAGCTTGGCCAAGAAAACTTTGCAGAGGTTTGCAGTTGCAGACAATGAGACAGGGAAAAGTGTTTTGAGTCAGGTTCGGACGAGCCCTTCGGACTTCTCCGCATGGCCTCTCCTGCAACAGCTTAATCTCTCCTCCAACAGCTTCAATGGATCCATCCATTGACGAGCAGCTGCAGTATCAATGCCGATGTTCCTTCTTAGAGATCTGTAATGAGCAGATCACAAACTTGTTGGAACGTCAACAGAAGGCTCTCCACTGGTGTGAAAGTGTGGGCTTTGTCTTCTAGCAAATGAGACAGGCGACAGGAGTAGGTTCAAAGGCCTTCTTCCTCGAGCTTGTATACACTGCTTGTGCCTCATTCAACTAACTTGTGCAGGCTGAACATAATGAGAAGGCAGTTCATGCATGGGCAGATCATGACAAAAGCAATTTTCCAAAGAAGAAGATGAGGATAGAAGTGACAAGACCAGATCTCAAAGATCAAGAGCAAAGGCAAAGTGAAAATAACCAAATGACTTCTTATAATGAATCTCACGGTCCTTGGGAAGCTCTGATAGAAGCCATCTGATCAATGGAGGTGGAAGAGAAGACATCTTGACTGGTTTTTCTCCATGGAATCTTGGCTGAAGCTTGAAAATGAAGAGAGAGAAGGCTCTTCCTGAAAAGTAACGAGAACTTTACTATCTTCTACTCCATTTACCACTGTCTTTTAGGGAAATACCTTCAAAATTGGCCAAAAATGACCAACGAGCTACCAAAGTCGATCTTCCTTCCTCCAAACTTGGTCCAAGCCGCCATTAATGCTCTTGCCTGCAGTCCTTGTGGTCCAGAAATCTTTGGGAACTCCCCTACTACTCCTTGTACCTGTGTACCTGTGACTCAAAATTCCATGTGACTAGAAAGTTGTAACTGGGTAAAATGAAGGACTAACTAGGACCAAGAACCTAAGCTCTGATACCAATTGTCAAGGAGAGGGACTGGGAGAGAGAAAGAAGAGAGAGAATATTGCAGAGAGGAAGAAGAAGAGTAGAAGAGAGAGAAAGATAGGTACGAGGAGAGAGAAAGACTAGAAATGGAGAGAGAAAGACATGAAGAGAGAGAGAGAAGACATGGAAGCTTGGAGAGCAAGGTGAAGGAGAAAGAAGACTTGTATTAATTATCTAATAAATGAAAAATCAAGTCCCTCACATCTTATATACCCAGCCAGTGTAGCTAGTATTTTCCCATTATTAAATCCCCCTCTCTTACACTGATTGCCTATTTCTTAATTTTGAAAAGTGGTGTAAGGGTTTGAAAAATAAAACAATTTTCTATAAATGATAAATCCAAACAGTCCTGTAAAACAATTCCTTTGCAGTTTATAGAGACCAAATAATTACTTGTTCATAGGATACCTTATCTAATTATTTCACATCATATCAATTTCAAACGCTTAGTAAGTGCTGGCAAGGCACTTAGGATAAATCTTTCCGAATGCTAGAAAGCATAAAAAAGATTCTATAACACTCTCCCATGAGTTGAGGGTTCTAAACCAAAAGAGGTTCTAGACCTGACTCGGTTCATTAACTAGTTGGAAAGTAGTGTTTTGTGATCTATAAACCAAGTTTGTGATCGGCATTAGTAGATTTGTGATCGTCATTAGTAGATTTGTGATCTATAAACCAGGTTTCATTTAGGACCTAGAGAAACATTGGAGATAATGGAAGGGAAGATGTTTATTTATATTAAATGATTTCTATTTATTTGAGTTTAATAAAGTCGTTCTTAGTGACTCGATGGTTATATTTGACATGTAGAATGGCTAAAAATAGTGAACTTTTGATTTTATATGATCTAAATGTAGTAGGATTAAAAAGACGTACGATAGGCAATGATTATGTACAGTTTGAGGAACACTATAGTAAATCATTATAGAATTTCCCAAGTGTTTAGCTAGGAAAATTAGGACTAGATGGCTACGACATGATCTAATTAATGATTTACTTTTGACTCTATATGTATGGGCACTTGATGTATACGAGGGTTCACCTAATTCAGTCACGACATTTTTTTCTATTATACCTAAAATATATATTCTTGCTAATATGTTACACATTTTTCTTTATAGTTTTTATGACCAAACGTGGTAATAACTCTTCTTTTTTTTTGCAGCATTGCTTTTATGATTTTAGGAAACATAGAAGGGATTTAATCATTATTGATCGCTATATTTATTTATGTATTAATGACTATAAATGCATTTTCTATGGTTTCAGCATTATGTTAAATTTATATAAAATATATAGTGGATTTAGGAACTTTAGCAAAGACTAATCCCATTTTGGCTGCTGCCTTGTCTATTACCATGTTTTTATATGCATGAATATTTCCATTAGTCAGTTTTGTAGCAAGTTTTATTTATTTATTGTTGCTCTAAGTTATGGGACTTACTTATTAGCCCTAATAGGAATTGGGACTAGTGCTATTAGTTGTTGAGCAGTCAAAATGGGTTGTTTGAAGGCAGTATAGAAGACCTCAACATGAGGTCATGCACCGGACACATAGCTTACTAACACGTTGCTAGACAGATGAGAAGAACACATCCATGAAAAGACAAGTAAGGGAAATCGTTAAGATCTCATGAACGTACCCAAGATCCTTATACAAGTCCACTGTGATCATTCTACGAGATGGACCCGAGTTGTTGTGAATTGAAGTATCCTTTGATGTAATAATACTTACAATTGCAATATGTGATTACCAAAGTACTCTTTTTCAACGGTCAAAATAATCCGAGTTGGACAAAGACAAATAGAGAAAATTACCCATATTATTGGGGACAAGAAACAAATCAACATCTTAAAGTGATCATATAGCCTATATGAAATAACGGTGAAGTCCATGTAAGGGGAGAAACCCGCAAAAAGAAGCACCAAGAAACTAACAAAGTACATAGAAGAGGCTTTGCATCTATAGGTCATTTTTGGTTTATGGATTAAGAAAATTCAAGTGAAAAGAAGCTAGAATCCAAGCGCACTCAATAGTGTTTCCTAACAGGTTCTAGGGATGTGCAAAAATCAAGAACCAAATCACAAGTAGATAAAACTATTTATTTATATCTAAGTTTACACATATAAAAATCTACATAATGATTAATTAATATCTATATCTTTTTTAAATGATTTAAACACAAATAAATATTCATATAAATATACATATATATATTTATCTATATGAATATCACCATATCTATGTCTATTTTGATTAACTTATTTATAGATCTATTTTCTTTTCCATCAATCGTATAGAAATCATTTTCCTTTGACTATTCATCATGCCTAGCACTTTGAAGGGCCCTACAACAGATGATAGAGGACCCATAGTACTTGCTTACTAGCCTTTTACATTGTTTTTGGTTTTTGAAAAGCAGCTTTGGAATCATGATTTAGTTGGCAGAAAGGGGCCTAAGTGGCCATAGGTTTAAATGGATTATACTTTATACATTCACTATGTTTAATTTTTTATTTATTGGAGATGCTTGACCAATAGGTTTCAGTAAAAAATGTAACTTTTATTAGGCTTCCGGACAAGACTACAATTGGGCCTTGTCAGTTTTGCTAGGTCATGGAGTGTACGAGGACCTAAGATACCCTAGCTTCTATAACATCGAACCTAGACACTTAAGTGTACATCATTGAAGCGATTGAAAAATTGTCAAGGGTGTCTTTTGGGGGAGCTTAGTGGGATAAAGTTTCGAGCAGTGAGGAAAGGGTTTAAAAAATAACTCAAAGAAAATTATTTCCCATACGAGCAAAGAAAAAGAAAAGGAACAGGTCAATGAATTCGATTGAAAAGGAATTGAATCCTTGCAAAGGCAAGCTCGTTTCTTTCCCTTCTTGCTCTCTCATCCATAAAGCTAACTAAGCAATTTAAACAAAAATGGTGCAAAACTAACATCTAAAGCAAGTAAAGTAGGAAAGCTGTATGATGGGGAATTTTCTTTTACGGTTCTAGGAGGTTTAAGTGCCCTGAAATATGCATGAGAGGTTACTCTATTTTGTTATATATGATTGGTGAAAATTACGTATTTTGATACACCTAGAAAATTGATTTTATATAGACTAATAGATTATGAGAAATCGTTGCTACTAGCTATTAGTTTCTTGTCGATCAGCTTTTTTTTTCTGTATCTTTCCCCGATCTTTCTAGTTACCCATGGAATGGCATATTGTTTATGCATTTAAGTGGAACAAGTGGAAAATCAATCTCGGCCTGGGCAATTCTAAAGAAGTGTGCTTTGGTCTAAATCCAAGCAACCTGGAGAGTGGTTGAGTGGTTAAAAGTGACAGACTACAAATCTATTGGAAACCCTTCTTCGCAGGTTTAAATCTCACCTCTCCTAATAAGTATTTGAACCTTTTCTTTATTCTTAAATAGATTTCTTGCATTTAATGGGTGTTGGGACAAACCCAAGCACTAGATAAGATTTGAATGCTTCAATAGCATTTTTGAAAGGAGTTTAAGCAAGTTCATTGCAAACCATTTATTCCCAATCAAGGGTGCCTTTCCTCCATTCGATGAGAAGACCAATAGTCAAAATCCAAACAAATAGCATCATAGACCAAAACCCATACTAACCTATATTTTCTAAAAAAAAAGCCCAATGAGATAAAAAAGTTTCTTCTAAATTGAAAATAATAAATAGAAAAAGGCCCAAATAAAATCATATATCAAATTGACTTCTAGCATCACTAAACTGATCAAACCCACACTCGTAAGCTGAAAATTTTTCTGGATTCGTTGTTTTTTTAACATGTAAATGTAAAAGAAACCATGATTAGGATAAAAGAAAGTAGTAAACTAAAGATAAAACAAATTGCAGTAGGTGCAAACTCATCCATCGTTAAATACTTAAATAGAAGAGGATAAAAATCCACCACAGACGGCTCTAACATACTACAAATGCTAGGCCATATATAGATTAGTTGTTGTATGCAAGCATCAAACATTTGTTGGGTATCTCTTAATAAAGGCAATAGTTGTTCAATTATCTACGGATAATAATTATCCCCCATTTCATGATATTTATGAATGCATAAATTGGCTTTCCTTACAAATTCAATAAAAGGTTCACCATAAGGGAAACCCTTGGATAAATAATCTCTTAGATTAGGTAATATTACCTTATGTAATTCATTTAAGGGTCTCACCAAAGCTTCCTTTCCCACGCTGTTATCGTTTTTAGTAAGGTATATAATATTATTAAGATGAGCGTCGAAAGAGTTCTTCAATCTCTAATATTCTCTCAAATTTCTAAGCAATGGATCCATATTTGAAAATTTTCTTTAAAATACAATGGTATAGAAAAGACTCACTTAAGCTCTATAGTCCGTTTCTAATGTTTATGGATATTCTTTGAATAATTTAAGAAATACAACAAATAATTTATATCAAATAGAAAAAAGAATTGATAAAAATTTATTAAGGATATCTGATTTGTATCAAGAGGTAAATCTCTTGAAAACATAGATGTTTCAAAAATGGTTAATAATGTAATCAAGAAATACCATTTTTATTTGAGTCTATAGAAAAAAATACAATATCTACTCAAATTGAAAATATTCAATTAGATAATATTAATTGAATATATCATTATTCAAATCCAGTTCTCATAACCTTTATTCAAAGCCAATTCTTGTATCCTTATTTAAAGCCAGTTCGTAACCTTCATTCAAAGCTAGTTTTGACCAAAATATTCACCTTATCTTACAAAATTGATGTCAAATGATATTTTTATTAAAAAAAAATATGGCCATTCTCAATGTAATTTTTAAGTTAGATCATGAATGCCATAAAGATATCCCCATTACAGTTATATTAGAAGCAAAATGTAGTAATAAACTTATTTTAAAAAATGCAATCCATCTATTAGCCAAAATTTTTAGGTCTATTTGTTGTGTAGCCACATCAATCCTAGCTATTCATTGTTTGGAATGATTGCAGCCACGTCATTCTAAACATTGTTTAGCTTTTGCTACCACATTACAGTTATATTAGAAGCAAAATGTAGTAATAAACTTATCATTCTAAACATTATCTAGCTTTTGTTGCTGCATGTATGAGAAGCAAAATATAATAGGTCAGTTAAGCAAGGCGAATCATCTTACATTTTGAATACTAAGTTAACCGATTAGAAGATAAGGGCCAGGACCCCGACCAAATACACTACTTTTCAAAAGACTTCTTATTGTAGTTATAGTCTTATCGTGATATGTTCTTTTTGGCAACACTTGAAGTGCTGACCCTAAATGGAGTTTTTCAGCTTAATGTGAAAATATTTTTTTCATTTTAATTGATGACTCCGCCTATCGATTGCATGAAATGCAAATTGAAAAATAGGGGATATCAAAATAAAAAACCTCATCATTTTCATTAAGAGAATTCAACCTCATAGCGGTGATTTACGGTCATCAATGTGATGTGATCACAATGTTATGCGAAAACAATCTGGACTGTCCAATCACGCCTCCTGGTAATTTCCAATACATATGGAAAAATAACTCACTTTTCACACATCGAGGTCAAAATGGCATCGGGTGTTTCACGTCTTATTAGAGTGCCGAAGATTTCTTAACTTACTTGAAAAACAAAAAAATGCAACTATACTAAAGCAATGAGGTACCAGGGCCATGGTGAGTTCAATTGATGGGTTTAGAGTTTTTTTTTTTACAACAAAGATTTCTATGGTGTAACCTGTTTGGATTGGCCAAAAGAATAGGTTCTTATTAATCAATTGTTATTATACAAGAATTCTTGTATCACTCAAGTAGATCCTTCATCTACTAGAAACCAAGGGATTCATTAATGCTTTTCCTTTTTTGTCGAACTTGTATAAACACAGCCCTATTTGCACTTATCAATTACAAACTTGCTATTGTTATGAAAGACAACCCCTAGTTTCAGTCATAGCAACAACGAGTACCGAACCGTCGTTCCCACGGCTACTATACCAGGAGTTGCTGCTGAGCCAGCCCGTTCAAAACAGTACTTCTGTCCTAGCAGAAACTATTATAGCGACATCCCAATGAATAGTATTCGTATTGTGAACCAATGGCCACTTTTTTGGTCGAAGGAAACGCCTAATAAATAGTCAAATATTGCACTCTTTAGCTACTGTACTCCAAAAACAAAGGGAAAGCCCTCAAAGTTAGGTTCAATCCATCTTTTAGCATTAAATTTGATCTCTCTGTTTGATTCTTGCCAAGGTTTAAAATAGACATTATTTCTATTATAACTAACATTTTTTTCTTATAGCGTTCCATTTTAAGGCATTATAGTTGGCCGGTATGGTAAATCGATCTGGTTTTTTCCAAGAGATCACCGCTTATAATCTATATTTTTACTATAATACAGGATTGATTTCTAAATGAAATAACTCCTTTAAACTATTAGGATGCTTAAAAGGTGGTTAAATTATTTTGTAAAGTTAAGAAAGATCCGTAACCATATTTCTTTTTCAATAATGAAAATGCAATAAAAAAAGTTGTCTTTTACCATAAGCTTTAACCAATTTTTAATGATGGGATATCTGTCGAGGATAGAAGTACATCAAAACCATACGAGACTTTGCAGTGAGCGGATTGTATCCATTGTGCGAAAATGGGCTCAATAAGAATATGTTTTTCTAGAGTTCCAAAGGCTAGCATGACATCGTTATGTATGTAAAGTCCCAGAGTGTGGAAACCTAGAAATAAGCTAGCTCAACTTAAATGGGATATTATTGCTTCTTTATGCTCCAACATTCTTGACAATACATTGTCATTGTTTTGTTTTGAATCATAATCCCTAATGAAGAATATGGCCCCTACCAAGATAAACCTAGCAATATATTGGTGATGTGTATAAAGTGGGTGGTAAAATTTTGTGCTATAAAAGCATAAGCAGGTAAGGCGAATCCAAACATGATTTGCGTTGAGTAGCAACCTGTAAGTTTTAACCAATTTTGTGTTTCGATGTAATTACCTGCGAAAAGTGCTATTTCTCATTTTCAATACTCAGCAACTTGATCAAACCAAGCCTTAGAAGCTTCTGCATATTTTTTTTGAATGGCATGTACTCCTTGATTGGGATGGATAACCTCCTAATGTGGGGGGCCCTCCCTAATGTTAGAATATCAAGCTCCCGTTACTCTTTAGTTAGTCTATCTTTATGTGTGTGACCGACATTAGCTGGATATAGCTGTACATGTGTGTGACATTCAATAAGTTGGTGTACTCAGTGACTTAACCACAGTTAGTCTTGGTTAGTCATACCTATGTGTGTAAGTCTCTTTCAGTTAGTATGATGGAAGAATAATGAAAGAAGAACAACAATGAGCTGAGGCTCATCTTCTGCTCCACTTTGTCTCTCTCCCTCTCTTCCAACATGGTATCAGAGCTTGAATGCCTGAAGCCTGAAGGCTTGACAGTGGCCATTTGACATCAAGACATTAGATCTGAAGAAAACATCATCAAAGGAGACTGTGCATGCAGCTCGTTTTTTTTGCAGAAGCTATATCTTGCTAAAAAAATGGTTTTTGGAGAAACGGCTTGTCATTCTTGGCCGTTTTGACATGGTCTACAACTTTGCAAAAGAAAGTTTTTTCAAATTCCTCACAGATTTTAAGATATTCAGCACAGACATGTGCAGAATGGTTGTTTACTACAGTAAATAGTAGGTGATTCCAGGGCACTGGTGCCTTTCATCCTAACAATGTATATACCCTTATCATCATGCATTTGAGCATGATATTGGAGTGTTAAATGCTCAGATTCGAAGCTTATTTGCAGGCTGGAAACAATGAACTAGTTGTTGTCCTAAATTTGGAAACAATATACCTATAGGGTTGAAGTATTTGTGATGCTTATTTGCTACTGACAAATGCTTGGATTATACCACTTGAGTGATGGATGTTTTTTGGGATATTGTGAGTGCTAAAAGTCCAAAGTTTGGACTGATTTGTTACTGGTTATACTAGAGTATTGGTTGGTTATTGTCTGGAGGAAGGATACCTATCATCTTCACTTGAAATACATGCAATATATTCTGATCGGTTGGACATATGTCAACTCTTGCATAGAGTGGAAAATGAATGAGATATTTTGGGGCTGTTTTGAGGTCTGAATACTCTTGTTTTAATATAGAAAATACTGTTGGTTATAGCAGTGGGCTAGTTGTATTTGGTACTGCTACTTGCATACAATACAAACATTGATACTTATATGGACATAGTTTGTTGCTGGAATATTTTTCCACTACCATAGAATGTTTTGAACTGATTTGAGCTTGGTTTATGCTCAGTTGACTGTGTTTTTTCATTGTTGGAATACAGTTTACAGCAAGTAGGTTGTCAAGAAAACTATCCTGAATAGCAGGAAACTCGTCTTGAACTACAGAAAAAGGAGTTAGATACTTACAGGTTGTATACATAATTGAATACCTAAGCTACAACTATGGAAAATGCTCAAGGCACTGACAATATCACTCAAATTGTGGGAGAAAAGCTAGACAACAAAAATTTTGCTTTATGGAAGTTCCGTATGAATCATTTTTTGGTTGGCAGTGGTTATTGGGACTTATGTACAAGTGATGAGACTGAACCTGAAATGCATGAAAAGAATCCGACAAATGATTAGAAAAGGGCTCATAAGCTATGGACTGAGAGAGCATGCAAGGTATTATATTGGTTTTCCTTATGTATATCAGATGCTATGGTTATACAGATTACTGGATGTAGTTCTCCAAAGGATGCATGGGACATACTCATGAAGAATTATGGAAATGTAACACATGCAAGAAAGATTCAGCTAAAGCAACAGTTCAATAACATGTCTAGGAGTGGCAGAAGCATTCAAGCCTACACTACAGAGATCAAGAACATAGCGGATCAGCTTTCCACCATTAGATCTTCAATGTCTAAGGATGATATGATTGCAGTGACATTGAATGGACTTGGAAAAGAGTATAAAGCATTTGATACGTCTATTTTTGTGAGATTTGAATCCCCTGATTGAGATGAGCTGATTGCTTTGCTACTACATGAGGAAGTTAAGCTTGGGCTGAATACATGTTCTAGTATGTCTCAAAGCAGAGACACTATTCTTTACTCTAGCCAATGTGGTAGAGGCGGCAGAGGCCGTGGCTCTTTTTGAGGTCAAGGAGACACTCGAAACACTTATGGATAGCATCAATAGAATGCTTGGCATGACACAAATATATAGGGCCAGCGTGGATCTGGGAGCTTTAGAGGCAGGGGAGATCACCCCATGGTAGAGGTGGTGGATCTGGTTCATGGCAGCCAAATGATCAGTCAAACAAAGATAAGGATAGTCATTACTGCGGTAGATATGGACACATTGCAAAGGATTATTACAAGAAGCAGGGAGATATGAAGGCAAAGGGCAAACAACATGGGCACTATGCATCTTCTAGCAGTGCTCATAATGAGTAGGTTGACAAATTGTTTGCCATGTAGCATGTGTCTAAGAATGCATCTAGGCAGAACAGAGATGAGAGATGGTACATTGATTTAGGGGCTTCAAATCATATGACACCCCATGAAGAATGGTTTGATAAGATGGTTGCAGGTTCACATGGTTATGTGTGTATTAGGGATGACACCCAACATGACATTCAACACACAGGAATTGTTCTATTGTTGATGCTTGATGGCAAGAAAAAGATCCTGCATGATGTACTACATGTACCTACAATAACCAAGAATATTTTGTTAGTTGGATAGATGGCAGAATAGAATATGAAGGTGAGATTTAATAGAGATGGATGCTTTGTTGAAGAATATGGTAATGGCTACAAATTGATTGCTAGAGGTCGAAGAGATGGCAGAATGTTTACTCTTGATGCATCAATTCGAGAATTGAAAGTAGCCATCTTTGCACATGATGATGGTGCTATCCAAGATGTTGAGATATAGCATAAGCGGATTGGCCATGTGAATGTACAAAAGCTAAAATCTATGCAGCAGAAGGAGATTGTGCTTGGACTGCCTAAGTTCAAGTATCATGACTTTGGACATGTATGTGATGCATGTCAGTTTAGAAAGCAGGCAAGGTTTCCATTTATGAGACATGTACGGAATAACTCATGACCCTTGTAGTTGGTAAATTCAGATGTATGGGGTTCATCTCATAATGCTTCATTTGGTGGTGCTCGTTACTATGTATCCTTCATTGATGATTTTAGCAGGTATACTTGGCTTTACATACTGAAACATAAGGATGATGTGTTTGATGCATTCAAGGACTTCAAGAAGCATGCTGAAAATGAGTTGAGGTGTAAAATTTCATGTCTTAGATCAGATGGAGGTGGAGAATATGTCTCTAATTACTTTGACAGCTACCTTGATAAACATGGGATTAGAAGACAGTTAACTTGCAACTATATACTACACCAAAATGGTGTAGCAGAAAGGAAAAATAGGGTACTGATGGAATTGGCAAGAGCTATGCTGAATGAGAAGAGTTTGCCAAATGGTTATTGGGGTGAAGTAGTAGTGATTGCTGTCTATGTAAGGAATAGAACCCCTATAGCAAGGATTCATGATGTAACTCCATATGAGAGGTTGTATGGTCCTAAGAATACTTGAATGTATTTGGCAGCATTGCATATGTGCATGTTCCTGATGAAAAGAGGAAGAAATTGGATCCTAAAGCTATTAAGAGTGTGTTCCTTAGTTATGCACAAGACTGCAAAGCTTACAAGTGTTATGTACCATCTACACATGAGACATTGATTAGCAGGGATGTTGTTTTTGATGAGCTGGCATCGTGGTATGGTAATCCTGTTGCAGTGGCTAGTGATGGATTAGTCAGCACTAGTAATGCTAAAAATACACCTACAGTGAGTACATCTATGAGTGGTCCTATAGGTGATGGGTCACCTACAGTAAGTCCTTGGTCAGGATGCTTGCGGAGTCGTACTCCTACGTCCACTGACATGAATATGTCAGTGAGGGGGAGATTGGATAAGGGAAAATAAAATATGCTTGAGGATGTGATATGTCCACTTACAACAGGTTCTGAGTCATCTAATAGCGACAGTTTGGATAGTGAGTTGGGCATTCCGTCTATTATGATGCCTAGAGTAAGGCAGAGTCATTATGTACCGCCTCATGAGAGGCAAGCTCAGAGTGAGCCACAATTAGGGAGATCACAGAGAGTCAGACAACCAGTTGACAGGTTTACATACCCTGGTTATTCAGCCCGCCATATATGGCTAGTGTGATAGGTTACAAAGAACCTACGAAGTTTGATGATGCAGTTACAGATGATAACTCGTGTGCTGCCATGGATGAGGAGTATGGAGCCCTTGCTGAAAATGAGACATGGGAATTGGTTGAGTTGCCTAAAGGCAAAGTCCCCATTGGCTGCAAATGGGTGTACAAGGTTAAGTGCAAGTCAGATGGTTCGTTAGAATGCTATAAGGCCAGGCTGGTTGCAAAAGGGTATGTGCAGCAGTATGGCCTTGACTATGAGGAGGCTTTCAGTCCGGTGGCTAAAATGGCAATAGTCAGAACTGTCATTGCTTTGGCAACATACAAAGGCTGGAAATTATGGCAAATGGATGTCAAGAATTCTTTCTTGAACGGTGATTTGGTTGAGGAAGTATATATGGAGCAGCTTGAAGGCCATGTTCACCCGAACTTTCCTACACATGTATGTAAGTTGAAAAAGGCTTTATATGGGATGAAACAGGCACCTAGAGCATGAAATGCTTGGATCAGTAGTTATTTATAGCTACATAGATTTAGATTGGGCGATGCAGATCACAGTCTGTTCACGAAGAAGACAGATCATGGATATGTGTTTCTAGTGGTTTATGTTGATGATCTTATCAGCACTAGAGATGATGAAGAGGGAATTATTGAAATCAAATCATGTTTACAAGCAGAATTCAGAGTCAAAGACCTTGGTGAGCTAAAGTATTTTCTTGGGATTGAGGTAGTCTCTATGCCTCAAGGTATATGGCTGCTACTATAGAAGCAATATGCTCATGACATGAAGCCTATGGAGACACCTCTTGATTAGAATGTCAAGCTATAGATTGATGTTGGGAATGACATAGAGAATGTGGCCATGTATCGACAGATGGTGAGCAGCTTGATATACTTGACTATTACCCGTCTTGACTTTTGTTATGCAGTGGGGCTGATTAGTCAGTTCATGCAGAAGTCTCGCAAACTACATTTAGATGCAGTCAGGAGGATCATAAGATATATAAAGGGTACTATAGATTATGGGCTATTTTATGCATATGGAAAATCCATTGACTTAATAGGATTTACTGATGCTGATTGGGTTGGTTGTGCCTATGACAGGAGGTCAACTAGTGGTTATGCATTTGGATTGGGCAACAGTATGATCAGTTGGCAGAGTAAGAAACAGCCTACTGTTGCATTCTCTAGTACAGAAGTTGAGTACAGGGGAGTTGCCTTAGCGGCTTGCGAAGCACTTTGGTTAATGAAACTACTGAAAGACTTGGGAATACAGCTGGAAAGCAAAGTGAGATTGCATTGTGATAACCTCATTAGCGTTATGTTGGCTACAATCTTGTCTACCATGCTAGGCCCAAATATATTGAGGTTCACTACCATTTCATCAAAGAAATGCTTCTTATAGGGTAGATTTATTTGATTCATGTGAAGACTCAAGACCAGGTACTAGACATATTTACCAAGTCTCTTGGTAAAGAAAAGTTCATATATTTCAGACAGCTACTCGGAGTTTATCATATGGTTTGAGCTTGAGGGGGAGTGTTAGAATATCAATCTCCCCTTACTCTTCAATTAGTCTATCTTTATGTGTGTGGCTGACATTAGCTGGATACAGATGTACACGTGTGTGACATTCAATAAGTCGGTGTAGTCAGTGACTTAACCACATTTAGTCTTGGTTAGTCATACCTATGTGTGTAAGTCTCTTTCAGTTAGTATGATGGAAGAATAATGAAAGAAGAACAACAATGAGCTGAGGCTCATCTTCCGCTCTACTCTGTCTCTCTCCCTCTCTTCCAACACCTAAGAACCAACTTGAGAGTTTCCTATCTCGTATGGCTCAATGTATTTTTACAAATTCTTTCTGCCTATTTTAGTTACTCTTAATGAAAGCCTATCGATTGATAGATTAATAATAGTGAAAGATTCATCTTTTCTTCGAGTCATGGAGAAACAAGTAGCAATTGATAATAGTGGTTTCTAATTCTACACAACAAAATAGAAAAATTTCCATACTCCTAGTTCCTTTATACAAGAACTAATTATTCTACCCTAAGGATCCGTTTTATTTATTTTTTGTTCTCCTTATAGGACTCGATGTTGCATCGTGGTCTGTCACTTCTCTACAATTGATTTTCTTACAAAAATCAACAATTATATAATCCTTGACTTGGATAGACTGTATATTTTACTGTATCAACCTAGATTTTCAATAACAAATCTTTACAGTTCTACTTTTCTCAATTCACTCGATTATCCATAGTATTTTGAGACTTTTGTAGTGCACCCCAAATCCACGTCGCCTTGAAGGACACTAAATCTCATGACTTGAGATATTTCTTACTTAGAAATATGTTCGTGGAAACCCTTTTTTGCCAAAATAGTTACGAACTGACAGATCCTGTAGAGTAGAGATAATGGCATGTAATGACAAATCACAACCATATTATTAAGAGCTTGTGGAAAAAATGGATTTCATTCCAATGCTTGGAAGTAATATTCCAAGACTTTTGTGTGTTTGCCATTACTTGTATGAATAAGACCCACATTATAAAGTATGTAACTTCAATCATAAGGATCAATCTCTACACACATCGCTATGTAATAGCTTTATAATGCTTCAGCATATTCTCCTTCAGATTGGGCTGACATCCGTTACACTAACCTACATAATATAATGAGCTCCGTTACAAAACCGTACTTGGGATTTTCACCTCATACGGCTCTTCATGCTTTTGATATACAACTAGGGAGTAGTGTTTGGAACTAAGTCTACCTTTAGTCTATTTCAAAAGCAAGGGCTAGTGTCTCCAAGAATACTGATCTCTAGCCATCCTTCTTGTCAAGAATTTTCTTGTCAATAGAACCACCCGTGGAATAGCAAGGTACGGTACCCAATGCTTTTAGGAAATCTTATCAGCATTTCTTCATTTTTGATGCTTTGTGTGTTGCGGGGATTAGCTACCCCGATAGTCTCCGATGATTTCAGGGGTATCTGAGATACAAATGGATGGGTTTTTGTTTCCCCAATCATGATAGATCCATTTCACAAAAGTTTGATATGTATTTCAAATAGTAACAAAGACTTTGTGTTGTCAGTTCCTACACGTGATGCTTATCCCCTATGCTTACCCACAAATTTGTGCATCACCAATACTTTCATGCGCCTAACCCCTACTTAATACTATGATCTACCATAGATTGGAGTGGGAATAGTGGGGGTTGCACCAATCATGGATACACAATGGAAGGACTTGTTTATCAACCAACACACCTTCACCATAACTGGATCTATTAAGATTGTAATCTTTTCAATTTGGTACAAAAGGAAGATGATTAAGTTCTATTTTGAATTGCACCATCCCTGTAATAAATAGAAACTTCTCTTTCTCTTTTACTCGTTGGTAAAATTTGCAATAAGATGTCTACTAGAATTGTGAAAGTTTTATCAATAGAATTATCGTTTCTTTGAGATCTAGGCATTTCATAGATATTGTTCTTTGTTATGCTTATTACTAGATCATTAAACCAACATGCATTTTGCAAGAAGAAATATTGTTATGGATAAAAAAATCTAAATAATACATCTGTATATTTCTAGATTTTTCTCTTTCTATCACATCATTTGCTACACTTTCAAGATGAAGAGACCCTTGTAAATTATTTTGGGTACAATAGAAAAATAGTATTCTGGACGTTCCATAAAATAGAAATTTATCATTGAAGGTGCAAAGCCATGAATTTTGTACACTAGATTCGTAGGTCTTTACCTATGGGAAGAAAATATAAAAAAAAATTGAATAAGCATCAAACGTTTTCTTTTTGGAACCAAGATATTTCTAGTGTTTCAATGGCTAATTTTGGTTCCACTTCTCAATAGCAATAACAATTGGGAAATTCCTATTGTGATGAAATTCCGTGCCCCTATTTTGCCTCCTCAAACAAGAAGTATCGGATTCTGTTGTCACACTGCTATTTGAATTGCTACACTATGTGCATGTTTCTGCATGACAGGAAAGGTGACAGAGTGGTTTAAGGTGTAGCATTGGAAATGCTACGAAGACTACCGCCTATTGAGGGTTCAAATCCCTCCCTTTCCTTTCTTTTTAGTCTTTGGATTCCCCCTCTTTCACAGTATTTAAACAAATTATGGATTCCTGAAGATCCAGCTTGGGATTTTATATAGTCCAAGCTGAAACTACAAGACGAGCTATGTCGACCAATTTTTCAAAAGGAGTCCTTTACTATTAAAACAAAATCAATTAATTTTCCAAAAAAAGTGTAAAGCTCTTGTTGAAATCCATTCGTTCTATTGAGTTGACACTCTTTCCAATTCAATTTAACATTTCAATTTGCACTTATGACACTTTCACATCGTGAAAATTAAAATAGTAGATCTAGTAAAAGAAAAAACACACAAAAAGTTTTTGAAATTTAGAGACTTTTTTTAAAGATTTGTGAGAATAATACTCAACAACTAGCAACTCATTGATATTCAATTGGATAGATTCTTGATTCATGATCCCATTCACCGATCCTTTTGTTTCATCGTCTTCTATTGGAAAAAGAGTCAAATGATTTGATCTTTCATTCCTCTTGGAGGATTCGGTACCAATAGATTTGAGTGTCCTAGAAGGGGTTAGTAAACCTTTCAAAGTAATAATGTATTTGGGTTTGCAATGATAGCTTGGTATATCCACTATACAATTATTTACTAGAATGTGTCTATGATTAACCAATTGTCTGGTGCTACGAGGATAGTGGGAGCCATACCCAATCGAAAAACGATATTACCCAAGCACATTTCAAGCAATTGTAATGATACCTGACCCATTGAACCCTCATCTTTCCTAGCAATTCATATATATCTAAGTAAATTGTGTTCTATTGATTCGTAGATGTTTTACTTGGGTTTGATGTCTTGCTCATAAGCCCAGGTAAATCCTTTAGACAATGTATTATTTACAAGTGAGGTCCTTGATATCAAGACATAGGGGCTCCTTTTCCATAAATGTATTGCAATTGAAAATCAAATGTTTGAAGATTAGAGTAAATATGATGCTGCAAGTACCACTTTTTAAACTCTATTTCTCTCATCAAATTAGATATATACAACAATCATAGCATATAATAGAATGGAAATGAAAAAAATTTCAGTTTGTTAAAGATTCAAATTCTCTAACAAAAAGAAATACATAAAAAGGAACTAACAAAATTAAATCTATTTACCATGATTATCTGTTAGGTTTTTAAGAATTAAACAAGTAACCTTTGATTGATAATTGGAGTGCCTTTGAATTTGAATCAAATTCCTTCACGAATATCGGACGTCTTGCAGCTCTATCATGTCCTTTGTGCTTCCTTGATCCATTCCTTACATATCATCATGAATTGACACCCATTCCCTTTCATCCTCTCAGCCCATATGAACCATGTTTATGGTGAGAGAGAAATACTAAAATGTAAACTTTTCATTGAGTGTGTCAAACCTCATGCAGTTTGGGGCAAATCAAAGAGTGGAATTATAGCATCTTAGCCTTAAGAGGAGGGTGGATGATTTCAATAGTCACCAAATTCAATTTCTTAATGGATTGAGAGGTCACTGAAAAAATGGTGCCCCCTTTCTCCCCATTCGTCATGTTTTCCTGATTGCATGCTTCTTTAAATCATCATTGGTCTTTAATATTTAAAATAAATGGTTCACTTTCTTGCGTTCACACTCTCTCAAAAAATTAGTTTCAAGTTGGACAGAGGGGAAAACGATCTCGAATTTGTGATCTAACTAGACGGGTGACTTTCACGCATCGAAATCTATTGCCTTGGCCTTCGTCACTTGTTTTTTGGCTTTTGAATATAGTAACTACTTGATAACGCCAAACCTTGTTGCCATTAAGTGGGGGGTCAAATGGACTCTGATTGATGAATGGACCCTTGCATTGGGGTCCCAACATCGAAATGCATCTAGAAAAACTCTAGCCCTTTGATATGTAATCAACACATTTTTTGCCAAAAATGCCTCTTTTATGAATATCAAGCCACTTTTACACTTTAATTTCAACTCTAAAATTAGCTCTCATTGCACAATCCTTATACTCAGATTGCATAAAAAGGTTGTTACAAAAATAATGCTCTCCATGCATCTAGCCCTTTGATTTGTAAAAATCAACAATTTTTTTGCCAAAAACACCTCTTTTATGGATCTTGGCCCACTTTTACGCTTTGAATTTAGCTCTCACCGCAGCACTTTCTACCATTGAGGCTGAATATATTTAAGCCACTGAAGCTTCGAAAGAAGTTGTCTAGCTTGGTCATTTGGTCAAGGATTTAGGGCTGCCCACAAAAACACCTGTACTTGGATATGATAGCTAGAATATTGTATGCCTGGCTAAGAATGCCATGTTTCATGCATGTACTAAATGTATTGATGTGAGGTATCACTTTATCAAACAAGTTTTGAATGATGGTCTAGTCATACAGACTAAGATAAAAAAATAGGATAACCCTGCAAATGTGTTAGAGATGTCATTCCGCACCTACTAATATAGGTAAAGATAATAAAAGTAGAAATGCTATCACTAAAATAGACCAAACAAATAAAGATAATCTATGTATGGTCAATCCAAGTCCGTGCATGTTTAATATAGTAGTTATGAAGTTAATAGAGCCCAAAATAGAGGAAACACCTGATAGGCAAAGATTAAAAATGGCTAAATCGACAGCTCCTCCAGAATGACTACTTACCAAATGGAACATGCTTGGATTGCTTGTTATTTGCAGCTATGCAAACCAATTTGGCATTCAATTGTGTATCCTTATCGCATCGAGTCTTTCCCAAGTAATGATAAGGTTGGTGCTACGTAGTGATTGCCAAATCTTTAGGGTCAAATTTTACATAAGAATAAATCGTAATTAATGTATGATAATAAAAATAAAATAAAAAAACATGCTACTTTTTGACATCTTTGCGGGCTCAAGTTTAGTTTCTACTATTATGGTCATATGTGCTAGAAACTGTAACAAGTGGGATACACACCGACTAGGGTTTAGACACCCAATCACATTATGACAGGGTATATAAGGTGTAAGAGCCGCAGATTAGGGCAACCAATTATTATCAAGATCATAATCTTCACCTTCATCTCCTGCTTCCATGACTTCCTTCTTCCTTCTCTCCTCTTTTATGTCTTTCTCTCTCCTCTTCTAGTCTTCTTTTCCATTCTTCTTGCTTTCTTTCTCTCTCTTTAGCTCTTCTCCTCTCTCCTCTCAGCTTCATTCATTACAAGTGGTATCAAAGCTTTAGGCTTTGGTCCTTTTCTCCTTTCCCCTTTCTTCCTTTTCAAATCCCAAAAACCCTATCTTTAGGCTTTGGTCCTTTTCTCCTTTCCCCTTTCTTCCTTTTCAAATCCCAAAAACCCTAGTTACTAAGCTTACAAGTACAGGTAACAGCAAGAAGGACTGCAGTTAACTTCAGCTTTTTGAAGCAAGGAGCTATGGTTGGAGATTTAGACACTTCTAGAGGTAAAATGATTAAAATAGCAAGTCATCACTTCTTTTCATACAAATTTCAGGGATCCCAAGGAAGGTGGTTTAGCAGTTTAGAGGAAGGGAAAATCACAATTACTTTTTGTTCCAGACTTCTCTCTCTTTCCCACCAAGCTCTTCCTTCAAGCTCCCATGGTGGACTGCCCCCAAATCCCTTCTTCTTGCTACAACCAACCCTCAGCCTCAACATTCAGCCACCCCACAAGCTTCCGAAGGCGATTCCCGTGACTCTCAGCCCATGTGGGATAGTAGGCAGTAGCCCCCAAAATGCAGCGCATTTTGCGTTGAGCTGCTTGCCTTCTCGAGCCCTTCTGCTCTTCTCTCATGTTGCACTACCCTTCCTTGCCACTGCAAGGCACTGATTCATCATATTTTACTCACCCCCTGGCACTCTTGCTCCAGAGATTCAGCCTCCAAGGGGAATAGTAGCTCGATAGTTTGGGGTAGCCATGGATTCTTCAAACCAAAGCCATCTCTTACCCCCCTGAGAGCTCAATCCCCACAAGCCCTTCAACCCGTGAATGAATCCTCTCACCCAGATGAAGACATGGAGCTCAGCATGCATGGGAGCTTTATGGGTAGCCATGAAAGCTTCATTTGAAGCTTTCCCTCTTTGAAGCTGAAGCTCAGGGACAAGCATGGGAGCCATCCTCATTAGTAGGAGCATTCGAATGTTGAATTCTTCTTCCACAGATGCCCCAACCAATGGGACTTGATCAATGGAGCAATCGAGCATCAAGATGATTTATGCTTCAACAGTCTTCCGAAGCATTAAAGAGGTATACCAATCTAATCTTAATCTCTCAATTTAGCCACTTGCTGAGCTTAATCCTTGTTGGAGAGATTCAAGATTGCATAGGTCTAATAACTCAATCCTCTTTGTGTGCATGCATCATATCTCTTCCTGAAATTCATTGTATTGGCTGACATGAACCCCCAATTGGTCTTATGATCTTGGATAAGCCCCAAAATGAATGATAGCCATTGTAAATTGGGTAAGTAGCAACCAGTGAGTCACTGGACTACCAAGGTAAACCCTACCCCAACCTCTATTCATTCCTTGCATATCATGAAAAGGTCCAATGTCTCTTTTCCAATGCATCTCATGCTGATTATTTAATAAAAATGTCTGCCATGTATACTCCAGCTAAGGAAAAAGGTTGATGCCAGGCGAGGTGGTAAGACAAAAGAGAGGTGACCCTCCCTTACCACTTAAGACCTTGAAGGGGTGCACAACCCAGCTCTAGAGGAACTTTGCCCACCTCTCAGTGATCCAGAGCCTGATGTACAAAAGAGAAGATGGTATGCAATGATGCTTAGTATGCTATTGATGTTTCTGATCAGGCCTCTCAAACTAGGCTCTATCCATGTAAGGCTTTTGCAATAAGGGATAGATAGTGTTTTTGGTCACAGTCCTGCAAGACAGTCACAAAGATCCTATTGCAAAAAATTATCTTTTAAACCTAAAAGTGAACTCTATTGCTCACCTCAAAGAGGGCTTTTACCCCTCTAGTTTGAATCAAAAACCTCCCCAATCGGAGCTACGGTTTGAAAGTTATGCCCATTTTTGTGCACTAGGGTCACTGTGGACAGGGTGCATACCCTCCAGGATAGGCACAGTAAATCCATTACAAAAAATTTTGATCATTTTCTGTCACAAATGTTAATAGCTCATCTCAAAGAACTTTTTTTCCTCCGACTTGAGCCAACAATCTCATCAATCAAAGTTTCCTGCCAAGAGTTATGCCCCTTTTACTAACAGCAGATCCTATAGATTGCATCCAGATGGCTGGCCAGAAAGGCAAAATCAAGGCTCAAGAGGAACTACAGAGGGAGATTAGAGACTCTTGGACCTTCATGAATGAGGAACCAAGCTCAGCATAGGATTACCATGGTGACATACACAAGGAAATGCCTGAAACGAACCCATATACCCTTCTCAATCACACCCTCTATCAACATGAGCTTTGTCATATGGAATGACATAATGATATGGTCACCAACCACCACCAAATGATGTCCAAGTTTGATGAAGCGATTGAGCACATGGCTCTCTCAAACTCGAAGACTCAACAAACCTTGGAGTAGCTCACTACTCTTATTGCTCATTTAGCGACCGGTTCATCCCAAGAGAAGGGCAATGACTCTAGGAATGAGTCTAGATGTCATCCACATCAAGAACTGTTGCATGGTCCACATGGTATACTTGGTGCTAAGGGAATTTCCCCTTCTACCTATGAGGTTAGTGAACCCTCTCATGTGCATGATGAGCCTATGTTGGATTCCCTTGTCCACCATGTAGCCAACATCCATTTGAGGTCTTCTCCCACCCTTGGTCGAATTTCCCCTGCTCTCCCTTGGAGCCCCCATGCACCCCGTATAAATCAGCCCCATCAAGGACAATATGGTACAAATGGCTAGCATGACAATCATGGATAGCATGGTTATAATGGACAACATGGGCTTAATGCACCATATGGGATGTATGGATAGCAAGGCATGTATGGCCACCACGGGATGTATGGACATCAAGGGTTTCATGTTCCTAAGAAATAAAGCCAATAATATGGCAAAACAAAACCTCTTAACTTTCATGCCTAAAGGAATTGCGAAAATTCACAAATTACACTTTTGGTAAATGATAACCCTTTTAAACAAATAATAGTCGTACAGAGCTGAAGTAAAAGGATTCAAACCTTGGCTTGTTGGTATCAAAAACCAATGCCTTAGCACTTGGCGATACTCCATAGAAAGGTAACCCAAAAAAAAAAAGGCAAGACCAGAGATGAAAAAATTGAGCTTCCATCACAAATATGGGCTTAACAAGATTTGAACCTACAATATTGCCATTATGAGCAGCACATTTTAACCATTCAAACTATAAGCCCATAGCACACTATCAATTCGATCAATTTGTCACAAGCAATGGAATGAACTTAAAGTTCTTTTCATAAAACAACTTCAATACCTATTTGGCTAGCTTGAATCATTAATACATGCTTTGTTGACTAATCTTGGATAATAATATCAATGGTTTGTTTGCCATTCCTATAGTAGTTTAGGTAGCTTAGTTGGTTAGAGCAAAAGACTGAAAATCTTTAAGTAAGTGATTTGAGTTTGCTCCTATGCGACTATGACTACTGAAAGTACATTCTTAGCTAATGATTCTAGACACAACTTGAAATTCAAATTATGGAACCAATGTTACAGGACAGTATCTTTAACCATATTGAATTTAAGTTACTAATATGGCAACCAATAAATGGTTAAGATATGAAGTAGAGCCTAATTGTTTTTGTCATCATATGCTTTTATGTTCAAGCCAGTGGTTTCAACTGGGAAAGTGATTATTGGTCTCTTACATGATCTAATAGAAATACTATTTGTTTGATTTCTTAAAGGTCGATAATAGCTTTTATGAAACAAAAGTATTGTTTCAAATAAGCTAGCTCAACAACAACTCCACTATACTATAGCCATAAAAGTAATAATCAAGTATCTGTTGTTGTGACCAAGCTTAATATCTTTTAAGCTTATAAGCTCATAACTAATAAATTTCAATAAAGTTACATTGAAAAGGCCTTAGCTAAGGAACTTCATTTCAATGTTAACAAACAATAAGGTTAAGAACCTTTTGTACACAACTCGAAGCTATAATGGGGTTACATCCTAAACAATGCTCTCTTTAATTAGTTGTCTAAATAAAGGCCCTAATCAACCACTATCCTTTTATATATAGAATTAAAATATCAAAATGGCATACCTTATGTAATGCAAAATGACAAAATTTTTGGGTACGCTAGGACGGCATGTTTTCATTTGATATATATTTTATAGTCTAAATCATTGGTTTTCATTTATGCATAGATCAGCTTTAAGGAATATCTGAAACGATCGTAATGGAAAGTAATGCTCTTTTTTTTACACACACAGGAGTATTCCTTATTCATATCATTTCAACTTACTCTCTTTCACTTATTGGCTTGAATTTGGGTTAGGGAGTGCTTTTAAGGCCATTTAGCCTTTTTCGTATCGCTTCCATATTTGTGATTTCGACATACTTTTTTGTTTCCCTTACCTAGTTATTTTAAAACTAATTTACTGAGCATGTGTAATAATAAGAGACAAAAAATTCATCAAAGGAAATACCCTTTTTTTCAAGTACGTAATAGTGGCTCCCCTTTGAGTTAGAGACCCTATTTCTACCACTTAACAGGTATCGTCTAGGTTTCACATTTTGGGAATGTTATGAGGCTTTCATCTTTTCTTTGAGAGAAAATGTTAAGCTTCTCTCTTTCCTCTCAATTTCCCCCATGGTTCCATGGAGGAAACCCATGGATAACTACTGTAAAAATTACACAACACAGTGAACAGAATCTGAGAAAGAGATAGAGATAGAGAGTACACAACAGATAAGAGGAGAATTAGAAAATTTCTTTAGCTCCAAACAACTGATATAGAGATGGCTCTGTCCACCCATGCACTTCCACAGTGAAGCTTAGATGGCGATCTAGACAGAAGATAGGTGAAGAGCTTAACGCTAGTAGCTGGAACAACTATGACTGGGTGAAAGATAGACGATCGATGGCTGTGAAGGGTTTTATCTTTTATAGCCTGCGAAGGTAGTTAGGTTGGCATGACCAACCTACCATATGAGCCTCCACTAGTCGGCTATGGAATATTCCTTTTACCGTCGGGCCGAGGGCGCTACCCCCGAACTCCCGCCAGGGGGTCAGCGGCCCCCCTAGGACCCCCCCAGCCAGGGGTAGCTGGTGACCCCAAAATAGGGGCCCCCTTTTAACTCCCTTGCCCTGAAACTCGATGCAATGTGCCTCAGTTACTACTAGCTTAACTACTCAGTCCAACCCAATTGCCATCCGGTCACATAGACCTCATCTGATATACAAGTCAGGAATCAACCAATGTCCGGGTTCACATTTGGATTTTCCTCATAATGGGGGCCTTATAACTTTAAGCACCATGGATCATTGGTAGCACCTTATGAGGGTTGGACATTGAGCATATCTAACAACTACAATGGGGGCAATTTTATTATAGCCTTATATGAAACTTACTATCGGAGTCATGCATGGATTAAACAACTAGCCAATACTTTTTTTTTTCAATGCCAGGATCCGAATTTCATAGATGGCAGATCATTTAACCATATGACATAGCCACATTATGTACATAATATAAAGCTCCTAGGCTAGCTTTCAGCTAACCCATTTGCACAATGTGGGCTTTTTAAAAACTTATTCAAGTAGGACTATCCGGATCTCCTTGGCAAGGTTCATTCCTTAAGCTACAAACAATGGCCACAATGATTTCATAAAAGTGCCCTTTAGCTACTAGTAAAATATCATTAAAATAACAAATAAAAACTAGGCTAATTAACACATATATGAGATTTTTAGCTTGTATCTTCATCTTTAGGGAAGAATCCATCCAGCCAACAGGTTCCCCTACAACTACCATGTTACGACTTCACCTCAATTACTGACCCAACCATAATATTATGTGGAAACACCTTTAAAAATAAAGTGAATTGCACTTAATGGAAGCATAATGCACTTTACTAATAAGTGATCCTTGCTCAATGCTTCAAGTAGAGCCAATTTCCAAGGTGTGACGGGTGGTGTGTACGAGGCGGCTTGGGTACATATTCACCACGGCATGTTGATCCGCGATTACTAGTGATTCCAACTTCATGTCCTTGTGTTGTAGAGAACAATCCAAACTTAGACAATATTTACGGATTTGTTGCACCTTATGGCCTTGCTTCCCATTGTAATTGCCATTGTAGCATGTGTGTAGCCCAACTCATAAGGGCCATGTGAACTTGATGTTATCCCCATATTTCTCCATAGTAAAACTGCAGGTAGTTTTTCATGAGTGCAAAACCAAATAAAAAGAATAACGTCGATCTCAAGCAACCATTGAGTTGTACGGATGTTGATGAAAGGTGGCATGGATCCTTTGTATACAACTTGTCTTAGCAACATGAAACAAGGCTTTTTCTCACTATACGTTAACCAAAAACATCTCACAGCACGAGCTAATGACAATGACAGTCATGCAACACCCATACAAATTTTTCTATTATCCCGTTAAGAACAAGTACACTAGTTCATATGTCAAATGTGCATATGCCAAGTGTTTCTTTTTCAAGAGATGGTAAGGTTTTGTGCATTGTATCGAATTAAAACACATGCTCCACTTCTTGCACAAGCCCCCGTCAATTCCTTTGAGTTTTAGTATTGTGACCCTATTCCCCAAGCAGAGTGTTTAACGCGTAGCTGAGCTTTCAATCCGCAGACCAAAAATGAACACTCGTCGTTTATGGCATGGACTATCTGGGTATCTAATCCTATTTGCTCTCCAAGCTTTCACACCTTAGCATCAGTAGAGACCCAAAGAGTTGCCTTCACTACTTTGGTGTTCCTTCGTGTATCTCTAGATTCTATCCCTACACATGAAATTTCACTCTTCTCTATGTCACTCAAGTAAATTGGTTTTGTAAGCATTCCACCTGTTGGGTTAGCATCTTTAACCTTTGATCTAACTTATCGGCTACGTGCCCTTTACACCCAGTCATTCTGAATAACATTTGCCCCCCACGTCTTACCGCGGCTGTGCTGGAATGGAGTTAGCCGAGGCTTCTTCTTTAAGTTTTGTCACCATCGCACACTACTTGACAAAAGGGTTTTATAAGTAGTATTTCCATTCCTTGTGTTTTTTATATTCTTTTTGAATAACACTTGCCCCCCGTCTTACCACAGCAGCTGCTCGCACAGAGTTAGCTTGGGCTTCTTCTTTAAGTTTTGTCACCATCGCACACTTGACGAAAGGGTTTTACAAGTAGTATTGCCATTCCTTGCATTTGTGACATTCTTCACTCACCCATGCGATATTGTTGGATCAAGCTTTCACCCACTGTCCAAGATTCCCCACTACTGGCTCCCAACAGAGTCTAGGCCGTATCTCAGTCCCAATGTGGCTGGTCATTCGAAAAGATTAGCTAAGCATCATAGGCTTGGTTGGCCTTTGCCCAACCAACTACCTAATACTATGTCGGCTCATCAAACAATGATTTATTATCTTCTCCCATAATTTTATTGCTTGCATTGCTTCGGGATCGAGCCCGAACTATTTGGCAGTTTTCTGCGGGTTACGCACTCATTTGCTACTTTTTTTTCAATTATTCCATAAAACTGGAACATAAAGTACATCCAACTTACATGTGTTAAGAGTTCATTTTGGACCAGGATCCAAATTTTTAGTGAATTTCTGCCATATGAGGTAGGTTGATGATGATTTCTTAGTAAGTTATTAGCTTTTACTAACAACCATAAGCGGAGGCCACTGGCAAGGCAAATCATCTTACATTACGGATACCAAAGATTGTTATTATACAATAATTATTGTATCGCTCATGCAGATCTTCCATCTACCGCGAAAACCAAAGGATTCATTGCTTTTCCTTTTTGGTCAAACTTGTATAAACACAACCTATTTGCACCTATCAGTTCTTGCTATTGTTATCAAAGACAACCCCACCAACTCAATCACACAACAACGCTGTTGTTCCCACGACTATAGTACCAGGAGTTGCTGCTCTATTGAGCGAGAAAGTTTTAAAAAAAACTTATGTCTAGTAGAAACTATTAGCGACATCTCGATGAACCGTATTCCTATTGTGAACCGATGGCCACTTTTTCGATCGAAGGAAATGCCTAATAAATAGTCAAATATTGCACTCTTTAGCTACTGTACTCCAAAAACAAAGTAAGGGCAATCCCCGTATGTCAAGAGCTGCACTACTATGAATCAAAGACTGTCTACTCTAGTTTCTGGCTAGGCGGGTTCAATGGCTTTATACAAATGAGATGTTTTTGACCCATCTGATCCCTTATGCCAAATCAAAGTAACAAAATTTGAATGAAGTAAACGACTCTTCTAGTTTATTTAGTATGGAAGACATTTGAAAAATACCAATTCACGCATGGAATGGGCAGCATCCACTTGTTAGGTAGGGGAAGGGCCTTTTTGAGCAGTTAATTATGTTTGAGTTGAGGTAGAAGCTAAATCAAAAGCATTTTCCGATAGCATGATACGAAACCCAAACAATCCAAGACAAGAGAGCTATCAGCAATAAAGAAGAAGATCCTAAGGTGCATGATCCTCTTAACCTAAAGTAAAAGGTAAGAAGTTAGGATAAAGTGCATTTGCATATGATGTTATTACTTATGCCTTTAAGAGTGCAAAGATTACCTATGTTGCTATCAATCCTTTAAAAGGCTCTTTGGGAGCTACCTGGAAACATGTACTATTTTTGTTGTCTCTAGCAACCTGTTGCAACTAACTTCATGTTCAGGAGGAAGCAAGACAATTATGCCAAGAATGTGGTAAAAAATGTAGAGTTTTCTAGCCAGAAAGAAGCTAATAAGAGGACTAACTATACTAGAAAAAGCTAATAAAAAGGGACTAACCATTTCCTATTCTCATTTTATTGCTTGAAATAATGATTGCAAGCCACAGAGAATACAAAAATTGGTTGATGTAACGGCTAAACAAACCATTTCTTATTCTCATTAAAATGAAATAAAAAAACATGTATAATATTACTGTGATAGTTACGATATGAGGCCTCAATATTGCTAGATACGAAGGAGAGTAAAGTATGGCTAAAAGTAGAAGGAATTGACTTGAAACATTTCATTCTATTCTACGCTAATCCAATCATTCCCATTACAGGCCATACAATATAAAAATGCTTGAAATAATAATTGCAAGCCATATTGCCGAGGCTAAACAAACTTATGAGACTGTACAAGACCATTTCTAATAATCGTTAGGCTCTGGCCTTTTTAATGAGAGTAAGAGAGTTTATTATCTATAGGATGCAACAATAGGAGGCGCTTTCCTTATTAAGCCTAGGTGTGTTTATAAATTAAACAAAACTTAAGCTAAGGAGGATAAGAGAAGTGTTAGCTTTAGGTAAGTACAATAGTCATTACAACTGTTTTTATTGGTTTTTTAGTGGCTTTTCTCCTTATTGGTTTTTGATATAGTCTCTTGAACTAGTGCTTTCCTCGAAACCAATGCATTTAAAAATGATGTATTTACTTTAAAATAAGATTGACTATATGAAAGACATATTTGATATGATTTTATCATTGCTAGAACCTATGCATTTACCATAGATAATATATTTACTGAAACCAAAACCCATGCATTTATAAAAAACATAGCAATTTACCAAAATCATAACCAATATATTTGTCCCATTTAACTCTTATAAACAATTTAATTAGAAGCATCTTTTTTTTATTAAGAAAGAAATATGGTACAATGCATTTATCAAATCCATAACCAATGCATTATATCTTCTTTTTTTTCTTTAAAAACAAATGTCATTTGGTTCTTTCTTATCCCTTTTTCACATTGTTATACAGGTCCATCAAAAACTTATTAGTCAGTACTATGCGATAGAGAAATAGTTCGTTAACATGTTGAACATGATGAAACAGTCCATTAACTTATTTATTGGTAAGATACAAAAACAGTTCCCAGCAATATATAGACCATCATAGCCAATATCAATTTCATTTTTCTAAAAAATTTTCGATTTAGAGTAAAGAAGAAAAAGCAACTCTTTTGAATATATGATCAATTCTTGCTTTTTGCTTGTTTATTCATCAAAATTATACCTTAATATTTTGATCAAATTACTTATAAAACGAATCCATGTTGACTCATTACAATTGCATGTTTCTTTTAGAGTATGGGAGTTTTGCACCTCCCAATATGTGGTCCAAAAAGATGTGTGTTCATTGATGATGAATCACAAGTGGATGGGGACTCCAATACCATTGACGAGATTACTGAGCAAACAGATAGTCACTTATATGTTCATTTATATGTCACTCTTTCTTATTGTTACTCATTGTTGTTTATCATTATATACATAATTGCTTTGCTACTATTGTTTTTTGTTGTTTATTAACATCTATGTTTATAGAGACCAATGTGCACCATGAGGGTGTGGATGATAATGAAAAGATGAGTGGTGATAATGCTCAAGGGGAGGCTGAGGATGGAAAACAACGAAAGCACTCAAGGAACCTGGGCAAGCAATTCTCTCTAGGCTTGATGAAGGATGTACTAAGCCAGTTTTATGTTAAGAAGAGGACGTTGCCTCCTGTCGTGTCTCTTTGTAGATTGGTGTCTCATGAGGTAGTTAGATTTTCCACAGATGATGCTTAGTGGTTGATTCCTTCCTTTGATTCTACTGGTTATCCAGAGACTATGGGACACTTCCTTGTGTCAGTTGCGGGTCCTAGAGGGGAGACCATACCTGTGACAACCGACAATCTAGATGACTGGGGTCCGATTTGGCATCAAAGAAATGAGGAGTTTGAGATGGCTCTAGGGAGAGAATGGCAAGATCTTAGGGGGAAGAAGTTCTTGGTTTGGGATGGAAACCATAGGCTAGAAACATGGTGGAGACACATCAAAGAAAGTAAGTAATCATTTATACTTTGTCCATTATACATGTAGGCATTGAATATATGTATCCTATTCTTATGCTATCCAATTTTCAATTATAGAGTACTTCGACAATGCTCAATTTCATATTTGTGTACGGTGTCAATTCATTGAAGTGCCAACGGAGAAGGAAGTAGAGCTATTATTTGCATTGGATACCACCAATGTGTAAGTATTCTTCCTTAAACTATGCTTTTCATTGTTATATTTATGATTTAATTTACATTCTCATATTTATGATTATGTTTGTTTCCAATAGTATTGCTAGGGCGCATGTAACTCCAAATATTGCTCATGAGGTGTATATGTTCCAAAATTTTGGTCTTGCAAACAAAGAATCCATTCTAGATAGATTGAGTCTAGACATGAGGAAGTGGGCTTAGTTTGAGATGAGTATAGAGGGAAGGAATTATCATGGTGCCACTCCATGGTATAACTCTCCTTGCAGTTTAATACCTCAGCTTGTATGGAAGGTGCTTTTCTATCTCTAGCTCTCTTGTATGGAACGTGTTTTTCGATCTCTAGCTATAATTTTATTTTTATTTTGGCATGATAGGATAAGTTCCATGCCTTTATCTCAAAATAAATTGTGAAGTTTGAGGCTCTTGGTATAGATGAGGCAGAGAAGAAGAAACGATTAGATAAGTCTATAAGAGCGGAAGAAGAGTACCTCAAAGATAGGGATTACAAGTACTTATGCATTGCCAATCCCCAAAATGGGGATGATTTCTTTAAGTTGTTATTTAGCCTAAGGTGGGATGATGCGAACATGCTCAAAATCACAAGAGACAAGTTCTATTTTCTTACAAGTTCAAAAATCTCTCTGGAAAGGTAATTTGTATTTACAAAGCAAGTTGCATGCGTGTTGTGTTTTTTCTTCAATGCTTTCTATTCATGCATGTTGTAAGATCCCCAATACCCTCACTTTGGTGATTACAAGCTCTTTCGGGTTTACATGAAGAAAGAGACATATTGGGCTCATTTGCATTTGGAGACTGCGCTACAGATCCAAAGGATACAAGTAGAAGGTCCACAACTACTGATCTCATTTGAGGAGTTCTTCAAACTTAACTTTAAGAATCATGTCATACAGGTTGACACAACACAATACATCTATGTTACTTTTTTGACATTTTCCTTAATGTATGTGTCAATAATAAGTTTTTGTAAAATGTTTGTAGGCTTTTGTATGTCTCATGGATGGAGTGAAGTTTTTAGACAATGTAGAGAAGATGCCAAAGCTTGTGCATTCATCCAAATGTGTGATTTATAGGTTTATTTTGATTGTTGTGCATGAGGAGTAATCATTTCTTCTCTTATGGTAAGTGCTTTGATCATTATGGAGTCATTTGGATCGAGAATGTTGTGGTGGGTGGATACTATATTGTGTAGAAGAGAAGACATTGGATGTAGCTCTAGAATTCACAAGAGAGTGGATTGATATCCATGATGAGAATACCATATATTCTCCAACATTATGTGAGAGGAACTTGATGGCATGGAAGGCAAATGTTTGTCCTTGGTGGATCGATTACCTTGTGGGAGTTATCCCTAAGCAAGAGAAAGATTTGCATAAGCGTAAGTACTTTAACCCATGTAAAGCATGTTGTTGCTTTTGTAGAATTATTTTTTATGCTCATGCATGAGGGTTTAAAGGTTGAATCATACTTGTAGGTTTCATGGAGGAGGTTCTTGCTTGTGATTCACTTGCCATGCCCATTGTTGTAGAAGAGCAAGCAACTATAGGTATTGAGGGTGCAAAAGGAAGTACTCAAGCCATTGAAGCTTGCAAGGATACTACACAAGCCACCCAAGGTACTCATGATAATGTGCAGGCTACTCAAGCTACCATTGGGGCCACTACTACACCTCTTGCTAGCCCTATTGACAAGAGAGACAAATGGCTTATGAGCCAACCAAGCACCTCCACAAATCCGCTGAGAAAAAATGTGATGCAATCATTTATGGCACCCACCACCTCCTTTGTTGTAGTGTCATCTCTTGGTTGAGAGAGTTGGGAGAGGCGACCCATAACTCGTTGAGTAGGTGAGAAGCTCTTATATTAAGTTGAAATTAATTTGCTTTGTTTGGCACCCATGAAGAAGACTTATATGTATGATAATTAAAAATATATTACTTGAAATAATTATTGCAGGGTTCCAATATCAAACATACATTGATGCTTTGCTAGTAGATGTGACTCAGATTGATAGATTTGCCCTTGATAGGTAAACATGGTGACCATGTTTTGCAAGAACCTCAATTTTCTTGTTGCGTGTAGTATTGCATCATTGTTTACTTAGCATCAATGACTGTGTTGTTTTTTGAATAGCATCAACAAGTTTTTTGCAATACAAAAGACACATCTTTATAGCAAAAATGGCATTCCATGTTGAGAGGTAGCTTGATTGATGTCTGCAAATTTTCCTACGGGCTTGCTTGTGGATGCTCTAGGTCTTGCTTCATTGGGTAAGCTACGTTTTCTCTCATATAAGGCTTACATCAAAATCACTTCCCATATGTTATGACCCTTGTATTTCTTTTAGAGGACATGACTATTCCCAAGTGGAATACGTTCTCAAAGGGTTTGGTTACGGGTTGCATGGATCTTGCTCATTAGTATTTGGCCGACGAGGGATTCTTGGTTAGTATGTGCTTGGCATAGCATATAGGTGAGTTCATTGTGGATGCAGCAAGAGTGGGGCTTGTGCTTCACCACATTTGGAGGCTCATGTGTAATTCCAAGGCTTATTGGCACTCTATTACTAGAGAGGCATTAAGATAACAAAGTTGGATGTTTTAAACCTGTTGTTATGTGTTGAAAACAAGGTTTGATCACTTATTTTGTTTCCACTCATGAATAGGTACTTAATCTTACAATCTGTCTTTGGCATCATGCCGATCATTTTGTACCTTGCTATGATAGAGAGGCCGGGGAAAAGATTTTAGAGAGATTGTTTCTAGCATATCATAGCTACATGTTGGATGATTGTGTCTTTCCCAACAGATATTGATGGTGCCATTCTTAGAGGTGGGGCACAGAGGTCTCATCTTTTTTATCGGTAAGTAGTTTTGTATATTTTTTCTCTTAGGTTTCATTGTATAGTTATTTCATTGTTTCTACTTGCATGGTCGCAAACATATTGTATCGTAATTGGTGATATGGTTAGGTGGTTATTGGCTACATTTACAAAGCGTTATGACTATGTTTTGGATGTGTTTGCAGGGTGTGGTGGTTTGACACGGGCCAGTGCAGAGGAGATGAGACACTACATGTGTCTAGAGCTAGATGACATGCTCTATGGGGAATGCTTATCTACCCTTGTATGTGGACCGGTACTATGCTGAGGGAGAGAGTGTTATCCACCCTTGTATTGTGTTGAGGGAGAGAGGGAATGTTTATCCACCCTTGTATGCAAACTTATTACAATGTTTAGTATGACATTATGCTTTGTGGTTGGTTGTGTTGACACCATATCATTCAACTATATTGTTGGCATGTGACTATATTGGTTTTTCTTTCCCTATCATTACTTTAGCTAAGGTATCACATGCATTAGGATATTTGATTTGGTTGGTTATGTTGAGAATATTCCACGTTTGTCTTGTTTTCTTAATGTGTATACATGTAATTACAAATTTTCATACTGTTTTAGTAATAATAAAGAATCATAAATTTATTTTTATGTCATTTCATATCTATAGTTTGTATGACTATGAATTAGTAATGATTCTATGAATGTATGTTGCATGAAAAACCTTGAAAAAACGAGATTGATTGCAAAAGAACGAAAATGAAAGCTTGCAAAAATAAAATCTCTGCTTTGGCAAACCCAAGGCTAGGAATTTATATCTCCACCTTGAGATGAGGAAGGCAATATACTTGTAAAAAAAATCAGAGAAGTATGAAGCATGGAAAAAGTTACACCTTGTTGTTTTTTATTTGAGCAATGGGGGATGAATGAGGATTGCAAAGGTAGGAGTGTGGATACACCTAGATAGATTAGTAGCTCTCTTACAAAAGTTGAGGTTTAGGGATGGTGATGCCAATACATTTAAAGAGGTAGTTGCTAAATTTCATAAGTCCTTGGTGGAGGCATGGACTACAAATAGTATAACGCACTACATGGTCAGTATTGTCACCATTACAAAAAACTATCATCATTTTGAATTAGTTTGTGTTTCTAATCTCTCTTCTTGTGTAGGATATACTTGAAGCACATGGTCCATACTTTGCAGATCAAGGAAGTTTGGCAATATGGTCAACTCAAGGCATGGGATGATCTCATTGGCAAGCTTGCTGTGCTTTTCAAAAGTCAATTCTATGAGGCAATTATTACAATGGTGGTATAAGAGATTAGAGATACAATACGAGAAAAAAGAAAAGAAGTCCAAAACCTCTCAAGAAGAATTTATAAGTAGGGCAATATATGAAGTGACAAAAGTAAGATATGAAAACAACATAGCTAGACAACACCACGCAGAATGGTTAGAAACCCAAGAGAGAGATGGCAAGAAATGGAGACCTAAATAAAGATAATACTTTTGATGCATTTAGAGTCCACGAGAGAGCATAGGTACTCAGGATATGACACATCAATACTCCTATATTTAACATGAGATGTCTTGCAAATTTTGTTTAAAATTTCAAAGGTTTGTCACTATGTTTTTCATAGTTGATTTCAAACTATTTTTTTAAATTGTGAAAAGTCGATTTCAAAATCCTAAGACAAAGATATGAAAATTCCAAACCTTGGAACATTCACTAACCTAGATAGAGAGTGGCATGAGAGGGTGGTAGGAGACAGAGAGAGGCCGGGATGGGGTGGAGAAATGAATTGAAATGATAATTTTAAAGTTCATTTACACCACAGTAAGTTTAAAAGTTTTGTACTTAAGTCAAGTCTCTCCTTTCATTTTTTCCCATTACTCTTCACTCTACCCTCCACCTTTCTATCCTTCATCATCACAACCATGGGGCGTTCCAAGCTTCTTATCAAGAAGGTGCTTGCAAGAGCAAGAGCTCAACAATCTTCCAAATCTAGTGAGTAAAATATGAGTGACAAAAGTCCCTTGGTTACCAAAAATAGTGGCCCTACTGTAGCTAATAATGGTGGCACTACTGTGTCCAACAATGGTGGCCCTAGTGTGGTCGATAATGATGGTTTTCCAATGTCCATAAATGGTGGTCCACATGCTCCAATTGCTCCACCTCCCACTACTACTCTAGCTAGTAATACATGTCCTCCAACACATAAGAAGCAAAGATGGAGACCAGGCGCATCTGCACTACGTGAGATAAGGAAATTCTAGAACAGTGCCAACTTGATTATTCCTAAGGCACCATTGTCTAGGTTGGTGCGAGAAATACTATAAAATCTATAGTTAGGGCATCATCATAAGTTTTTTTCAAGGAACCATGCAAGGAATGTGGGGCGATGGTCAAGCCAAGCCTTGCTTGCTCTCCAAGAAGTAGCTAAAAGTTACTTGATTGATCTAATGGTGGGTGATTGTCAAATTTTAGCCATTCATGCCTGACGTATCACTATTAAGCCCATAGATATGGTTCTTGTTCGTAGGATCTGCAACAACAAGGATGCATTTAATCTTAATGTCAACAATATGCTTTGAGAAGCTACCTTGTAATTGGATCTATATTTTTAGCTCAAGTTTGGTTGTGGATTGTAAGGAGCTTAGTTTTGGGTTATCTTTCCAGTAGACCTTCAAGTATTTGATAGCAATGGCCTATAAAAAGGAGCTAAAATTTTCCTAGCTCTAGTTGTACTTGGTACAATGCAACTATCTACCATGTATTTTATGGTTTCGTAATGCCAAATCTGATATTTGATATTCTATTTTGTCATGATTTGCATTGTGTGTATTTCCAAGTTTCTAATTTGAGAGTATTTTTGTTTAAATTCAATGAGCAATCATGCACACATTAGTGATTAGTTGTACATGGGCCGATGCACTATATCTTTACTGTATTTAGCGGTTTGGCAACACTATATCCGATATGCGATATTCCATTTGACCCATGACTTATTTTTTGTGAATTTTTAAGTTTCCAATATTTCACATAGTTTGCTTAACAACACATTTAATATGCAATTGCACACACTCGGTGTGGTGATGAGTTTTTCTGTTATTAGTGAAATATTATCTAGTTAATGCATTTTCAAAAAATGATTGAACCATCAACTTTATAAATCGAAATATGGTGAAACTTCACCCACATACTGGGCATCATAAAAACTCATGGATACTAAAAAATTGGTCCCATCAGAAGTCTTTGGGACACCTGTCTAGAGACTCGAGCCTGAGACGACACGAGCCTTCAAATAGGTGTCCTGGAGACTTCTAATGAAGCAAAAAAAAAAAAGGGTAGTTGATGTATCCTAGAGGAGTCCACATGTAAAGTAAAATCGGATCACTGGTCATATTTTTCCAAAGCTTGGATACATTAATTTAGGTTTAAAAGATCTTTAAAAGTTTTGCTATAAGTTTAAAGTTTCACCTCATTTTACACATTTCACTTTTGAGTTTTGAGTTTTCTCTTGTAGAAGAGACATGGTACACACTAAGCAAGCAGCCCGGAGACAACCCCCCTAGAAATCCTATGCACAGGCCACCTTCCCCAGCTCCACCACCACCACCACGCTAGCATCTCATAAGCGTCGATGGAAGCCAGACACAATGGCTCTTCATGAGATCCACCATTACCAGAAGACCACACATCACCTAATACCAAAGGCTCCATTCCAAAGCTAGTGCGTGAGATTATGGACGACACACTGATTAAGAACAACACGAGGCACTTCCTAGATGGATCATGCTTGCAACAACCCAATCATTGGACTGCTCAAGCCCTCCTTGCACTACAGGAAGCTATCCAAGCTTATCTCATCGACTTGTTCGAAGACTCAGTCTATGCAGTAGTACATGCAAGGAGAGTCACCATCACCGATAGGGATTTGCGGATAGTGAGGCTCTTCTGGCAATGGAAGGATAGTCCTCGCGGAGATCAACAATGATAGGGGTGTACTACCAAAACATATACAGAATGTAGCTTCCAAAGAGATTTTTTAAAACCCTGGTTGTAATGGATCCCATGTAAAATGTTATAAATATGAATATAAAATTTTTGGCGCATCTTACTTTTTTTGATTCACTTGTTATTTGTTTTATTTATGTCTTTGAGTTATCATTACATGTGTTCGAACGAATACATGTTATGCATGAAATTGATAAAGCACTATGTATTAAATTTAGGGTACGAATCATGTTGCATGTAAATCTGATAAATAAATGTAACATTCAAGTAAAAAACAATAATAAACGACATGTATGAAAAACTAAGTTGCACACAAATCCAACAAATATCAGTTTTTATTACTTCAAGAGAAGATAAAAAATTACATTATATTGATGATGAGATATCATTTGGCACTAAGTACATCTACTCTCTCGTAGGCTTCTTTGAGCTACACTCCCCATGGTCAAAGCTATTCTTGATCATAGGCAGCAACACATTTTGCCCTAGTAGTTCCTACCTAATGACATTGGGGTCTTGAACACCAGCAACCATTGGTGATGAAATATCATTTGGCATTAAGTACATCTACTCTCTCCTAGGCTTCTTTGAGCTACACTCCCCATGGTCAGAGCTATTCTTGATCATAGGCAGCAACACATTTTGCAGGAAAGTCACTTGAGAAAACATTAAAACACACAAATGCAAAAGGAAAAATAGCTAAGATGGCAGGCCGCACATGATTGTCTTGTCTAAACACAAGTGAGATGTGAAAACGGCAGGCCACTTAAGAAAATGTCAAAGCACACACATGCAAAATGAATCAAAAATTAATTCGAGGAAATCCATGAGTTAGAATAGAGGGCAAGAAAAATGAAAAATGGTGGACTAGAAGCGTTTAATAGGGCTGATGGGTGAAAATGTGGTTCTCATGCAAAAAAAACGCATTCCCATGGAAGCATGTCTAATTCACAAATTAGAATCCTCCAAAAATTAATAGTGTATGAATTGTTGCATGGAACAGAGGGTTCTAAAGGGGAAAATCATCCAGGTCGAAGGGATGAACGTGATTGTGACATCAAATTTTAGTTCTAGTGAACTTAGGATGTATTGACTTGAAAAATGCACAAAATAGAAAAAGGAAAAAAGGAAAGGAAAAAACCCTCGAGTTTAGGGTGTGGTCATGAATGGGTGGAACAAGGATCCCAAGAGGGTCTAGAAAAGAAACATTCTCAATCTTTCAAGTGTAAAGGATTTTTGCATGGGTTTATGCAAGATTGAGCGGGCAAGGACACGTCCCCATACTTATAATTTTATCTAATCAAGTGATGACAACCAATAGGTCCTATGCATTGATACACGATTGGGCCTTGATGTCCCTACACTTTGTTGAGATATCGAGCTCCACTCGTGATATGCCAGGGTGAATGTTGTGCATTTATGTCACCGACTTGTTAGTTGTAGATGCGGTTGGTACACCGCCCATGAATAATAGCTAGATGACAGCTATCCTTATCTACTCTAGTTCGTGGCTCAGTTAGTATGCCACCTTAGTTAGTTGAGTTTGGTTTGAGACCCATATATAGGGTTCTTCTATTTCTATGTACTTGAGTTCTTTTGGCTTACACAACTAAGAAGAGGAAAATTGTTTTCAGCCTCCACCTGTGTGTGTATTCCCCCATTGTGCAAGCAAGAAAGCTACAAGTGAGACTCCTTCCTTCTCTCCCATAATCGTGACATGGTATCAGAGCCTTGTTCGTGGTAAGGAGCTCAAGAAAGCAAACCAAGTTCGCGGTGTTCTGGTAAGAGGACCAGTGTTGCTTTCATTTTTATGTTTTGGGAGCAAGTCTCTGCAGGTAGCACAGCCGGAAAGTGCAAGAGTGCATTGTCTCAGATTAAGAGACCCTTCACGGTGTAGCAAGAGAGCAGTATATGTTGCGGGCACGGGGCTTTAGCGCTCAGTTGCCCTGTTTTTTTGATTTGAGGCCATTTCGGTGCCTGTTTTGGAGGCGAAAGTTTTTCGCACGCACTCAAGAAAAGGCCCTGTTTTTGCTTACTATAGAAATTGCATCGTATGCCTGTGCACAGAGACATTGGGAGTTACAGAATCATCCTTGTTGCCTGTTGATGCAAAATCGTCACTAGGAAGTGACTGTATGGTCAAATACCACTTTCGTCAGTTTTGCAAATTTGCCCTTGTGAGGCTGAAGCTGTGTTTTTTGCGGTGACAGAATTTTTTGCAGTGTTCTATAATGGCATCTGATTCTCTTTCACAAATTGTCATTGAAAAGCTTGACAAGAACAACTTCCAAGCATGGAAGTTTAGAATGACGAATTTCCTTATGGGAAAAGGATATTGGGAATTCGTTGCAAGAAATAAAGAAGAACCAGTTCTTCCTGATGTTCCTAATCAACAGAAAATGCAGGCATTTAAAGGATGGCATGAGAGAGCTAAGAAAAGTTATGTACTGGCTATCTATCAGTATTTCAGACTTTATGATTGTGCATATTCAGGATACAAGTACGCCAAAGGAGGCATGGGATACTTTGTCAAAAATGTATAGTACAAATATGCAAGCCAGGAAAATGCAGCTCAAACAAGATTTGCACAATGTGCAAAGAGAAAGTATGAGCATCAATGACTACCACATGAAGGTGAAGAAGATTGTAGATGCACTTGCTTCCATTGGGTCGCCAGTGGAAGATGATGACTTAGTTTCTGTGACCTTGAATGGTCTAGGAAAGGATTATGCACAGTTCCGAACATCCATTTCCGTCCGTGAAAGATTTCCTGATTTTGAGGAATTGATTGCTCTTCTAATTTCTGAGGAGCAAAGAAATGGTGGTACATCTTCTTCAGGAGGAACTTCAAAAGAAAGTGTATTCTACTCAAATGCTGGAAGAGGTAGAGGCAGTGGTAGAGGAGGCCAATCTGGAGGCCGTGGTAGAAATCAGAATATGCAGCAAACTCAAGAAAACCAGTCCTATGGAGGAGGACGTGGTAACTCTAGAGGCAGGGGGAGCCAAAGACGTCGTGGTGGATGGCAAAGACGGCAAAATGCAAACAGTAATGTTGAATGCTACTACTGTGGTAAAATGGGTCATATGGCTAAAGACTGCTATAAAAAGCAGAATGACATCATGAATAGAAAATTGCAACAAGGGAATTATGCATCTTCTAGTAGACAGGGTGATGATAGAAATGAGCATTTGTTTATGGTGCAGCACATGAACAATTCTATGACAAGTGCAGAAGAAAGCAATGAAGTGTGGTATGTTGACTCAGGTGCGTCAAACCACATGACAGGTCATGCAGAATGGATGGAGGATGCAAGGAAAATGGAAAAACTAGGATTTGTGGAGACTGGTGATGATACTGCACATCCTATTGTGCAGATTGGAAAAATTGCTTTGTCTATGCAGGATGGGAAAAAGAAATACCTATCGGATGTATTTCATGTCCCGAATATCACCAAGAACCTAGTTTCTGTTGGTCAAATGGTTGAGCAGGGCTTGTAGGTCAGATTTAATCCTCATGGATGCTTTGTTGAGGATATGAAAAATAAAGGTCGCTTGATAGAAAAAGGAAAGAAGAAGGGCAGAATGTTTACATTGGATGTAGACATGCCTGAATTGAGTGCATCAATGTTTGCACATGGGACTGATGTAGTTGCAGATATTGATATCTGGCATAAACACATTGGTCATGTTAATGTACAACGACTTAAATCAATGTAGGCCCAAAATATTGCTGCAGGATTGCCTAAATTCAAGGTTGCACAAATACATAACGTATGTGAAGCCTGTCAATTTGGAAAACAGGCAAGGAAACCATTTCCTAGACATGTTCATTAGAGTAAGAAACCATTGGAATTAATCCACTCTGATGTGTGGACTACTAAAGCTGCATCTATTGGAGATTGTCATTATTTTGTCACTTTTATTGATGACTATAGCAGTAAAGTTTGGGTGTATTTTATGAAAAAGAAAAGTGAAGTGTTTGGGCATGTCAAAACTCTTAAAGCTATGGTTGAAAAAGAAATAGACCTGCAAATAAAATGCCTAAGGTCAGATGGAGGGGGAGAGTACCTCTCAAATGAGTTTGCAAGGTTCCTGCAGAAGCATGGCATAAAGCAGCAATATTCATGCAGTCACACCCCACAACAAAATGGAATTGCAGAAAGGAAAAACATGCATATTGGAGAGGTATCTCATGCCATGCTCAGCGAAAAAGACCTGCCAGATTTTTATTGGGCTGAAGCAGTTGCTACAGCAGTCTACATAATGAACATGACTCCCACTGCAGCAATACATGGCATGACTCCAGAGGAGAGGTATACTGGTAGGAAACCAGATATTTCTCATTTGAAAACTTTTGGTTGCATTGCCTATGTTCATGTGCCAGATGAGTTGAGATCCAAGTTGGATCCAAAAGCTGAGACGTGCATCTTTATTGGTTTCTCTCTGCAGGGGCAGAAAGGGTATAGATGCTATAACCCTTCTACTTGTAAGTTTACAGTGAGCAGAGATGTTTTTTATGAGATGAGTAGCTGGTATAAACCAGTAAATGTGATTAATAATGTAGATGCACAAAATGGTAATGCTGCACAGAATTCACAGCAGCAGTCACAATATATTAGTGGACTTGGAGTGTCCCCTAGCAGTGGTTCACATTCTTCGCCATGGACAGGCAGATTGAGATTAGAAGAATCTTCTCAAAGCAATGCAGATAGTGGTATGCAGGTATCACGAAAAGGAAAAGAGAAGGTAGATCAGCCCATGTTTGATGTGAATGCAGGTCACTCTTATGTGGATGGTGAATCCAGTGGCTCAAAACAGAGCATTGATGATGAGTTGGGTATTCCTTATGTTGTTACACCTAGAGTAAGGAAGACCAGGGATGTTTTGAGAGCATTTGAAAGTGAGCCTACTTTGCGCAAGTCTACCAGAGCTAGTTATCCTGTGGATAGGTTGAAATATGATGGATTTATAGCCATTCACTATGCCTATATAGTCAAAGTGATATAGGAACCAGAACCCACTTCTTTTGAGCAAGCCATGGGAAAAGAAAAATGGGAGAAAGCCATGGATGAAGAAATGGATGCTTTGGAAGCAAATGCTACATGGGAATTGGTACCTTTTCCTAAAGATAAGAATGCAATTGGTTGTAAGTGGGCTTATAAGGTGAAGCACAATGCAGATGGTTCTGTGAATAGATACAAGGCAAGATTAGTAGTCAAGGGGTATGCACAAACATATGGCATTGATTATGAAGAAACATTCAGTTTAGTTGCAAGGATGGCAACCGTAAGAGCAGTCATTGCTATGGCTACATCAAAGGGATGGTCTTTACATCAAATGGATGTAAAGAATGCCTTCTTGCATGGTGATTTGCAAGAAGAGGTCTATATGGAGCATCCACCAGGTTATGTGCATGCTGTTCATCCTAAGTTTGTTTGCAGGTTGAAGAAAGCCTTGTATGGCTTGAAACAAGCACCTAGAGCATGGTCTAACAAGATAGGACAATATCTTGTCACTATTGGCTTTCAAATTTCCAAGGCAGATTTCTCACTTTATGTGAGAAAAACAGAGAAAGATATTATGCTACTTGTCATTTATGTTGATGATTTGATTATGACAGGTGATAGTGATGAAGATATCCTTCATGTGAAAATGCTATTGAAGCAGAAGTTTGAGATGAAGGATTTGGGAGAGCTGCGTTATTTCTTGGGCATTGAGGTGATTAGATCACCAAGTGGGATATGGCTCTTGCAGAGGCAGTATGGATTGGACATGCTGTCCAAATATGGGATGACAGGCTGTAAGCCTATTCAGCTCCTTTGGAGCAGAATGTGAAGCTGAGCGCAGATGCGGGTGAGCTTCACGAAGACCCTACTATGTATAGACGCATAGTAGGAAGTTTGATTTATATGACTATTACCAGGCAAGATTTGAGCTATGTTGTTGGATTGGTAAGTCAGTTTATGCAAGCTCCAAGGAAACTACATTTGGATGCGGCTAGACGCATACTCAGGTATGTGAAGTCCACATGGCAGTATGGACTATTTTATGAGACTGGGGTTCAGATACAGTTGCATAGATACACTGATGCTGATTGGGCTAGTAGTATTTCTGATAGACAATCTACCAGTGGATATGTGTTCTCTTTTGGGAGTGCTATAGTCACTTGGAGCAGCAAGAAATGGCCTACAGTTGCCTTGTCGAGCACAGAGGCTGAGTACAGGGGTGCAGTAATGGCTGCATGTGAGGTAGCTTGGTTACATAAGCTACTTTATGATATGCATCAGCCTACAGATGGGCCAGTTGTCATTTATTGTGACAACATGAGTAGTATACACTTGGCAAATAACCCAGTCTATCATGCTAGAACAAAGCACATTGAGGTGCATTATCACTATGTGCGAGAGAAAGTTCTACTAGGTCTTATTGATCTAGTTTATGTCGGCACAGAGGATCAGCTAGCTGACATATTTACGAAGGCATTGGGTGCAGAGAAGCTACGTAAGTTCAGAGACCTGCTTGGTGTGCAGAAATTGGGATTGAGCTCGAGGGGGAGTGTTGAGATATCGAGCTCCACTCGTGATATGCCAGGGTGACCGTTGTGCATTTATGTCACCGACTTGTTAGTTGTAGATGCGGTTGGTACACCGCCCATGAATAATAGCTAGATGATAGCTATCCTTATCTACTCTAGTTCATGGCTCAGTTAGTATGCCACCTTAGTTAGTTGAGTTTGGTTTGAGACCCATATATAGGGTTCTTCTATTTCTATGTAGTTGAGTTCTTTTGGCTTACACAACTAAGGGTATTTGACCACACAGTCACTTCTTAGTGACGATTTTGTATCAACAGGCAACAAGGATGATTTTGTAACTCCCAATGTCTCTGCGCACAGGCATATGATGCAATTTCTACAGTAACTTTTCACCGACCTGTAGAACAGTGGTCGCATAGCATAAAACTGGGCCTTTTCCTGAGTGCGTACAGAAAACTTCCGCCTCCAAAACAGGCCTTGAAATGGCCTCAAATAAAAAAAACAGAGCAACCGAGGGCTACAGCCTCTGCCCGCAGCATATACTGCCCTCTTGCTACACCACGAAGGGCGTCTCAATCTGAGACAATGCACTCTTGCACTTTCCGGTTGTGCTACCTGCTGCAGAGACTTGCTCCCAAAACAGAAAAATGAAAGCAACACTGGTCCTCTTACCAGAACACCGCAAACTTGGTTTTCTTTCTTGAGCTCCTTACCACGAACAAGGCTCTGATACCATGTCAATATTGTGGGACAGAAGGAAGGAGTCTCACTTGTAGCTTTCTTGCTTGCACAATGGGGGAATACACACAAAGGTGGAGGTTGAAAAACAGTTTTTCTCTTCTTAGTTGTGTAAGCCAGAAAGAACTCTAGTACATAGAAATAGAAGAACCCTATATATGGGTCTCAAACCAAACTCAACTAAATAAGGTGGCATACTAACTGAGCCACGAACTAGAGTAGATAAGGATAGCTGTCATCTAGCTATTATTCATGGGCGGTGTACCAACCGCATCTGCAACTGACAAGTCGGTGACATAAATGCACAACAGTCACCCTGGCATATCACGAATGGAGCTCGATATCTCAACAAAGAGTTTATGTACTTAAGTCCTCTAGAGAATGCCTAGAAGCATATATCTCTAGAACGGAATCCATACTAAAGACAGACCAACCATAATTTGAATAAAGATATTCAGAAAAGAATTTTTCTTAGAGACCTACAATCAAAAGTTTGTAAGTTTGTGGAGCTGAGAAGACCAATCAACTTGTAAGCTACAATGGAAGGTACAAGATTGTATAGTGAAGTTGAAGCAAGCTGGTTATCTATGACCTTTGGAAGAGAATTCATACCTTCTCCAATTCCAAGAATGGTATACCCACCAAATGCTATCCCCGGGACTATTTCCTATCCCTATTCTAAGAAGTAAATAGTATCATAGTATAGTGCACCGAATCCACAATGGCCACAGATAATACCTCAAATGATGGTTCAACCACAACAACAGTGGCCTCAAACTATTTTCCCAATGGTAAATCAATGACAATAGTGGAACCCTACCAATTGGAACTAGTAACAATCAACACGCCTAATATGAGCTTAAAACCAGAATCAAAATATAGAACCCTTTGTATCAACCCAACCAGTCTAAGCGATGATTACAAAGACTTCTCAAAACCCTACTCCAAGAGCTCTAGGAGGAGAAAACTTGAAGGACTACTTGCCCAATTTAGTTGCAAGTATCAAGAAAGAGATGATAGTGGATGCGATCATAAAATAACTACATATATTGGAAGTGAATACTGCCAGTATAATACCCAATAGTGCAAGAGCAAGAAGAGATGTGATATGATCCAATACCTAGTGTGAAAAGTGCCATCATCTGGAACATTTAGTCACTGATAAATGCATCCGAAAGCCAACTATCCCTGGAGCATTCTACTCTTATTGCCTAAGAAAGAACCACATAGAGGATATTTTCTCTTTGAAGGAGATTCATGAAAGGAGAAAGAAAGACAAGGAAGCAAGATTCAATCTACTCAAATCCAAGGTGACAATCTAAGATATCAGATCAAAGGCTAGAGAGTTTGGCTCTAATTTTGGTCCAAGGAGGTTCCATGTCCAAAGTTAGAGAGAAAGAGAGTCTGATGGTGGATAGAGATCAGAAGTAGAATGCTACAAATGTGGAGAAAAGGGTCATATCTCCCCAAATTGGCCAAACCCTAGAATATATATGGACTACAAACCCTAATGGAGTCAATGCAAAGGAGAAGGCCATACTACTAGAGATTGTCCCAATATAGCCCTTGCCAAGGCTAATGCCATAAACAACCAACAAAAGAATCATGAGCCTACCTCCAATCTGGTAGAATTAAAAGTAGCTATAATAATATGATCTAAGAAAAGAAAACCTCTATTTTCAAAATGTGGGAGCTTTCGCTCAACCGCCAAGACCCACGGACTGCTTATTGATCAAGCATTCCAAGCAAGCCCTCATAGCTATCTCTCACCTAGCCGTCACACCGCCGATCCTATGAATGCAGTGAACTTACCTTGATGCTCGATCGAGTGCCCTCCTCTCTCTCACACACTTAGGTAGCTCCACGATTCTTGATGCTAGCTCAAGCATCCTCAAGCCTCCTCCTTCTCCAAGCTTCATCCTCCATAGCCGCGCGCGCAAGAGAAGAGAAGGAAGAAGAAGAGGAGAAGGGAGGAGGAGATGGTAGAGAGCTTCACCCTCTTGATTCCTCACTCTCTCACGTGCTCACTCCCTCAATCTCTCACACTCCCTCTCTCAAGAGCACACACAAGCAAGAAGAAGAAAAGAAGAAGAAAGGAAGAGAGAAGACTAGTTTGCCACACCAAAGAATGAGCTCGTCATTCACTTTTCCACTTTTTATACAAAACCCTACTTTCCTTTTTGGGCGGTCATTCCCTTTTTCCTTCTTTTACATGGCCGGTCATAGCCCAGGCCCTGTTTCCCATTGTTCTTTTCTCTTCCTTGCTTTCTTTCCACTACCCTTTTGTCTTTACAAATAGCACGGGTGAGAGCTCGGCACTCTTTTACAAGATTTTAGAGTGCGCTTTTTGTGCGCCTTTCCCTTTTTATGGTTGCCTTAGTCTTTAACAGTTGTCCTTGCGCTTTTTGGGCTTTTCTCCTTCTTTCCCTCCCGTCGGCTACCTTCTTATCTCCTTTGCCTTGCGTCTTCTCTGCCTTCTTTCACTCTTGTCGTGTTTGAGGTTAACATTGCCCCCCTCCTAGACGAGTGCCAGTCCCATGGCACTTACTGGAGGAGGGAGCAAGTGGTGGTAGGCGCTGAGGACTTCGGGGTGACCGGGGCTTGGGGTTTGCAGTGGCGACTGGGTATGCGGGGGTTGGTTGGTTGTCGCGTTGGTTGAGTTTGTCAGCTCGCTGGATGCCGGGTGGGCAATTAGCATGGGAGGTTGATGAAGAATGCATGCCACTTGGGTCGTGGTTGTCGATACCTGCAATTGAAAACCCTGTCAGGTGGTCTCTCCCTAGGGGGGGTGCTAGTCTCTGTATTGTGCGCAAGACTTAGTTTGGGAGACAGGTCGAACTCTGAGCAAGCTGAGAGTGTTGTCCTGCACTTGAGGACCCAAACTGTGAATTAATTCTATGTAGGTATTATATGAGTGTCGTGCGTGTGCATACTTAATTATTACGTAGTTAGGCGACTGGGCGACGAGGGCTGCGTGGAGCAGGAGGGTGGTAATGGGGAGATAAGTGCACCTCAGTTTTTTTTTTTTTTTTTTTGCCATGGTTACATGGGAGCAGCAATACAAGGGATAATGGGAGTTCACCCCTCATCATCCGAATTAGGGGGGAGTGTGGGTGGAGGCCGGGGGGCCTTGTTGAGGAACTTCCGGCTTAGCAAGTAGCCTTTAGTATGGAGGCGGGTTTTAAGGGTGGTGGTGGAGAGGAAGGGGTGATTGCACTGTGTGAACTTGCTGTCGTTCATGTCCTCCAGCAGTGCAACACAAAAAGATGGCAAAAGGGCAGCACGCATCATGAAATGGGTCATGGTGGTGCTATCTATGGCGTTGGGATCAAAGTAAAGGGGCGGAAGATGGCACTCTTGGGGCGCAGGTTCGTGGTGTACTAGTATTCTAATTAATCTGAGGTAGTTACAGGTGGTGATGAAGGCTGGGTCAGGACAAGAAGAGAATTCAGTAAGGAATTTATTTATGGAGCTGTACAAATCGGGTAGGGTGAAGAGAAGGGCGCTCCTATGGGACGTGGAGTTGGCATTGTAAATAATGGGAAAGTCAAACCTGCCGTGGATGGACGGGTTAAAATCCACGCCTACCCTTCGAGGAAACGGCATATAGGTGGGGTCGTTCCTTTCCGAAGGGAGGGTGTTGCAAAACGCCATCCACGCCTCCAGGTTGACGTAAAAAATGCGCTGCCTCTAGGTAGGTTGGGAACTATATCCTTCCACGGTGCGGGGTACCTAGAGGACTTTGTCCTGCCAAAATTCGCGGTCCTCGGTCCCCCAAGCAATTGGGTGGGCCTCACGCTCTTCTAACCATCTAGCTTTGAGCCGGGGCCCCATGGCGATGACGTCCTCCACCAAGTGAATGGGCAGCACCCTATTCAGAGCGGTGGGCCATTCGAAGCATAGGTCGAAGGGACCCGGCTATACTCCTGCTGCTCCCAGATGATCATCTCCGCACGGTACTCAGCGGGTGAGTCTTGGGTGCGCAGTGGGAATGGGACGGGCTGTTTCAGGGCGGGTCTGGCCTTGAGTTTTCTTCTTGCCTTCTCCACTAGTTCCTTCCTTCGAGTGGTGTGGGCCGCTCTTCGTTCGGCGGTTGCATCATGGGGTGGCACTTCGGTTTGTTGGGGTTGAGGGGGTGGCGGGGCATATTCCTCGTCCTGAGGCCCTAGTTCAAGCTCGTGCTCACCCCCTTCCGCTTGCTCCTCCTCCTGTGTTTTTTCTTCCGTGAACCCCAGATCATCCATTTCCTGTGTTGTGAGTCCTGCTTGTGCCAGGCATTTCCTTTGTTCCTCCAGGCTCTGCGGAGGACCTCCCAGTTGCAGTGGTACGTGCAGGCTTGCCATAAGGGCCTGGCGCGCAGTGGTTAGCTTTTTCTGCAACTGATCATTGGTCTCTCCTGTTTCTGAGTGGGTGGTGTGGAGTAGCGTGCTGATGAAAGTGTGCTGCTGAGCCATCATAGCAAGTTGAGCTGCCTCTGCTTGGTTTTCCGCCATCACTTTGTCACCTTCAGCCTTGGCCAGCCGGCGCGCTAGGCCTCGCACTCTCTGCTCGTTGTGAATTGCCCACTCCTTTGCCCCCTTTTCCATGTCCTCCAGGCTCTCTCCTTGTCGGAGGGTCATTGCCCTGAGCTGCTGTTGTTGGGCTTCGAGCTCCTGGTGCAAACGGGACTGCTCTCGTTGTTGTTCTGCAATCTGCTCGTTGAGTTGGTCCCGCGTCGCCTGTAACCGGTGCACCTATTCTGCCCGCAATTGATCCAGCTCTGCAACGTCTTCTCTGATTTTCTCGAGTTGGCTCTGTGCTTCCAAGTTAGTTGCAGATAGCTGGTCATTTCTGCGCTGAAGGTGGGCATTTGTCTCCCTTTCTGTGGTGAGACGGTCCATCAGAATTTTCCTTCGTCCTTCCCAAGTAGCATCGCGTTCCTTCAGGGCTTTCAGCTCCTCCACGTCCTTGGTGCTGGCTTCCTCCTTAAGCGCAGCAATTTCTTTTTGATATTCTGTTATTTGTCTTACTCTGTCTAGTTGGAGGACCGCTTGCGATTCACGCTCCGCTGCCAGCTCTTCCACTGCCACCCGCCTTTCCCGCCTGGCTGTTTGCAACTGCGCGAGCAGCTCCTTTACATAATCATCATAGTGGCCAGCTGGGGGTGGAGAGTGGGGCCGGATTGTAGTAGTGGCGGTCTCCTCCACCTTTTGTCTTTTCTCGTCTGGCTCCTGCTCTAGCTCGGTCGTTGCTGCCCTTTTGGCCCCTGAGACTGGGGTGGCCTTGGCTACGTCCCTTGCTAATTCTCGTTCTACCAAGAATTGTAGCCAGGTAACTATATTGCTTTCATCTACCTTTGCGATGTGCACCAGGGTGGTCGTGTCAGGGGGCGTCATCTTGAGGGGAGTGGCTTGTGCGGCTGGTGCGGGGGAAGGGGAGGAGGGTCTGATCGGTTCTTTTCCCTTCCCTTCTGTAGGAGGCGGCGGCACGGGTTCCGGTGCACCAGTGCTGGGGCCTGGCGCTTCAGAGTCGGGTTGGTATGCCCTGCCCGCTCCTTCTATTTTTTTCCTACGCTGTTCCTCAATGGAGCGACGCGTTGCCAGCTCCAATTCTTCTTCTTCTCTCCTCCTCAGCTCTTCCTCAGCTCTTTTTCTTCTTTCCTCTTCTTCTCTCACCGACTCTCTTCGGGCCCATTCGAGCTCCTCCCGCTCTTTCCTCCTTCACTCCTCCTCTCTCTTTCCATGCAGGACTTTGGTTCGTTGCTCCGCTTCCCTTTCTGGTGCCGCCTGGCGCTCCTCCTCCTTGTCGGTGTTCGTCTCTGTTTCATCCGACTGTTCGTCCGACCGGGGCTGGGATTGCGACGGCGATTCGCCTCCTTTTCCGCCGCCTCCCTGTTTGTCCTCTTCAGTACGTCCCTGCCCTATTGCCTCGTGGAGGATTGCAGTGAGGATGCCTCCAAACCCTATGGTGGAGGCCTTGGAGGACGAGGCCTTGCGGGTCGATCGAGGCGAGAGGGATTCTCCTGCCCCGGCCCTTCCTACCGTTGCCAGGGCCTTTGCTGAGGCCTCGATTGTCCTTCTCACGAAGCCATTGAGGTTTACCTCATCCAGTGCCTGAGCTGCGATGCTTTCGAGTAAGGGCACATTTATCCTGGACATGATGCTATTGTAGCGTTGGCTAGAAAATAGGGCATGCATCATTTTTGCCTGCAACTGGATCTCTGGATCAGGGATGTCTGCCAAGTTGACCCCGTCGTTGGTGTGGACTTTCACCTTGTCCATTCCCAACATGGCGTAGACATCCCTTTTCGGCTTCTTCTCCACCTTGTTTGGAAGTTCCAGAGCTCGTTCTACCAGTTCCGGGTCGTCCCGTACTGTGATGGTGCCTCTGTTTTTGTTGAAGATGCGTAGGAACTCTGTGCACAGGGCATAGTCTATTCTCCGGCCTACTGCTTCCAGGTACCGTTGCAAGTGGCATTGCTCCATGATTCGTCGCACTGCTGGCTCCTCAATAACTACATCCTCCAAATTGAATATATGGCGGAACTTCAGCTGATTGAATGCTCTGGTTTCCACCGTGAGGCCGTACCGCGCCTATTCCTCCTCCGAAAAAGGGAGTTTGCTCACCTTGTCTTGGCCTGCCATGGTCACTACCTGTACATCCAGTCAACTCGCCCCTTAGTATTCTGGCAACCAATTTGTGGGACAACCATAACAGATTTCATCATTTTATAATCAAAATTTATTATTATTTTTCAACTTCTATCACCTGTTCCTGCATGTCATTTTAATTTGGAGCTTTTTCATGCGTGGTTCACTTTTTTTAACTTTCATGCTTGGTTTGCTTTTTAGATTTACTGCCCCATTGTTTAGATTTACTGATTTACTGCCCCACTATTTAGATTTACTGATTTACTGCCCCACTATTTCCTGCCCTTTCCCTGGAGAAAAGAAAAATCCGTCCCCGGATTGGGGTGTGGACTGCAAGTGGTCAGGTTGTTTTAAGAAGGAGCCAATCGTAGAAGTTGGGGTTATATTCGAGGTGTGCAGTGTGGTCTAGGTCACAGGGTCGGATGCCTACGTGGGTGATGTATGTGAGGACATCGGTAAGGAAATCTCCGGAGTTGGTCCGACTTGCGATATGGAGCTCTTCCTCGGTCAGGATACGATCGAGATAGGGGTGTCCTAAGATATGATCGTCCATGGTTCGACCTCGAAGAGTGGTTAACATTCGATACGAGGTGGGCGCGACATATGTGGGATCATACTCGGCCGTCTTGATGGCTCGGCGTTGTTTGGTGTTGGTCATTTTGCGGCATCCTTCTGTTGCCCACCTTAATCGAAGAGTGTACCATTGCTTCAAGAAGGGAGATTCGGTGTCTGCGAGGTGGGACAACCTTGCTGTTTCTTGGTTGGTGAGGCTGGACACCGTGCGCGGGTCAAACGATGGGATGAGGTGTTGCCTAATGGCTTGCTCCTCGGAGACCTCGCGAGCAAGTAGCTCAGCGGCGGAGCGTGAAGCTTGTGCGAAGGCAAATTCGAAAGTCTCCCACGAGCAAGGCATTGTGCGTACGTCCATTGCAAGGGGTTCTACTAACAGTCCCAAGTCTAGGCGGTCATAGCTAAGGGCCAGTGCCACAAAAGTGGCGTCGAGTTGTTTGATGCAGTCCACAACGTCAATCCCTGTGTCCTCGGCGAGGTCCGCGGCCAGCGTTAGGAATGTCTTTCGTTCATAGGAAGGCTTAAGGCCGTCGGGTGGTTGAGGTTTGTTGGGGCTAGAAGTTCGGTCGGCACAGGGCTGCCGGTGGGGGCCTGTTTGAGTCAGCGGCTCGGCCAACGGTTGAAGGGACGGGTCGAGGTTGGTCTAAGGGACCGTGCTCGAGCGGTCGGCAGGGCTACTGGGTTGCGGGCCAGGGTGGTTGGGTGAGACCGCCGGCAGTAGTGGCCGGTGCTTGGGCAGTTGGGCATGTATGACGCCTGTGGAATGCCTATCAAGGAAGTCGGATGATTGGGATTGGTTGCGCGGTTCGTGGTCTTGAAGTGTCCGAGTACCGGACGTTGCGATTGACGTAGGAGCTGGACCTGTGTCAGTGGGGACCTTCTTGGGAATCCATAGCAAGGCATTCCCTTCATAGTAGCCTTGTGCCTGCAATAGGGTTTTAGGGACCCATATTTTCTTGACCACGCGGCGCTTGTGATGATGGCATCTTGGTCTTCTAGGTTTAGGTTTGTATGTGTTTCGTGGATCCGCACGTCTAGTAGTAGACTGATCCCGTGGCTTTTTCGGCACCCAGCACAAGCGAGTCTGTTGGGGTTTTGCCTTAGGTCTGGCGGGTTGCGGTGCATGGGGATCTGAGGGTAGTAGATATGTACGGCCTTCTTTCTTGGTCCTTTGTGCAACTATTTCTAATGGTGGTTCGTTGAGCATGGTTGGGGTTACGAGGCGCTGGTTGGAGGTCGTGGTAATTGTCACATTCCCGATTGTTAGGTGGATGCGTTGTAACGCATAATCAACATTGCAGCAAGTCTGCTTTTTAAAAGTCCACCCGAGCAGTGACTCTGCGCCTGTCTCCCTAGCATCGGGTAGGACGTAGAACAACATGGGGATAGTTTCAGTCTCGATAGAAACTGCAACCCTGCACGTGCCAAGGAGAGGGTAGGATTGGGCCCCATATGGGTTCAATCTGGCTGCTGTAGGGTGAAGTGTTGGAGCGCCCAGTTGGGTCCAATGCTCGTGTGCCAAGATGTTAAAATCCGCCCCCTCATCGATCAGGGCGTTGATGGAGCACATTTGCTTGGCCGTGATTGTGATACGGAGGTAGGCGGGTTCGACAAGCTCGTCCTTATCTTCTTCGATTTCTGTAAGTGTGGCTACTCGTATTTTAACAAGCGGTTCCACCATTGGTTGTTCATGCAGTGGGTGCGTGGGCGGGTAATACTTTTTGATTCGACTGCCGTTAAAGAAGCCGATGCCCTCTCCATCCAGGGTTTCTAGCTCGACATTACCAGTACGACTGATTGCGCGGACCTTAAAGGGCCCAAGACCTCTGAATTTCATCTTCTGTTTGTGTCCTTTAACTGAATAGAGGAGTACTAGGTCGCCCTGCTCAAACTCTCGTTGCTTGACGTGCCTGTCAAACCAGGTTTTGCGTCTAGCTTTCTCACAAATAAGCGCATGGGTGGCTAGCAGACGTACCTCCGACAGGCGTTCTAGCTCAACTAAGCGTTGCGTCCATGCCTCCCTCCCCTCCCATCGTTCTTGTAGTGCTATCCGCAGGCTGGGGACAAAGAATTCTAGGGGGAGAATAGCTTCGGTCCCATAGGTTAGCCTGAAAGGTGTTTGCCCGACGGCCGTCTTATAAGCTGTTCGGTAGGCCCACAGGGCCGCCATCAACTTGTTATCCCAGTCACTTCGTGAGGTTGAGACAACTTTGGTCAGGACGGCGATGAGAGTTTTGTTGGTTGACTCAGCCTGGCCGTTAGCTTGAGGGTAGTATGGTGAGGATTTGCGATGGATGATGAGGAATGTGGATAGGAGATGGGCTATCACTTCGTTGATGAAGTGCGTTCCCTGGTCGCTGACCAATTTGATGGGGCACCCAAAACGTGAGATCACTTGTTCCCATAAAAACTTGGCAGTTGTCCTAGCGTCGTTTTTCCGCGTGGCTCTCGCCTCCGCCCATTTGGTGAGGTAGTCGGTGGCTACCACGATATATCTAGCCTGTGAATATTGTGTCGCAGGGCTAATGGGTCCTATGAAGTCAATACCCCACTTTTCGAAAGGTTGGCGAGCGATGACCGGGGTTAACTCCATCTGATCTTTACGGATTGGGACCCTCGTTCGTTGGCACGCATCGCAGTGTTTGACAAATTGTGAGGCGTCCCGGAAGAGCGTGGGCCACCATAGCTGGGACTGAAACACCTTCCGAGCTGTTGTATCCCCGCTAAAGTGTCCTCCTGCAATGCCACTGTGCGCCTCTGAGAGCACATCGTGCATCTCATGCTCACATACGCATCTACGTAGCAGACCGTCTTGCCCCAGCCTATAGAGCTGGCCTGCAATCAACTGATAAGGCTAGATCTTCAGGAGTAACCGCCTGAGTCGTGCTCGTTCCATTGGTCGTTCGGGCAGCCCATGCTCGAGTACTTGGACTATATCGTCCGCCCAATATGGTGTTAGGTCAGCTCTGAATAGGTCCTTTTCACTGGTCATGCGGAATAAGTGGCTGTCTGGTAATTCGTCCACTATGCCTTGTCCCGCGGCTTCTCCTGTGGGTATTCGGGACAGATGGTCAGCCATATAGTGTTGTTTCCCCTTCCGTACTACCACTGAGAAGTCGAACTCTAGGAGCAGGAGAAGCCATCGTGCTATATGCCCGGTAGCGCAAGGTTTGTTGACTAAGTAGAGCAGGGCTTGATGGTCGACAAAGAAGGTGAAGGGGGTGGCAAGCAGGTAATGCCGGAATTCTTCACGGCGAACACCATAGCTAGCCCTTCTCTTTCCGTTGTTGAATAGTTCATCTCTGTTTCAGTAAGCTGCCTACTTGCAAAACTTACCGGGTAATCTAAGTTATGCTCGCCTGGTTGGCACAGCACCGCCCCCATGGCGAACTTAGAAGCGTTGATGTGTACATGGAATGGCACTGTCCAATCTGGGGGTCGCAGGATAGGTGCTGTCGTTAGGGCTTTTTTCAGTTCCTCGTAGGCTTGCTGGCAGGCCTCGGTCCACTCGAAGGCCACTAGCAGTTTGTACAATGGCCTAGCGATGAGCGCGTAGTTCAGTACGAACCGCCTGTAGTATCCTGTGTGACCTAAGAAGCATTGAACCCCCTTATAATTGCTTGGGGGTGGGAGGTCCACGATAACCTTGACCTTTGAGAAGTCCGTGGCAATGCCGTTCTTGGACACCACATGTCCCAGGATGCAACCGTGCTTTACCCAAAATTGACATTTCAGGGGGTTGAGGGAGAGATGGTACAAACGGCACCGTTCAAAGACCGTGCGGAGTTTTTCGAGATGCTGGTTCCAAGCTGAATGGACACACAGGTCATCGACGAAGACCTCCAACTCCTTGCGAAGCATATCCTTGAATATGGTGCACATGAGGCGCTGAAAGATGGTGGGGGCATTGGTTAGCCCGAATGGCATGACTACATAGGCGAAGACGCCCCACTCAGTGGCGAAGGCGGTCTTGTGCCTATCTGCAGGGTGCACTTGCACCTGATTGTATCCCGAGAAGCCATCCAGGAAACTGTAGGCTTCCTCACCGGCCACCCTCTCCAGCATGTGCTCAGTGTATGGTAAGGGGTAGTTGTCTCTCTTTGTCGCTGCATTTACTTTCTTATAATTGACGCACACTCGAATCTTGCCGTTTTTCTTCATCACAATGACTATGGGTGATACCCAGTCCGTGTGCTCAATTTCGTAAATGAACCCAGCTCGTATTAACTTGTCAATTTCCTCCTTGACAGCATGGGCATGCTTGGGATTCATGGGGTATGGTCGCTGTTTGACCGGCATTGCGTCCGTCGTCATGGGTATGTTGTGAGTCACAACACTCAGGTCCACTCCTCGTAGCTCGTCTAGGGACCAAGCAAACACATCCCGATACTCCCGCGAAAGAGTGATGAGGTTGGATTCCTCCTCCGTGGTCAGGTCCTCGGCAATGAACACCGGTCGGGGTGTTTCCCGTTCCAGGGCAAGGTTTATCTCCTTGACCTTAGCTGGCCCTTCGATGGGTTCGCGGATTCGCCCTTGGCGTTTGGCGCTTAGCAGAACCACCACCCTATCCCCTTTTTTGAATTTCGAAAAGCGCTTGGGGAGGTCCTGCGGCTTTCGTTGTTCTTCCAATCGCACGCCATTGGAGCACTCTGTGTTATTCTGTCGGAGTCGTCGGCGCCTCAGGTGGATGGGCAGATCTCCCTTGGTGTGTCTGGCCGTGGGTGGCCTGGGGATTTCCGCGTCATCCTCCGAGGTAACTTCAGATTCAGATTCGAATTCCTCATCTTCACTAGGGGAGGTGGTCTCTCCTGGCGGACTCAGTTCGGAGGGCGACTCGGTTCTAAACAGGGCTGCCGCTCTTGGTTGGGTCAGGCCGGCCTGCTTAAAATCCACAGCCCCCATTTGTTCCAACCACGCACGATCACATTTCGCACACATGACCCCCTTGGTCCTTCCAAATGGCCGGCCTCGGCTGCGGTTTTGCATCCGCTCGGATTTGTTCGATCTCTCGCCCTTCGATATCATATTCTATCGTGTCCATCTCACCGTCACTTTCTTCATCGAAGGGTTGGCAATCTTCGTATTCGTCGCTAGAATCCGCCTCGCTGGACTGCGCGTCGACGATCTCCAGGGCCTGTTTTGCCTCATTTTGTTGGTCGGAGACCAATGCCCAGTTGTATCTGAGATTTAGTTCGTGTACTCTGGTCCACTTCCATTCGGGTCTTTCCAAGAGGTCTTGGAGCAGCTTGAGATTGGCGGCTACGTTGAGCTCCAGTCGGTTCGTTAGGTGTCCCAGTATCCCTTGAAGTTGTCTCCTATTGGTTGGCACTTGGAAGGCGACAGGTTTAGGTCTGTCATGGGGGCTTGCTGCCATCATGTAGACTGGTGCGGGCTGTGTTTCTCTTGGCTTGCCAACTGTTTGGGCAGCCTGCTCGTACGCTTCCTGATCCGAGAATGGCAAATCGAGCGTAGCGAGAACGTGCATCCAATCCCGCTCGTCCTCTGGGCAAGGGATATACCTCGTCAAGGACCTGTGGGATTCCTTGTTCTAGTCGGTGCCTTTGAGTAGAGTGGAGATGGTATCTAGGTCGACTGGTGAGGTCTTCCAAGTGTCCATCTCTATTCTCACAGCGTCCGCTCGGTTGCCCAAGAAGATCAGGTTGTTAACCCAGTCTTCGATAACCCTGGCATTGCGCATCCAGGGTCGACCCAATAAAATGTCATAGTCTACTCCCTTCATGACGATGAAGTCGACAGAGAACTGAATTCCTGCAATCTTCATTGGCCAATTTTTCAAGACCCCGAATGGTCTCACTCGCATGCCATTTGCTAGTGTGACATTAAACCGGGCAGTTTCGACGGGTGGGTTTCCCCACTTCTGTAGCACTGCATGGTTGAGCACACTCACCCCTGCGCCTGTGTCCACGATCCCCCTTCTCGTTGTGTCCCCTAGCGCTAGGATTGGCAGGACTGCGTGCATTTCTGAGCCCTCCCAGAAGGCGTTGATGTGCAAGGACTTAGGGCTTGAGTGCAGCGTCAAGCTTGGCAAATGCGTTTCTGCCTCCTGGTCTTGAGCATTTCCTGGCGCTTGCTCGTGCGGTCTGTCGATCCACCGCTTGAGATCCTGCCACAGGGTCGAGTGTTGCCTGAGCAACTCTCCCAGCGCAACCGTTACAGGGGTGGCTACTAATGAGGTTAGGAGATTGCTAACCCCCTATCCTGGTCTATGTTCAGACTGTCCGAGCCAACGGCCAAGGCAGTCCTGTGGTTCTGTTACGTATAGGCCTGGCCTTGCCCTTGTTGGTACTGCTAGTGGCGTAGTCGCCTCGGCAGACTTAGGGTGGGGTAGCGATGATGGTGCACTCATGATGGAGAGGTCCTCAATCTCATCCTCCGTAATAGGCTCGACGTCCTTGAGGTGCTGTTGAGCCTCCCTCACCCATTCCTTTACCTTTTCTATGGCTTCCAACTGCCGCCTGGGATGTGGGTATTTCCCCACCTTAGCGCTCTCCGGTTGCGCAGTTCTAGGGGCTGAAGTTTCTGCCTCTGTGTCTGAGACCTTCTTGCCGGGGGGCAAGGTCGTGATGCTGTCGGTTTTTAGTGCGACCTTAGCCTCTGACCTCTTCTTTTTCCGCCTTCGGCTTTTCTTTCCTACAGAGGCAGCGTCGAGATTGCTAGGTCTTGGCAGAGAGACGCAGGCCTGCCTCGTTTGTGCTCGGGTCATCACTCGTAGAGGGATAGGTGTGGCCTCCCCATCGGGGTTTTCAACCCCAAACAGTCCCAGAGGGACGGATGGCAAATTGGTTGTCCCAGAAGGCAGCTTCCGCTTTGGGCAATCTATGAAAAGATGAGTGATTCCGCACTCCGCACACCTTTGGTCGGCTTTGTCCCTATTTTGCTGCTCTCTCTCTGGGCACCTTGACGAGACGTGGCCGGGATGCCCACATGTCCAACAAGTGACTGGATCCGGTGGCTGCCCTCCCAGGCCTCTACCCCGTCCTCGTCCTAGTGCCATCACCGGTACTGGTCGATAGTCCATGAGGATTGCATTGCCCTCGTCGTCGTGCGAGATGTACGGGTACATGTAGGTTTCTTCATCACTGGGCTCCTCTACGTAATGCACAGGGGCATCACTTGCCGGGTGGGTCACATAGGGACTAGGCGGCCTAGGGATGCCGGTAGGGTTGATGTCCATCCTAGGGACCGCTGGCTTCGCATCGCTAGGTGCTGGTAGGGCGAGAGGAGCTCCCCTTCTGTAGAATGGTTGTGGCCTGTTAGCCGAATAGAGTTGGCCGTAGGGCTGCGTGTACGGCAGTCGTCGTGGTAATCTGCAGTGTGCGGCATCATGGCCGAACCTTCCACAGTTGGTGCAGGGTCTTGACCTAGGGTCCTAACATTCTGCTGGCAGGTGGTTTCCTCCGCAGTACACGCACTGGGTATGCTGACGCGCAGGTCGACGTAACATGTCCTGTATTTTGGCCAGTTCTGTCTTCACCTTGGCCAAGCCGTGGTCTGCCTCGGCGGACTTCCCTTTATCGTGGGATGACGTGTTGGGCCGTTCGCTAGAGGTTGGAGTTCGTTCTAAACTCTGTGGGTTGAGTTCTTCCGGGTTCGAGCTCTTGGAGCTCCGCTCCCTCAGCTGGTCATCAACCCTAATGGCCTCCTCGAACACTCTAGCCACCACGTCCCTTTGCAAGCTTGAGTTGCCCGCTAGTGCTTTGTACAACTCTTCATCCCGAATCCCGCTGATGAACACGGTTGACACCACCTTGTCAGTCGGTCTTTCGCCCAAGGGGATTCTCTTGAGGAGGCTTCTAACGTGGGTGACGTAGTCGCGGATGCCCTCCTTCTCCTTCTGCTTGACGTTCATTAGACGCACTAGCAGGTTGTCAGAGTATCCGGGTTCGGCAAATCTCTTAACGAAGAGATCCTTGAGGTTATTGAAATTGGCCCGTTCTACATTATCTAGACTTGTATACCACGTCCTACCCTTATCGGTTAAGCAAAGTCCGAACGCTTGCGAACGCTGGGTTTGGTCATTGAGGCCATTTGCTTCGCAGACCTGCTCGAACTGCTCGACGAAGCTATACAGGTCGTCCGGTGGTTGGTACTTGTCGAGTTGCTTAGCGACAATAGGTATTTTGGCATGGCTCTTTGAGCCCTGGGTTGCCCCTAGCCCTGCAAGTAGCGAGGTTGCTAGCGCAGCGGCATTTTGCTCCATCGCGGTGTTATCGAACAGTCGTTTCATGAGGAGCTCGCCTAGCGTCAGGTATCCCTCGAGTGCTCTCTCCTGTCTGTTCGGGCTCGGCCAGCCAGGTTCAGTACTCGCTGCACCTCATGCAGCTCCATGCTTTGCCTTAGGCTCCTGGCTTGTTGGTCCCTATTATAGTCTGCTATGCCCTGCAATGCCTTGTGGGCTAGCCTCCTCTCCTCCTCTAGGTTTGCAATAATTGCCTCCGCTGTCTTGCCATGGTGTTCGTACTGGGCGTGTGCGTCGTAACTGCTCACCATTTGTTGTATGGCTTCCGAAAACGTGCTAACATCTAGCTCCCCCGCAAACCGATGATCTGGAACTTCCTCTGTCATGGTGGAATCCTTACGCCTGGTTGTTCGTCAAATCCTTGTTGTTGTTACTCCTTGCTCGATCCTACCCTGCGCTCTGTCTGTCACGCTTGGGTCTTCTCCTAGGGGTAGGTTTTTTTCGGCAATTTATCTGAGTGAGTTCTTTTTAATTTTTGAATGCAGCGCTCAACTTAGGGCCACTTGTAATTGTGTTATCCTTGTGCACTCGTGCTCAACCAAGCTTTCGACTTTCCTAAGTGTCCTTCAAGTGCGAAAATTCGATCAAAGTGCTGTGAGTGCTCCCCTGAGTCTTGCTCACTCTTGTTCGTTTTGGGCCTAACAGGCTTTACTACTCTATTCCTAGCCACCTCATGGGTCGCAGGGCCTCCTGCTGCTTCCTGTTGCGCACGTGGGGGGTTGACCATCGGGGGAGTGCCCCAGTGTGCTCCTAAATGGGTCAGGTTTAGTTCTGGGTTGACTCTGGGAATCGGACGTCCGATTTACCAGTGGTCCGATTTACTAGTGGTCCGATTGCGGGGATCGGACCAGGTATGTCAGGGCGAAGTGGGGGTCTTAGGGTCCGCGTGTCCAATTCTCAAGAATCGGACGGGCGGGTGTGCGAGGAATCGGTCCGATTCTAGGGGTCCGATTCTAGGGATCCGATTGATGACGTGTATTACTCCGTCCGATTGGGCCGGTGGGTCCGAGTCGGGGCGTCCGAGTGGTTGGATCGGACGAGTTGGTCCGAGCGTCCGATTTTAACAAAAGGGTCTGGTCGATCCGCGTGCCACGTGGCACGTCCGATCGGACCAGTTAGTCCGAGCTAGTGATTGAGTGGGAGGTCCGATCGGACGATTGTTCGAGTGTCCGATTCTAGGAATCGGACACTGGGCCGGCGGTCCGATTCCGCTGGTCCGATGGGTCGCGCACGCCGACTCGCTCGATTTTCACTAGGTGTATTATCCTATTGGTCGTGCGAATACCCCTCGACAGAGTTGGAGTGGGGTAGACAAGATCGATTACCTGAAGTCGCCGGATGCAATGTCCTCCTAGCTCCAGACGATCGGACAGCCGCCACCTCGCTCACTCTCTCCCTCTCTGTCTCTTTCGCTCTCTGTTGGTTGAAAATGGGGTCCTCCTGCCCCCCCCCCCCCTCAGAGTTTTATATTCTGCTAGTTCTGCCCTACACCCTCCAGGTTCTGTCCCTGGTGTTCCTTATGCCGTTACCTTGCATCTACTCTATTTTTTCCCTTTGTTCATGTGATCTCTCCCTTGTTTCACAGCAGCAGCCCTCTGCCTCTCCGTGTATGATTTCCTACTACTAATCTATCCTAAACACATCCTAAATCGAAAGCAAAAAATTGAACCAATTCCTCCATGTTGTCCAGTCATTATTAACCAGATTGTTCAAAAACACTTACCTGTTCTGAAGATCAAAACACCAGACTTCCTACCTATCTCAAGCTCCGTTTCAAGGTGAATGCCCTACTTCGATGCTCGATATGGGGCGCGCGAGTGCTCCAGCTTGAATCCGTGGTCCCGGCAATGGAACCAAAATGTGGGAGCTTTCGCTCAACCGCCAAGACCCACGGACCGCTTATTGATCAAGCGTTCCAAGCAAGCCCTCATGGCTATCTCTCACCTAGCCGTCACGCCGCCGATCCTATGAATGCAGTGAACTTACCTTGATGCTCGATCGAGTGCCGTCCTCTCTCTCACACTTAGGTAGCTCCACGATTCTTGATGCTAGCTCAAGCATCCTCAAGCCTCCTCCTTCTCCAAGCTTCATCCTCCATAGCCGCGCGCGCAAGAGAAGAGAAGGAAGAAGAAGAGGAGAAGGGAGGAGGAGATGGTAGAGAGCTTCACCCTCTTGATTCCTCACTCTCTCACGTGCTCACTCCCTCAATCTCTCACACTCCCTCTCTCAAGAGCACACACAAGCAAGAAGAAGAAAAGAAGAAGAGAGGAAGAGAGAAGACTAGTTTGCCACACCAAAGAATGAGCTCTTCATTCACTTTTCCACTTTTTATACAAAACCCTACTTCCCTTTTTGGGCGGTCATTCCCTTTTTCCTTCTTTTACATGGCCGGTCATAGCCCAGGCCCTGTTTCCCATTGTTCTTTTCTCTTCCTTGCTTTCTTTCCACTACCCTTTTGTCTTTACAAATAGCACGGGTGAGAGCCCGGCACTCTTTTACAAGATTTTAGAGTGCGCTTTTTGTGCGCCTTTCCCTTTTTATGGTTGCCTTGGTCTTTAACAGTTGTCCTTGCGCTTTTTGGGCTTTTCTCCTTCTTTCCCTCCCGTCGGCTACCTTCTTATCTCCTTTGCCCTGCGTCTTCTCTGCCTTCTTTCGCTCTTGTCGTGTTTGAGGTTAACACAAAAGAAAATGATCCACCTACAAAGCTATCATGTTCAAGCCCCCAACAAAGCCATAGAGCAACACAGTACATGACAATACAGTACATAGCACTCCAATGCCACAGAAGAATACAAAGAAAATTTAGGATGATATACCAAACACTACAATAAAAAGGCCTCTTAGACGCGCTCTTAGATGCGATTTTCGAATTGAGAGAAAATCTTACGGGCATGTCTAGTATAAGCCCATCTAAGTGCACGTGTATAGTTTCACATCTATAGTCGCGTGTATATGGAAATCTACACGCACTAATAGATGCACTTTAGACATGCATATACACGCTCATGCAACCACATGCTCTCTAGCTTCCCCCCCACCCCTCCCCCCCCCCCCCCCCCCAATCAAATTTCGTGTGTTTGGGGAAAACACAAGAACATTACTCAAGAATATTAGCCATACTTCTCATGCAATAACAAAACATACCTTATCTATGATGAGCCCCTTCTTGTAAAAGTCCATTGCAAAGATCGTGTAGTATCAGTGTGAGAGATAAGTAATTTTACAAGGTAGCTAATATAGCAAAAAAAGGTGATTTTATAAGCTAGGATATGTTGCAAGGTCGTGTAGTCCCAACGTAAGCAAGTTGTATAGCTTATGATAGCACACATGTAGGGATTTCTAAACTATTTTGTTAATACTAGAAATAGAGCACATGCTTATTTCAATGCAAAGACACCTTAAGGTTAAGAGTAACATCGTTAGGCTACATAACACAATCAAAATATTGGTTGTGGTGATTATCAACTTGCTATCCGCTCCCATGTTTACTCCTTGCCATCTCGTGCTATCTGTATTATCCTTCGCCTTCTCTTTTCTCTCCAATTTTGAATATATTATGTAGCCTACCGATGTTACTCTTATACTTAAGGTGCCATTGCATTGTAGTGAGTATTTCTATCTACATGTCTATCTGTCTGTCTCTCTCTCTCTCCCTCTCTCTCTTTTTGCATATTTTTCAAAACAAAATTGCACGTCTATCAGCGCGTGTACATTGCACACTAGACGCACTCCTACACGTGCCAAGTCCACAAAACTCAAAAAACCTCAGAGGAGGTGTGGTTGTTTAATGCGAGTGCGTCTACAGGCGGGTCTAATCTGTGGATCAGATGCACTCTTACATGCGCTAGCTCCACAAAACTCAAAAAAACCTAGGAGGTTGCATTGGTGCGCAGATCGGTCGCAGTATGCTCACGTAGTGAATCCTGAAAGGTCCCCAAGAACAATGAACTCTACCTTTTTGCACAAAAAACAATGTAAAAGCATGAATGACAAGAAGCAAGAGACCAATTGGGTTCAATCTCCCCCCATGCCTTGTGTGAGCGCTTCACAAAGCATGTATTTTATGTATATTTCCATCTTCATGCTCAATAATAGCCCAATTTACAAAAATATGACAAGCTTTTAGCTTTTGAGTTTGCTTTCTACAAAAATAGGAAATAAAGCTAATGGACGGTGCCCATGGAGTCTGGCACGCCCAACACAATGTCCAAATAGAAATAACATATCCGTGCGCATAGGCGCATACAAAAATAATAATAAATAATCGATGTCTCAATAGACATAACAAAATATAGGCGTGGCGCATATCAAAATATAATCCATAGGTCGAATACTCGCTAGACTCCAATGCTTTCCTCCGCCACTGCTGCTATCTCTACACATCAAAATTGAAGCATTCACAATCGTTAGTAAAATAATACAATTAAACCGACAAAAGTGAATACCTAGCAGTCTTCAGCTACATAAATAAATCAACTGGTTAGAAATAAATCCTAACCCTAATTTATTACGAGTGCGCACTCTAAACTCATAAACATTTATTAATTTAATATGTATTTTGCGGAATCACCCGCTATGGAATCACCCATGTACACACTAAATTAATGAAACGCCCGAAAAGGACAGGCGTCCCCATCAACTTCTCGCACAAAGAATCCACTTTGTGTATGAGCCCCGGTCATCTAAGTTTACGGAATCCACCGTAAAACCTCACGGAATCCGCCGTGGCATGGAATCCACCGTGTAATATGCCTCCTGGCATCATACCCTCGGGGTGGGATAGCAATTGACCTCAATTGCTATTAGCTCAATTTGGAGCTAACAGAGTGGGGAAAGCATTTAAGTCTCTAGCGTGCATCCATTGTGCTTCCTCTACAGGATGGTTCTTAAATTTTACTAGATATCTAGAATACCTTCGGCCAGTTCTAATGGTCATGTAGTCAGTGTCTATGATGTTTTTCTGGTTCAAGTATTTCAATCTCTTCCTCTAATAAAGGTCGGTTTTCATAAACAGGGTGGATAGGTAATTGGCCTCTAAATGGTCTCAATAAACTAATGTGAAATGTATTATGAATTTTCCAATGAGATGGTAATTCTAACTTGAATGCATTATCATTAATTTTATGAATGATTCTAAATGGTCCATAGAATCTAGGAGCTAGTTTGACAACTGGATGTCTATCTACACTTTGCAGTCTACGTTTTTCTATTCTCAGCCAAACATAATCATCAACTTTGAAATTCATGGCTTGTCTTTTCTTGTTGGCTTGTTTGGTATATAATTGTTGGGCTTTAGCAATCATATCCTTAACCTCATCAAAAATACTGTTATGCATAGTAGCAATATCATCAGCACTCTGAATTCTATTAGACAAAGATGCAACAGGTGTAGATAATCTATATCCATAAATGACTTCAAAAGGTGCTTTCTTTGTAGATGTGTGCGGTGTATTGTTATATGCAAACTGTAATAAATGTAAATGAGTGTCCCATGTCTGAGGTTTAGAGATAGTATATGCACGTAAAAGATCTAAAATGGTGCTGTTTGTGGCTTCTGTTTGTCCATTTGTTTCTGGATGAAATGCAGATGAGAAATCAATCTTTGTGCCTAGATTAGCAAAGAGAGTAATCCAAAAATTGTTACAAAATCTAGAATCACAATCTGAAATAATCACTTTTGGCAATCCATGGTTAGTAAAAACAGTTTTCAAAAATAACTGTGCTGCTTGTGATGCTGTTAAAGTTTTCTTACATGGAATGAAATATGCTTGCTTACTAAATCTATCTACAACTGTCCAAATCATATCATGGTTAGATTTAGTATTTGGTAAACCAGTAATGAAATCCATAGAAATATGTTCCCAAGGTTTAGATGGAATAGATAAAGGCATTAGTAATCCATACTGTTTACCATGATGTCTCTCTATTCTTTGACAAATCAAACATTCAGAAACGAAATTAGATACATCTGCATCCATATGCGGCCAATAAAAATCTTCAGTTAACATACGTAATGTAGAGATGATACCTCTATGACCTTGATATGGGGGACAATGAATTTCATTCAAAACAAAAGATCGGAATGGAATAGTAACACACAGTCTCTTTTCATAAAACATAAATCCATCATTATATGACAATGAATCAACAGGAATGAAATTATTTTGAACTAATTTATGCCAATCAGAATGAAAAGTTATATCCTGGTGATATGTATCTTTCATAGCAATCAAAGAATCAAAAGATATGACAGAAATATTATGAATTGCAGGTCTTCTACTCAATGCATCAGCAACTACATTTTCTTTTCCAGGTTGGTATTGAATGATAGGATGAAAACTTTGAATGAAGGAAGCCCATTTGATATGACGGTCAGAAATTTGGGGTTGGCTAAGTAAATGTCTAATGCTTTTCTAGTCGGTCTTTATCATGAATTCTGAACCCATTAGGTAGTGTTTCCACTGTCTTAATGCTTGTACAACTGCTAATAGTTCTTTGTCATATGTGGAATATTTCAGCTCAGAGGGTTTCAGCTTACAACTAGAATATGCTATTGGATGATTGTCTTGCATTAGTACGGCTCCTATTCCTGATCCGCTAGCATCGGTCACAACTATAAAGAATGGTCTATTAAAATCAAGCAACTGTAGAACAGGGGCATTGGTTAATGCACGTTTCAGTAAGTCAAAGGATTTCTGTTGAGTTTCAGTCCATTGATAAACAATTCCTTTCTTGAGAAGTTTTGTTAATGGTAAAGCAAGTAATGAAAAATTACGTACAAACTTCCTATAGAAACTAGCAAGACCAAGGAATGAGCGTAACTCATGCACGTTTTTAGGAACAGGCCAATGCAATATTGCATCAATTTTCTTAGGATCAACTTTAATTCCTTCAGATGATACAATATGACCTAAGTACTCAATTTCTGTCTTAAAAAATTCACTCTTTTCACGATTTGCAAACAATTGATTTTCTTTCAGTAATTGAAAAACTAATGATAAATGCTCATAATGCTCTTTCTCATTTTGACTAAACACCAAAATATCATCAAAGAAAACAATCACACAGTACTGATATTTCAAAAAGATACGGTTCATCATTCTACTGAAAGTGGCAGGTGCATTAGTCAATCCAAATGGCATGACTAAGAATTCGTAATGGCCAAATTGTGTTTTGAATGCAGTCTTAAATATGTCAGATCTATCTAGCCTCACCTGATGATATCCAGACTTAAGGTCAATTTTACTAAATATAGAAGATCCTTGCAGTTTGTCCATAAGGTCATCAACTCTAGGTATAGGATACCTATTCTTTACAGTGATCTTATTTAAAGCTCGGTAGTCAATACACATACGATAGGTATTATTCTTTTTCTTGACTAAGAGTACAGGTGCACCGAATGGAGAACTGCTAGGTTGAATTAAACCTCTATTTAGTAATTCTTCAATTTGACTCTGGATTTCTTTTTGCTCTATTTGATTGTGCCTATATGGTGCTTTGCAAGGTGGTTGTGTGCCAGGTATCAAATCAATCTTATGGTCTTCTGGACGTGAAGGAGGTAAACCTGGTGGTAGGTCTTCTGCAAAACAGTCCTTAAAATATGCAAGAAATTCCTTATGCCTAGGGTGCATATGAGTTTCCTTTGCTTGCAATTCATTCACCCAAATGAGATATGATTTATTACTCTTGTGTAATGCACGTTTTGCTTGAGTATGCAAAGTAGTGGAAAAACATTAGATGCATGCATACCATATAATGTAATAGATTTTCCTTGAAAATTAATATTCATTGTGTGTGTGGAATAATCTATATTTGGATTATGCTGGTGTCGCCAAGGCATTCCTAAAATAATATCACTCGACTGTAATGGAACAACTAAGAAATTTCTTCTTTCAGTGTATGAACCAATTTGAATCTCTAAATCTTGAACTTCTTGTGTGCCATTATACCTAGTACCTAAAAATGCAGCTTTTATGCGATAATGCGTAGGTACAGTCTGTAATTTCAATTCCTTTACCAATTTTGTTGAAATAAAGTCATGAGTACTACCGTCATCATGCAAGATAGTCTTTTCCTTTCCATGCACCAAACATTTCATAGTCAATAATGAATGTGGAGTAGGCATACCTGGTAAAGTGTCGAAAGTAGTAGTAGTGTCATCCTCATCTTCAGTGAAATCAGGCATATCCTCTTGCTCGTCTTCGTCCATGGCTCCAAGATAGTTGATATGAGCTGGTGGCTTCTTTGAATGACAATTTGCTGCGAGATGTCTAGGCTGGTGACATTTATAGCATACTATTGGCTTGGCTTTGGTTACATTATTTGTAATGGCTGGAAGTCTGGGTACATTTGGATTTGCTTGTGGAATAGGCTTAGGATTTGGTTTGACATTGGATGGTAATGCACGTGGTTTAGCCCAATTCTTGCGGAAAGATGGTGATGAGAAATGACCTGGATTAAACCTTCTAAAATTGGAATTGAATTGTTTAGATCCATAATTACCATTGGCTTGGAATTGCTGTGGTCATCTGTCTCTACCGCGTAACTTATCTTCAGTGTCGTGAGCTAGTGAGATAGCGTCTTCAAGGGTAGCAGGCTTGAACATGTTCACTTTAGCATAGTAATGTCCAAGAAGTCCAGACATATACTTCCGCTTATGTGTCGTCTCTGGTACGCCTTCAAGCATGCGTAGCTGTAGGAGTGCATTCCAAAAACGCTCTGTATACTGTGGAATAGGCTCACGATCCCGTTGTTGAAGTAAATCCCATTGCTTGATAGCCTTCTCATGAAATTGCGGTGGAAGGAAATTCTGCATAAACTTCTTCTTGAAATCTTCCCAAGTAGCAGGACATTCTATGCTCTTGCGTACTACAGTCCACCAAAGTGATGCTCTGTCTACCAAATGATTAGTAACACACTTGATTTTATCTTTTTCTGGATAGGTTTCCTCATGGAAATAGTCATCAAACTGGCTAATAAAGGATAAAACAGTCTTTCCTTCTCGTATGCCATTGAAAGTGTGAAATTTGAAACTTCGTTTACTTATCTTTGATTCCTTGCGAATGGTTTGTGCTTCAAGAGTGGCGTCGATGGTACGTCGAATCAAATCTTCAGCTTGAGGTTCTTCTTTGTCGGTAGACGCTCTTTATAATTTTGTCAATTGCACTTGCAATGCTTGTCTAGCCCTTCGTTCTTCTTCCAATTGCAGCATGATTAGATCCAGCTTTTGTTCCATGGTAGGCTCAGATAGGTCGCCTTTAGCCATAGGATCATCCATATGGGGGGTCGTCATCCTGTAAAACTCAAAAGACCTTTCTCACTCAAAATCAAGTTAGCGGGATGAGCGTAGCTCAAATTCGGGGTTACAAGGCTATGTGTTTTTGGGTATTTCTTTCTCAATTTTCAGAAAATCTGCGATATTTCCTTCTTCGTTTGCTGAAAATACTTCAGCGGACTTGCGGATAGGTAGAATACTTTGCCACGAACAACTTTGCAGTTCAAAGTTTCTGCGCAGGAACAGCCCTTCTAGGAGTTTTGAGCACTAGTCAGTTCTGACTCCAGTTGACTAGTCTGACTTGCAGAGTTGCAGACTTGCAGAACTTAGGCTGACTTGATGAACTTGCAGGACTTGATTCCAGTCGACTTGCAGGACTTGACTTCGGAGGTGCAGGACCTGAAGTTTGTTGACTTGTTTGTCTTGTATGACTTGACTTGAGTAGTTTAGCTTTGACTTAAGGGATTAAGCTTGAAAAGCTTAATCAGTGAATCGTCTGATTTCGTGGGGGGGGGAGGGGGGCGTTTTCTCCACCTCGCGAAATTTTCGGAAGATCCTCTTATACCACGCGATGAGTTTCTGGGCACTTAAGCTTCTTCTAAAGCTTAAGTCAAGCTTAAACTTAAGAAAGATAAGAGATATGAAATTTTTCTCACAGTATATCCACGACTTGTCTATGGAGATGATTGCGTGGTCCTCCGCCTGTACAACCTGGTCCTTCGCGATCTGATAGTAGAAACAAGGGTTCTTGATCGCCAGAAGTCTGCCTGTATCGACGGTTCGCGACGAGATTGACCGTAGAGCCCGATCGTTCCAGGAGCTCCGCCTTCGCTCGAGATGGGTAGCGATTGGAAGCTCTTGATCTCAGCTCCGCTCTGATACCACTGGTGCACAGATCGGTCGCAGTATGCTCACGTAGTGAATCCCGAAAGGTCCCCAAGAACAATGAACTCTACCTTTTTGCACAAAAAACAATGTAAAAGCATAAACGACAAGAAGCAAGAGACCAATTGGGTTCAATCTCCCCCCATGCCTTGTGTGAGCGCTTCACAAAGCATGTATTTTATGTATATTTCCATCTTCATGCTCAATAATAGCCCAATTTACAAAAATATGACAAGCTTTTAGCTTTTGAGTTTGCTTTCTACAAAAATAGGAAATAAAGCTAATGGACGGTGCCCATGGAGTCTGGCACGCCCAACACAATGTCCAAATAGAAATAACATATCCGTGCGCATAGGCGCATACAAAAATAATAATAAATAATCGATGCCTCAATAGACATAACAAAATATAGGCGTGGCGCATATCAAAATATAATCCATAGGTCGAATACTCGCTAGACTCCAATGCTTTCCTCCACCACTGCTGCTATCTCTACACATCAACTGAAGCATTCACAATCGTTAGTAAAATAATACAATTAAACCGACAAAAGTGAATACCTAGCAATCTTCAGCTACATAAATAAATCGACTGGTTAGAAATAAATCCTAACCTTAATTTATTACGAGTGCGCACTCTAAACTCATAAACGTTTATTAATTTAATATGTATTTTGCGGAATCGCCCGCTATGGAATCACCCATCTACACACTAAATTAATGAAACGCCCGAAAAGGACAAGCGTCCCCATCAACTTCTCGCACAAAGAATCCACTTTGTGTATGAGCCCCGGTCATCTAAGTTTACGAAATCCACCATAAAACCTTACGGAATCCACCGTGGCACGGAATCCACCATGTAATATGCCTCCTGGCATCATGCATGGATCTCCAACACTTGCGCGTCTACTCTGTATATCAGACGTGCTTGTAGACACGAATTAGTAGTGAAGCACAAAATAAAACTAGGAAAAGCAAGCAACAACTAACATACCCAAAGCTAAGAAGAAACCAAAATACAGCTCAAAGTAAACACAGAGAGAGAGAGAGAGAGAGAGAGAGAGAGAGAAGAGAAGAAGGACGCACCTTGAATATTTGTTGTGATGGGCAGCGGCACAACTACAAACTCCTTCTTCTCCTCCATCTCCTTGCTCTTTGGTTGTTCTCCTCGTCGCAACAAACATACCAAAAGTTAAGAAGGTAGCAAAATACAACTCAAAGTAAAGATAGAGAGAGAAAGAGAGAGGGAGGGAGGGAGGGAGAGAGAGAGAGAGAGAGAGAGAGAGAGAGAGAGAGAAAGTGAGAGAGAGAGAGAGACACAAGAAGAAGGACTCGCCTTGAATCGGTGTTGTGATGGGCGGCAACAGGGCTACAAACTCCTCCCTCTCCTTTCTCTTTGGATCTTGCTTCCTCCTCTCTTTACCCTTTCTTCTTTGCCTCTTCCTTTCTTCTTTCTTTGTGTCGTGCGTCTCTGTCAGAAAAAACCCAAAAGAAACGCAAGACAGGACTACTTTGAAAAGAACAACACACCAGTAATATTTTTAATTTTTTTTTTAAAATTTAGTGCACGTCTGTGTGTGCATCTAAAAGCGTGTCTATAAGCGCGTATATATAGAGCACAAATTGCATCTATATACACGTGCTCATAGGCGCACTTATATACGCACAGTTAAACGCGCCCAACTATGCGCATGTACCAAGCGTGTCTATATAACTACTGCTTGTTGTAGTGAAAGATTCATGAGACAAAAGAGGTGGATATATCTCTAGTGATAGAAGAAGTTTAGATGTTGCAACCACTACAAGGGAATGGGGCAATAGCGACGGCGGATATCGGCGTCGCTATAGGTGTCGCAATTGGCGTCGCGACGCAAATAGCGATGCATATAGCGACGCCAATTGCGACGCCGCAGGGAAAAAAAGCGCGGCCGAAACCAGAGCGCCGTTTTCATTTTGTTTTCTTCGCCTTTTGAGAGCGAGAGCGAGAGAGAGAGCGAGGGAGAGAGCCAAGGCTTTGTGAGAGAAGAGGAGGAAGAGATTTGCCGCCGCCGCCACCACCGCCACCGTCGTTGTTCGTGAAGGAGAGGAGGGGCCCTCGTTGCAAAGAGAAGCCGCCCACGCTCGCCATATCTCATTGGTGAGTCTCCCTCTCTCTTTCTTTTACTTGTTGAAGGTTTAAATCGTTCTCTTTTGTTTGTTTAGGAGAGAAAATGAAAGAGAAGGAGAGGGAGAGGGAGAGAGAGGGAGAGAAAGAGAGGGAGAGTGCATTCTCTCTCTCTCTCCCTTTTGCTTGTTTAATGTTTAAATTACTTTCTTCTTTGCTTGTTTAGGAGAGGAAACGAGAGAGTAAGAGAGAAAGAGAGGGAGAGGGAGAGGGAGAGGGAAAGAAAGAGAAAGAGAAATAGAGGGAGAGGGAGAGGGAGAGGGAGAGGGAGAGGGAGGGGGAGGAAATAGGAGAGGGAGAGAAAGAGAAAGAGAGGGAGAAGGAGGGAGAGTGCATTCTCTCTCTCCCTCCCTCTCCCTTTTGCTTGTTTAATGTTTGAATCACTTTTTTTTTGCTTGTTTAGGAGAGGAAATGAGAGAGAAAGAGAGTGAGAGGGAGAGGAAGGGGAAGGAAATGAGAGAGGGATAGAAAGAGAAAGAGAGGGAGAGTGCATTGTATCTCTCCCTCTCCCTTTTGCTTGGAGGATGTTTAAATCACTTTATTTTTTGCTTGTTTAGGAAATGAGAGAGAAAGAGAGATAGAGAGGGAGAGGGAGAAAAAGAGAAAGAGAGGGAGAGGGAGAGGGAGAGGGAGAGGGAGGGGGAGGGGAAGGAAATGAGAGAGGGAGAGAAAAAGGGAGGGGGAGGGAGAGGGAGCGAGGGAGAGGGAGAGGGAGAGGGAGAGGGAGAGGGAGAGGGAGAGGGAGAAAGAGGGAGGGAGGGGGAGAGGGAGGGGGAGGGAGGAAATGAGAGAGGGAGAGAAAGAGAACGAGAGGGAGAGGGTGAGGGTGAGAGAAAGAGAGGAAGAGAGGGAGAGGGAGAGAAAGAGAGGGAGAGGGAAGGGAAGGAAATTTAAGATAATATACGTATTGATAATGGTATGCAATGTGCTTTGCATACGGCCACGTACTTCATCAAAATGAACCCAAAATTATTGTTATAGAAGAAGAAACCCTTAAATTGAGTATAGGATAATTTCTCTCAGGTCTTATGACTATGAGTAGAATTGATTGAAATAAATTTTATTACTATAGTTATAAAATTTCATAGATGGCGCGCATTAATTTTAAAATGGATTACTTATACTCAAAGCCGAGATATAACAAAAAATTATCTACCGGGACAAACAAATCGTTGAGCATGATACAAGGCCGAGATATAACATCGGAAAATCTCTCGACTACTATATACAATGCAAGGTTTATGGTCAACTTGCAACTTGACGTACATCTCCATAAAGCTATCCATTTAAGCCTTGTTTGTTGTAATGTAGATAAGATGGCAAACGAAGAAGGTCCTATTGTTCAAGACTGTGAGTCGTATCTTAATCAGCGTGTCCCATGTCCTTGCTCTCAATGCAAGTTGGCAATTAGACGAAAACGCCGATTGTCTATAGAACACGTACGACGATTTGGTGAGTTTCAATCTGAGATCATTGATCAGGCGATTGCAGACTTTCAGCAAATGGTAATTTGAAGTTAGCATTTTTCATGCATTGTACTCTCAAGCTAATTGAAAACCATACACAATAAGATTGGGTCTTGTTGGTAAATTTTGTATCCAGGGGGGTGATGTCTCGACCCAAGGGGGAGTGCACCCTTTGCAGCCAATTAGAAGAGTTCGTGGACGTGCGATGGATGGATTGTAGGAGCCAATCGACCACTCGCAAGGCCCATCTATACCGTCAATGCCAGAGGAGACAGACAACCTTCCCGACTTGCCTACAATCTTGGAGCCTGAGATGGAGGCAATGATCGATGCATTGATTCCCATGGATGTTGAGACATCTGACCCGCTTAGAGAGGAAGCATCCATACAATTATATGATGGGTGCCGAGTATCTCGGTTGAAGACATTGCTTGCACTCTTAAGTGTGCAAGCAAAATATGGTTGGAGCGATACGAGTGTGACTGAGTTATTCAGGTACCTTGCACACAGACTTCATTGTTTTTTTTTTTAAACAGTATTATTGCAAACATGGATGGATTTTTCAAGGTGTTTTATGATTTTTTCAGGTTATTGAAATATCATATATTGCCACCTGCAAACACCATGCCTAAGTCTCGTGATGATGCGCAACATGTTTTACGGAAGCTTGGCATGGACTACAATAACATCCATGCATGTATCAACGACTGCATATTGTTTCGAGATGAATACGAGACTATGGAGACATGCCCAAAGTGTGGTGCTCACAGGTATCGACAGGACTTGCAAGGGCAGACCATCCCTCAAAAAGTCCTCAGACACTTTCCGCTCATCCCCCGCATAAACCACATGTTTCGCACGTCTGCCATGGCAAGCTTGACAACGTGGCATGTGCAGAATAGGTCCACGGATGGAGTGCAACGAATATCAGCAGATTCGCGTGCATGGAGCCACATTGACTCTACCTTCCCAGGCTTTGCGTGAGAGCCAAGGAATCTTCGGCTCGGTCTCGCCATGGATGGTGTGAACCCATTCGGTCTGCGCTCGACTTCTTACAGTGTGTGGCCTATAGTGCTTGTCAACTACAACATTCCTCCATGGCTTTCTACGAAGAAAGGACATCTCATCCTTAGCTTGCTCAACCCGGGCCGCTACAAAGTAAAAAATATGGACGTGTATCTTCGTCCATTAGTCGATGAGCTTAAGATTTTGTGGGAGGAGGGGGTCACGGTGCAAGATATGAGCAGGCGCGATGGTCGGCGGTCAGCCAACATTCGAGCCATTCTCATGTGGACGATACATGACTTTCCGGGATTGGGAGAGTGCTCAGGTGAGCAGACCTTTGTTCTCGCCGGTAATATCTATATTTTATTTCATTCAATCAAGTATTCACTAGGTCGTGGATCGCCTTGCAAGTGTCGTTACCTCAGGTTATCCTGCATGTCCATTGTGTGGGCCACAGTTAGACTCCCGAAGGTCACGAACCATGAAGAAGATGGTATATCAAGGACACGCCGCTTTCTTGCCGGAGGATCATGAACTCAGGGAAGGTTTTCTTGGACGACCTCCAGCACGTATGAACGCTGCAAGCTGGTACGAGCTGAAAATGGTAAACCCGGATTCACATCCAAATGGAATGCGGCAGTTCTCAGTTTTCTACGAGTTGCCATATTGGACCCACTTACAGGTCAACCACTTGTTGGATCCCATGCATATTTTCAAAAATGTGGGCAGCTTGCTATGGGACCACATCACAGGAAAGAGAGACACTATAGGGTCACGAATGGATTTAAAGGAGGTAGGTAAGATGGAGGCGCTTTGGCCGCAGTCAAGTGCTGAAGGGGGAGTGCAGCTTCCTCGTGCTCCCTGGGTTTTGTCTACCAAAGAATGATGCGTTCTCTCAGGTCCGCATTTTCTAAAGTTGACCAGATTTCTGGGCTAAAATCCCATGATTGGCATAAGATATGTCAGGTTTGTGAACAGAATAGATTTTAATTAGCGTAGACATTTTGAAATTTGAAAAGTGACCATTATTCTTAATGCTTTCTCATTTTTGGCAGTTTGTCCTACCAATCGCGATCGCGGGATGCCTAACTCCAGAAATTCGCGGGGCCATTTACAAGCTGTCGACTTTGGTGCAATGGATCTCACAGGAAGAGATTAAGACGTCCTCTATTGAATCCGCAAGGCGGGAAGCAGTTGAGACGGTCTGTCTCTTTGAGAAATACCTGCCCACTAGCATGCTCACGATACAAGTTCACCTTCTTGTGCATCTTGTGGATGAAGTGGAGATTGCTGGACCTGTCCATACGCGATGGATGTTCTTCCTGGAGCGCTTCATGAAAACCCTGAAAGGATTTGTGCGACAACGAGCTCGTCCGGAAGGTAGCATGGCGGAAGGTTGGTTGGTGTCAGAGGCGTTAGTGCATATCTCACAATGGCTACCAACGGTGGAACCAGACAATGAAATGCTATGGACGCTGAAGGACGATGACAGGCTGACTGGAGATGTGGTGGTTGGAAATGGGGTAGAAAAAAGAATGGATGCCTCAATGGAAGAGAAGGTGAATCGCTTTTGTATGTTGCACCATGCCTCCATGGAGACGTGGCTCGCCAAGTACCAGATTGCAAGGCAAGATCGAGAGGAAGCACGAGCTGAATTCCAACGCAGTACGCGTCACCGATCGATTCGATATCCCGATGGCATGGAGGAGATGCCGCGGTTTATGTCAACACGATGGTTGCATGGAGCCTTGACCGCAGCATCCAGCGAAGGGACAGAGGTCTCAATGGAGGAGTGGGAGTTCTCGAGGGGATGTAGTCCAAAGGTAATGAGGGGTTTAGAATGTGTCGTATCTAAATTTGCTTGCTACATCTAATTTGAGTGTTTCAATGTGCAGTACAAAATATATAGTGCAGCGTGGTCGCGCGGACGACATTTTCGGGTGGAGCGTATTGACAAAATGCGCTCCACAATGGACTGTGGTGTCATGGCAAGGTTTGAGCAAGAGAGCCGGCAACGAGCAACGGATCCAAACACGGTTGTGGATGAGATGGAGTATTTTCGGAATTTGCAAAGTATTATTACGGTGGATTACCGTAGCTTCTCCATGATAATATTCGACGTGCAGTGGTTCAAAGTGGTACTTGGAGGAGCTGGCGCAACAATTCGACGAGGTCCATCTGGATTTCTTGAAATAGATTCCGAAAAAAAATGGATGGATTTGCGTGACACCTTTATGTTGCCGGCCCATTGTGAATAGGTGCAACTAGGCATTTGCTTGCTAATTGTAATACGACATGGTTTATGTCACAATGGTTTGAAGACGGTTTGTAAGTGTTTGTGAACAGGTAATCTTCTATCCAAATCCCCGACAACCTCGATGGTGGTATGTTATACCTTCAACTCCTCGAGGTGCGAGAGTATACGATCAAAGCGATGTTCCAGGCATAGATGAAGAAAATATGCAAATAGAGGGATCGAAATTACAAGGGGTGGAGGCTACCGCAAGCTTGGAGCCTGCATCGGCTAACAATGATGGAAATACAGAAGTCGTAGAATTTTTTGAGAACGAGACAGACTCATTGTTTTGTGGTGACATGTCTATCAACCTTCCAGTGTATGCAGAGTTGTGTCAGGAGATTAACATGGGACCATAGAATACTTCATTCTTGGAGAATTGTATTACTCAATTCGTTGTTTAGATCTTCCATAAAGGTAGATAAGATATGCATTTTAAGAGGGATTTTTCAAAAATGATTTTATTAATGTGCTTTGTATAGTTTAAATTGATTATTCTAACATTATTTTTTATATGTGCAGGTATCGACATTTTCAGGATGAGTCGAGGGATGAGCGATGAGGAGTTTCAGGAGATGATGGCACGTATGTCTCCAGATCAGCTCGCGAGATTCAGAGAGATAGCAGATCAGGAGCTGTTTTGTTCTTCGTCAGGGCGCTCTGCTAGATCAGCTTCGGCGCGATCAGATGCTTCAGCTTCGAGTAGACGATCTCGACGCTCGCGACTTGGGCCAGAGGGAGGGACTACGACTGTAGGAGGATCAGGGGGGTGCTGCTGTGGAGACACGGATGCGGTGTCTCCGTCTCGTCGTTCAGCTGGAGCTCGGTCACCTCCAGGATTTGTCACACCTGTGGGGACGTCCACTCCAGTTACTCCGGCTTTTGTGCAGCCGTCGGCAGATGTCACGCCTTTTGGTGGCACCCCCTCTAGTGGCACTCCTTTTGGTGGCACACCCTCTGGTGGCACCCCTTTGTGTGGCACTCTGGGAGAGGGTACCCCCGTCGGTACACCGGATGTTCAGGGGTCTCCTGGATATGCCCAGGAGCGTGAACGGAGATGGGAGAGGGCCCATACAAGGCACACTCCTAGGGATTATGGATACCTAGTGGATGGCAGGTCAGGAGCCATCATCATGAATGATGAGGGGAGGAGGGTGATGGCTCGCATGAGGGAGTTGTGCCAACAAGTTTTTCGGCACAACGTCCCGGATCATTGGAGGAACATACCGGAGGGGAGCAAGGAGTACATAGTACCATCCTTGCACGAGGAGTTCCCGGTGCCAGCCGCAGTGGATAGATTCTCTACGGGCTGGATGATGAATTGCATGCGTGCATATATGTCACATAGACGATCCGACGCACGCAAGGCAATCAAGAGTGGGGCTCCAAAGCCCGAGTGGTTAGATGCAGACGACTGGCACCGACTGAGGGAGGAGGCTACAAATTCGCCAGGACATTGGAGTCAGCAGCGGGAGGCGGCGAGGGCACGAATCGAGGCCGGATCGGTACATCATCTTGGGAGTGGCGGCCACAGGACATATTTGGGGGACTTTGTAAGATTCTCTTTTGTTTTGCTTATTTGTTTTTTTGAGATATTCTTTCTACTGACAATCATGTTTCTAACAGTTAGCATTTTGTTTTCTTTGCAGCACTCCATTACAAATCGCTATCCCAAGGCCTTGAGACTCGATATGCGGAGAGGCACGGTCTCAGATCATTGATCGACCGATTGTATAGACGCGGCGGCCCAGTAAGTCACTCATCTTTCTTGTCCGTAGTTACCATGAGATATTTGAATGCATTCTTGTATGGTGGATTGATATGTTGTTTCTTTTTCTGCAGAATTCGTTTGATGCTCCTTTACAGCGGGAAGAGCTTTCGGGGGACGACGATTTGTAGCTCGCCCTTGGATCCTTAGAGCTCACATACCTTTAGTTTTTAGTCGCCCGATCTATGTAGACATTTTCTATGTATTAGTGATATTGTTTTATGATTGTACCAATCGCATTTTATGCGATATCATGTATTTATTTCATCCTTCAGTTTTATGATTTCAGTATACATTCTTTTTGTTTGCAAACGCTTTGTATGAAGCAGTGCAGAAACTATTTTGTATGGCTCTCATACAGCACACAGTGCTATATGTGGCAGGGCAGCTTGCTGCCCTGCCACAAAAAAAAAATTCTCTGTTACCGTCGCTATTTGCGTCGCAAATTTACTGCACGCGTCGCTATTGCCGTCGCTATCAGCGTCGCAAATTCTCTGTAACCGTCGCTATATGCGTCGCTATATGCGTCGCTATATGCATCGCTATTTGCGACGCATATAGCGACGGTTATAGCGACGATTCTATGGCGTCGTCAATAACGACACTTTTTGCGACGACGGGGGCAAATTTTGTTGTTTGTATTTTCGTCGCTTTAAACGTCGCTATAAGGTCTATATCTTGTAGTGAACATCTAAAATAAAGAGAAAAAATAAAGTGGGTATTGCTCCATGCCCTAGGTGGTTGGAGAAACTAGTGGATTCCATAAAAGAGTATGACTTGGTGAAAGACTAAGATATCTTCCACCCTAATTTGATATTCCAAAAGCCGTTGATACTATTACTTGCAAAAAGAGATTCAAAAGCATTCTCATGCAAAGACATGGCCTAAGGATTGCCAACCTTGTAGTTGTTATAAAAAACAATAAGATCCCAAAGCCTATGAAAGAAGTAGAAATGGCCAATGCCTTTCTAGATCGTGGCACTCTAAAAACAATACTAGCATTTGGATAAAAGATAATTCATTGCAAGTGCATTAATAGATGGAGGCTCTTCAATGAACATCATGATGATGTGACGATGAAAGATCTAGGCTTGCAAGGTATGCAACCTACTCAATGGCTCAAATCAGACTAGTGGATCAAAGCAATATCATGCCTTTAGGCATCCTTACTTACATAAAAACCACAATTACAAGAAGAGATTAGTGGATGATATGCTTGGTGGTATTATGGAACATCTTACCCTTTGTTACTTGGAAGAACATGTTTGTTTGAAGCATGAGCAAGGATTGATTGGGTTAAAGGAACCCTAATGTAGGCAAGAACTAAATAAAGTGGTGATGAAGCTCTATGGTTCACAAAAAGGCCATGGATTCACCTCCACAGAAGTCTTATTTGACTATTCCAATGAAGCAGAGGATGGAACATCAATTGAATAATATATTATCAAGAAAATTTTTCCAAAGAAACCTCAAGCATAGTCTGTAATAGTAGACACTGAAACCCATCTCTCAAAATATGCAAAGTCATTCTTAATGGGTGAATATCTACTATTGGAATTAGGAACTTGCTATAAGCATTGTGATGCCTATCAATGAATGGAAAAGCCCACAAAAACCAACGTAATGTTGTTGTAGTCAATCCATCTCTTAAAGCCATTCGAGAAATGGGCATTGACTTTGTGGGACCAATCGACCCTCCAATCTGAAAAAAGTAGATCAAATACATTCTTGTACATACTAATTATGTGATGAAGTGGTGTAAAGCCAAAGCTCTCAAGTGAGAGAATAGCAATAGCATGGCCCTGTTTCAGTATGAGAACATTATCACCCACTTTGGTAGTCCTTTGGACCTTTTCAGTGATAGAGGTACTCACTTTCTAAACAAGATCATGGAAGAGCTAACAAAGATCTACAAGATCTACCAATCATAAGTCCACACCCTATTATCCCACAACCAATGGCCAAGTTGAAATTACCAATCATATCCTCTATTTGATCTTGTTAAGGATAATTGCCGCACATCACCATGATTGGGATGATCGACTTAAGCCCTCTCAGCATATAGAACCTCCTATAAGGCCACAATAGGATACGCACATTTCCAGTTGGTCTATGGTACAGACTCCATCTTTCCTATTATGTTGGAATAACCCTCTTTAAAAGTGGCTATCACAAAATGATTAGGAGATGCCAAGTCTTTGCAGCACCATCTCTTGCACTCAAAATGTCTAGGCAAGACTTGAAGGATGGCCTTATAGTGCACGGAAGCCACACAGACTCAATATAAAGTTTAACATGATAGCTTCATCAAACACAAAGAGGTTAAGGAAGGTGACATCATCTTAGCCTATGATTCACACGTTGTCAAGTTTCTTGGAAAGCTTCAACAATGGTGGATGGGCCCTTATAAGGTATTTGTAGTCATAATGGCTTTATGTAGATCAATGGCTATCACTTGAAGAAATATTTTCCTCCTTGGGGATCTTGACAATCACAATAGATAGCTACTATTACCCTTTGGTGTGACTCCTTGATTCTTTTCATGATGCTTCAGATATCATCATCATTTGGATTCTATTGATGAAGCAAATGATTTCTACTATACAGGCTATGTTCCGTCTCCTACCCCTATTCTATTCCCCTTCCTTCAAATCCAATAGATGTGGCATGGCTGGTCCTGAACATTGATATTATTACTTTTAAAAAAGAAAAAATAAAAAATATATAGATTACAAGAGAAAAGGACTTCAGTCCTTGCCATGCCAATCTAGTTTTCAAGAAAATATGAAAACACCCTTGGGAATAGGAAAGGAAAAAAACAAAAGAAAAAAACCATAAACAAACTGTTATGGAAGAAAATGAAGAAATTCCCTCTCATAACAAGCCTTGCTCCAAAATTAGGTGGTAAACACCATTGGATGGGAAGGTGACTATGGAAAAGGTAGCGGTACCCTACGTTTGAGATATATTATCTCTCCTGATGATCTTTCTTGGATACAGTTCAGAAGCCATCTCCATTGGTGCATTGTGTCACTATTACTTTAGCAAACTCTGACTCCTAATGTAGATAGAATATCTTCATCCAACCCAAGTTCCTACTTTATTGGTTACCTCCCTAGATATGCCTTTTCTTTAGTAGATGTTTGACATTCTTGACAAAGCTTATATTCATCAACAATCCCTTGAGTGATGTGAGATTTCATCCTAACTGGATGGGAATGTGAGCATGGACTCTGTCCTTTGTATCTATTAAAAGAGTGTGAGACATAGGGTGGCGCCAATGACTATTCATTTATCTTCGATTAATGAGAGGTAAGATGTGTAGAATTGAGTGTTGCATGAGCTAGTTGGACCTCTCAACACACAAAGCACAATCTATTGTGTGCACAACACTATAAGGCTCCATAGCCATCCTTCTTACATCATATGTCAACACAGGATAGGATATACAATTGCACCATCAACTACACACAAGGCATACAACCTTTGCACAAGTGATATTGAGGATTATATGAATAGGTATCAGGAATTGGGCTGCCCTCTTGTATCTATCAATAGAGCGTGAGACTAGCATACTTTCTCTACATCCCTCAATATTGTCTATTTTTAAATTGGGTATACACTATAGGTTGTTCATCTCCTCTTCAAGTGACATGAGTCATGGGGTGAGTGACTCATCTATCATTCCAATATGAATGAATGCCGAGCTTGACTATTGAGTTGAGTGTTATATTCTTCATCAATGACAAATTGGTGGCCTTCATCAACAATGCTACCTCCCTAGGTGCTACTATGCATGGTCCTTGGTATGATTGGAGCATGTTGTATGGAGCCATGGTATCTCCTACAGTCAACTCTAATCCCTTGATACATGCAAATGATCATTTTCGACATTTGGCAAATCAAGCCAAGTGTTTATAGCCCTACTCTTGTGTATATGTGTGTATGTTACATCTTAAGTGTGTCACGATTGTGGGAGAGAAGGAAGGAGTCTCACTTGTAGCTTTTTTGCTTGCACAATGGGGGAATACACACACAGGTGGAGGCTGAAAACAATTTTTCTCTTCGTCAGTTTTGCAGATTTGTGCTTGTGAGGCTGAAGCTGTGTTTGTGCAATGACAGAATTTTTTCCAGTGTTCTGTAATGGCGTATGATTCTCTTTCACAGATTGTCACTGAAAAGCTTGACAAGAACAACTTCCAAGCATGGAAGTTTAGAATGACGAATTTCCTTATGGGAAAAGGATATTGGGAATTTGTTGCATGAAATGAAGAAGAACCAGTTCTTCCTGATGTTCCCAATCAACAGCAAATGCAGGCATTTAAAGCGTGGCATGAGAGAGCCAAGAAAGTTATGTACTGGCTGTCTATTAGCATTTCAGACTCTATGATTGTGCATATTCAAGATGCAAGTACGCCAAAGGAGACATGGGATACTTTGTCAAAAATGTATAGCACAAATATGCAAGCCAGGAAAATGCAGCTCAAGCAAGAGTTGCATAATGTACAAAGAGAAAATATGAGCATCAATGACTACCACATGAAGGTGAAGAAGATTGCAGATGCACTTGCTTCCATTGGGTCGCCAGTGGAAGATGATGATTTAGTTTCTGTGACCTTGAATGGTCTAGGAAAGGATTATGCACAGTTCCGAACATCCATTTCCGTCCGTGAAAGATTTCCCAATTTTGAGGAGTTGATTGCTCTTCTAATTTCTGAGGAGCAGAGAAATGGTGGTGCATCTTCTTCAGGAGGAACTTCAAAAGAAGCTGTCTTCTACTCAAATGCTGGAAGAGGTAGAGGCAGAGGTAGAGGAGGCCGATCTGGAGGCCGTGGTAGAAATCAGAATATGCAGCAAACTCAAGAAAACCAGTCCTATGGAGGAGGACGTGGTAACTCTAGAGGCAGGGGGAGCCAAAGAGGTCGTGGTGGATGGCAAAGAGGCCAAAATGCAAACAGCAGTGTTGAATGCTACTACTCTGGTAAAATGGGTCACATGGCTAAAGACTACTATAAAAAGCAAAATGACATCATGAATGGAAAATTGCAACAAGGGAATTATGCATCTTCTAGTAGACAGGGTGATGACAGAAATGAGCATTTGTTTATGGTGCAATACATGAACAATTCTGTGACAAGTGCAGAAGAAAGCAACGATGTATGGTATGTTGACTCAGGTGCATCAAACCACATGACAGGTCATGCAGAATGGATGGAGTATGCAAGGAAAATGGAAAAACCAGGATTTGTGGAGACTGGTGATGATACTACACATCCTATTGTGCAGATTGGAAAAATTCATTTGTCTATGCAGGATGGGAAAAAGAAATACCTGTCAGATATATTTCATATCCCGAATATCACCAAGAATCTGGTTTCTGTTGGTCAAATGATTGAGCAGGGCTTGTAGGTCAGATTTAATCCTCATGGATGCTTTGTTGAGGATATGAAAAATAAAGGTCGCTTGATAGAAAAAGGAAAGAAGAAGGACAGAATGTTTACATTGGATGTAGACATGCCTGAATTGAGTGCAGCAATGTTTGCACATGGGACTGGTGTAGTTGTAGATATTGATATCTGGCATAAACACATTGGTCATGTTAATGTACAGCGACTTAAATCAATGCAGGCCCAAAATATTGTTGTGGGATTGTCTAAATTCAAGGTTGCAGAAATGCATAAGGTATGTGAAGCCTGCCAATTTGGAAAACAGGCAAGGAAACCATTTCCTAGACATGTTCAAGAGAGTAAGAAGCCATTGGAATTAATCCACTCTGATGTGAGGACTACTAAAGCTGCATCTCTTGGAGGCTGTCATTATTTTGTCACTTTTATTGATGACTATAGCAGAAAAGTTTGGGTGTATTTTATGAAAAAGAAAAGTCAAGTTTTTGGGCATTTCAAAACTCTTAAAGCTATGGTTGAAAAAGAAACAGGCCTGCAAATAAAATGCCTAAGGTCAGATGGAGGGGGAGAGTACCTCTCAAATGAGTTTGCAAGGTTCCTGCAGGAGCATAGCATAAAGCAGCAATATTCATGCAGTCATAACCCACAACAAAATGGAATTGCAAAAAGGAAAAACATGCATATTGAAGAGGTATCTCGTGCCATGCTCAACTAAAAAGACTTGCCAGATTTTTACTGGGCTGAAGTAGTTGCTACAGCAGTCTACATAATGAACATGACTCCCACTGCAGCAATACATGGGATGACTCCAAAGGAGAGGTATACTAGTAGAAAACCAGATATTTCTCATTTGAAAATTTTTGGTTGCATTGCCTATGTTCATGTGCCAGATGAGTTGAGATCCAAGTTGGATCCAAAAGCTGAGAAGTACATCTTTATTGGTTACTCTCTGCAGTAGAAAGGGTATAGATGCTATAACCCTTCTACTCGTAAGTTTACAGTGAGCAGAGATATTATTTTTTATGAGATGAGTAGCTGGTATAAACCAATAAATGTGATTAATAATGTAGATGCACAAAATGGTAATGCTGCACAGAATTCATAGCAACAGTCACAAGATATTAGTGGACCTAGAGCATCCTCTAGCAGTGGTTCACATTCTTCGCCATGGACAAGCAGATTGAGATCAGGAGAATCTTCTCAAAGCAATGCAGATAGTGGTATTTAGGTATCACGAAAACGAAAAGAAAAGGTAGATCAGCCCATGTTTGATGTGAATGCAGGTCACTCTTATATGGATGGTGAATCCAGTGGCTCAGAACACAGCATTGATGATGAGTTGGGTATTCTTTCTATTGTTACACCTGGAGTAAGGAAGACTAGGGATGTTTTGAGAGCACCTGGGAGTGAACCTACTTTGCGCAGGTCTACGAGAGCTAGGTATCATGTGGATAGACTGAAATATGATGGATTTACAGCCATTCACTATGCATATATGGTCAAAGTGATACAAGAACCAGAACCCACTTCTTTTGAGCAAGCCATGGGAAAAGAAAAATGGGAGAAAGCCATGGATGAAGAAATGGATGCCTTGGAAGCAAATGCTACATGGGAATTGGTACCTTTGCCTAAAGGTAAGAATGCAATTGGTTGTAAGTGGGTTTATAAGGTGAAGCACAATGCAGATGGTTCTGTGAACATATACAAGGCAAGATTAGTAGTCAAGGGGTATGCACAAACATATGGCATTGACTATGAAGAAACATTCAGTCCGGTTGCAAGGATGGCAACCGTAAGAGCAGTCATTGCTATGGCTTCATCAAAGGAATGGTCTTTACATCAAATGGATGTAAAGAATGCCTTCTTGCATGGTGATTTGCAAGAAGAGGTCTATATGGAGCAGCCACCAGGTTATGTGCATGCTGTTCATCCTGAGTTTGTTTGCAGGTTGAAGAAAGGATTGTATGGCTTGAAGCAAGCACCTAGAGCATGGTCTGACAAGATAGGACAGTATATTGTCACTATTGGCTTTCAGATTTTCAAGGCAGATTTCTCACTTTATGTGAGAAAAACAGAGAAAGGTATTATGCTACTTGTCATTTATGTTGATGATTTGATTATGACAGGTGACAGTGATGAAGATATCCTTCATGTGAAAATGCTATTAAAGCAAAAGTTTGAGATGAAGGATTTGGGAGAGCTGCATTATTTCTTGGGCATTGAGATGATTAGATCACCAAGTGGGATACGGCTCTTGCAGAGGCAGTATGGATTGGACATGCTATCCAAATATGGGATGACAGGCTGTAAGCCTATTTCAGTTCCTTTGGAGCAGAATGTGAAGTTGAGCGTAGATGCAGGTGAGCTTCTCGAAGACCCTACTATGTACAGACGCATAGTAGGAAGTTTGATTTATATGACTATTACCAGGCCAGATTTGAGCTATACTGTTGGATTGGTAAGTCTGTTTATGCAGGCTCCAAGGAAACCGCATTTGGATGCGGCTAGACGCATACTCAGGTATGTGAAGTCCACATGGCAGTATGGACTACTTTATGAGACTGGGGTTCAGATGCAGTTACATGGATCCATTGATGCTGATTGGGCTGGTAGTATTTCTGATAGACGATCTACCAGTGGATATGTGTTCTCTTTTGGAAGTGCTGCAGTCACTTGGAGTAGTAAGAAACAGCCTACAGTTGCCTTGTCGAGCACAGAGGCTGAGTACAGGGGTGCAGCAATGGTTGCATGTGAGGTAGCTTGGTTGCATAAGCTACTTTATGATATGCATCAGCCTATAGATGGGCCAATTTTCATTTATTGTGACAACATGAGTAGTATACACTTGGCAAATAACCCAGTCTATCATGCTAGAACAAAGCACATTGAGGTGCATTATCACTATGTGTGGGAGAGGGTTTTACTAGGTCTTATTGATCTAGTTTATGTCAGCACAGAGAATCAGGTAGCTGACATATTTATGAAGGCATTGGGCGCAGAGAAGCTGCGCAAGTTCAGAGACCTACTTGGTGTGCAGGAATTGGGATTGAGCTCGAGGGGGAGTGTTGAGATATCGAGCTCCACTCGTGATATGCCAGGGTGACCGTTGTGCATTTATGTCACTGACTTGTCAGTTGTTGTAGATGCAGTTGGTACACCGCCCATGAATAATAGCTAGATGACAGCTATCCTTATCTACTCTAGTTCATGGCTCAGTTAGTATGCCACCTTAGTTAGTTGAGTTTGGTTTGAGACCCATATATAGGGTTCTTCTATTTCTATGTACTAGAGTTCTTTTTGGCTTATACAACTAAGAAGAGAAAAACTGTTTTTCAGTCTCCACCTTTGTGTGTATTCCCCCATTGTGCAAGTAAGAAAGCTACAAGTAAGACTCCTTTCTTCTCTCCCACAATCTTGACACTCTTCTCCCATTCGCTCTTCAAAGCCTCCAGAGGAGTTAAGTTCATGAACTCTTCTCCCATTCGCTCTTCAAAACCTTCATGCTTGAATTTGGTGAGAAAGACTATATTCAATGAGTCACATGTGCCAAAAGTTCATGCTACTTGTCTCTCATACCACTGAAATACCACACCTTTGAAAGTGATAGGGAATATTGCCAACCAATTATGCTTGGGGGTTGTTCTAGCATTGTTGGCTACACATGTTACTATGAACTTAACTACATAAGGATCAAGGTCTTCATTGTATTCTCTTTTAAAGATTGGCAATGGAACTACATTTTAATCTTGCCTATCATCAATATTTCCACAATGGGACCTGGCTTGAAAGGGGACGTTGGTTTGCCATTGGGACTTCTGTAAAGAGTGTTACAAGGGCGCCATAGGAGTGTTCTACTAGTAGCTTGTTCTCAATTTTGATTTTTGCATTTCCTCTTCTCACGTACCTCTAGATTCATTCTAGTGCTTGCCTCTTGTTCATATCATTCATCAGGGAGTTGGCTCCATCCAGTTTGTTTGTACTCAACATAAGGAGACTAGAGGGTCTTCAGTCTCTGGAGGACTCTCTCACCAACATTTCTTCTACTTTTTTCTTTTCAACTTCTCTGAATTCTACTTCCATGCCTTTGTAGAGGGGAGGACATTTAGTTCTAAAGATATCAAAGTTCATTCTTCTGAGAATCGCCATAGTAGCATTGTCTTGATAGTACTCACTCTCCGAAGGGTCTCAATGGTGTATGTTATAAAGAATACTCTATCTACCAACTTCCAATGGCTTGCCAATTGAACAAACATAAGGTTATTTGTGCACCAAGTGTCCCACATATCTTGCTATTGTGCATCCATGAATAAGTCCCAGCTCTTTTCCTCCTTATTCTTGTGAGTTTCTACTGACCACATTTCCTAAAGCTTCTTCACAATCTCCCACTTTACTCATTCTTTTTGTTTTGCTCTTTTGTTTTGTGGAAAACAATTGGCTATAGTGATAAGACTTTTTGTAGCTTTAGAAGATGATTGAATCAATCTGTCTTACAAAGAGCCCACGTCAAGATAGTGATCTATTTCCGCCATTGAGGAATGAACTTCTTGTACAAAGTGGATTTTGCAATGAGGATCTCTAATTCTTCAAGGGTGTTAGGAACTTTGCAAATATCCATTGAATTCCTTTTCTCTCAATAGTGCAATTTTCTTCATTTTCAGCCTCTCTAAATGCTTGTTGATGGCAGTTTTCCTTGGCTATGCACAAAAAACATGGAGCTATAAGAGGAACACTAAGAAAATGAAGAAACTACTGCGAAAAAATCTATCTTGTCATATCGACAAGCTTATTCTTGATCTTTCAATCAACCACAAGAAGAAAGAGAACACCATAATTCAATCAACCACAAGAAGAAAGAGAACGCCATAAACAATAATTCTTCACACTACATCATATAGTGAATCTCCCACAGATTTATCACAATAAAACTTTAACATATTCTTTATATTCTTCATAGAAACCACCAAAGAAGAAAGGAAACACAAAAGGAGCCCTATGTTTAGGAAATTTTGAAGTAGTTAATTTGCCATAAATACAACCCTCACATAGAGATAAACGACTATGAGAGGATAATGTAAAGTTTAGGGCAAGTCTAGATTTTGAAATATGAAGCATACATGTGTGATTAAGATGGCCGAGTTGGTAGTGCCATAAAAGTGTCTTATAGGGAACCATCATGGAAGAATCCGCAGCAGCAATAGAATGAACGGGTGTGACCGTACGACCAAGAAAGTAAAGATGGTCATACTTTGGATATGTAACCACATAGGTACAACCCGAAGGAAGTCGAAGAAAGGCAATGATGAATTGCACAATGGTCATGGCTTTTCGAGAGTTCTTGGACAATGAGGAACCTAGAATATAAGGACTCCTTCTCTTCTTGGATAGAATGAGGAACCTAGAATATAAGGGCTCCTTCTCTTCTTGGATAAGTCGCCTCTCTACAAGCTCTAATGAGTACACAGACCTACTTTCGAGAGTTCTTAGACAAGAGGAACCTAGAAGCGCAGGAGTTACATTTTACTTGAGGTGTTATATAAGCATCCATGAACAGTCACAACCAATCAAAATTGCTTATGCATGAGCTGTGACCTCGTTATCATTTTTTGGCCGGGGACGTCATCTTCTAGTTTCCCCTTTGCACGAATATGGCAGCTGCGGCTGCCTGTGCCTTAAGAGCTCATTGGCGCTAGTAGAGAGGAGATGAAGGAAGTGGAGTTTGGGCGGCAGGGGACCGCAGCCCACCCTACTATTGCAGATCCATGCCAATGATCTAGATTGATTGACGATGTGGCCATTCCCAAATTAGAGATACTGCTGCATCATGGACTTTTGATCTTGTGTACTGTAACTGCTAAAAATTAGTGGAAGAACTATAGAACGCTTGTTCTTCTAGCTTAACTCAAGGGGCGCAGTACAGTAATACTTCTGAGGTTGCAGCTGTGATGTATCAGACCTGATTGAAAGACATCATCCCCTTAATGATCAGCGACAACAATTATAATTTCTCTGATCACCGGAAGGGTGTGGAACAGGAGCCGCGACAGAATTAGCACTAATCCTGCAGAGGGATGACCAAAGTACCTCTGTCTTATTGGTTTTGGCTGGTGTACACCCTATTTAATGTGGATCAAATGCTTATTATTTTAAAATTCAATGGATGGAGGCGGAGCTGGGTGCAGCTGTCATCGATTCCTGCAAACCATGAACACTAGTGCCAGGATGCTAGCTAGCATTGCTCTTAGCATCAACGCTCTTTAACCATTAATCACCGTGGCGCAATAGATGCATTTAATGTAGTGTAAAAACCGTCTTTGCAGGCTGCAGCGATAATATGTGTCAATCTGAATGAAACGTCATTGCTTTTCTCTGCTTCACACATAGGCTTATAATACTTCCGACCTTTCCAGGAACGCAATTCCTAATTTTCTGGAATAGCTACAACTTGTCTACTCTACCTTTTCAAAAGAATGCAATTGTTTTACAGGCAATTAGGAAGGCCAGAGAGTAGAATCAGGAACGGCTTTGAATTCCAAACAAAGCTATTGGACATGCATACGGCAAATTGGCAATGCGATGAGACGACATGGCATAAGGCTCCCAGCGAGGCAAAAGTTGAACCTTTTCACGCAGTTCAGATCTTTATCCAAATGAAAACTGTGGCCAACGAAGAATACACCAGCACACCATCTTTTAAGGCATGCGTTGTGCGCTCTTACACATCGTTAATTGGTGCTTCGCCAGCTTGGCGCAGGGGAATCAGATCTCAGCTGGTGCAAAATCGAACCTTGCAGGCCGCAGGATGATCTGCATGCATGTTCATGTTGGCAAATATTAATTGAGCCGCCGCCTCTTGCTGGCCTCATAGTTGGGGTTGTCGGTGGGGAGCTCGAACCGGCAGAGAGGGCAGGTGTTTCGGATGTGCAGCCACCGCGCGATGCATTTCTTGTGGAAGAGGTGCTTGCAGGGCAGCTCTGTGCATGTGGCATTCAGGAGCTCGTCACTGCAAACGCAACAAACATTGGCAGCTGCATTGATTATACTCCCCTGTTCCCGAATATCGGCCTCATCTGCGGATCCATGATGAGGACCTGTAAACTGCAGCTCAGGGAGGGCAGCGATTACTGCTACAGAAGCTGGCGGGTTTGATATATGATCAGAGTAGTCCTCATCCCGCTGCTCGACTCCGTATTGGATATCTCCGACGGCCTGCTGCTGGTCCTCTTCATCTGGAGCAGCCACTTGTTCCATGAGACGGACATGCATGAGCAGCGTGGCGACGTCCTGCTGGCTCGCGGAATCGTCCTCGGCCTGTCTCACAATCTGCCCGGCCAGACTGCCCACCTGCGCTGCCACCAGCTGCGCCACGGCTGCCTCCCGCAGGTCATCCACCATGGCCACAGCAAGCAGCTCGACCTCCATCACAGCACCATCGGCATTCACGAACGCAGCAGTATCCAGTGTATCAATACCTGCGCTGACCTCCTGCCGCGCCTGCGCTGCTGCGGCGCCTCGAAGCAGCACTCGCTGTTGGTAGATTACACGTGCGGCCTCCTGCTGGTAGATATGAACACCAAGTGCGTCCTGCTGCTCCCCATCAGTACTGCTACGTTGGCCGGCGATGACCACGCACCGGGTCTTCTCGATGACATACAAGGTGTGCTCGAGGAGGGTAGGTTGTTGTTGGAGGCCGCCGGCCTGATCATTACGGTCAGCAGCTGCGTCTATGGGCCTCGTCTGCATCTCGAGGGCGTACCCCATAACTTCTCGACGGATCACTTGCTGCTGTCGCTGGTCCTGCTGCTCTGCAATTTGTCGCGACCAACGACGAGCGTACTGCCTTGCCGTCAACGAAGGCCGGAGCGCGCCGCCGAAGCGAGAACCGTTCTGCTGATCATGATCGACAGGGGCCGAAGAAGAGGAAGAGGAAGGCGGAGGCTCGACTGCGCGACGCTCCTGCCGCCACTGCTGTTGCGCCTGCTCCATGTCCATGATCAGCTGGATGAGAGTTCCAAAAATGGTAGTGTCAAGTCGAGCGGGCGCTGTCACGAAGAAGAGGAAGGTGAAGAAGACGAAGAAGAATAATGCCGACGACGGTGCCGCTGCTGTTCTGTGGGTCGTTGTCACGCGACAGAGAAGAGGAAGCTGTCGGTGTCGTCGCTACAGCGAGAAGACGGCGGCTGAATCGAACGCTTATATAGTCGCGCCGCCAACGACGCGTCCAAAAAGCGCAAGTGGACACTTCGGTTGCTTGTCCCGCAAGCTGTCCCACTTTGCACTTTACCGCTAGAACAAGCTGACGACACCTGTAACTTCCTGGCTGGCTCTTAGAATATTCTGATTCGTTTCGCGTACAGGTGTTTTCCTTCGGAAATTTATGAAGGTATAGGGTGTTTTCAAGACTGCTTTTATAAAAGCCCTTCTTGTAATTCCTTTTTTTGTACATTCACTAGAAAGTTGACATTTGGAAGGGCCCTTCGAAGTTGATTATTTCTTCCCAGCAAGAAGCATTGGTTTCACTTCTCATGAGCCATTCTTGGTGAGGGAGAACTAGACGGCTTTGCATTCTGGTTGTCCCTTGAAAATAAGTGTGAGCACCCATCACATATGATCAATCTTGCCATGTGCCAACCTCAATCTATCCTCTTCAAAGTAAGAAGGTCTTGCTCTTACAACACAAACTGATAGCTAACTTCAATTGCACAGATGCTCCTTTGTGTCCACCAACCTCTCATCATACCCTCAACTACTATGTAGCTCTCAAGTCCCAAGCAAACACCTATCCATTCTTTTGGGGACCTCCCTATCCCATGAGGAGCATATGCATGAATTTGGACTCATCCCTTCAAGAAGATGTGCACCTAATCAACAAAGGTCCTCTAGCAAACCTAATTTTGTAAGATTCCCCCTCCCTCTTCATGTTTGTGTATACTTTCATAACCCATACTAGTCATTAAATGCCCTCACCTCAAAGGATCTCAACTCAAGCAATACTTGACCTTCAACTTTCGAATCCACTTCAGCATAAGGAACTATCTCACTATGTGCTCAAGTGTTCCTTGTACTTGTAATCTTGAGCGAAAAGACTTAAAAAGATCCTATGCTTCACTTTGTTTTACCATGGAATGGAAGGTGATGGCACACTAACTTAGGTATAGAAAAATTGATCATAACAAAGTAGGGATAAACCGGGAACATTACAAACTTGGTACCTTCTCTTGATGTAAGAATACCCCTTTGCTTTGAGAAAATCATTACCTATAATTTGAATAAATTGAGAGAGACACCTAAAGAAGCTATCATTTCAAATCAAGAACATCAATCATATAATATAAACACCAAGGAGTGTACTATAAATAAATCTTGAGCAAGAAAACTTATATAAGCAAGGATAGAAAACATCAGGTCTTGCCTTTTTGTTATTATATGCAAAGCAGTAGGATACCATTGTAAGAGGTGATGATGAGATTAAGATCCATAGGGCAAACCATAATTGGGTGATTTTTGTGAAGACATTTAGGAGTTATGGAGAACTGTATCTTTACATAAAAAACTCTACTATTTGTGTGGACATCTCTTTTATGCTTCATGTGTGTTTACATTTTCTAACTTATAGCTAGTGCTTGATTCCTCTAAATCTACTACGATAGTTTCTTGCTTGTCTAAAAAATGTAGTCTCACCTTGATCAAACACCTTGTACACTATCTGGCGCTCCTCTCTCTCTTTCATCTAAGAAGTCCCCCAAGAAACTACGATAATGACCAATCATCTCCCTCTCACATAGACTAGTCATTTTCTTTGTCCTTGCTCTATTGAAGTACATGGTTCAACTTGTGGAAGGAGATCCAAAGGCTTGTTCTCAGGTTTTAGCCACATGTTGCTCAATTTAGATGAATTTTACCGAAGGCTAGATTTACACTTTTTTCTACGTGATTGCCTTCTTTCATGTGGCTCTCCTCTATTCTCATGCAAGGCTACTTGGATTAGTCATCCCCTCCAACACTATTGAAGTGTTTGATTTGGAGTGCACATGATAGTCACCCTAGACTTCTTCTTTAGCCCAATGTATACTAATTCATCCACTCTTGAAATCAAAATCTACCTTCTTCTTCAAGATATTACTAAGGAATATGACCTATGATAAATATTAAAGAGGTATTTCAAAATTTATTTATACATTTATCTACGTTAGATTAAACCCTTTTCTTCAAGAACTTATACATTCTTTTCTAACTAGATTTTAGAATGCTCTTCTTATAAACATGTTCTATACATTCAATAAAATTTTTACATATGAAAAAACCCTTCTACTGAGCTCACCTGGTGTAATCAAATATTTGGAGGAAACTCCCTCCTCCCCTTTTAGGGCCTTTTCACAATTCAAAACCTAGCTTCTCCTCGATTGGCTCCCTACTTACAAATCCTATGTATCACACATGTTCAATATGTATTTAAAAACTTACTACGCATCTATATTTTCCTAAAATACTTTTCTTATATTTCTACCAAATTATAGACTTCTAAACGTTAATTTATAACCCATCTTGTAGCGTTAATTTTGTATATTTATCATGAAAATGAGATTTTAAATACCTTCTAATGATCTCACGTGCTATACTTATATATTTAGACGTGAATGCCCCCCTCCCAAATAAAAAACAAAAGAAACAAGGAATTTTGCTAGTGTGTGAAAAAATTTAACCAATATGAGAAATGGGAGATGCGTCTCTTCAAAAGTTTGGCCTATAGAGTCCATCACTCTCATATTTGATGCTAAGCACCTACAAGCTATCCAAATCTTTGCTCTTTGTTTAGATTTGACATTGAAATTGGGGTTAAATATCAAGTACCCTTCCTTTTGCTTTCCAATAAATAAGAGGTATAAAGAATGATACACTAGGATTTATGAAATGCTTATGAACTTTGAACTTCACATCGATGGCCATGTGGTAGTATACCAATTTGTGATATTTGCTATCATCCACTTTGTTCTCTTCACTTCTTGTACTTCCACATCAAAACAACTTTTTTCCCATTCATCCAAACTCGAATAGTGGAATGAACAAACTAGGTATTCATGAAGGTGAAAGTCCTCCTCCCTTGAAGACAAGGTAACAACATGTTCATATGTTAACTACGAGAATGGCACCCAAAGGCATCAAGCTGGGCAATCAAGAGATTTGGAACCTAGCAAAATGCTAGGCCATATATAGATTAGCTATTGTATGCAAGCATTAGATGTTTGTTGGGCATCTCTTGATGATGGCCTTTTTGACATTATTTGTATTTTAAATAAACAAACCAAATAACGAATGGGTTGTACTTGGAGCAGGGATGGGGACTTGACTAATCAAAGAAGATTTTGTGTAGATGATGGAGAAACTTGCGACTTCATTATACAATCTAAAAAATGCAAAATCTCTTTTCTCATCTTGAATGAATCATCTATAAAACTTTGACACACTATGCTACCATACTTTGGTAGGGATGTGTGAGAACACACTTTAGACCACCAAGGCAAAGTTTTCACTTGCTAGGCTAATTTTGTTAAAATTGCATTTCCTCTTCATGTTAATGGATACTCTTATCATCCATACTAGTCACCAGATTCCCTCACCCCAAATGATACTCTCATTACCCATATTCTCACCTCAAAAAGGGTACTCTCATCACCCATACTAGTCACTCACTTGAAAGGATATTCTCATCTCTCTCCGAGAGAGAGGCTTTTCAGACGCCTACTTGATCTGGGGGTGGATGATGACATGATGTGGGGTATTTATGCACTATATGAGCGGGTTACTGGCAGAGTCAGATGTCCGGGAGGTATATCAGATCCCCTTGTGAGCACCATTGGTGTGAAACAAGGATGCCCACTCTCACCAACTCTATTTGGGCTATACATTGATGAGATAGCAGAGTTTATTCAACAGCGAGCCGGTGGAGGTATAGATCTCAGTGGAGCCACAGTTCATATCTTACTATATGCAGATGACATTGTGTTGGTCTCAGACTCAGCTCAGGGATTACAGTAGCATTTATTAGCATTGGATGATTTTTGCATACAGAGAGGCATGACAGTGAACCTTGGTAAAACCAAGGTTCTTATATTCCATACATCAGCTCAGATACGCAGACAGAGTATTTTCATGGCAGCAGGAGGGAGTATTGAGGTCACTGGATCATATGTATATTTGGGAGTCACCTTTACAGCAGCTTCAGGGACTTTCTCGATGACACAGGCAGCTCGTGACCGCCTCACTAGAGGATATTCAGCATTGGCTCTTATGGAGCGACAGTGTTATCAGGCACATTTCCAGGAGCCCTGCACCAAGGGGTGGCTCTTTGATACTCTAGTCACTCTAGCACTGATGTATGGAGCAGCTATATGGGGGCCAGGCCTTGCCGATTATGTATGGACATTGATGGAGAGACCTCAAATGATCATGATATCTAGATTGATTCGCAGCAAGGCCTCAGTCCCACATGACATTGTGCGAGCAGAGCTTGCCACACCGCCCATGCTAGTTGAGGCATTATTTCAGACAGTCTGCTTCCTACACAGATTTCAGGATATGGACAGAGATCGCATTGCATATAGAGCATATATGGCATCTCAGGAGATGGCTCGAGCGGGGGATACCACATCATGGTATGCACAGACTAGAGCTTGGTTTGACAGACATGGGCTGGACATTGATAGACTCCCACCTCTTCTATATGATACTCAGGCTCCCACTTACACCCTCTCTCTCTCTGAGAGGAACAGAGTCATCAGACAGGAGATATGGCATATTTATATACAGAGGACATGGGTCAGCCCTGCACAGCCACTGCCATTGAAGATGGCACATTATTATACACAGTTCTTGAGCATATCAGAGCAGGGATTCATAGAGATTCCGAGATATATGCAGATCTATATGCCACATCGATTGAGAGTTCTTATTGGACAGCTCAGGGTATCATCACATCAGCTTATGATTGAGAGTGGCAGAGCCAGTGGCATCCCACGGGAGGAGAGAATATGCCCCCTTTGCAGATCAGAGGTGGAGAGTGAGGAGCATTTTGTTCTCAGATGCCCGGCATACTCAGAGTTGAGATCTAGATACACATTGAGCAGCTCACTTCAGGGATGTATGACTGATATGGATCAGAGATCATTTGGCCGTTTTCTGGGAGAGGCATGGCACATCAGAGAGCAGAGCACACAGCGGGTCCCAGTCAGAGAGGGGCCCACCCAGACGACTATTACACAGTTCTTTCAGACAGACAGAGTGAGAGCTACTATACCAGCCTCCAGCCAAACCTCCGGGCTCACACTACAGCAGGCTGAGGACCAGCGTACTCGACGCCGCACGAGGATCCAGGGATTTCGAACCCCACAGCCACACCGACAGGAGATCCGGAGGATTCTTGATCTATATCGACAGCAGACTGAGATCCGACGACACTCGACACATTGGATCTCAGATCTCCGGCTTTGAGTTACCAATGTTGTGAGTAGTGCCGAGGTTGTGGGCTTAAGTATAGGGTCATATCATGACCACATGTATATTCATGCTCAGTTCTAGGAGGCACATGAGCTTGCTATAGGGTGTTTCTTCCAATTGGCATGTATCAATGTAAGATACAACTTTCTAAACTCTCCTCTCTGAGCAATCTTAAGGAAAATTGAAGGTGATTAACGTGTGTGATGAGAGAGAGAGAGAGAGAGAGAGAGAGAAAGAAAGAAAGTTATATTAACGTCTTCTAAAGACCAAAATTGGCCTATGAGACAAACTGTGATACAACTGATGAGGTCCAGCTATCCAAAATAAAAGTGCTGAATGAAAAGCTAAAAACTGGAAACTGAAAATACGGTGCTGTGAGTGTGATAAGTGTCGTATATGTGTATGTGCGTATGTAGCTCTGGTACTCCAAATAATGGCTACAAAAGGGGAACAAATGTCGGCTGTGATAGGGGAACAACTGTCGGCTGTGATAAAGTGGTGCGATGTGTATATGTAACAGATGTAGGGAGATATACTATCCTGGGATGTAGTAGCAGTCGTCGAAGTTGCTAATAGCAGGTGATCCCTCCTGGATGCAGGATGTGGTACATCGGCGGTGGAGAAAGAGCAAACAATCAACTCTCACTCTTTACTTTCAAAGTACGAAGGACTCATTCTTATAGTACAAGTTGATAGCTAACTTCAAATGCACAGATGCTTAGTTTTATCCAACCCATGATTGTATGCTCAAGTATTCTCTAGCTCCCAAGTCCTAACCCTTCATTTGCGAACCTTCTTATCCCATAAGGAGCATATCTCAGGGAAGTTACTATATGTATACCCTCTACATCACGTGCATTCAAGGCCTATTTATTCATATCCTTATCTATGAATTTTTCTTGAATAAACCATAACCCTTTTCTATTCAATCTATAAATAACCCCTTTATATCACATCCTTTTGTATGTAAAAAATGTATAAAAATGATATTTTAAAAATACCTTATTTTGAACCCACGTCATGCACACATATATTCATGAGTAACTTACCTGAGGAGCATATGCATAAAATTGGACTAATCGCTTCAACTAGATGTGTAGCTATTCAATTGGGTGTTGGCAGAATATTCAAATATCTAATGTAAGCCTCCAAAAGTCAGAAAAGCTTATCTTTTCCACCTCATTGTATTTTTTATCATCTTATCATGGAGCATCTACCAAGTGGATACATTTTTCCACCTACCATCCACTTACCACATTGATCTCTTTACGAGGCATCATTGTATATAAACACTACTTGTACAACAATGTATCAATCATTCTTTCAATCAAGTCTTCCACTTTCTTGCACTCTTGCATTCCTATCTCCATTTTCTCACATGGTATCACAACCTACCAAGATTCTACTCTACCTCACATGCTTCATTTCTAATGCACTCATTATTTTTTAGATAAGGCAATAGTAATCTGGACATTATCTACCCCCATGTCTCAACAACTCATAGTTGCCACTTAATTCTCATGGCTCTTTTCTTGATCCTACAAAATGGAGAAGTTGACAGGTTCAAACTACCCAAGTTGAAGTTTCAAGATGTGGCTCTATCTCATGTAGGTAAACCTGTGGTCTAGAGTCAAAGGTGCAAGGAGGACCCTCCACAAGATACCAACCCAATCTTCCCCACATGGAAGAAAATAGATACAATAACCTCAACCAAGAGCATTCTTCATTGCAATGATCAACACATGCAAAATGGTTTATAGCTTGAATACTGCCAATCTTGTTTGAAAGAAATTTAAGGATGATTATGAAAAGAGAGATGGCATCCATCAAGTTATTCCCTTGTACAAACTTATTACCATGCAAGAAGAGCATTTAGCAACACAATTTATTGAGAAGTGGCAAACTCTTCTTGATGAAGCTTTACACACAAGCTTGGAGATCTATGAGAGGATTTAAACTACCCTTCTTCTATCCTCCTTACCATCTTCTTGGCATGCCTTAATAAGCACGCACTCTAGCTCTTCTCAATCCATTTGTGAGTGAGGCACTCTTAGTAAGGTGTCCCACTTTTTGTACTTTTCTTCAAATACATCCACACACTCTCCTCTTTAACTTGTAAACTGTGATTTTTCTAGACCCATACTAACCACCTCTCTTCTTGGAGCAAAAAAAATTCTTACTTTTATTGATGATACACCCACTTTAATTTTGTCTACTTCCTTGCATTAAAGTCCAAAAATTTTCAACACTTTAAAGTGAAAACTACTGAATTAAGATTCTTTGCACCGATAATGGTAGAGAATATCCTTCAAATGAGTTCAAAGAATATCTTCAAGCCAACAATATTCAATAAGAGTATTCAATCCCCCACCATCCTCAACAAAATGTTGTTTTTAAACACAAAAATCGAACACTCATGAATGTTGCATGAGCTATGCTTAGCCAATGGGTTAAGTAATGATTATTGGGAAGAAGCCATTCCTACCATATGCTATCTACAAAATCAGACTACTACTAAAACAATGAAAGAGTCAACTGCATATACTTTGTGGTATGGTCACCCACCTCACTTATCTCATTTGAAGATTTTTGCCTCACCTTGCTACGCAGTTGTTCTATCTAACAAACATAAAAATTTCAATCCAAAGGCAAAGCCACATATCTTTCTTGAGTACAGTGATTGCTTTAGTATGAAGACAAGCCACATATCTTTGTTAACTATGGTGATTTCTTTGCCATGAAGACTTGTCATCTTTATGATCCCACTCACCAAGTCATATCCTTTCCACAAATTGTTATCTTTCATGAAGATTGTCTCTAATCACCTTCATCAGCATCATCAGAGCCTTAAATAGCATAACCCTCTGCCCATTCTTTCACAAGGGGTGATCAAGGAAAATCGTCTCACACAACCCAAAGACACAAGAGAAAGGAGTGTTGATAGTTATGTATGACATTGTCTGGGTGCTAAACTCAATTAGGAACTCCGACAAACACTAGCAAACCCAATCCACAAAACAACTACTAAATATGCCTCTTGTAGCCTCAAGCACACACAATGTAGAGCAACAATGACCATAAAACAATGATGCAAAGACCTTGAGTTCGAAAAAATAACCACACAGTATCCATGATGAAATTTTAAAACCTTTTAGTTTTTTTTTTTCATTTTCTTTCAATTTCAAGGAAACTACCTCTTACATGCTTCAAAAAAAAGAATCAAGACTCTCTCATAATTTCATAATATTTCTATGTATTGATGGCAAGGCACATACATAATTTCCATATCTCAAAATTCAATGGTGATGATACATCGAGCAACAAGCTATTCTCACCATGACTATAGAAGTTTGAAGACTCAAAAACTCTTATCAATAACTATGGCATTAAGCCACTTTCTTTGTCTTTGCAGTTTGGGTGTGGCCCTTCTCTCTCTTTACATTTGTGAATTTAACAAACAAGAGAAGGGCCTCTTAGCCTTCAACGTCATGACTTATATAGATTCTCCTCTACATGTTTATGTGTACTCTAAAAACTTTAGGTTTTTTCATTACGTTTTGCTTTTCCTTTTTTAATGCCTTAAGGATTTTTTTTTTTAATTAAATGCTTTTCTTTCATTTTTTTTCATGCAAGCCAACATCCTCTATTGGAGCATACTCTATCCCACTAGTATGTTCTACATCAATAGTCTATGACTCATCTCTATATTGGCCCTTTGCATAAGCAGCCCATGATGGAGCCTGCTCTTCTAGTTGCTCTTCCCACTTGTGGGCGTGACATCCTTCTAATTCATTATGAGCTATGGAGGATTCGCTGGGGTAAACAACTAAGGATAGTTAAGATATAACTTTTGTTCAGTGCCTTTGTTGAACGGTTACTAGACATTGGAAATGAGCTTATACCTGAAACCTTGTTGGTATATCGGAAAGTGCTACAAATAGTGCCACCCGAGAGAGTTGTTGTAGTGCCAAGAAGGCCTTATTTTGGCACGAGATGTTTTGGTTACCCCCAAGAGCCACCATATTATGCTGTTTGCTATGTATATGAGAATCCACCAAGATATGAGAGTATAGACCCTGATACTTTTCATGAGGAAAGGATCGGGAATGCCCCCAAGCGGAAAATGTCACACACAAGTGGCAATCCTACAACGAAGGCATCGAGCGAGGACATCACTGCTCATCCAACAACGGTACCTGTTGTAAGTAACGTATTTCCAAATTGATAAATGCTTACTTTGATCTCCACATGAGATGCATTGGAATCATATTATGCCATATGACAATAGGATATTAAAAAGGATAAACTACATCACAAGTGTTCGAAGGATTGAGTTCCCCAATGCGCATGTCAAGAGAAGTCAATTGTATTTAGATGTTATGCGATGAATTCATAAACAATATATACGGCTCGGAATAGGATAGGCAACACGCAATGCTACTAGTGCGGAAGGATTGGACACCTAAGGGAAAATTGTCCTAACCATCCTCAAAATCCTAACCCAAACCAGATTGGTGGAAGAGGCTGAGGGAACAGCAACAACAACCCAGGCCGAGGAGGTCGAAGACCAGCTGGTGCCGGGGTAAATACCATGATTGGACAGCCCAAGGAATAAACATTAGATGAAGAAATTAAAAGGGGATCCATTCATGCTGCCGGGGGAAGGAAAAGAGCAGACCACCAATGTTCAGTAATTCAATCTCCAGCTACTTACAAGGATACTTCATTTATAATCTTGATTGATTGTGGTAGCACTCATTCCTTTCTTGTACCCAAAACAATTCAAAGATTGCATCTAGAATCCAAGGGGACAAGGAAAATGATAGTAGAATTGGCTAGCGGGAAGGAAATCGCCCCAACTGAAACTATAGGGAAACTTCAATTTGAGTTAGATAGTCATACCAACTGAAGCAAAATTCCAAATCCTACCACTAGGATGCTACAATTGCATTTTAGAAACGGGTTAGCTCAAGAAGAACAAAGCCCAAATTCTATGTGCTGAAGAGGAAATAATACTGTAAAGGCATATGGGAAAGCTGGAATAATTAGCTGACCGACTAGCCAAGGCAAGCCGAATTCACCTTGGGGAGTGCCTATCTTCTTCCAGAAAAAGAAGGATGGAATACTTGGACTCTGCATTGACTTCAGAGGACTAAACTAGGTTATGGTCAAGAACAAGTACCCCATACCTAGGATATATGAACTTTTAGATCGCCTACAAGGAGCCAAGGTTTTTTCCAAGATTGATCTAAGGTCCGAATCCTATCAAATCCGAATCAAGAAACAATATATCCCAAAGACTGCCTTCAGCACTAGGTATGGTCATTATGAATTTTTGGTCATGCCATTCAGATTGACTAATGCCCTAACCACATTCAACCGTCTAATGCAAGACATCTTTCGACCATATCTAGATGATTTTGTGCTAGTATTCTTTGACAATATACTAGTGTACTCCAAATCAATAGAGGAATATTAAGGACACTTAAAGATCGTCCTAGTAACACTCCATGAAAATCAGCTCTATGCCAAGATGAGTAAATGCATATTTCTCACTAACATGATTGAATATCTTGGATACATTGTTTCAGCTAATGAAATCTCAATAGACCCTACCAAAGTAAAAGATATCCTAGAATGGCCAATACCTAAGATTGTAAAAGAAATCCAAGGATTTTTGGGACTAACGGGATGGTATCGAATATTTATCAAAGATTATTCCCTCATTGTTGCACCCTTGACAAATCTTTTGAGGAAAAATACAGTAAAATTTGGATCATTGAGCATCAAAAAATCTTTGATAAGCTTAAAGAAGTTGTAACCACTGCACTTGTAATAAAAATCCCTGACTTCAGTCAACCATTTGAGGTGATTTACTTATGCAAGTGGACTTGCAATCGGTGGGGTGCTAGTACAAGAAGGAAGACCAATGGCCTATACTTCTAGAAAGTTGAAGCCCTGAGTCCAACTATGCCACTCATGACCTTATGGAGCTCCAAAAGGAACACCAAGAAAATAGGGTTTTCTACTACAAGAAGATCTATCTTGTAACATCAACAACCATCTCTTTCATCTTTTATATGATCTCAACAAAGAAAACAACACCAAGAACAAGAAATCTTCACGTAGCTTCATAAAGACAATTCTCCTATGGCTTTAACTTTAACAAAATCCATCATATTCTTCATAGAATTCTTTGATAGACATTGAAAACAAAAAAGAATACTCCACTTTGAATGGAAAAATATCATATATGATTCATCTTCAAAGTTTCCATGATAGCTTTTTCTCACAATCTCTAATATGTATGTACATTGTTTTGGCAAAGATTTGGCTTTCTCTCTCTCTCTCTCTCTCTCTCTCTCTCTCTCTCTCTCTCTCTCTCTCTCTCTCTCTCTCTCTCTCTCTCTCTCTCTCTCTCTCTCTCTCTCTCTCTCTCTCTCTCTCAATAGTGCATCATCTCCTCACTACAATACTCAATAATCACTCATAATAATCATTCTTTGGTCATGGATGCCTCTTCCAAAAGGTGTGTCCGATATGAAAGGTCACCAGAGCCACTACAATGACTCTTCATAGCTCATCACTATCACTTCACTCCAATCTTCTCTTGAGTCTTCAGCAGCTTCTTCTTCCACTTCATTGAGCTCTTTTGAACTTACATTCACCTCTTTCCAAGGCTAGAAAATTTTTCCAAAGTCACACATACATTCCACAGAACACTTACAAAGGCATAAATAATAGAATAGAATAGGAACAAAGGCTTTACAAAAGCTCAACAGAGGGTTACAGAAGGTCAACAAAAAGCATCATAACAAATAGCTCATATTAAAACCATTCCAAACTATCAAAAACCATTTAGTGAGATTTTAAACAACCTCAACTTCCATCAATCATTACTCCATGCTTCCATACAGTAGATAAACATAACAAAACAAAAGCTAAATAGAACCAATCAGAAGCTCAACAAAACCTATCAGAACATAACACAATCTCATATCTCTACTAAAAATCATCATGAGCTTCCAAAACATAATCAACCTCATCCACAACACTCTCAAACACTTCCAAATCAACTAAACATCATTCAAAATCCATAAAAAATCAACCATTCAGCCCTCAAAAACAACAAAAATTAACAAAAAAACAAATCATTTCAGCATTCAACATATCCCCACACTTAATAAGGGAGCATTGTTGCGACCTAGGAAAAAGGGAATACAAGTTTATTAAAGAGCTCAACTCGATCTTCTTTAGCATCTTGAATAAACCACCCAACCACAACCCCAACTTAGGACCTAGATCTAATAAAGAATACAACGAAAGGAAAACTCTTTATCCATTAACATCTCTTATAAAAAATAGTAAATCATAACAAATTCGTAAAAGATATGAGAGGTTCTACATCTTTGCTTCTTAGCTTTCCATCCACCATCACCATCACTACAAATCTCCAAAAATATAGCTCTCGAACAAATCCAATATTCAACCACCACGAACTCATCACATAGAGAAATTAACACAACACAAACACAAAACAACCATCTGAATGGCACCTCCAAAAGAGAGATATATCATTATGAATCATAAGAGATACATTCAGAGGTATCAGTGAAAATGATCCCTCTTGAAGGCTTGATGATTAGAAAACAATCCATGGATAAGGATTCATCTACAAAAGTTTTTGGAGGATTCTAGAAGAATTGAAGGCAACACATCCTTTGTAATAAAACAAGGTATCTGCTATAGGCAAACAAAGGGCATGAAAATATAGTACATCCAGTTTTTAGGAATCAATGTTCATATTGAAATTCATACATAACGTTGGAATGGCCTTTGGATCATTATGTGAATGCCTATACATATATGCTAGGTACCAATCAAAGTGAGTTGTCAATCTCATTGAAGGATCTGGAGATTGTGAATATTGTTGGGTAAAATGAAGATAATTTTGATACACTTGACTGGCAATCATCCACTCCCCTGGAATTAATGGCCAATTAATCTGTGGTCTAGTAAGAGAATCATTTGAGCTCCATCCTCTTCTTCTTGGAATCTTCTGATCAAACATTGCATATCTGCTAACCAATTGAGGGGGCCGAGAAATAGAAGTGGTAGGAGATGGAAGAGAAACAAGCACAAGAGGATGAAGATATGGGTAGAAAAAATCATAAAATGAGGAATAAGCTAAAGAAGGATTAGTTGAGAGTTTAGGCGAATTGGTTAAGAAAGGTATTAATTGATAAGTAGAAAAAGTGAAATTAATATGTATAGATGGGGAAGGTCAAGACAGAGAAGTAAAAAATACTCGATCTTCAATGAAAGAACAATAAGTAAAGATCAGAATTTTATGGGTACCCTAAGGTTGGAAGAGGAGAGGAAAAATGACTGTTGAGTTGGATTTATAAAGGGAAAAATAAGTAGCATATCGATGGGCATTTGTTGATAATAAGATAAGCTAGGAACGGATGGACCTAAAGCTCGTCAATGCTAAGCATCAAAGAAAGATGAATCAAATGGATGTTTCTTGGAAAGATAAGCAAAAAGATCAACCCTCAAACAGTTGGTTAATGTTTTGCACACGATTAGAGGCTTTCTTCTGTCTTTGGTTCAGGACTACATAATCAATCATTGTATGTCATAAAGTGTCAAGACAAGCAGCCACTTTGGAAAAATAACATTGGAACATTTCATCTGTCAGCAACTCCAAATGTTTGACATACAAGGCAGCTTGTAAGACCACATCCCCAACATACCAAGCTAGATATTTATCTGGAATCAACAAATCACCTCTCAAATACATATAAAACATCGACATTGTATCCAATGTCACAGAGTCTTCAAAGACCATTCGGATGACTTCAGTCCAATAAATCAGAAGACCAGGCTCCACTCATCCATCCTCTAGAAGAGGTAGATCCATTGTTGAGAGCTTAATATAGAAGGCCAACTTCTATATAGGTGATAGTGCACAAAAAATGAGTGATCTGGAGGAACATACTCCTGGAACTGCTCAAATGAAAACCATAATAAATCAATTCTAGCTTGAAGCCTTTCCACTGTAGCCTGGAACAAAGGGCATAACGTGGCATGTCTTTGAAAAATTACCAAGTCCGCAGGGGACAAAGAAGGAACTAGATGTACAATAGGACTCTATGAAGAAGAACATGACTGAACCAACTGATCGTTAAGTTGCTGAATTTGGATGTTGCTCTGTTCTAGGGTGATATATGCCAATTTAAGCTCCTCTATCTGGGCCACTATCAAATCTTGAAGCTCTTGAGATTCTTTCAACAATCTATCCCTCTCCTCAATCATATTAACCACTTGGGTTTTAGTGTCAGCCAAGTGAGTGTGCAAACTAGAAATTTCCATTTTTTGAGCATCAATGATCTTAGTATACTGCTTCATTTGGGTATAAAGATCACAAAATCGTTTATGACCAGAAGCTAGCTCATCATTTGCTTTTTTCAGCTCTTCTTTGGTCTATTGAAATTCATCATAGCAAGAGGAATAGAGCTATTGGATAGAGGTAGTCACCGAGAGCTCAATAGAACATTGAGTGTCTTGACATAGAAAGGGAATTGAATCTCTAGCTACCAAGCGCTGTACAGAAGGAATAGAAATCTCTAGAGTACCATCACGATGTGTTTTGAAAAGATTCAGCTTTGTGAGGAAAGCTAGTAGTTGACTGCAAGATTGAATGGTAATGGAAACTGCTGGAGGAGCTGGGGCTGATTCAGTTACTCATTTAAGGCATTTTCTTTGAACTACCATAAGGGGGATAGGATCAAGATCCTCAATAACAACATCAGTGTATTTAGTAGAAGTAGGAGCTTCTAGTGGATTGATTATCAATGTAGGAACTTCTTTCGGAGGGGCGGCATATGTCAAGAAGATAGAAAGGTAGGAACCAAATGTAACATTAGTTACATTATCCCTTATGGCTCTGACAAAGTGTTGATCCATCTTTGAAAAAAGGTAGGAACTCCAATCAATAGTTATGCCTTTCAACACCATTCTGGAAGCTATAAACAACTCCTTTGAAAGGTAACTAGAGGATGTCTTGGCAGGCATAAACCTGTCTTGAAGAAATTGACATAGTTGCTTCCACACAGGATTAGAGATCATGGAGACACCGATGCCAAAAGTAGTAAGAACCTTCTTGGGATCCAACAAATCTTGTGTTTGCTTCTGCAACAACTTAAGGATATCCTTGTTCGAGAATAATTGTCTAGCAGTAGGGAAAGAGTCTCCCCGATAGGGTAAAGATAGAGCCTTGCCCAAGATTTTGGGCATCAATTAAGTAATTGTTCCTCTTACAAGGACAGACCTCTTACTGTAAGAGGCTAGAAACTGATCACGAGTATCAGTATCCTTCGGGATAAGTGGCAATGAGAGTGCGATGAACTTGGCTAAGCCCACTGTGCTGATAAGATCTAACTTTAGTAATAAAGAATAGTCACGAGACACCAATGGGACGTACTGAACTAGAGGAGTACGAAGCACCATTCATATGGATTACACGCACACACACCATACACACAGACAATTACAATGAATGTTTGCAAAATAATAGGATAGGAATAAGATATCAATTTGAAGGAATGGACACAAACTTGACCGACTAACTCGCCACCCCAAGCAATCCACATCCTAGAAAAAATTCGTCATGACCTCTATACATGTGTGACTGAAAGCTTCATGAGATGCAATACATTCAAACACTCAGAATCCTCATATCAAGTAGAAAAGAAAAATAACAAGACATATCATATCCCTAACATGTCTGAGTTACCAAAATAAAAAGAGAAAATCTCAAAAGAACTAATCATATTGACATGACACTATAACTATTAACCATCATTAACGACAACAGACTCTAGACAAGACTCTATCATGACCCATCCCCACGAATCACATTTATTAAAAAGGGAATGTGCAATGTAGGGGAATTAATATAATGAAGAGGTCATTTTTGTAAGGTGTCCACTAGTCCCAATCCACGGCACACCTTTTAGTAGTCCATCAGTAGGTTTTTCCATAAATGATGCCGCCCGGTGCTCCCTTTGAACATCACGGGGTTGTCACTTAGGCCCTACCGAGTCTACTTTGCAACGGGAGAGTTCTAGCCGAACCCGCTAGGATCGACCTGAAGACTTGGGTTCCTAAAATCGGATGGGTCTCCTAGCAGCCAGCTAGCGTCAATAATTTCGAGTTTCACTTTTTAGAGGATTACTCGATCTGAAGCGGACTTGCCATTGCACTTGGTTCAAAGAGAATGGGAGACGGAGGGGAGTGCGGTACGTCAACCCTCCTACCCATAAGGCAAAATCCCATTCCGTCCCCCTAAAACAATGCAAGTCGGTTCTACCTAATGACTACTTGGTCAATTTATCATCTTCCTATTTCTATATTCGATGTAGAAAAGCTCCCAGCTAACCGGGACCACCCTACCATTGGACGGACCTGTCGGGGGTTACGCCCACCCGCTTTCCTCTGATGATGGGTCATCTTTAGTTTTTTAATTACCTACAACACATTTATTGGAACATATACAACCATCTTCCTTAATTAGTCCATTTAGTCACACGTTCCCTCACATAACTTATCTCACTAACACGCATACAATTTGAACAGTAAAGCAAACTTCTTTATTATATTGGAAGTCTATTACAATTTCCATCATTCCGTCCCAGCGGAAGATACACAGAATTCCATAAGGACATTCTGTCCACCAAGATTCCACCCTCATAACTAGTATTTAGGGTTCCAAGATCCCATCCTGGGTCACGAAGGGGCTCGTTAGATTCTTGGAACAATGTAGGATTTATAGCCAGGGCCCCCTCTGGCACCTACAATTCCTACTGTCCGAGACTATCCCTACTGACAGACCTTTCGCCTACGGAGCCGGTCCAAGCCTCTCGTAGCGATATTCATGACCCCCTTGGAGTAGGGTCTCGCCGCTAGCTTGGGGGTAGCCTAGCGCGATCCTTCCTTTTATTCTGTTGGCAATAATTTCAATCAAAAATCTAGATTCTAGCAAACACAAACAGTCCTTTCAAATATGTATCAAATAGTGCAATGGCAATCATCCCAACATGTAAATCACAGTTTCCATAGCCAAGGTAGACCTTATCCTAAGGTAACCTTTCATTCTAATGAGGATTCTTCTCCCCATAAAGAAGTGTTGAGTACACCTCTTATAACATGTTAAGCAAGGCATGAGTTTTCCATTTGGATTCACTTATCCAACATAAGTAAAATCCCTTAAGGAAATATATTGTGTCAATAACTCAACAAGATGATCTATAGGATTCCTAAATAGATAATTCAGTTTCTATAACCTTCACTAATCAATTTTTAACCTCGTCGCATTTGATCATAACTATATTGAATTCGCATAAAGACATATGTACAATAACCTTTGGCAATTAATTCTATCATGATTCTATGCCTTAGTATCCCAACTATTCTAGCTACAAATCATAGTGATTAATCGTTTTATGCTTGAACTAATATGTCTTTCTAGATGAGTTATCAGTTTAATGTGTAAGTGAAGAATATGGAAGCTAATATCTTATGTAATTATCTTATATTGAAAAATGATAATCTAGTAATGAATAACCTGGTTTGGCAGCATGGCGACATTAGGAACTTCATCTTTACTCGTGCTCGCATTAGCCACACCTGATATTCCATTTGTAGTGGCAACTCCCGCAACCTTGGGTACTCCCGTATCATTGGCAATACCCGTTGCTTGACCGGTTAGGTTGATTTCCATGGTTTTTCCACTTCGTCGCTTTGGAGCCATCGTCCACGAGGAGTTTGAGAGATAGGGAAGGTGGGATAGATTTTAGATGAGAGAGGGTAAGAGAATATGGCTTAGTTAAAGATTGAGACAAGGGATTTGAGCTAACTCTCTTCCTCTCTCTCTCTCTCTCTCTCTCTCTCTCTCTCTCTCTCTCTCTCTCTCTCTCTCTCTAGCTTCTTGCAGCCTCTCGAAGGAGTATTCTTTCTTCTCTCTTCTTTTCTCTCGCAGCCTCTCGGGGTCTCCTTATGTCCCTTATGCCTCTCCCATGCCTCATATTTATAGTGAATTGGAGAAGAGGGCTTGTGGTTGAGAAGTGGAGCTCTTTGTGGAGGGGGATCTTGGAAAGATCAATGATTTGATGCTCAGATCATAAATCTGATGGTTCCATTGGCTCCGAAAGGGGGGTAAAACTCCAAGACACTTACTTAGAAAGCTCTCAGTTCACTCCTTCTTCTTTTCTCTGTTCGAAGTGCTGTCTACTGCCTGTAAACTGCGATCGCGGCGTGCGCGATTTCGATAGTCACTTTTTTTTATTTTTCTTTTTATAAAATCTTCAAACTCACTAACACATCACTTATTTTTTTCTTTTAAATGACATCTAGTTCTAGAAATCTCCATATCTCTTTTTTTTAAAAAAAATTAAGATAATCTCTAAAATATCTAAAATATTCTAGTCTTGTCCAAAAGTTTAATATTTTTAGACCATCCAAACTATACGCATTATCCTAGTGATTAATATAACTCATAAGTTTCGTTCACGTTGTAATTTACGTGAAGGGTGGCCACGGTCCTTGCCAATTCGAAAAAAAATATCAAATTTACGACTCTTGATTTTTCTAAATAAAATATTTTAAATTAAATAAAAATTATTAATAATTAATGTTAGTTAGTTTTTACCTTAGTTAGTCTTTAGTTATTAGTAATCTTACTAACTTATTAATTAACTAACTAACTTTTGAACTAACCAACTAACTTTTATTGTGTGGAAATATTACAATTTTAGTAACCTTATTAATAATGGATTAGATTTTATTAGGTTATAAACCTTTAAAAGAAAACGTAGGTTCATTCTTATCCTTTCATTAAAAATTATTAAGTGTAAAACAGTGCTTCTTTATCGTAACCCTGACTTTGAACCTTGACTTTGGTCTCTAAATGTAAATTCATTGATGATTAAATTAATTATTATTTTGTGTGTGTGTGTGTGTGTGTGTACCACTTTTTTTTTAAGTGCATGCACTTGTGACGGCGGGTTCATTTTTAAATAAACTTAGATGTATCTGTAGCACACAAAGCACGTGCTAAGTGAAAAGTGAATTTATTTTTAATTTAGAAATTTGTATATTTAGCGCGGATGCGCTTACAAACATGTTTGGATTAAAGCTCCTTTTTTGTTTAGTAATTGATCATGGTTTTGGGGGAACCAAAAATAAAACAAATAGAAAAAGAAATACATGGTAGAGGTGTGTATGCAAGCACAGTCTGAACGCATTATTAGAAATGAAGATGATGCAACCACAATGTAATCCAATCAATAAAATCCAACCAGCTGAAAAATTTTGCCAATAGTAATGAATTTAACACAATATTAGTGAGTTTGGGAATCTCCCAATTTCCATTTTTTGAATACTAAAAAGGTGGCACTCGAATAACATGCCCATAAGTTTCTCAAAACCATATGATGTGACCTATCATTGGAAAGTGCTTGAAAAATGGAATCTATTGAGCTATAGAGAACTTGATTTGGAGTTACAGTGTTCAAGTTATGACAAATCCAAATATTTGACCACATGTCCCAAACTTATGGAAAATTTCCATATTTCCCAATATGGTGTTATTTGGATATAAATTATGAACTCATATATTTTCTTGTATGGTTAATTAACAATATGGATTAAAAGTGCAAAAAAAAAATCCAATAAATTTTTAGAATTTTTTCAAATTTGGTTTACTATTTTTGAAGTAGAAAAGAATTTTACAATTAAAAATGTTTTTTTTCAATTAATTGTTCCCAATTAATATTTATCATATTAGGCTATACCAATAATCTAAAAATATAAAAATGATTTTTGAAAATTTTGTTGGAATTTTTTAAGTTGGTTTCACCATTTTTCAACTATTTTTAAGTAAATTTTCATGAAATTAAGGGTTTTTAATGATTTTCTAATTTTTAGATATCATTATCATTAAAGAAAAAGTTTGAAATTTTTCAAAAACTTGACAAATTGTTTCAACAAAATTTCAAAATATTTTTTTCATTTTTATGGTATTTTAATAAAAATTTTAGGATTTTTATAAGGTTTGTTACGTTTTAAATATTTTTCACCTTTGATTATTTGCTCATCGGGTTTTCAAATATAATATTGAATTTTTAGGAAATTTTTGGAAAATTTTCAAATTTTTAGTGTCATTTTAAACCTTTTAATGAAAATTTTATTGATTTTTTTACATCTTTTGCCAATTTTCTAATGAATTTTGCGGGTTTTCTAATTTATGGGAATAAAATAATAAAAGTTGAGACAACAAGGTACCTGACAGCAATTGCATGCACAAATGGCAACTCCGCGGCACGGACGAAACAAGACATGCGTCCTCGCACATGAATGAGGGCTTGAAACACACGTATGCGACCACATACACAATGCGTGAACAACAACTACCAACACACAAAAAATTCCAGCACACCAATACGTGATCCAACACGCGAACTAGCACCATACACGGACTGTGTGATCAAGGGCCAATCAAGAGGCTCGAGGCGAAGGTGGGAACGTAAGGGAAAAGGGGGACCTGCGGGGCGAAAAGGGGTTTTGGTTTTGTTTCTCGTCTTTTGGGGGTTTGGGTGGGAAGGGGGGTTAATGTTTGGGTTGTGGGTTTAGTGGGTGGGAAGGGGAAGGGGGGCTTAGGAGGGGTAGGGTGGGTTTCTATGGGGAAGGGGGGTAATGGGGTGGGGATGGGAAGCGGGATGGTGAGTGGTTAAGGGGGAGTAATGGGGTGGGGGTGGGAGGGCAATGGTGTGGCAGGGCAGCGGGGCAGGGCCCAGTGGTGGGGCTAGCCCAGTACGGTGGCGGGGGTGCTCTGACGGCGGCAAGGGTGGGAGAGCGGGAAGCCTAAGAGAAAGAGGAGGAGAATGAGGAGGAGGAGGAGGAGGAGGAGGGGGAAAAGGAGGAGAAGGGGAGGAAAGTAGGAGAAGGGGAGGAAAGAGGAGGAGGAAGTGGAGAAGTGGGAGGAGAATGGAGGAGGAGCAAGGAGAGAGAAGAAGGAGGAGAAGAATGGAGGAGCAAGGATAGGGGGAAGGAGAGAGGGGACATAGAGAGGTAGGGGTTGAGGAGAGAGAAAGAAAGGGAGAGAGAAGAGGGAGAGGGAGAGGGGGGTGTGAGGGGACGTGGGAGGGTGGTTAGAGAGGGGCGAAAAAAAGAGGGTTTCTTAAATAATGTTAAAAAATAAATAAATAAAATGAGAAGAGAAACGGCCCCCCTCCTATCCCGCGCATGGGTATGGGTGGGGGATAAAAAATTTACGATGACAAGAACGAGGAGTGAATACATGGTGGTCGACGGAACGAACACGACACACGTCGAAAGACGTAAACGAGGGCATTTGCACACAAACCGCACGACTTTGGGACGCAAAAATAGACAAAAATTAATTGTGAAAAATTCGCCCCCAAAACGAAATGCAGAAAAAAGTAAAAATATCTAAAACGACGTGCCGGACAGGCTTATCACCTCAAAAGGCTAGTCTGACAGAGATAGAACCTAGTTACGTGGAAAAAACTAGAAAAACATATCCAAAACGAGAAAGAAAAATTAAGAAGAAACGATCCGGTGGTCGAAATGCTACGAAGTAAACCTGAAAAATGTCTGCAGGAGTAGGGCGGATTGGATAGGAAATGTCAAATGCGGTTCGAGGGATGGAAAAGGTTAAACGTTGTTCCGAGGATGGGAAGGCACGTTCACATGGAAAAAACGGCAAAAACACAATTAAAAACAGAGTCAAAAATTAATACGGATAAACTCGTGCATCGAAATGGAGGGCAACAAAAAGGAAAAATGTTAGTGGAAGGGAGTGGAACAAGGTTCATCCAGCCAAACTAGAGGTCCGATGTCATTAGGGGACGTTCGCATGGAAAAAAGATGAAAAAAAACATAAAACCGCACAAAAAAATTAATAAAATAAAATTGGTAGACTAGAATAGGAGGGAAGACAAAGGAACAACAGGTGGGGGGCCAAACCGGACATGGCTATGCAATCAAAATTCAAGTTAGAGGTAATTAGGACAGGCTCACATGAAAAAAATAGTCCAAAATGCATATAAAAATATTTAAATTTATAGAAAAATTAATAACATACAATCTGTCCATCAGAATGATAGGCAAGGAAAATAAAATTTATCTAAGAGAAGACATATGGTAGGGTTGGCTCATCAAATTGCTGTTCTAAAGCGAAAAACGATTATTTCCATGGAAACATGTGAACTGGACAGAAAATTCTTCAAAAATTAATAACTCATGATCCGTGGCTCAAAACAAGGGGCTATAAAAAGGAAAAGTGGCCAATTCAAAGGGACAAATAGAGCTATACGGTTGGAGGTGTGTGTCGATGAACATAGAATGTGTTCACATGGAAGAACGCCAAAGTAAGAGTTAAGATGAACCGGAAAAGGAATGGCCATAAGAAGGGGGTAAAGAAGGACGGGTGGGTACGGAAGGGACCCCATCAGAGTACAATTAGGACATGGTATACATGCATGATCATATCATGGTAGATACATGAGGGTATGATGCACAGGGATGTGTCCCCACACTTAAGACCTTATCGAGAAAGGTGAATTGAGCAACAAGGACCTAAGACCACACATCCGACCAACCGTGGACATCCTCACACTTAAAACATGATCATCACTAGAAATAGAAGGTGTAGGTTTAGAAAAACTTGGCCCATGTTACTGAGGATTGAAGTGGATTATCAATGTCACGTGTTGTGTCGCCGTCGGTTGCAGGAGGTACCAAAGTGTCTTTACAATGTATGTTCAGCGTGGTAGGGACCACGCAAGAGCACCCAAGGGGAGAAAGCATGGCTGAGAAAATTGTGGGAAATCGTCGATGGTAAAGGATATTGCACTCAACTCACGGTCACTCAAATGGAATGAAAGGACATTCGCTCACCCCACAACAGACATTGCTCGATTGAATAATGATGGAAACCCAGTTTCACACCCTGTTTAAAAATCAACAAGGGATATGGTCCAAAGGAAATATGCTAGTGTGCACAGTTGATGGTGCATTAGTGCATCCAACCTCGTCTGGCATAGGTGTACGCAGAAAGGATAGGGAGCCTTGTAGTGCAGTGTATTAAATAGGGTGACGTGTCCTGTGGTGATGGCAGGGACCCATACCGTATGTTCATAAGGAGATGAGAGGGTACCTGACGCCAAGTGTCATAACGTCCCTCAATATGAACCTCTCAATTTTGGTTTGAGGAAACATCAGTCACACTCAACTCCCCCTTTGTCTCGCATGTTGTTGATAGATACTTAAGGGCAACTTGTTCCTAAAGCCCATTGATGTTATCCTCATTGTCACTTGTGCAGAGGGTATATGCCTTGTACGTGAAACTATGCATCCCACTATGTGCTGGCATACGGTGCAAGAAGAAAGGCGAGGGAGCCTTATAGTGCCATACACAAGAACAAGTTTGTGCTTTGTGCATTGAGAGGCCCATCCCGTGCATGCAACACTCCATTTACACATCTCACCTCTCAATTGGATATAAAGGGCAAGCACTGGTCACTCACCCTACCCTCTGTCTCACACTCTGTTGTGATGAATACAGAGGGCAGCCCATACTCACGTCCCCATCCAGTTAAGATGAAAGCTCACAATGCTCTAGGTTTGTCGATGAGGACTAGCTTCGTCTAGTTGCTGGTGTCAACGTGGATTGGTTGATGTAGAGGAATACCCAGGGAGGTAGCCAACAAGTTCGGTGCTTGGATTGCATGTTGGAAACTTAGTCTATTGTAGGAATCAAAAGAAATGATGAGGTTACAGAATTTAGCGCACCAAGGAAGGTGGCTCGAAAAATTCTTCTGCAAGAGTTCAGCTAGAGATTTGGTGATTGTAGGCTGCAGAGTGTTACCACCTTTTCCATAGCCAGCTTCCCATCCAAGGGTGTGTGCAACCTTTTCTTGGAACAAGGCCTATTATGACAGGGAATTGCTTCCTTCCCTCCCATAACATTTTGATTTTTATTTTGATTTTTTCTTTTCTTTTCTTTTCTTTTGCCCTACTCCCAAGGGTGTTTCCACCTTTTCTTCGAAGAATAGGTTGGCATGACAGGGACCAAAGTCCTTTTCTCCCATGATCGATATATTTTTATATTTTTATTTTTTCCTTTCTTATTGTATTTGAAGCGTAGAAGGCAAGAACACCATGTATCAAAACCATCCTCGCCACCTCCGTTGCATCAAACAGAAGGAAAGCAACGGGAATAGTATGAAAATAATGTCTTATAATTTATTATCATGTTTTATAGTACAAAAACAATTTCTTATAACGGTTCACAAAGGTGAAAAGGTGTATTAAAAAATAAAGGACAAATGTATGAAAGAAATGTCTATAACTTTCAATTATAATTTTCAATTGCATAATATAATAGATTTTGAAAATGCCACATAAAACATATCAGCTTGTTTCACATTGAGTCAAAAAACATGATTGCAAGAGAGAGAGAGAGAGAGAGAGAGAGAGAGAGAGAGAGAGAGAGAGAGAGAGAGAGAGAGAGAGAGAAATGTACATTTCTATTTTTTATCACAACTCAATTATATGACATTTATAACAACATTTAAATTTATATAATAAGGAACATTGAGTGCATGTGTAGTTAGTGTTCACATTTAAAGCCATTGCTATTCACATTTAAAAGGAGAGGGAGAGAGAGACAAAGGTATCATATTTCTAAGGGGCTAGCAGAATGAAACCATATCATCAGGATCAGCAAGAGAGTTATTAGGAGCATTAGGTAAAAACAACCTTCATTCAAGGAATGAGGAAGTTATTGATGGTGATTGTCAAGATCCCTAGGGAGGGTAATACTTCTTGAGGCAATATCCATTAATAAGGAAGGGATCATCCAAAGCATCAACTATCTAGACTTGGACTGAGCCATTAGGATTGATGGCAAGTACCTTATAAGGGCCCATCCAACATTGTTGAAGCTTGCCAGGAAACTTGCCAAATCGAGAATCATAAGCTAGGAGTAAGTTGTCTTCCTTGACCTCCTTCTGCTTGATGAAGCTGTCATGATAGACCATTCTCCTTGCATGGCTTTCGTGCACTGTAGGGCCATGTTGTGAATCTCATCGAGACACTCCAAGTGCAAGAGATAGTGTTGTAGGGACTCGTCATCTCCCAAGAGTTCTTTGATGGCCACGTGCAGAGAGAGGGTAGCTCGAGTTTAATAGGAAAGATGGCTTCTATTCCATACATCAATTGGAAAGGAGTTTGTCTTGTAGTCACCTTATGGGAGGTTCTATATGCCCAGAGGGCCTCTATAAGTCGAAAATCCTAATCACGACGATGTGCGGCTATCGTTCTTGTCTAAATCGAGTAGAGGATGCAATTGATAACTTCAACTTGGCCATTAGATTTGGAATAATAGGGCGTGAACTTATAATGATGGATCTTATACAGCTCTGTCAACTCTTCCATAATCTTGTTGAGGAAGTGAGTATGTTGGTCATCACTGACGAGCTCTAGGGGACTGCCAAAACGGGTGACGATGCTCTCATATAGGAACAAGGCCACGCTATTACCATCGTCCCACTTCAAACCTTTGGCTTCACACCACTTGGTTACATAGTCTATACAGACCAATATATATCTATTTTGTTTCCTTCTGGTTGTGGCGGATCAATGGGGCCCACGAAATCAATCCCCCACTTCTCGAATGGCTTTAGGGAAAGAATGGGTTGTAGGGGCATGGCCTTGGATTTGGTAGGCTTTCCCATTCATTGACAAGCATCACACCATTTGTAGTAATCATAGGCATCCTTGTGGAGGGTTGGCCACCAATATCCTATGAGCAAGGCCTTTTGGATTGTCACTTCTCCCGCGAAGTGTCCACCACAGGGCTCATCATGGCATGCTTTCAATACTATACCAATCTCTTCTCCTGTAACACATCATTGTAAGACTTTGTCCTTGACTTTCTTGTAGATAGCACTACCTAATAGAGTGTAGGGGGCTGATTCCAACAGAAGCTTCTTCTTCTCATGGCTCAAGATACCCAGGGGGTACTATTCGGTTGCCAAGAGGTTGGCTGTGTCTGTGTACCATGGGGTAACTGTTTTAACGCGAAACAAGGAAGCATCGGGAAGATCTGGATCATCTTGCTCTTCTTCCTCGTCGCTTTGAGGGATTCATGACAAATGATCAGCCAAGACATGAGAGTATCCGGGTTTAGTAACCACTTCAAAGTCAAATCTTGAAATAAAAGGAGCCATCTCATCATTCTTTCCTTCACTTCAACCTTGTTCATCAGGAAGGGCTTCATGGTCCACATAGAATTTGAAGCGCATCGATAGGAGATAGTGTCAAAACTTCTCCAAGGCAAACACCATTGCTAGACACTCAAGCTCCACTGTGTTCTGACATGATAGGCCTGTCCGGTATCACTTTTCTCACAATTTTCATTTTTCTCATGTTTCATTTCGGCAAATGGATTCTTTGATATTAATTTTCGTATAGATTTTCACACCCGTTTTTTGTCTTTTTTCCATGGAAACGCCTTGATTTGATCCCGAACACCCTGTTGTACTTTTCCACAATCTCCTCCTCACCTTTCGACCTAGTTTTCCTTTTTACGGCCTTGCTTTCCCACTGATCGGTTTGCGAGTTATTCATTTTTCTTTGTTTTGACGTGTTCCCGCGTGCCTTGCCTCACGCGTGAACACACGCGTTTTTGAATTTACACACCTCGATACGCCCCGTTGTCTTCGTGCCCTTTCGTCCCAGTCATTTCCATCCCTTCACTGCAAATCCCCCCCCCCCCCCCGATGCATATGCCCGGGACAGGGAACGCTCTTCCCTTTTTTTGTTTTTCTTTTCTTAATTTAATTTAATTTCCCCTTTTTTACATTAATTATGCCCCTCCCCCACTCATTGTTTTAAACAATACACCAAACAAAACCACCATTTATTTATTTTTTTACCTTTAAAAAAGCCAACAAAACAAAACAACAATAATTACAAAAAAAACAAAAAACCAAAACAAAACCCAAAAAAAACAAACAAATAACATTAAAAAACAATTTAAAAAATAAATTTTAAAAAAGCCCATCAAACTGCCTCCTAATAACAAAAATATATATTTAAAAAAAACAAACAAAAAAAAAACAAAAACCACAATGAACAAAAAAAATACATTTTAAAAAAAACACCAATCGTCTTTTTCTTCATCGTCTTTCTCTCCCTCCTTCCTCGTCGCCTGCGGACTGCCCCCTTTCCTCACGCCTCATCTTCTTCATTGCCTGCAACCTGCCCCCCTGCACCCCGCGGCCAACTCTTCTCCTCGCCCTCTCCTCCTCGCCCGCCTGCCACCCCACCCCTTCGTGGCCTTCGCCTTCTCTTCGTCGGTGTCTCCTCCCCTTTGTCTTTCTCGTCTCCACCCCGCCTTCTCCTCCCCTTCGTCTTCCTTACCCTGTGGCCGCCTCTTCTCCTTGCCCTCTCCTCCTCGCCCGCCTGCGGCCGCCCTGCCCCTTCGCGGCCTCGGCCTCCTCTTTGTCGGTACCTCCTCCCCTTCGTCTTCCTAGGCCACCCCACCTTCTCCTCCTCTTTGTCCTCCACCTCCTCCCCTATCCTTCTCCTCCCTCACCCCTCCCCCGCGGGCGCCTCCCCCCCGCCACATTGGATCCCTCCACCAAATCTGACCCCCCCACCAAATTTGGACCCCCCACCAAATTTGGCCCCCCCTACCATATTTGGTCCCCCCCACCAAATTTGACCCCCCCCCCCCCCCCCCGATGTTCATTAATAAATTGTAACTAACAATTTAAAAATGAACTGTTATTTTCTTATTAAGATTTATAACCTAATAAAATTTCAACCATTGTTAATAATTTATCAAAACGAATCCTTCACTAAAATCATTTTCCTCGCTGCACTTTTTTCCCTTTTCAATAAATACGCTTCGTGGGATGGGCAGGTACAGTCTTTCAAGTTGTTATTGCTTACAGAAGTTCTGGTTATGTCCCAAGAAGGTTATTGAGGTATTATGGTTTAATTGTATGATATGATTATGGGTGCGGTCTGTAGTTTTCTTTTCTACCTAATACGGGGTCTCAGGTGCATGTTTGTTGCATAGCATGAAGCTTTCAATCGCATATGTGTAGAGGTCATGCCGAATTTTTTCCAGGATGCAGATTATTTGGGGTGGTCAGTCGGTTAGTCACGTCTTTGTGTGCTTATTCTTGTCTATTTCTTTTTTATAGATATTCTGTTGTTTTACAGGCCTTCAACGTAATTGTCTGTGTGTGTGGTGTGTGTGTGTGTATATTCCATCTGAATGGCGTCTCAAGCTCCTCCTCCTGTTCAGTATGTCCCATTAATCAATAGGGATTATTCTTCCCTACTAACTTTTGAGCCTATTGCGAAAGCTGGCCTTGCATCTTTTGTGGCTACTCCACTCCCTCTAATTCCAGACGATCCAGCCCTTTGTGATAAGTTTCTCGCGTCATACAGTAAGAAATCGGGCTTGGTTCATGGTACTTCCTTCTTGACACTCTAGAGGGTTAGGGAAGGCTTTGTCTCTTCCCTACAAAGGAGAACCCTTTGTCACAACCAGATAGTTATTCTCAAATGAAGAGATCCTCAAGCTATTAGAAAAGTAGACTAAAGAGGTCCTTGATGTCAAGAAGGTGATTAACACTTCGGGAGTGTCTTTCTCAATGATCACTGACCCTCTCTGGAAGCTAGTTTGCCAATTTCTCCAGGACAGGCTCATGCCTGCCAAGACACCATCTCACTATTTGTCCAAGGAGCTCTTCACAGCCTCCATGATGGTGTTAAAAGAGGTTGCCATTGACTGGAGTACTTACCTTCTTATGAAGATGGACCAGCATTTTTGTCAAGGTGACTAGAGGGAATGTTACCAATGTAACCTATGGTTCATATTTATATGCTTTCCTAACATATTTAGGCCTCAGCGGAAGTGCTTGAAGTGTATAGCAGAGACAACTCCACCAGTCCTTCCTTCAGTGTTAGTTCTTACTACCTCTGGAAGTGACCTCCCTACCTACCTCACATGCAACAACTTATTCAGGGCACATCGAGAGGGTTCTTTAGATATATCAGTTCCTTCGTTGAACAGCTTAGTGACAGGGGATGCCATTCCTTTCCTTTGTAACAACATCTAGAGTCCTATTGTACTCTCAGTGACAGCTTGTGTTCAACAGTTATATGCTTCTTTCTATGAAGAATTGATGCAATCCAAAGACCAGATGCATAAGGCAACCACAGAGCTAGCCTCTGCTAAAAACACTCTTTCCAATTTGCTTAAGTAGATGGAGCAATAGACACAAATGATTGAGACCTAGAGAGAAGAAATATCTTCTTTGAAAACTCAGTTAGCAGAAGCTCAGTCAGAGGTCACTAGAGTTTTGGAAGAGAAAGAGAAAATGTCCAAAGAAGCTCAAGACTCTTTTGGATACGAAGCTATCAACTTTTGTAGACTGCTCACAATACAATGGAATCCCGAGCTTCCTAGATTAAACAGTTGAAGGACCAAGTGGAGCAGTCATGGTCCATCCCTCCAAGTCCCAATGTCCCCATGATTCCTTCTATATCTCAGCAGGACTTGGCAGTTCTCCAGAGACAAGCCACATTATGTCCATTGTTTCAAGCTAAAGTGGAAGGATTGTAGTCCAGGATGGATTTATTATGGTCTACATTTTAGCAATTTCAGGAGTATGTTCCTCCCGACCATTCCTTTTTTGTCCACTATCAGTTACAGAAGTTGGCCTTCTATATTAAGATCTCAACAATGGATCTCCCTCTTCCAGAGGATGGTTGGAGTGGAGCCTGGTCTTCTGATTTGCTGACAGAAGTTGTCCGTATGGTCTTTGAAGATTCTGTGATAACAGATACCATGATGTTGTCTTATATGTATCTACGAGGTGATTTGTTAATTCCAGATGATGTAGATCTGGCTTAGTATGTAGGGGATGTGGTCTTACAAGCTGCCTTATATGTCAACCATTTGGAGTTGAGAATAGATGAAATGTTCAAGTGTTATTCTTCTAAAGTGGTTACTTGCCCTGACACTTTATGGCATTCAATGATTGATTCTGTAGTCCTGAATCAACGACAAAATACAGCCTCTACTCATGTGCAGAACACTAACCAACTGAGGGTGGACCTTTTAGCTACCTTTCTAAGAACCATCCATTTGATTCATCCTTCTTTGATGCCTAGCATCGACTATCTGTTTTAGGTCCCTCTGTTCCTAGCTTATTATATTATCAAGAAATGGCCCATCGCTATGATGCTTATGTTTTCCTTTATCAATCCAACTTAGCAGCTATTTTACCTCTCCTTTTCCAACCTCAGGGTTTTCCTCAAATTCCAATTTTTACCTATTGTTCTTTCATTGAAGATCAAGTCTTTTTCCCTTCTCTGCCTTGTTCTTCCCCATCTATCCATATACCTTCTACTTTTCCTACTTATGAATTAACACATTTCCTAACTAATTTGCCTAAATTTTTAGCTAATCCTTCTTTAGCTTATTCCTCATGTTATGATTTTTCCTACCCATCTCTTCATCCTCTTTTACTCATTCCTATTCCATCTCCTACCACTTCTATTTCTCAACCCCCTCAGTTGGTTAGTGGATATGAAGGATTTGATCAGCAGATTCCAAGAAGAAGAGGATGGAGCTCAACTGATTCTCTCACGGGACCACAGATTAATTGGCCATTAATTCCAGGAAATTGGACAACTGCTAGTCAAGAGTACCAAAATTATCTCCATTTTTCCCAACAATATTCACAATCTCTAGATCCTTCAATGAGATTGACAGCCCATTTTGCTTGGTACCTTGCATATATGCATAGGCATTCCCATAACGATCAAAAGACCATTCCAAAGACTAGAATTTATGTCCTCTTTTAATGGAGGCTTAGCTCGCTCTTTGGGAGGATAAAAGGGTATCATTGCACTTTTGGGTTTGGGTTGGGGATAAGTTACTTCTTGGCTCGCGGACTCGTCCTCTAAAGATGCATCCAAGAATGTCACATAACAAGAATCTTTTGTGTTCTGTTTGAGCTACAAGGCTGGGGGTTTCTGGAAAGGTGCATCATCATCATCTTCTCTAAGGAAGGGTAACTTTGGGTTACAAGAGCCATGGCTAAAGGAAAACCTATTCTTCTTAAACCATTTCTTATAGAGGCTTTTCTTATTACATGACTCATTAATTAGTCCAAAGGATACCATAATCATTCTATTTAATAGAAAGGGATCTTCTACTTCTGAGGTTTTAGAAAATTCAGGAACTTCTTCCTCATCTCTACCTTCTGCGAGTAGGATTGACTCTTCTAGCTTGCTTTCATACTCTTCTTCAGCATTATCACCTTTGTCCTCTTTAGATTCTCTTTCTATCTCTATATGGAGGCTCTGTAAGAGAAGAATAGACTTTTTGGTATGTCCTCTGCTTCTGCTTCTGCTTCTGGCTCTACCTCTGTCTCTGTTTCTACTCCTGTCTCTATCTCTGGCTTTGTCTCTGTGACTGCCATGTAACAGGGAGATCAGTACATCCATGCTTCTATCTCACTATCAGAGGTGATTTCAAAAGTCAATTCAGATTCAAGAAAGAGGTATTCTCCCATGGACAAAGAATTTTCTTCCTTCGATAGTTGGCTTATAGTGCCCACCGTTAGGGACTATGCCTGTGTTTTCTTAGGAAAGATCTATTTGACGGCCTCTTCATCTCCTGATGTACCATCTGTTACTTCATTGGAGGACTCGATTTGTTACAACTTCGATGGACATGGATCCATTGCATTTTTGTGATCCATATAACTTCAACACCACTTTCTTGGGTCCTCTACCTAGGGTTAGGGTTCCTTTGAACCAATCCATCCTTGCTCTTCCTTCAAAAAGCCAAGGTCTTTCCAACAATAGAGGCCATGAGGTCCCGTAGGAATTTGGTTTGACCACTAGATATGTCAGCCAATAGTCTCTTCTTGTGAGGGTTGTCTTTACATACGAGAGAATGCCCAATGGTTTGATTCTGCTTTGGTTTGCCAATCTGATAAGCCACTGTGTCGGTTGCATTCCTTGCAAGCCTAGATCCTTCATTGTCACATCCATCGTTATGTTTATTGATGAGCTTCCATCAATCAATGCATCTGCAATAAAGCATCCTTCAATCCACATGCAAATCTATGGGATTCCCAGATCTAGGAAGGCATTAGCCACATCTACTTTCTTTAAAAGTTTTGAGGTTCTGTTGGACTTGGCTGCCACACAGAGGGGGCAATTCTAGACCTCTTATTCTTGTCAATATGCTTTTATATTTCTTTCGACTAGGAGACAACATTAGCAAGTTTGGTTTAAAAGTATCTAGGAAGGCATTAGCCACATCTACTTTCTTCACAAGTTTTGAGGTTCTGTTGGACTTGGCTGCCACACAAAGGGGGCAATTCTAGACCTCTTATTCTTGTCAATATGCTTTTATATTTCTTTCGACTAGGAGACAACATCAGCAAGTTGTCAAAATGTTAAGTTTGGTTTAAAAGTATCTAGGTCTTTGACCAAATCATATTCTTTGATAGGATCCACAGGCTTTTCCAATCGGCTGGGGAATGGGGCCATGGCCACTTTTATCTTCCCTTTTTCTTGTAGGAGTGGCAACATATGTGCTTCTTCTCCTTCACGAGGTACTTCAACATCCTCTATCTCTTGGACTTTTTGTCATGTCTCTACAACTTGTCAAGATTGTGGGAGAGAAGGAAGGAGTCTCACTTGAAACTTTCTTGCTTGCACAATGGGGGAATACACACAGAGATGGAGGCTGAAAACAGTTTTCCTCTTCTTAGTTGTGTAAGCCAAAAAGAAGTCTCGTACATAGAAATACAAGAACCCTATATATGGGTCTCAAACCAAACTCAACTAACTAAGGTGGCATACTAACTAAGCCACGAACTAGAGTAGATAAGGATAGCAGTCATCTAGCTATTATTCATGGGCGGTGTACCAACCGCATCTGCAACTGACAAATCAGTGACATAAATACACAACGGTCACCCTGGCGTATCACGAGTGGAGCTCGATATCTCAACACTCCCCCTCGAGCTCAATCCTAATTCCTGCACACCAAGCAAATCTCTGAACTTGCGCAGCTTCTCTGCGCCCAATGCCTTCGTGAATATGTCAGCTACCTGATCCTCTGTGCTGACATAAACTAGATCAATAAGACCTAGTAAAACCCTCTCCCGCACATAGTGATAATGCACCTCAATGTGCTTTGTTCTAGCATGATAGACTGGGTTATTTGCCAAGTGTATACTACTCATGTTGTCACAATAAATGACAACTGGCCCATCTGTAGGCTGATGCATATCATAAAGTAGCTTATGCAACCAAGCTACCTCACATGCAGCCATTGCTGCGCCCCTGTACTCAGCCTCTGTGTTGGATAAGGCAACTGTAGGCTGTTTCTTGCTGCTCCAAGTGACTGCAGCACTCCCAAAAGAGAACACATATCCACTGGTAGATCGTCTATCAGAAATGCTACCAGCCCAATCAGCATCAGTGTATCCATGCGACTGTATTTGAACCCCAGTCTCATAAAATAGTCAATACTGCAATGTGGACTTCACATACCTGAGTATGCGTCTAGCCACATCCAAATGCGGTTTCCTTGGAGCTTGCATAAACTGACTTACCAATCCAACAGCATAGCTCAAATCTGGCATGGTAATAGTCATATAAATCAAGCTTCCTACTATGCGTCTGTACATAGTAGGGTCTTCCAGAAGCTCACCTGCATCTGCGCTCAGCTTCACATTCTGCTCCAAAGGAACTGAAATAGGCTTACAGCCTGTCATCCCATATTTGGACAGCATGTCCAATCCATACTGCCTCTGCAAGAGCTATATCCCACTTGGTGATCTAATCACCTCAATGCCCAAGAAATAACGCAGCTCTCCCAAATCCTTCATCTCAAACTTCTGCTTCAATAGCATTTTCACATGAAGGATATCTTCATCACTGTCACCTGTCATAATCAAATCATCAACATAAATGACAAGTAGCATAATACCTTTCTCTGTTTTTCTCACATAAAGTGAGAAATCTGCCTTGGAAATCTGAAAGCCAATAGTGACAAGATACTGTTCTATCTTGTCAGACCATGCTCTAGGTGCTTGCTTCAAGCCATACAAGGCTTTCTTCAACCTGCAAACAAACTCAGGATGAACAGCATGCACATAACCTGGTGGCTGCTCCATATAGACCTCTTCTTGCAAATCACCATGCAAGAAGGCATTCTTTATATCCATCTGATGTAAAGACCATCCCTTTGATGCAGCCATAGCAATGACTGCTCTTATGGTTGCCATCCTTGCAACCGGACTGAATGTTTCTTCATAGTCAATGCCATATGTTTGTGCATACCCCTTGACTACTAATCTTGCCTTGTATCTATTCACAGAACCATCTGCATTGTGCTTCACCTTATAAACCCACTTACAGCCAATTGCATTCTTACCTTTAGGCAAAGGTACCAATTCCCATGTAGCATTTGCTTCCAAGGCATCCATTTCTTCATCCATGGCTTTCTCCCATTTTTCTTTTCCCATGGATTTTTTTCTCAAAAGAAGTGGGTTCTGGTTCCTGTATCACTTTGATCATATATGCATAGTGAATGGCTGTAAATCCATCATATTTCAGCCTATCCACAGGATACCTAGCTCTCGTAGACCTACGCAAAATAGGTTCACTCTTAGGTGCTCTCAAAACATCCCTGGTCTTCCTTACTCTAGGTATAACAATAGAAGGAATACCCAATTCATCATCAATGCTCTGTTCTGAGCCACTGGATTCACCATCCACATAAGAGTGACCTGCATTCACATCAAACATGGGCTGATCAACCTTCTCTTTTCCTTTTCGTGATACCTGCATACCACTATATGTATTGCTTTGAGAAGATTCTCCTGATCTCAATTTGCCTGTCCATGGCGAAGAATGTGAACCACTGCTAGAGGACGCTCCAGGTTCACTAATATTTTGTGACTGCTGCTGTGAATTCTGTGCAACATTACCATTTTGTGCATCTACATCATCAATCACATTTACTGGTTTATACCAGCTACTCATCTCATCAAAAATAACATCTCTGCTCACTGTAAACTTACGAGTAGAAGGGTTATAGCATCTATACCCTTTTTGATGCAGAGAGTAACCAATAAAGATGCACTTCTCAGCTTTTGGATCCAACTTGGATCTCAATTCATCTGGCACATGTACATAGGCAATGCAACCAAAAATTTTCAAATGAGAAATATCTGGTTTCCTACCAGTATACCTCTCCTCTGGAGTCATCCCATGTATTGCTGCAGTGGGAGTCCTGTTCATTATGTAGACTGTTGTAGCAACTGCTTCAGCCCAATAAAAATCTGGCAGGTCTTTTTCATTGAGCATGGCACAAGATACCTCTCCAATATGCCTGTTTTTTCTTTCTGCAATTCCATTTTGTTGTGGGATATGACTGCATGAATATTGCTGCTTTATGCCATGCTCCTGCAGGAACCTTGCAAACTCATTTGAGAGGTACTCTCCCCCTCCATCTGACCTTAGGTATTTTATTTGCAGACTTGTTTCTTTTTCAGCCATAGCTTTAAGAGTTTTGAAATGCCCAAAAACTTCACTTTTCTTTTTCATAAAATACACCCAAACTTTTCTGCTATAGTCATCAATAAAAGTGACAAAATAATGACAGCCTCCAAGAGATGCAGCTTTAGTAGTCCACACATCAGAGTGGATTAATTCCAATGGTTTCTTACTCTCTTGAACATGTCTAGGAAATGGTATCCTTGCCTGTTTTCCAAATTGATAGGCTTCACATACCTTATGCATTTCTGCAACCTTGAATTTGGGCAATCCTGCAACAATATTTTGGGCCTGCATTGATTTAAGTCACTGTACATTAACATGACCAATGCGTTTATGCCAGATATCAATATCTGCAACTACACCGGTCCCATGTGCAAACATTGCTGCACTCAATTCAGGCATGTCTACATCCAACGTAAACATTCTGCCCTTCTTCTTTCCTTTTGCTATCAAGCGACCTTTATTTTTCATATCCTCAACAAAGCATCCATGAGGATTAAATCTGACCTGCAAGCCCTGCTCAACCATTTGACCAACAGAAACCAGATTCTTGGTGATATTCAGGACATGAAATACATCGGACAGGTATTTCTTTTTCCCATCCTGCATAGACAAAGGAATTTTTTCAATCTGCACAATAGGATGTGCAGTATCATCACCAGTCTCCACAAATCCTGGTTTTTTTATTTTCCTTGCATCCTCCATCCATTCTGCATGATCTGTCATGTGGTTTGATGCACCTGAGTCAACATACCATACATCGTTGCTTTCTTCTGCACTTGTCACTGAATTGTTCATGTACTGCACCATAAACAAATGCTCATTTCTGTCATCACCATGTCTACTAGAATATGCATAATTCCCTTGTTGCAATTTTCCATTCATGATGCCATTCTGCTTTTTATAGCAGTCTTTAGCCATATGACCCATTTTACCACAGTAGTAGCATTCAACATTGCTGTTTGCATTTTGCCCTCTTTGCCATCCACCACGACCTCTTTGGCTCCCCCTGCCTCTAGAGTTACCACATCCTCCTCCATAGGACTAGTTTTCTTGAGTTTGCTGCATATTCTGATTTCTACCACGGCCTCCAAATCGGCCTCCTCTACCTCTGCCTCTACCTCTTCCAGCATTTGAGTAGAAGACAGCTTCTTTTAAAGTTCCTCCTGAAGAAGATGCACCACCATTTCTCTACTCCTCAGAAATTAGAAGAGCAATCAACTCCTCAAAATCAGAAAATCTTTCACGGACGGAAATGGATGTTTGGAATTGTGCATAATCCTTTCCTAGACTATTCAAGGTCACAGAAACTAAATCATCATCTTCCACTGGCGACCCAATGGAAGCAAGTGCATCTGCAATCTTCTTCACCTTCATGTGGTAGTCGTTCATGCTCATATTTTCTCTTTGCACATTGTGCAACTCTTGCTTGAGCTGCATTTTCCTAGCTTGCGTATTTGTGCTATACATTTTTGACAAAGTATCCCATGCCTCCTTTGGCGTACTTGCATCTTGAATATGCACAATCATAGAGTTTGAAATGCTGATAGACACCCAGTACATAACTTTCCTGGCTCTCTCATGCCATGCTTTAAATGCCTGCATTTGCTGTTGATTGGGAACATCAAGAAGAACTGGTTCTTCTTCATTTCTTGCAACAAATTCCCAATATCCTTTTCCCATAAGGAAATTTGTCATTCTAAACTTCCATGCTTGGAAGTTGTTCTTGTCAAGCTTTTCAGTGACAATCTGTGAAAGAGAATCAGACGCCATTACAGAACACTGCAAAAAATTCTGTCACTGCAAAGAACACAGCTTCAGCCTCACAAGGGCAAATCTGCAAAACTGGCGAAAGTGGTATTTGACCACACAGTCACTTCCTAGTGACGATTTTGCATATACAGGAACCAAGGATGATTCTGTAACTCCCAATGTCTCTGCACACGAGCATACGATGCAATATCTATGGTAACTTTTCACCGACCTGCAGAACAGTGGTCGCACAGCATAAAACATGGCTTTTTTCTGAGCGCGTGCACAAAACTTCTGCCTCCAAAACAGGCCCCGAAATAGCCTCAAATCAAAAAAACAGGGTCGCCAAGGGCTAAAGCCCTTGCCCGCAGCATATACTGCCCTCTTGCTTCACTGCGAAGGGTGTCTCAACCTGAGACAATGCACTCTTGCAATTTTCGGCCGTGCTACCTGGCAGAGATCTGCTCCCAAAACAGAAAATGAAAGCAACACTGCCCCTCTTACCAGAACACCGCAAGCTTGGCTTGCTTTCTTGAGCTCCTTACCACGAACAAGGCTCTGATACCATGTCAAGATTGTGGGAGAGAAGGAAGGAGTCTCACTTGAAACTTTCTTGCTTGCACAATGGGGGAATACACACAGAGATGGAGGCTGAAAACAGTTTTCCTCTTCTTAGTTGTGTAAGCTAAAAAGAAGTCTCGTACATAGAAATAGAAGAACCCTATATATGGGTCTCAAACCAAACTCAACTAACTAAGGTGGCATACTAACTGAGCCACGAACTAGAGTAGATAAGGATAGCTGTCATCTAGCTATTATTCATGGGCGGTGTACTAACCACATCTGCCAACTGACAAATCGGTGACATAAATACACAACGGTCACCCTGGTGTATCACGAGTGGAGCTCGATATCTCAACACAACTATCTCTCTGGCTCTCTATGGCTCTGTCGTGCTTTGTACTACATTGTTATGTACTACACTATTTTGTTTCTCCCTAGGAAGGTTGAACTTCACGATCTTGGGGGCAGAGGAGGGATCATTCTCTTTTGAAACTACGATTTCTCCTTTCTTTGCTCGTCATATTGTAGCAACTTCCAATTTCACCAAATTGGAAGCAGATTTTTGTCTTCTGCTAGGTATTAGAAGTAGCTTTCATAGGAGCTGGCTTGGACAATCTTTTGTAGTATGGCCTTCTCCCTTACATCGACTGTATAAGGCCTTGTAATCCACAGACCTTCTAGGGTTTGGACAGTTTGGTGAGATATGACCCTTTTCTCCACATCTGTAACACACCACTTCTGATCTCTGGCCACCACTAGACTATTGTCCTTTGTAACTTTGAGAGGGAAACCTCATTGGACCAAAATTAGGACCAAACTCCCTAGGCTTTGGTCCAACGTCCTGCGTTGTCATTTTGGATTCCAACAAGTTGAATATTATGTCTTCATATTTCTTTCTTCTTTTGTGCATCTCTTTCAAAGAGTAGATATCCTATGTATAGTTCTTCCTCAAACATTATGAACAGAAGGCTTCAGAAATGGTTGGTTTTTGGGTACATTTAGTGGCTAAATGTCCCGCTTGATGGCACTTTTTGCACCATGTATTAGAACGCATCACATCTCTCCCACCTCCAACAAGAGTGGATATATTAGTGCTACTCACCTTCAGTGTCTGTAGTTGTTTTGTAATCACATCCATAAGCTCTTTCTTGATACTCAACAGAATTGGACATGTAGTCCTTCAGATTTTCACCTCCTAGAGTAGTTGTATTAGTCCTCTTGATACCCACTGAATTGCATACACAAGTTAGGTTGATCTAGAGGGTCCTCTGTTCTGGTTCTGATTCGAAGATCCTATTGAGCCTTGGAGTTTTTGGTTCCAGTGGGTAGGATTCTAGTGTTGTGGAGTCGCCATTGGAGGAACTATTTGGGGCCACTATTGTTGTGGTTGAACCATCATTTGAGGCAATGTTTACTGCAGCCACTGTGGATTAGGTGCACTATATTGAGGCACTATTTGCATATGGGGGTATGGGTAGGAAACTGTTTCTAAGATTGCATTTGGTAGGTATACCATTCCTGACATGGGAGGAGGTAAGACTTCTCTTCCTAAGGTCATTGAGAACCTTACTTCAACTTCGTCATACAGTCTTTTACCTTCTACTGTCGCTTGCTGATTATTGGTCTTCTCAATTCCACAAACTTGTGAACTGCTGATTGTAGACCTCTAAGGAAAATTCCCTTTTGGATGCCTTCATCCAAATGATGGTTGGTCCATCTCTTTAGTATGGATTCCATTTGCGGGACATAAGCTTCTACTCTTTCTCCAAAGGACTGACTTAAGTTCATAAACTCCTCTCGCATAAGCTCCTCAAAACCTCCACACTTAAATTTAGTGAGGAAGTTCGGGTCATCCCATGTGCCAAAAGTTCATGTTGCTTGTCTCTCATACCACTGAAACGCCACACCTTTGAAAGTGGCGGGGAATATTGCTAACCAATGCTCAAGGGTTATGGCATTGTTAGCCACACATGCTACTGTAAACTCTACTACATGAAGATCAGGATCTTCATTATACTCTCCCTTAAAAATGGGCAATGGGACTACATTTGCTGGCATGTCATCAATATTTCTAGGACGGATTTGACTAGGAAGGGGACCTTGAGTTGCCATGGGGACTTTTGTAAAGAGTACTTTTAAGGGGTTGAAGGAGGCTTCTACTGCAAGCTCATTCTTGGCCTTGATTTTTGCCTTCTCTCTTCTCGCGTACCTCTGAACTTGTTCTAGTGCTTGCCTCTTGATTGTGTCATTCATCAGGGAGTTGGATCCAGCTAGTTGGTCTTCTACTCAACAAAATAGAATCAAAGGGGGCCTCAATATTTGTGGGACTCTTTGGCCAACATTTCTTCTAATTCCTGCTTTTCTACATCTCTGAATTCATATTTCAAAGCGTTATAGAGAGCAAGGTATTTCGTTCTAAAGGTATCAAAACTCATTCTTCTGACGATTATTGTTGTGCTATTATCATAGTAATGCTAGCTTCTGATGGTTTCAATAGTGTATGTTGTAAAGAATATTCTATCCATCAACTTCCAATGGGTTTCTAATCGGACAAATAGGAGATTATCAATGCACCATGCATCCCACGTATCCTGTTGTTGAGCATCCATGAACAAATTCCAACTCTTTTCTTTCTTGTTTTCGTAAACCTCCACTAACCACGACTCCTGAAGCTTCTTCATGATCTTCCACTTGATGATGTCTCGAAACTTCCCAATGAATGAAAAATCTTCTATGGATGGTCATTCTCTTTGTTTTTGCACTTCAGCTTGTTACCAAACAATTTGCCACCAAGATGCACGTCTCTGTTGCTTCAACAAAAAGAGAAAATAATCCACAACATGGAGCCTGCATCATGATGGTAATATGTTTCCGCCATTGTGGGATGAACTTCTTGTAGAAAGTGGGTTTGATAATAAGAATCTCCAATTCTTCAGTGGTACAAGGAACTTTACAAACATCCATTGAATTCTTCTTTTCTTTGCAATGCAATTTCCTTCATTTTCAGCCTCTTTTAATGCTTGTTGATGGTAGTGTTCCCCGGCTATGCACAAAAAACATGGAGATTCAAAAGGAACACCAAGAAAATAGGGTTTTCTACTGTTAAAAAATCTATCTTGTAACATCAACAACCATCTCTTTCATTTTTTATATGATCTCAATAAAGAAAACAACACCAAGAATAAGAAATCTTCACGTAGCTTCATAAAAATAATTCTCTCACGACTTTAACTTTAACAAAATCCATCATATTCTTCATAGAATTCTTTGATAGACATTGAAAACAAAAAAGAATACTCCAATTTGAATAGAAAAATATCACATATGATTCACCTTCAAAGTTTCCATAGCTTTCTCTCACAATCTCTCATATGTAGATACATTGTTTTGGCATAGAATTGGCTCTCTCTCTCTCTCTCTCTCTCTCTCTCTCTCTCTCTCTCTCTCTCTCTCTCTCTCTCTCTCTCTCTCTCTCTCTCTCTCTCCCCATCAATAGTACATCATCTCCTCACTACAATACTCAATAATCACTCATAATAATTCTTCTTTGGTTGTGGATGCCCCTTCCAAAAGGTGTGTTTGATATGAAAGGTCACCAAAGCCACTACAATGACTCTTCATAGCTCATCACTGTCACTTCACTCCAGTCTTCTCTTGAGTCTTCAACAGCGTCTTATTTCACTTCCTTGAGATATTTTGAACTTACATTCACCTCTTTCCAAGGCTAGAAAACTTTTCCAAAGTTACACATACATTCCACAAAACACTTACAGAGGCATACAGAATAGAACAGAACACGAATATAGGTTCTATAGAAGCTTAACAGAGGGTTATAGAAGGTCAATAAAAATCATCAAAACCACACAATTCATACTAAAACCATTCCAAAATTTCAAAAACCACACAGTGAGCTTTCAAAAAGCCTAAACTTCCATCAATCATTACTTCATGCTTCCATATAGAAGATAAATAGAACAAAACATAAGATAAATGAGCTTTCAAAAAACCTAAACTTCCATCAATCATTACTCCATGCTTCCATAAAGAAGATAAATAGAACAAAACAGAAGCTAAAAAAAACCTCAACAGAACTTATCAAAACATAACAGAGCCTCATATCTCTACTAAAAATCATCATGACCTTCCAAAATATAATCAACCTCATCCAAAACACTCTCAAACACTTCAAAAACAACTAAACATCATTCAAAATCCATCAAAAATCAACCATTCAGCCCTCAAAAACAACAAAATCAACCAAAAACACCAAGTCATTTCAGCATTCAACACCTTGAGTTACTCATAGTAATACATGCCTTGAAACTATGGAGACACTATCTATTGGAAAGAAAATTCACTTTAGTGACAGATCATAAAAGTCTTAAGTGGATCTTCACCCAAGCTAACCTAAACATGAGGCAAGGAAGATGGATAGAGATACTGAAAGAGTTTGATTTTGAAATCAAATATCGTCCAGGGAAGGACAACGCTTTGCAAATGCCTTAAGCCAAAAAGCCTTGCTTAAGAGTATTTTCAAAGTTCAAAGCTTGAGAACTATATCCATACCTGATAACCATGTACTTGAGCTTGTATACCAAGCTATTTCTCAAGATAAGGAATATGAAGGGCTCATAGCTAAGGTACTTCAAGGAGGAAGCTCTAGTATTGAAGATATTCTAAGGTCTTATTGTGGCAAAGAACCGAGATGGTGGATTGAACATCTACCTTTGGTGGAGTTTGCGTATAACACTACCTTTCAACAAACAATCAAGATGTTGCCATTTCAAGCCTTGTATGGGCAAGAATATCGTACACCTCTAAACTTCTCAGATCCCACTCTCAAGGTAGAGGCTTCTAAGGCTATGCTTGAAGAGATGGACTAATAAATCCAATTGATCCGACATGACATTCAAGCTGCTCAAGATCCATAAAAGTCCTATTCAGAGCCCCCTCTCTGACATCATCAATGATGTCATCAAAAATGCCAAAAGCAAGTGTTCTCTCTTTATCCCTTCCCTCCTCGATTACTATATAAACAGAGATATTGACTCTATAACTTTCTAATTTTTCTATTTTATGTTATTACTTTTTTTGCATCTTACGATAAAATGAGGGATAAGTTAGTAATGTTAGAGAAGCCCATAAGATAAGTCTGTTGCATAAATTACGATTAGTTAGAACGTACTTCAACTTACAAAAACATGTTAGTACTATCAATTGCTTTTTAGGAAAGAACATGAGAATTGATGAGGAGGATAGATTCTATGCACCGCATAAATTGACAAGTGTGTTAAAAATGTTTTATGGTTTTGTTTACTTTTGGATTTGTGAATGATGAATTATCTCTCTTATAATTTCGAGCTTGCAACAGCCGGACGAGTTGTGACTTGTGGTGGTTCGGGACATTTGGGTCCCCAACCCAATGCTCCCTAAATACTCTATAGAGTGTGTAAAAACTCACTTGTTGGTGGGGGTCCTATGCTCCTGAGGGAGGTAGGTATTTTTGGTTTTTGATCACTTGAGCACCCGAGAGGGCAAAGGGGCGAGTGATAAGTGCCCTTGCTATGTAGGATGGCTCTTGAGGCTTAGGGAAGCTTAGAGGGGCTTTGAGCCAGTAAATTCCATCTTGACCACCGATGGAGTGCAATCACATACAACCCAATCCTATGAGATTGGAAGGTCTTATCCTAGGCTAACAATGTCTTTTTATAGTGGAAAGATGATTTGTACCACTTTGCGGAGTGATGGTTTTGCTTGTTATTATGAAATAAATTATTTGATTTCCGAATTATTTGTTATGTGCTAAAGATTGAGTTTAACGAATCCAGTTTAACTGAGTAATAAAAGGAAGCTACTTTTTATATGTTCAAATAGCGTGGTGATATGCTTTGCTAATTAGAAAACTAAAGCAAACCCAATTGAGGAAAGTGGGAGACTTCGATCCTGATGATCGAACGCCTATGGCTGGGTGGACCTGATAAGTCGGGTACACTAGATAGAGCTGATTAAATCGTGACCCTCCCAATATCGGTAGGATTAGTTACTCGGTTTAATACCATTTTAGGGGACTGGAGCTTAGATTTTACCTTATGGTGGGTAGGGGGATCGAGTTACACTTCCCCCCATCTCTCACTCTCTTTGAACCAAGTGCGGTGTTAACCTCACTCCTGCCTTTAATTGATTACAAATAGGTCTTTCTTAGGTGGGCGTTAGATTGCTATTAGAGGTGACTTGTCTAGCTTTCCCTGTGAAGTAGAACTAAGATTCCCGTATTCAACTAAGTCCTAGGTTTCCCATGGGGAGACTGGATGGTGATGTGCATGGATATGAATTTCGGTTGACTACTAAGAGGACTCCTTCGGGTCTATTGGAGGAGGCACCTCACAATTAGTGTCTAGCCTATCTACAAGTGCCTATGTATCACGCAAAATGCAAAGAAATATCATTGATTACATTATGATCCTTAACCTCACCTCTCATCACACAATGAATAATAATTGTTACACTCTGCTCTACCCACCCAAATTTCACAGTCTCTTAGGAAAAAGAATGTGATCCTGATGATATTTAACCAAATAAACAACACTTCCCACAACTAGAGGAGACCTTCACGATGCTCAAACTCACGCAAGTACATTTTCCTCTCATCTTGAGATTCCTAATTTAGTGATTTATATCCCAACTATTGTGTGTGCAAAGAATAGTGTGTGCACAATGAAGGTGATCTCTAAAGTACATGTGCATCTAAGATTTACTATATATAGCTACTACAGTGAGCATCATGCCATGTTAGTGCTCAATGATGGTGCGACCAGTGCATTAACCTATCCCATGGCATGAAAGTAATTGAAAATTTTTAAGAGACCACTCTTGAATGTAGTGCATTCAACAAGTGCAATGATATCAGCAAGAAAACATACTTGAATCAAGATGTCCAACAATGAAAATCAAAATCACATTCCAATCTATTTAAGAAAATACCAATCTCGACCAAAACAATCAAGTTCTCAAGCTCAAAAAATCCAAAATCAAGACATAAAGAATTCCTACACTAGACAAATACAAAAAATTTTGCTATAAAACAACAAGTCAACCAGCCACATAAACAATCAAGCATTAAAAAATACTACAAACAAGATACAACTCTAGGGGTTTTCAGTTCACGCAAAAATACTTGATTTCATGTCTTGTGCCCCCATAAATCACATTGTGACTCTTGGGTTCTCCTACTTCTTCTACACGCATTATCTCTAACACACCCATAGGATCACCTCCAATCCCTACTATTGGCACCTCTCCTGCAACCTCGTCTTTACCATGGGCACTATTCATTTCCTTGTGACCTCATCTCCATCCATGAATACTATTAATTCCCCTCCCCCAAACCCATCTTCCTCCATGGGAATGCTAACAAAATTCACATGCCCTACTCCCTCAAGCCCCCTCCCTCCTCACCCTTCTCATTACGCCAAGGGCATCTTCTCCATCGTACCCACCCCTGAAGGTCCAACATGACCCCTTGCCCATGCACCATGGAATCCCACCACCTTCCCTCCTCAAGGGGCACCTTATCATTCGATCCCACCCACTCTCTACCCTCCCCACCCCAATCCCCCCATTCCACGTGGCCACCTTTGTCTTGGTGCTTTCATAGCTGCCACACGGTAACTTCTCTATGTAGGGCCTAACTTAGTCCCCACCCCACTTTCCCGGGGCACTCATGACACTCCTCACCAGCCTTGATTTCTCTCTCCCTCACTACAATGCGCTGTCCAAACCTCCACACCTCATTTTTTGTCATCTTCACGTGTAGCTGCCACAGGAGACATCTAGACCCATAAAACCATTGACTCTCACCAACCATCACCCTCTACGCTGGCATGGCATGCAATGCGTCCAGATTCCCTCCTTCTTTCCAATTACCACACTCAACATACACGTAGATGGTCAATCCTCCCGCTACCTGCAACTTCCTGCGCTGCATGCTCCATGTACTCTATAGCACGCCGTCAACACGTGAAGCACATGTAACCAACTTTTCCTCTCACACTATTGACATTTCCCAACCCCATCCTCCGCCTTCTTTGTTGGCATTTTCATGCGCCTCCATCCCCACAATGAATCCCACCATTCAAGAGCATCAACCTCATCTCTCACCAAGGATGATCACCCCCTTTGGTCTTCGCACGACAAGCCTCCCCACCAACACATACAACACGTCTTACAAAGTCGGCCTCCTCAATCCAAAACCCCATCCTAGCCACCCTAAACTCCTCCCAATCACAAGCTTCAAGTGCTGAAGTGCTCCACCTCTTCGAATCCACAATTTCCATCAACATCTTCTCCAAGATGAAACCACCCCTTTTCATTCTCATTCTACACCTATAAAACTCACCAAGTTTCCATCAAGCCATCACATCTCCATTTTCATTGGCCTTGGCAATCTTCCAATGGCCTCCTCCCAAGCCTCCATCATTTGTCCTATCATGAATTTGTCCTCATCAATTGCTGCACATGCCCATATTCTATCCATATCAATTCACTCTTCGTAACTTACATCTCTTGCTTGTTCTTCAAGCACTAAAAAGCTACCAAGCATCCACGTTCCACATGTAATGTTTTCACAAACACTATGCTTCACTACATGTCTTAATCAACTACTATGGCTACTTCACAAGACTTATGACCATAATCATTCCTAAAGATCCAACTACTTCACAAGACTTATGCTCCTAGATATTTCAAGAGATCCACACTAATAATACATCTTAAACATAAGAGTAAATGAAACTGACTTTCGAAAACCCAAAGGACAATAGATCCCATTTTAGCAAACACTTAATTCAGCAAAACAATAGCATCAACAAGACAAGACCACACGCAACCGGAGCTAGAGTGCTCATGCACCACACAATACTTATTAGCCCAAAGCTTCACATTCCTTTCGATATTTGTTTAGACTATTGATAAATGCTCGCAGCACAACTGATCCATGAGTGTATAAACAAGAACAAGAAAGATGAGAGTTGTGCCAAAATGGGAGAGGGAGAAATGAGGCGTGAGAGGAGAAGATAAAGGAAGAGAAAGGTTGTAACCACCTCAACCTCCCACCTCCTCAAATCACCAAACAAACCTCTTCCTTTTCTTTTCTTGATATTATTAAAATTGGGTTGCATGCATTTTGGCTAAGGTCTAAAGACCCTTTATTTTTGGAATGGGACAAAAGGTGTTGGACTTTTCCTTTCCTTTCTACATTTTAAATTGTGAGTCTTTTGGACTACACATTGTTACATTGCTTCATATTTAATTTTTTTTTCAAGAGGTACATTTGCAATGAGTCATTTTACAAATACATATCCGTTCCTCTTAGGCACCATGTCAATAAACCAATCATCATGAGGCATCATATGATTCGATGCCCCCGAATCAATATACGAAATAGCATCCTCAGTGGGCTTTTCAGCAGCCATGTCTTTCACATATGTCCTAGCAAACAGTTTATCCCCAGAAACATCATCTATCTGACTGGATAATGCATAATGTCCATGTTGCTTGCCCTTTTGATTGCCCTACTTCTTCCATCAGTCCTTGGCAATATGACCATACTTTCCACAATAGTGACAATACTTATCCTTATTAGGATTGTCAAATGGACATTGCTACTAGTAGGAGCCTCTACCTCTAGGGCTAGATCTCCCCCTACCTCTGACATTTCCACCTCCTCTTGCATTTGAACCCTGCTGGCTATTATGACCATAAGATACATTTTGCTAGCCTCCTCTTCCAAAACCATAACCTCTACCATGGCTGCACTGTCGCGTTGATTCAATTAGAAAATAGCATCCTTGCTCCACAATCTTCATCAATGGGATATGAAGTGAGGAACTCTACAAGGCCTTGGCAGGCAATTCAAGCTTGCAGTGAGGTATGCTAGCTAGGTCTTTAATGAGGCAATCAGAGTGGACAACCAACTCAAAGAGAGAAGCTCCAAGAGCTTTGACCTGTTACTTGGGATGTGAACTTTGATGGGGTTGGATTGTCTGCTCGAGCTTTTGACCATCATGTAGATTGGCACTAAAGGTGTCTCTAGGTTTATCAGCTATCCTAGTGGCCTGCTCGTACTCCTCATTGTCTGAGAATGGCAGATTGATCGTAATGAACACATGCATCCAATCTCACTCATCCTTGGGGCAAGGGATATATTTAGTCAATGGCCCGTAAGATTTTCTAATTTGCGCATCACCCTTCAACATGGTGGAGATGGCATCTAGGTCGACTAGTATGGTCTTCCATGTATCCATCTCTACTTTTACTGCCTCCATTTGATTGCCTAAGAAGATCAAACCAATGCCCCAGTCTTCTATGACCTGTGCATTGCGCATCCAGGGTCATCCTAACAGGATGTCATAGCCCATCCCCTTCATGACTATAAAGTCAATAGAGAATTGGATTCCTGCAATCTTCAAGGGCCATTTCCTTAACACTCCAAATGATTGCACTTTCATTCCATTGGCTAGGGTGACGTTAAACCTAGAATTCTCAATAGGCGGGTCCCCATTCTTAGAGTACTGCGTGGCTCTACACACTAACTCCTACTCCCATATCCACAATTCCCTTTCTTGTGGTGTCTCCTAGAGCTAGGACTGGTAAGCCTACATGCATTTTGGTGCCTTCCCAAAAAGCATTAACGTGTAAGGACTTTGGCACTGAGTGCAGCATCAGGCTAGGTATCTAAGTTACTGCATCATGATCATGTAGATTAGCTGCCCCTTACTCTGGCGGTCCTTCAACTAGATGCTTCAGTTCCTACCATAGTGTCGGATGCTGGCTAAGTAGATCTCCTAGGCTTAGAGTCCCCGGAGTGGTCCAAAGCATGGTGAGAAGGTTGTTAGATGCTTGCCTCTCTAATAACACTGTGTCTCTTGGCCAAATGCCCTGACTGTTTGCTGGTCCATAACGTGTAGGTACTATTTAAGCGGCATTACTTGAGACATACCCGCGTCTCTCGACTTTGGTCATGGAGGCAAGACTGGTGTGCTTATGCTTGAGATATCATCGATCTCATCTTCCAATTGGGCTTAGCATCCTTAAGGTGCTCCTTGGCTTCTTTTACCCACTCCTTGACCTTTTTGATGGCCTTCAATTGGCACTTCGGGTTGGGTTACTCCCAAACCTTTGAACTCTCCTAGAGTTGACATTTCTAATTCTGCATTTGTCACTTTTTTTCCAACAGGCAGTGTCGTGGCACTCTTGGTTTTTAGCATGACCTTTGTGTCTACTTTCTTTCTCCTTTGCCTATGAATTTTCTTTCCAATTCATGCTACATCTAAGTTTTTGGGTCGAGGCAGTGATATGCTGGCCTACTTTTTCCATGAGTGGGTCATGACATGCAATGGGATGGGTGTGTCCTCTCCATTTAATGTCTCAACTCCAAACAGCCCCAATGGTACAGATGGCTTGTTTGCCACACTTGAGGGTGGTCTTCATCTAGGGCATTTGGCAAACAAATGAGTGATTCCACACTCTAGGCATCTAAGATTGCCTTTTCCCGATTAGCCTACTCCCTTTTGAGGCAATGTGAGGAGATGTGTCCTGGGTGGGTGAACGCAGTTCCAACACGAGATTGGTTCGTGGGTTTGCCCTCCAAAGCCTCTACCTCTACCTCTACCTAGCACCATCATCGGTATAGGTCAGTAATCCATAAGGATTGCATTGCCCTCTTTGTCATATGATATGTAGGGGTGCATGTAAGGGTCTTTGTCATTCGACTCCTCCACATAGTGGACTGGAGCATCACTTGATTGATGGGTTATGTAGGGTCTGGGTGGTCTAGGTATGCTTGTGGGGTTTATCTCGATCCTAGGAATGGCTGCTTTGGTGTCATTAGGTGCCGAGAGAGCTAATGGAGCTCCCCTTTTGAAGAAGTTTTGTGGCTTGTTCGCTAGGTAAGGCTATCAATATGGTTGCAAGTACAGGAGTCTCCTCAGTAGTCGGCAATACATGACATCATGACCGAACCTATCACAATTGGTGAATGGTCGGGACCTCAGGTCGTGACACTCTACTGGCAGGTGGTTTCCACCACAATACACGCATTGGACGTGAGGACGTGTTGGTGTGTCTTATCATTTCTTGTAATTTGGATAACTCTATCTTCATCTCCACTAGCTCCTGACTTGCATGCCCTTCCCTTTATCATGAGTGCTTGGGCCTCATCTTTCACTTGATGTTGAAACTCTCTCAGAGTTTCTAGCATTTGTCTCCTCTCAGGTCAAAGCTCTTGGAGCTTCTCTCTTTGAGTTGGTTATCCACTTTGATTGCCTCGTTAAAGACCTAGCTAGCGTGCCTCACTGCAAGCTTGAATTGCTTGCCAAGGCCTTGTAGGGTTCCTCACTTCGTATCCCATTGATGAAGATTGTGGAGACCGCTCTTTTGGTAGGTCGCTCACCAGTTGGAATCCTCTTGAAAATACTCTACACACATGGGTGACAGTCTCTAATGTCCTCCTTGTCTTTTTGCTTGACGTTCACACACCAAAAGGTTATTGGAGTACCCTGGCTCAGAGAATCTCTTAATGAAGAGACTCTTAAGGTTGTTGAAGTCAGTCCACTCAACAGTGTCCAAACTCGTGTACCAGGTCCTACCCTTATCTCCTAAGCATAGACCAAAATCTTGTGATCGCAAAGTAAGATATGTGAGGCTGTTGACCTTGCAGACTTGCTCAAACTACTCTAAGAAGCTATATGGGTCATCGTTTGGCTGGTACTTGTCTAGCTGCTTAGCCACGATAGGGATTCTCAATTGGCTCTTAGAGCCCTGGTTAACCCCTAATCCTGCAAGGCAGTGAGGTTGCCATTGCAGTGACGCTCTGCTCAGCTGATGCATTGTCTAGCAATCGCTTCAAGAAGCTCGCTCAACATGAGATCGCCTTCCAATGCTCTTTCTCTTTCTACATTAGGTCATGTCCTATTTCTAATTGCTAGGGCTAGCACTCGCTGAATCTCACGCATTTCTATGTTCTGTAGCAAGCTTCTAGCTTGTTGTTCCTAATTGTAAGCCACTATGCCTTGCAAAGCTTCCCATGCTAGTTTTCTCTCCTCTTCGAGGTTTGCTATGATATTCTCGGATGGCCTACCGTGGTGGTCCTTCCGAATTTGCAAGTCGTAATTTCTCACCATCTGTTGGATTTCATCTGGGAAATCCCCCAGATTGAGCTCTTTGTCGCGTCTACGGTTCATAATGATCTCTGCCATATTTGTGGTCTCTTGTTCCACTAGGGTGTCAATGCAACCGATTAAACCATGTAGATTCATGCCTGCAATGATGTTGGGCCTCCAATTCATCTAGCTCCTGTGTCGCATCTTCCTCTTAGACCTACCACTTGGGGTTCTTGATCACCCATCCAAGTTCCAGGGTCTTCTCCTAGTGGTGGGTTCATTCAATTTCCTAAGTCTGAGTGAGTTCCTTGTTATTTATAGGCAATCCTCAATTTAAGTTCACTCAGTGTGTGTAGTACTCTTTTTCGTGCACTGTGAGAAATCAATCTTTCGGCTTTTCAGTGCACTTCAAGTGATAAAATCAATGTGGGGTGTGAATGCAAAATGGAAAATGTAGGTCACACTATTTCCCTTTTTGTTTATAGTCTAATGTGGCTCTAAGTGTATTCTTTGGATGCTCCTAAGAATTGTCTAGGGTCTTTATTGCTCCTTTCTGCTCGATCAAGGTGGAATTGGGATCTATGAGTTGGTTTTGGCTCTAAGAGGGGTTGGACTCTCAACTAGGCTACTAGAGGTTTCCTTTAGGCCCCGTAGGTCACAATTTCACGTGTTCTCAACTTCTGTAAGTCGAGTCATTTATCTCGAGGGATTTCAACTCGTGTTGGTCAGAGGCTGGGTGATTTGTCCCTATTTTTGCCCTATTGGACTAATTCCCAGAATCGAATGGTCCGTCGATTCTAGGTTGTCCATTGACTCTGAAGTTAGTCAGTCCTATGTCTGATCGGACCGAGGTGGTCCGACTAGGGTTTTGTCGACTGGACACAAGGTGACATAACTGGATCGGATGGTCCAATCGGCCGCCACTAATTGGATTGACTAGTTGGACAGTCCGATTCTACGAGTTGGACTATCTGATTGGTCTAATTCTGGGAGTTAGACACCGACCGCTGGTCCAGGTAGGCACAAATGCAGATGCTGGCTCAATCAATGCTAGGGGTCCTTAGGGTTTATGGCATAACCTATAACCTTCTAGAACAAGCAAATAGAGCATAAGAAAGGCCTGGAGGTACCTGGAATGAAAGATACAAGATCAACATGCTCGATTCATTCTGTACCTATAGTTCTCTCTCTCTCTCTCTCTCTCTCTCTCTCTCTCTCTCTCTCTCTCTCTCTCTCTCTCTCTCTCTCTCTCTCTCTCTCTCTCTCTCTCTCTCTCTCTCTCTCTCTCTCTCTCTCTCTCTCTCTCTCTCTCCCCCTCTCCCTCTCCCTCTCCCTCTCCCTCTCCCTCTCCCTCTCTCTCTCTCTCTCTCTCTCTCTCTCTCTCTCTCTCTCTCTCTCTCTCTCTCTCTCTCTCTCTCTCTCTCTCTCTCTCCCTCAAGTGCAAAAATGAGCTCTCCCCTACTGGTTTTGGGCTTTTAGGGTCCTGTCTATCCATCCTTAACCTTCCAACTCCATGTCTTGCATGCATTAACCCCCAAAACTCATTTTTTCCCTTTTCCTTTCCTTGTTTTATTTCTTCTACAACAGCAAAACCCTACTATTTCTCTACAAGTTCTTGGCCCCTAATCTACCTAAATGCAACCAAAAAATCACAAAGTAATCCTTGGGCTAAAGTAATCTACTTGTCTACCCATCAAAAACTCCAAACACCTACTTGTTTCAAACATCACAGCGCCTAAATCTCCTACCTATACCAAGCACCGATTCAGGGGTGAAACCCTACTTCAATGCTCAATTCGAAGTGCGCAAGCGCTCAAGGCTTGAATCCATTGGTCCCCACAATGGAACCAAAATGTTGGGAGCTCACACTCAACCGCCAACACCCACTAACCACTTATTGGTTCAAGCATTTCAAGTTGAGCACTAATGGCTACATCTCATATAGTCTACATGCTATCTCTCTCTACGAGTGTAGTGAGCTTACCTCGATGCTCGATTGAGTATCCTCCTCCCTCGTACACACCAATAACTCCACAATTTGTGATGCGAGCTTGAGCAACCTCAATCCCTCTCCTTCAGCCTCCATCCTCCACAGCCATGCGAGACAAGAGAAGAGAAGAGAAGAGAAGAGAAGAATAAGAGAGGAGATGATGAAGAGCTTCTTCTCCAAGATCCCTCACCCTCATACACTCACTCCCTCATACTCTCACACTCCCTCACATAAGCACAAGCAAGAAGGCAATAAGAAAAAGAAAAAAAAGAAGAAGAGCTTTTGCCACACACCAAAGAATGAGCTTCTCATTCACTTTTTGAGTTTATATACAAAATCCTTATTCCTTTTGGGCATTCATCCCCTCTTTTACATGGCCCACCGTGGCCTAGGCCCTCTTCCCTATTGTCCTCCTATCTTCCTAGCTTCTTTTCTATCACCCGTCTACCCTTACAATTTGCACAAGAAGGGAGCTTGGTGCTCTTTTACAAGGATTTTGGTTGCGCCTTTATATTCAAAGGTGTGCCTTCTCTTTTTAAGCACTTTTTGGGCTCCGATGGCTGCACCTTGGGCTTCTTGTGGCCATGCATCTACTTTTGGGCTCTTCCAGATCTGATTTCCTTCTGGGTTGCCTCTTTCAACTCCTCTGACTTGAGCTTTTCCATGTTTTCCACTTTTTTTGCTTTTTCTTATGTTGGGTTAACAATAGGAGATGACCCATATAGTCTCATGGAATAATTCAAGAAAGTTTTCAAAGTCAAAAACCTCTAGGACGCTGATCAACATGCATAAGCTTTTGGGTTGTCCCTAGGGTAAAAGGAATGCATTTGGTATACTAGCCTGGATAACACAAACCGCAATGACTTTGACATGCTCAAGGTTCTCTTCATCGAGAGATTTTTTGAAGTAGGTTATGTTGACAATCTCATCATTAGGCTTATGAATAACAGCCGAAAGGATAGAGAAGAAATCCACAACTATATCACCCATGTCTGGAGCCTCTATTAGAGAATTCCAATAATCGAGAGACCCATGCAAAATCTCATCTCCACTATGTTCATAAACAAGTTCTAGAACAAAGAGCTTTATAAAGCACTGGCAAGTAATTGGAGTCTATAAAGAGATATATTGGACAAGTATTTTTGAAGAAAAGAAACACAAAAGCCATTCAACTAGTTGGCATCATCTCCAATAGCAAGAGATTCACAGCTCATAGCGAACAATCCACTATAGAAATACAAGATAAAGGAAAGGTTATTGACCACATGCAAAAAATAGCATGCCTAAAGCTAGAACTTGCAAGGCTTCAAGAGGTGATGAGGTGAAACTGCATACACAATGCATTCATTGTGGGGGTAATCATCTTACATCGAAATGCCCATATCCAAGACCTTGTACTTGCACAAATTGTGGTAGGTATGGGTATGAAACCATACACTATTGATTGCCTAAAATACCTCCATTTCCACAACCCTACCCTCAACAGTTCTATCCCATGAACAAACAATTCAACTTTGGAAGAGGGGTTTCACTAGCACTGCAAGCACCTAATGACAAAGACCACCAGTCCCTAGAGCAAATATTAACCCATCATGAATACCTAGACCACCCGGACCCATCATCACCCATCCACCTAGCGATGTCCCAATACACAATGTGGAAGAGCATCTAGACGAAGAGACATATGTGAACCCCTATCACTACAAGGAGTTGAGCTTATAGCGACGGCGGGTAGCAGCGTCGCTATTTGCATCGGTATTTGCATTGCTTTTGCAACGCAAATAGTGACAGTCCACAAGGAAAAAAACGGGCCGAAACCAAGCGCGGCTTTATTTTGTGTTTTCACGTTTTGTGTTTTGAGAGTGAGAGCGAGGGAGAGAGCGACCGTCATGAGAGAAGGAGAGGAAGAAGACTTGCCGCCGCCACCGCCACCATTGTTTGCGAAGGAGAGGAGGAGCCTTCATCGCGAAGAGGAGCCACCCCACACTCGCCATATCTCATCGGTGAGTCTCCCTCTCTCCTTCTTTTACTTGTTTAAGGTTTAAATCACTTTCTCTTTTGCTTGTTTAGGAGAGGAAATGAGAAAGAAAGAGAGGGAGAGGGAGAGAGAGGGAGAGAAAGAGAAAGAGAAAGAGAAAGAGAGGGAGAGGGAGAGGGAGAGGGAGAGGGAGGGAGAGTGCATTCTCTCTCTCCCTCTCCCTTTTGCTTTTGGAGAGTGTTAGGATATATTGTGAGAGGGAGAGGAAATGAGAGAGAAAGAGAGGGAAAGGGAGAGGGAGGGGGAGGGGGAGGGGGAGGAAATGAGAGAGGGAGAGAAAGAGAAAGAGAAAGAGAGGGAGAGGGAGAGGGAGGGGGAGGAAATGAGAGAGGGAGAGAAAGAGAAAGAGAGGGAGAGGGAGAGGGAGAGGGAGAGGGAGAGGGAGGGAGAGTGCATTCTCTCTCTCCCTCTCCCTTTTGCTTTTGGAGAGTGTTAGGATATATTGTGAGAGGGAGAGGAAATGAGAGAGAAAGAGAGGGAGAGGGAGAGAGAGGGAGAGAAAGAGAAAGAGATGTATACTCAAATGGATAGCTTTATGGAGATGTATGTCTACTCAAATGGATAGCTTTTGTCTACTCAAGATGTAGTCCACCTGTGTGTGTATATATTGGAACGATAACATATCCATGATTATGGTAATGGTATGCACTTTGCTTTTTTCATGGGTACCATTACATCGACTCCTTAAGAGGGCTAAAAATTGGCCATACACTTTATAAAGTCTAATTAGGAGATTTAAGATGCGCGATAATAGACTTATTGATAATGGTATGCAATGTGCTTTGCCATGGGCCACGTACATTGGTGACTCTTTAAGATGGCTTAAAATTGGTCATATCCTTCATAATGTCCAAGTAGGGGATCTAATTGTGATATGCATAATTCCTTGTTTTTGTATTAACTTTATAGGCATAACAAATTAGTAATCATGCCAACTAGTTAATGGAAGGACTAAAAGAAAATGATACCCTAGCTAATGGTCATTATGGTACTTTATCAAAATGAACCCAAAAGTATTGCTATAGAAGAAGAATCCCTTAAATTGAGCATAGGATATTTTCTTCAAATGTTATGACTATGAGTAGAATTGATTGGAACAAATTTTATAACTATAGTTGATAAATTTCATAGATGGCATTAATTTTTATACATGGACCTAGGACAAAAAAACCACATTACTAAGATGCTTTTTGTTGAGACTGATTTATTATTAGACTAAGAGATCCTCAATGATGCTCATAAATTTTGTTGACTAAGATTACTTACACTCAAAGCCCTCTAGTGCAGTTGTATAAGTAATCCTAGTAGAGCCCCTCTAAGATACTCAAAGTACATAACCTAGAGACCGTAGCTAGGTATATAAGGTATAATGGCCATACAAGAAGACACCTCAATAATTGACTGATCACCACTAAATCCCAAAGAAGAATCGTGTTCCATCCCCTTCAACTCTATATTCACCTCGTGAAGAACTTCATTAATCATAGCATCCTTGTCACCAATCTTTTTGTTGCAATGATGAAGTAACATATTCATCACTTTTCCTTTTAGTATCTAAGGCATTATCCAATCTTTTAGTCAAGTCCAAACATTTAGTCTTCAACTCATGAACCTTATGAACCAATGCTTTTTTTTTTACAATAATGAATAATTATCTACCGAGACAAACAAATCCTTGAGCATGGTATATGGCCGAGATATAACATCAATAAATCTCTCAACTACTATGTCCCATGCATTCTTTACATCAATCAGTAAAGCATTTCTTATATCTTGAAGTTTAGATTTCAACACCATGGATGCATCAATATCAACCTCAATGTTTTACAAAATTTGCTTCTCAATCTCTTGCAGAGGCTAAAACCTCTCAAGCAAGAGCTTATGGTCAACTTGCAACTTGACATACATGGAGGAGCTATCCATTTGAGCCTCGTTTTCCCAAATTGTATTACAAGTCATTAAATTGTTTATTGTAATGTAGATAAGATGGAAAATGAAGAAGGTCTTGTTGTTCAAGATCGCAAGGCGTATCTTAATCAGTGTGTCCCATGTCCTGCTCTCAATGCAAGTTGGCAATTAGACGAAAATGCCGATTGTCTATAGAACACGTACGATGATTTGGTGAGTTTCAATCTGAGATCATTGATCAAGCGATTGCGGATTTTCAGCAAACGGTAATTTGAAGTTAATATCAATCATGCATTGTACTCGCAAGCTAATTGAAACCATATACAATAAGATTGGGTCTTGCTGGCAAATTTTCTATCCAGGGAGGTGATGTCTCGTCCCAAGGGGGAGTGCACCCTTTGCGGCCAATTAGAAGAGTTCGTGGGCGTGCAATGGATGGAGTGCAGGAGCCAATCCACCACTCGCAAGGCCAATCTATACCGTCAATGCCAGAGGAGACTGACAACCTTCCAGACCTACCTACAATCTTGGAGCCTGAGATGGAGGCAATGATCGATGCATTGATTCCCATGGATGTCGAGACTTCTAATCCACTTAGAGAGGAAGCATCCATACCATTATATGATGGGTGCCGAGTATCTCAATTGAAGACACTACTTGCACTCTTACGTGTGCAAGCAAAATACGGGTGGAGCGATACGAGTGTGACCGAGTTATTCAGGTACCTCGTATATAGGCTTCATTGATTATTATTTTTTTGACACTATTATTACAAACATTTGTGCTTTTTCAAGGTGTTTTATGATTTTTTTTCAGGTTATTGAAATATCATATATTACCACCTGCAAATACCATGCCTGAGTCTCGTGATGATACATGACATGTTTTACGGAAGCTTGGCATGGACTACAATAACATCCATGCATGTATCAACGATTGCATACTGTTTCGAGGAGAATACGAGACTATGGAGACATGTCCAAAGTGTGGTGCTCACAGGTATTGACAGGACTTGCAAGGACAAACCATCCCTCAAAAAGTTCTCAGACACTTTCCGCTCATCCTCCGCATAAACCACATGTTTCGTACGTTTGGCATGGCGAGCTTGACAATGTGGCATGTGCAGAATAGGTCCACGGATGGAGTTCAACGAATATCAGCAGATTCGCGCGTATGGAGCCACATTGACTCTACCTTCCCAGGCTTTGAGCAAGAGCCAAGGAATCTTCGGCTCGGTCTCGCAATGGATGGCATGAACCCATTTGGTCTGCGCTCAACTTCTTACAGTGTGTGGCCTATAGTCCTTGTCAACTACAACATCCCTCCATGGCTTTCTACGAAGAAAGGACATCTCATCCTTAGCTTGCTTGTCCCAGGCCGCTACAAAGTAAAAAATATGGACGTGTATCTTCGTCCATTAGCTGATGAGCTTAAGATTTTGTGGGAGGAGGGGGTCACTGTGCAAGATATGAGCATGCACGATGGTCGGCGGTCAGCCAATATCCGAGCCATTCTCATGTGGACGATGCATGACTTTCCGGGATTGGGAGAGTGCTTAGGTGAGCAGGCATCCGTTCTCGCCGGTAATATCTATATTTTATCTCATTCAATCAAGTATTCACTAGATCGTGGTGTTGGAACAGGTCTGGTTACCTTAGGTTATCATGCATGTCCATTGTGCGGGCCATAATTAGACTCCCGAAGGTCACGAACAATGAAGAAGATGGTATATCAAGGACACGCCGCTTTCTTGCCGGAGGATCATGAACTCAGGGAAGATTTCCTTGGACGACCTCCAACACATATGAACACTACAAGCTGGTACGAGCTAAAAATGGTCCACGCAGAATCACATCCAAATGGAATGCAACGATTCTCAGTTTTCTACGAGTTGCCATATTGGACCCACTTACTGTGAGAAATGCGGGATCTAGAGCATGGCAAAATCGGAAGCTATGGAGGATGAAATGAGAAGTGTGGACTCATGATGGAGAAGACAAGGACACTGTTTGTTACACAAGTGAATTAGGTTCCAAGACTGAGACTTGGACTCATAAACACAATCTTGTGTATGTGGACAATGACATTGACACTTCACTTAAAAGAAAAGAGTACTATCATTGCATTAAGAAAGAAAGCAAGTACAATGCTTTATAGGAAAGTAGGAAACTGCAGTAGGCACCATTGTGCATATGGGATAAGTTAGCCTGCATGTCCTTGACCCTGAGACTCCATACAAAGAGGCTGTTTGAGTGTGATTGCTGATTCTCAACACCCCTCCTCAATCACAACTAGAAAAGGCATAAAGTGTGTAGAGGCTGTAATGAGAACCAACTGCAAAGTGTGGGCATACCACAGACATGGCAAAACACCAGAGGCTGTCGCAGAAAAAGCTAAGTGTGGGTACCATAAACATGGTGGACATCCAGAGGCTGTAACAGGGGCCTCACAAAGTGTACAGGGACTGTAATGCCAAGTTACATAAGGAGTTTACAAAGCTTATGGCAGGAAGCATTAGGGCAAGGAAAATACAAGGCTATTAAAACAGTCTATCAGAATTATGAGAGTACAAGGACTGATGAGTCTTGTCCTTCCGATCCTGGTGGTCTTCATCTTCATCTTCTTCTTCCAACAGTGATGCCTGGATATCAACAAGTTCAGGATTTGGCATGTTGATTAAAGTTGTTGATACATTATTATATTCAGGAGGCAAGCTCTTAAGTAGAACACCGATGCAAACATCTTCATCCATTTTAATGTTGATTCCTGCAAGTTGAGTTAGGAGTCCTTCCATGTAATTAAGATGTGTGGCAAGTGATGTGTTGGACTTCATTTCAAGCCTGAAGAACTCAATCAGGAGACCATACTTTGATGATTTAGATTGTGCACCAAACAGGGTGTCAAGTCTTTTCCATGTATCCTGTGAGGTCTCACAGTTATCCACATATTGGATATAACTGTCGTCTAGCTCCAGTTTGATAATGGCCTGAGCTCTGTCATCATTCTTTTGCTAAGTAGTTGCAAGGTCCGCGTCCCGAGGTTTCTTCTCTTTGCCATTTGTGATGGCCCAGAGACCCTTCTTCATCAGGATGAGCTTGATGCGGGTTTGCCAAGTGTGAAACCCGACTCCTTTGAATCGAGCATTTGGAGAGTCTTTTCCCATGTTAGATTTACGGGAACAGTAGCAAATCAACTTCAGACTTATTAGATTTGAGCAACAGAAGAATTGATTGAGAGACACAAGTGCTAAAAAACACTAACTGAGTGTCAATGAATACCAAATCTGCAAAAGTCTTTTACTCTTTTAAAATCCAAGTGATCTTCCCCTTCTTGATTTGATGCTGATGCCTTCAGATCTGAGTGACAGTACTTTAATGAACTTCAGAGAGTATTGCTCAGTGATTAAAATCACTGTTGAACCACTTGTTGGATCCCATGCATATTTTCAAGAATGTGGGCAGCTTGCTATGGGACCACATCACAGGAAAGAGAGACACTATAAGGGCACGAATGGATTTGAAGGAGGTAGGTAAGATGGAGGCGCTTTGGCCGCAATCGAGTGTTGATGGTCACGTGTAGCTTCCTCGCACTCCTTGGGTTTTGTCCACTAAAGAAGAGCGCATTGTGAAGCAAGTAATCAAGTCTATCCGCACTCCGACGGGTATGATGCGTTCTCTTAGGTCCACATTTTCTAAAGATGACCAATTATTGGGGCTAAAATCCCATGATTGGCATAAGATATGTCAGGTTTGTGCTATGAATGGATTGTAATTAGTGTGGGCATTTTGCAATTTGGAAAGTGGCCATTATTCATAATGCTTTCTCATTTGTGGCAGTTTGTCCTACCGATCACGATCGCAGGATGCCTTACTCCAGAAATTTGCGGGGCCATTTACAAGCTATCGACTTTGGTGCAATGGATCTCACAAAAAGAGATTAAGACGTCCTCTATTGAATCCGTGAGGCGGGGAGCAGTGGAGACGGTCTGTCTCTTTGAGAAAAACCTACCCACTAGCATGCTAACGATACAAATCCACCTTCTTGTGCATCTTGTGGACGAAGTGGAGATTGCTAGACCTATCCATACGCGATGGATGTTCTTCCTAGAGCGCTTCATGAAAACCCTGAAAGGCTTTGTGCGACAACGAGCTCGGCTAGAAGGTAGCATGGCCGAAGGTTGGTTGGTGTCAGAGGCGTTAGTGCATATTTCACAATGGCTACCAACGGTGGAACCAGACAATGAAATGCTATGGACATTGAAGGACGGACTAGAGATGTGGTGGTTGGAAATGGGGTAGAAAAAAGAATGGATGCCTCAATGGAAGAGAATGTGAATCGCTTTTGTATGTTGCACCATGCCTCCATGGAGACGTGTCTCGCCAAGTACCAAATTGCAAGGCAAGATTGAGAGGAAGCACGAGCTGAATTCCGACGTAGTACGCGTCATCGAACGATTCGATATCCCGAAGGCATGGAGGAGATGCCGCGGTTTATGTCAACACGATGGTTGCATGGAGCCTTGACCGCAGCATCTCGCAAAGGGACAGAGGTCTCAATGGAGGAGTGGGAATTCTCGAGGGGATGTAGTCCAAAGGTGATGAGGGGTTTAGAATCTGTTGTATCTAAATTTTATATGCGACATCTAATTTGAGTGTTTCAATGTACAATACAAAATATAAAGTGTAGCATGGTCGCGTAGACGGCATTTTCGCATGGAGCGTATTGACAAAATGTGCTCCACAATGGACTGTGGTGTCATGGCAAGGTTCGAGCAAGAGAGCCGACGACGAGCAACGGATCCAAACACGGTTGTGGATGAGATGGAGTATTTTGGGAACTTGCAAAGTATTATTACGGTGGATTACCGTAGCTTCTCCATGATACTATTTGATGTGCAGTGGTTCAAAGTGGTACTTGGAGGAGCTGGAGCAACAGTTCGACGAGGTCCACCTGGATTTCTCGAAATAGATTCCGAAAAAAAATGGACGGATTTGCGCGACACCTTTGTGTTACCGGCCCATTGTGAACAGGTGCATAGAGTCATTTGCTTGCTAATTGTATTACGAGATGGTTTATGTCACAATGGTTTGAACTCTCTTGTACATGTTTGTGAACACGTAATCTTCTATCCAAACCCCCGACAACCTCGATGGTGGTATGTTATACCTTCAACTCCCCGAAGTGCGAGAGTATATTATCAAAGCGATGTTTCGAGCATAGATGAAGATAATATGCAAATAGAGGGATCAATATTGCAAGGGGTGGAGGCCGTCGAAAGCTTGGAGCCAGCATCGGCTAACAATGATGGAAATACAGGAGTCCAAGAATTTTTTGAGAACGAGGTGGACTCATTCTTTTGTGGTGACATGTCTATCGACCTTCCAGTGTGTATGCGGAGTTGTGTCAGGAGATTAACATGGGACCATAGAATACTTCATACTTGGAGCATCCACTTACTCAATTCGTTGACTAATCTCTTATAAAGGTACATAAGATATGCATTTTAAGATAGATTTTTTTTAAATGATTTATATTACTGTGCTTTGTATGATTTAAATTGAATATTCTAACATCATTTTTTATCTGTGCAGGTGACATTTTCAGGATGAGTCAAGGGATGAGCGATGAGGAGTTGCAGAACATCTTCGCACACATGTCTCTAGACCAGCTCACGAGATTCAGAGAGATGGCAGACCAGGAGCTGTCTCGTTCTTCGTCAGGGCGCTCTGCTAGATCTGCTTCAACGCGATCGGATGCTTCGGCTTTGAGTAGACGATCTCGACGCTCACGACTTGGGCCAGAGGGAGGGAGTGCATCGGGATCAGAGGGATACTGCTGTGGAGACACGGATGTGGTTTCTCCGTCTCATCATTCAACTGGAGCTACATCACCTCTAGGATTTGTCACACCTGTGGGGACGTCTACTCCAGTTACTCCGACTTTTGCACAGCCGTCAGCAGCAGGTGCCACTCCGAGAGAGATTACCCCCGTCGGTACACTGGATGTAGAGGGGTCTCCTGGATATGCCCAGGAGTGTGGACGCAGATGGGAGAGGACCCATCTTAGGCAGACTCCTAGGGGTTATGGATATCTGGTCGATAGTAGGTCAGGAGCCATCATCATGAATGATGAGGGGAGGAGGGTGATGGCTCGCATGAGAGAGTTGTGCCAACAAGTTTTTCGGCACAACGTCCTGGATCATTGGAAGAACATACCGGATGGGAGCAAGGACTACATAGTAGCATCCTTGCACGAGGAGTTTCCGGTGCCAGCCACAGTAGATAGATTCTCTACGGGCTGGATGATGGATTGCATGCATGCATACATGTCACACAGATGATCCGACGCACGCAAGGCAATCAATAGTGGGGCTGCAAAGCCTGAGTGGTTAGATGCAGATGACTGGCGCTGACTGAGGGAGAAGGCTACAAATTCTCCAGGACGTTGGAGTCAGCAGCACGAGGCGGTGAGGGCACAACTCGAGGCCGGAGTGGTCCATCATCTTGGGAGTGGCGGCCACAGGACATATTTGAAGGACTTTGTAAGTTTTTCTTTTGTTTTGCTTGTTTGTTTTTTTGAAATATTCTTTGTACTGACAATCATGTTTCTAACAGTTAGCATTTTGTTTTCTTTGTAGCACTCCATTACAAATCGCAATCCGATAGGCCTTGAGACTCTATATGCAGAGAGGCACGGTCTCAATGCATTGATCGACCGATTGTATAGACGCGGCGGCCCTGTAAGTCACTCATCTTTCTTATCCGTAGTTATCATGAGATATTTGAATGCATTATTGTATGGTGGATTGATGTGTTGTTTCTTTTTCTGCAGAGTCCGTTCGATGCTCCTTTGCGGTAGGACGAGCTTTCGGGGGACGAGGATTTGTAGCTCGCCCTTGGATCCTTGGAGCTCACACACCTTTATTTTTTAGTCGCCTGATCTATATAGACATTTTCTATGTATTAGTGATATCCTGTCATGATTGTACCAATCACTTTTTATGCGATCATGTATTTATTTCATGTATCAGTTTTATGATTTTAGTATACATTCTTTTTGTTTGCAAGCGCTTTGTATACAGTAGTGTAGAAACTATTTTGTATGGCTCTCATACAGCACACAGTGCTATATGTGGCAGGGCAACTCGCTGCCCTACCACCAAAAAAAAATTATCCCTATTACCATCGCTATTAGCGTCGCAAATTTTATTGCTTGCGTCTCTATTGATGTCACTATGCCCGTCGCAAAATGTCGCTAATAGCGTCGCTATTGGCATCGCTATCAGCGTCCCAAATGCGACGCCAATAGCGACGCTGCAACATTTCTATGGCGTCGTTAATAACGACGCTTTTTGCGACGACGGGGGTAAATTTTGTTGTTTGTATTTTCGTCGCTTTAAACGTCGGTATAAGGCCTATATCTTGTAGTGTATGTCACATACAACAAGAAAGGATATCTAGACTTGATGGACTTAAGTCTAGATTTCATCATGCCTTAGGTAGAGGGCGAGGTCACAATATGGGAAGCAACCAATTGTAGGAGCCTGTCACTTGTTGGATGTGTGGCTACCCAAGACATATTTCATCTAGATGTCCAAATAAGGATCTAAACAAGGATAAGGCCAACTTGAGATATCTAGAGTGTGGTGTTATACACATATGCGCTAATTACTAGAGGCATAAACCTCCCACTAGTTCAGCAATCATGTCATCTATACCTCTAGGACTTTTCTATGCTGAGACACTTGATGACAAGGCCATGCCTATTCCACTTAATATGATGACCTGAGCACAAGTAAACCAAGCTAGAATTTTAGGACTAGGGGCTAGCAATCTAGACGCCTCATCATTAGGCAAAAAAAACATGAAAAAGAAGAAGAAAAGGGCTAAAGAACAACTCACACTCAAAATTGATGGTGCCACAACATTAACATAGGTAGGCATGCACTTGATGCAGAGACTGAAACATTTGCTCCAAGAATGTAGCACAAGGGAAGCACCAAAGTATGTGAGCGACTTGATTCAAACCAACAATTGGAGCTTGTAGGTAAGGTCAAATTTTGACTAAAGGAGACATAGATGTACCTTCAAGATGTTGAACTGGTCATGGAAGACAAGCTGCAAGATCTCTCAAGTGTAAGTTAGGACAAAATGGAGCTCACTCTAGTGATTGCAATACAACCCTTTGAAAAGTGGGAAACTAATTTTGGCAAGCATATAAGCCCTACTACACAATATTCACAAGCTAAGTATATCGTCATTGCAACAAATTACCAAACCAAGTGGGTACATGCAAAAATGATGTTTAAAACATTGTCAAATTTTTAGGAGAGCAAGTGATCTCTTAGTTTGGGTGCACAATTAAGATCGTAAGCAACCAAGGTGCATACTTCATTAATGAGGTGATCATGCATCAATCGACCATATTCATGATCATACATCAAAAATACTCACCCTATTATCACAAGCCAATAGCCAAGCTGAAGCCACAAATGAAGTCCTAATTAATGTGCTAACGTCACGAAAAGTGATTAGGACAATAAAGTAAAGTCTCTCTTGAAACTAGCTATGGTCATGGTTGTTAATACTAGTGACAACATAGTCACATGTATTTGACAACTCAATAACACCTTTACCCTATTTGCATGTAGCTATGACAATAACCTAGGTCTCCTCAATGAAAACACTGCAAACAATGTGAAGTACCTACCATGCTCATGGCAAGAATAAGAACTCATATTCATTAAGGATGCTTTTAATTGCGAAGGAGATTATTGCAACTTAGGGTTTACAAGAGTAGGCCCTAAAAGGAATATTAATCACCTTCTTCAAAACGAAGTTGTAGTGAGATCGCACCCGATGAACTAGCCAACCTCGATCATCTTTTTCATAGACCAACTCCTCATTCTTGCAACATTGGTTTTCTCTATGAAGACAGTGGAAAAGTGTGAGATATCAAATAATAACCAACATAGAGCAATTATGTGCCACTAAGACATCAGAAAACAATCCTACTTGTGTTGCCCCACATCTTTTTGGGTACCTGTTCTCGCATATAAACACATGCTAGAAGATAATGCAATGTTGCATCTGTACATAGATCAAGTCCTTAACGAGAAAGAGCTTCATATTGCTACTCAAATTGGTTCAAGGGACCTCCTTTACTGATGTTCTAACCTATATTGCCATATCAATATTTGTCCACAAGATATGGACCATTACACTACCATGGAATACAATCCGCACTTCTATAAGTGGTGGTTGCAAACATAATTGCTATGGCCCCTTGCATAATCCTAGAAGTACTGTAGTCCATTGGGAGGAGGAGGGGTTTGCATAAACTCATTCTATAAATTGAACATTTTTGAATCATTTATTGACTTTTTTTATATGAAAAAATTCATTGCGTGAGACACAAAGCCTTAAGGCAAAAAATTCAGATTTCTTTGTGCTTTTGCAAGGTGTGAATCTTTGGTTTTTCTTAATAAGTTGTACATATATGTTTTGCTCTTAACAAATTCAATATTTCTTGAAAACTCACCACAATATGTTTTTAAACCTTGAGTATGGTAGAACAAGGAGATAAAGCCACACGCGAAAGGATGACCAAGTCCTAGACACCATTTATCAAGGGAGAATAGAGGCAAACTACAAGCTAAGTACAAAGGTTAAAGGATGTTGCCACTTATAGTAAAAATGGGTCTACAACCTAAAAGAAGTGGCTCCCAAAGTCCAAATGCTAAAGAATTAGTAGACTAGTGTGAATTGTGCAAGTACGTGGAGAAATTCAAAGGGGAAATAAATTATGAGTAGTGCATAGAATTTCTCATGACCTACAATCCTAATAGACATAGTGGATTGATTATAGTGATCAACAACGATGAATGGGAACAGGTAGAGATCCCTCTTAATCCAATGGTGGAGCACAAAACTTTGGGCTCACCAGATAAGCATGAGAAACGACCAAAGAGAGATGTCTACTCGATGCTAGGGATGGACAAGCAGAAGTTTTTCACTGATGATGCCATTAGCCTGGAGGACATTTCGGATCCCTCAATTAAGATTCAAGCTAAATTGATGCATGTCCTTTCTTTGGAAACAAGTATAACTCCCTGATGAATAGGATTCAAGTCACAATGTTGGAAAGTGTGGTTGCTCAGGCAATGGATAACCAAAATCTCAATGCCTACATCATAAAAACCATCAATGCTATAGCAAAAGCATGGAGCTCTAGCACACAAGAGTCTAAGAAATCAAGACCCACGTCAACAGTAAGCAAAGAGACTGAAAGAAGGCAAGTAGCAAACCAAGGCCACTCTAGAGGGATTCGACAAGGTACTAATAGCCATTATACAAGAAGTCACCAAAGAATCACATCTAGGAGCAAGACCACCAAACCAAAATAGTCCTTGGTAAAAGAGCTGCATCTAAAGCCCCCATAACAAGCTCAGTTGGAAAATAGGAAGCAACTCAGGCTAGGCACATAACAATTGATATTCAAGCTCAAGCCATGGCACTGGAGTGACTACCTGAGTTGACAAGTAAGAGGTTCCAAGATTTGCATCTCGAGAGGCTAGAACCCCAATAGTAGCAACAGAAGCCAAAATCCATATCCACAAAAAAAAAAAAAAGGGAAAAATTTTGCAATCAGGGTGTGTCATCGAACAAGAGAAGGGGATGACAAAGGAAGAGAAAGAATTTGAAGTGAAAAAAGACTCCAAAAGAGAGAAAGAGGAACAAAGGCAAAAAAAACATGAGGAGTACCTTAGAAAGCAAGAGCAAGAAGACATAGCCTTATCAATTAGAAGGTCAGTAGAGCAACCCTCAAGAGTAGAAGTGGTGGCTCTAATGAACCTCAACCTGGGAGGGTATTTAGAGGTAGGCACTAGTGTAACAAGGCCTACATCTAGTCCTCGAGAAAGGTAAGGCTCCACTAGAAACGCCTTCACCTTCACTTGTAGCCACAACATCACCCATCCTAGCCCCCACAATAGACAATTTGGCTAGAAGTAGACTAGAAAGCATGGTCTATCAGCTCACTACACAAGTCACCACTCTCTCACAAGTGAGATGAGAAGCAGCTACGGCCACTGGTATCAAATAGTTGGTAGTTTTTGCATATGCAAAGTCTAGTCAAAAAGTGCCTAAAATGCCAAGAGTGGAAGGCTCATCAGCTTCTTTGCCCGTGATCACCCTAAGCCTAGCACCAAGTTTTGAAGAGCTATTAAAAGAGCTAGAAGAGCAAAGGGATCAAGTAGATGAGGAGAGGAAGTCAACCTTTGAAGCTTTACAAAAGGAAAAGAGAGCCCATGCCACTTACCAACAATAGAAAATAAGAGAGATTTTCAATCTAAAGAGAGAACTAGCTATTGTGAGAGAAGGCAATGACAAGAAGAAAGGATATGAAAAGTATGTGCAACTCAAAGGTCAATATGTCATCCAAGCCAAAAGACAAAGCTAAGTTAGAAGCAAAACTAGAGAAGATGAAGTAGGTCCACGAACAACGAATAAGGAAGATGGAGAAGGCAAAGCAAGCCAAAGTGAAGGCCCAGAAAATAGCTAATGGAATTGGAAATGAGACAGAAAAATCCTCACATAACTATGCCCAACTCTAAATGCAATTAGACCATGAAGTGCAACAAAGAAACATCCTTACCCACACTTGGTAAGAATAGCAAACCACACTGGAATCCTTGCTAAATATAAAACCAAGGGCTAGAGATAGCAAAGGAAATTGTGAGTCAATGGGAAGACAAGAATGCAGACACATTGCAGAACATGGCCACCCGTTTAGCACAAGCAGGATGTCAAAGAAACCTAGTAATAGAAAGAGCTAAGGCAATTCAAGCAATGATGCAAGTTCAGTAGAGGCAAGGCTTCATCAACAAACTCCTTGAGGTGTGGAAGCCATGTGGTGATAACACAATGGACAATCTTAAGAAGAAGTTGCAACTCACTAGGCAAATACTCAAGCACATTTTGGAGGTGACAATTTCCCAATGAGATTACAACATGACAAAGGAAGAACAAGTGCAAAGGCTTAGGGAAATAGGACTCTCCACAAACGAATTGAAGATGATTGGAATGTTGAGAGTGCGGCTAGCAAAAGCATGAAGATTTGCAGCAGGGGAGTGAGAGTGAGAGTGATAGAGAGAGTACGAGTTGATTTGGGTGTACCCACAATGTGTTGGCACACAAAGAATAAAATGTATTTATACTTAAGGCCCATAAGGGTGCATTCACATGTACAACATAATAATACACATGTACAATACACGGAGGTGAATAAAGGACCTTTACATCCCAATAAATTCTCACTTAAAGTTCTGAAGTGAATCTTTAACCAACTCCCACTAGTCATATTCAATGCTCATGATGAGCCTTGCTTAGACTTTTAGTGAGAACATCTGCATGGTTGTCATGTGTTTTGATCTTGGTCAATGTGATTAGACCATCTTCTAGAATATGTGTGATAAAGTGATATCACACATCTATATGCCTTCTGTGTGAATGAAACATGGCATTATTAGCCAGATACACAGCACTCTGGCTACTATCACATCCCAACACTTGAGTACTCATAGACATGTCAAGATCCTTGCAAGTCTGATCAAGCATATAGCTTCCTTAAAGACATACTCGCTAGTGGACCTACAAGAGTGTCCAAGTCGCCTGCCATGTTTGCATCACAATAATCCTACAGACTAAGTGCACCCTGCACATAGCAAATACATTTTCTTTGTGTACCCTTTAGATATCTAAGAATACACTTGATAGCCTCCCAATGTGGTTTTCCAGGATTAGACATAAACCTGTTGAAAACTCCCACTACATGAGCAATGTATGGACGAGTAGCAACCAAAGCATACATAAGAGAGCTACAAGCTGATGCATAAGGGACTCCCTTCATAGCATTGGCTTCCATGTCATCTTTTGGGTTGTTGGCTGCTTTACTAAGCTTAAGATATGGAGGTAAGGACACCCCAAGAGGCTTAGCTTCAGCCACGTTAAATCTATCCACTACATTGTCAATGTACTTCTCTTGAGATAAGAACAGCAATGTCTATGTTCTATCCCTATGAATCCTCATGCCCAATATATGCTCTACATTCCCCAAATCTTTCATGGAGAAAGCTAATTTCATTTGATCTTTGAGAGCATACAAGCTTATCTTTCTTTTCCCAGCTAGCGACATATCATCCACATACAAAATAAATATGATGTTGTTGCCATTTGTATCATTTTTCATGTACAAACAATGATCTGCATGACTCCGTGTAAACCCATGAGAAAGCATAAAAGTGTCAAGCTTTTTGTACCATTGTCATGGTGCTTGCTTTAGCCCATACAAGCTGTGTTTTAGTTTACACACACCAATTGCTCTTTTCCAAGAGCTACAAAGCCCTTAGGTTGTTTCATGTAGATCTCCTCATCAATGTCACCGTGCAAAAAAGTTGTTTTCACATCCATTTGGTATAGCTCTAAATCCAATACAGCAATGAGAGAAAAAGGCACATGTAGAGTGGTCATCTTCACAACAAGTGAGAAGACCTCTTGGAAGTCAATCCCTTCCTTCTGTGCATACCCTTTGGCAACCAGTCTTGCCTTATACTTGGGTTTCCCATCAACTGTCTTTACTTTGTAAACCCATTTGTTTGGAAGAGGCCTTCTTCCTTTGGGCAATGACACAAGATCCCAAGTATCATTAACATACAGAGATTTAATCTCTTCTTGCATAGCTAGGTCCCACTTACTACTAAATTTTCATGACTTTGCCTCTTTATATGTAAGAGGCTCACCCTTATCTGTAAGCATCACATAGTACAAAGAGGGGTCATACCTATGTGGCTACCTTAAGTGTATAGACCTGCATACCAATGATCTACATTCTCAGGAATTGGGTCTACATCTGGAGACATGTTATTTTCAGCATTTATTGGCTATTGTAAGCCATTTTCAGCATGTTGTTCATATTATACAACACCTTCATTTTCATTTCCATCACTTGCATTTTCATAATCAGTAAGTTTACCTTGTTGTCAATGACCTCCTTGTGCTTCTATTTGCTGTCTATCATCATCTGGCTCAAAAATAACCAACTAATCATTAGTTTCAGCCTGTGGTATAGCATCATGAGGCTCATCATTTGAAGTAATAGATGGCTACAAATTCTGAAATTTAACCTTTTTCATATCTTCATCAGAGGCAAAAGTACTTTTCAACAACTTTGCCTCATTAAGCACAACATTAGGGCTGTGAACAATTTCCTTGGACTATGGTAACCACACTCTATAGCCAAATTCACGCTCATCACCATAGCCCATGAAAATGCCTTTGGTGGATTTTGGGTCAAGTTTACTCCTCAGCTCATCTCTAACATGCATAAAAGAATTAAAACTGAATATCCGTAAATGGTCATATGAGGTTGATTTGCTAAACCAAACCTCCTCAGGGATGCCATTATTTAAGGATCTATTTGGAGAGTGGTTGTTGATGTAAACCACGGTTTTAAGTGCCTCTCCCCAAAATTCATGAGGGGGATTAGCAATGGACAGCATGCACTGCACTCTCTCACATAAAGTCTTATTGTATCTTTCAGCCGCCACACCATTTGAAGAAGGGCTATAAGGAGCTATAAGCTCCCTCTTGATTCCATGCAAGTCACAAAAAGACTTAAACTTAGTGGATGTGCACTCACCCCTATTACTAGTTCTCAAGCATTTCAACTTTCTACCTGTTTGAGTAGTCACAAATGCATGAAAAGTTTTAAAAACATCAAAGACTTTAGTTTCTTTTTCAACAAATAAACCCAAATATTCTTGGAACAATCATCAATAAAAGAGACAAAATATGCAACACCACCCAATGATTTCACAAGCATACTACATACTTCAGAATGCACCAAGTCCAAGACGTTGGACTTACAGGAGACACCAAAGTAAAAGGAAGTTTTCATTTGCTTTCCAAACTGATAGTCATTACAAAAATCAAGTTCAGAGCCATTTCCATCAACCCTCTTCAAAGAGGTAAGGACATCAAGTCCTTTCTGGATCATATGGCCTAATCTCTTGTGCCACAACTCCAAATGACAGTCAATTTCAACAACTGCAAGAAACTTGCCATTCAAAGCTTTACTGTGCAGAAAATACAAGTGCCCTTCTTGGTTCCTTTTGCAATCAGCACGGAACCCTTCTTTAATTTCCACAAATCACCATCAAACAGTGTAGTGTAACCATGCAAGTCAAGCTGCCCAGCAGATAGTAAACTCTTCTTGATGCCATGTACATATTTGACATCTTTCAACACAAGCTCTTTTCCATTATCCAAAGACAAGTGTACAGTAGTGCATATCCTATCAATGTTGCAAGCATGGTTATTTCCAAGATATACTTTTCCATAACTGTCTGCATTGAACATAGCAAAATACTCTAAGCAAGGAGTTACATGGAAAGAGGCACCAAAGTCTACAATCCAAGTCTAAGTGACACCATCATCAACTGACAAAAGTGCATCAATCACATCAGCCTTGGTAATCTTCATATCCTGCATGTGACATACAAGGGCATCATAATCTACTGCACATAGTACATTAGCCTCCCTCTACATCCGAGAGCTCCTCTATGACTACACTGGAGGCCACATTGGCCTTTTCCTTGCCTTTGGCTTCCTCTGATGCATCCGTCTTATCCTCTTTCTTCTTTTTGTCTCATGCATTCTTCTTTCTCTCTTGTTCCTTCTTGTAGTACATGCAACAATCACGCTTCTTGTGGCTCTTCCGACCACCCTAATAGCAAGTAACATCACTCTTTTCCTTTCCTTTTCTCTTGCTTCTACTTCTTTGTCCAACATTTGCATTTTTCTTTTCAACTCTGCCTCTAACATTGTAAGCTGAGTTGTTGCCTTCTCCACTAGACTTACGTCTAATTTATTCATTCAAGATTGAACCCCTCACACCATCATATGAGAGATTGAGGTTATTATTGAGAGAAACTACCAAGGTCTCCCAAGAGCCCTCAACTTATCATCAAAATCCAAATTAGCATCCTTGAGCTGATTTAAAATACCAATAAATGCACTCAAGTTTTCAGCTTAAATGCACCTGATTAATAGATGAGGTGATCTCATAGGTAGTTTTCAACTTCTCCCATATTGCATGAGCAGTATCTAAGCCCTTAATGTCTATCAAAATGTCATCAGTGACACCCATCTTTATATAAGCCATAGTCTTTTTGTTGACTTTGCCCCAAACATTTGTGCGGGTTTATCTTTCTAAAAGCATCCTCACAATCCTTTAAGAACAATGTGCCCTGCATACGATATTTCCAAAGGTCAAAACCCTAACCATCAAACCGTTTGATTTCCATTAAACTTGTAATGTCAGAACTGGAAGAAGTTGCATCCATTTTTATCACAAACATAAGTGTAAATGCACTGAACTGCAAGAGCACAAGCTAAACCAACAAATACATTATTGTTCTTGCCCAATTAGCAATAAACCTCTGTTGTTTTTACATAAACTAGCCACCACACGGGCAAATACTGCAGAGATTTACCAAAATCTGCACAAAAATCCCAAATTTCCAGGTCCAGCAGTGCGTAAATGTCAGCCAATATGACCTAGCTAAGTAAAATTTGATCAATACATGAAAAGCCCTAATTTTTTCAAGCTCAAATTTTCATAAATCTGAAAATTGTGCTGCACAAAACGTGATAGAATTTGTTATAGCCTATGCATATTTAGGGTTTCTGAAGTGTTGGCTAACATTGCAATAGACACACGTGCCTGAAATCAGTTGGCAACGTAACCTGAATGAACAACCGAAGTGACGACCTAATGATTTTGCACAAGTGAAACACTGGAGATGTCTTACACGAACTCTGAGAAGCGCAAACACCTTAGCTGAAGCTCTAATACCACTTGTTGAGAGCGCGGCTAGCGGAAGCGTGAAGATTTGCAACAGGGGAAGTGTGCAGGTGAGTGAGAGAGAGTGACAAAGAGAGTACCAACAGTCGATTTGGGTGTACCCACAATATGTTGGTACACAAAGAATAAAATGTATTTATAATTGGGGCATATAAGGGTCCATTCACATGTACAACATAATAATACACGTGCACAATACATGGAGGTGAATAAAGGACCTTTACATCCCAACATGGAATAGCCATCATTGAAGAACTTGCCCAAACCTTGAAAGCACCACCATAATCACCCCTTGCACTTAATGAAGACTGGGAACAAAAAGAACATGAGTAATCAACATCCCCGCAACCAAAAACCACCACAAAAATAGAAAGTGTACTCACCCCTCCAAGAAATACGATGGAAGCCATGTAGAGAAGAAGAGAACAAGTGGAAAGAAGTAAAAGAAAGCTCACTACCACTACTGGAAAAAATGGGAGGCTTAGGAATCACCTATGCAATTTGTGTTTAACTTTTCACATGAGCTCAAAAAGGTGTTGTTTTTTACTGCTATGCAAAAGGTAATTCAGGTGTTAGTAAGGCTAGGGAAAAGATGGTTGGAGCAAAAGATTCATGTCCCTAGATTGTGGCAACACGAATTAGTAGATTATTGCCATGAACTGTAAAATGTTATGAGCCTCAGCCTATGTGGAGAAGGAACAACTTGGATAACAATATGAAAGTGTGGGTGGCCTTCTACAGCTCACTACTATTCGAAAGAGGGAACCTCACTTACATGCCTTATCCTAGGCAACATGGAGTTGACTACAACTCTACAAGGTATGGCAGGCGCAATTTTCCTTTAATATACAATGTCAATGCAAAAAGGCCAAAAGACGGCCTCAAGTTCTAAGAGAAGGACCTGATCCCTTCCTTTAAAAGATTCGAAGAAGATTTCTCTTCCTGCCTAGACCTTGCTTTCATTACGACGTGCAATTATTTAAGATTTCTTTTTCAATTGCTCAACCAAAAGAAGGTAGCAAACGAGGAGGGTCTCCACCCATTGTTCTTCGATGTGAATCCAAGAATAGACATGTGCACCATGGTGAGATTACTCCTTTATCCTACACTGCTACCAAAATACATAAATGTCAGCTAGTTCACCAATTGTAGCTACCCTTTTCTCCCAATGATACCCTTGGCAACAAGATCTGTACTGAGTAACTATATGATGAGCAAAGCATGCCTAGAAAGATCATTGCGGCTACCAACTCGACCACCACCCAAGGATCATAAAGAGCCTCAATGAAGTCTTCCTCATTTACTTGTACACAATGCTTTCCGCACACGCGCACACACACACACACACACAGAGAAAAAAAAAGAAAAATATTGAGAACCACACACAATCACAGCACCTAGGGGACCATAAACCCTAGCCCTTTCCCACTTCACTTAACTCGAGGCACCTCAAGGGCAAGACGTCCCAAGAATGTCACTAAACTTGTCTCCATGAGTTTTGCACCACACTTCCTCCCTAACACTAACTAGGTCCTTCAAGTGTGAGACAACACTCCAAGCCTACCTGGGGTTCGACTCATCTCCCAACACTCACACAAGCACAAAAGTCTTAGCATAGTAAGATAGACAGCCCCTAGGTAGTCCACACACCCTTCTATGGTGAGAACACAATTTGAAGAGCAATTCAACAAAACCAACAACATTAATGGCCCACATCATCTTGACCCTTTCCCCTTCTATTTCAACAACCAGCCTATCCTCAAAGACTACTCCGAAGCTAATTTCATTCTCGCCACACATTGGCCTAAAGCACAAGGATACTATTGGTTACTCTCTACACCTCCAAACGACACCAACTATACATATTCCATCAGACCTTGGAGTGCCATGGGACTAGCAAAACTATAGGAGAGGGGTAATATTAACCCCATCTACAAAGGCGCAACCAAGGAAGATGCAGGACAAGGCAAAAGAAAAAATGTAGAAATTTAAAAGATGTGCAATGAAAGCAAAAAAAATAGGAACAAAATACTTCTAGTTTTTCAAATATAAAAATCGCTTGAAATTATGTTTGTAGAAGAGCTTTAAGCTTGCTCTCGTGCAAGTTGTATCAATTACCCTCTGCTAAACTAGTCAATAAACTGGTAAAAGAAAATAAATGGTATATGATAGCAAGAGAAAGCCGGTCCAAACAAATACAAAAGGAGGATGCACAAAATTTGAGGCTATGTATAAAAATTGAAAAGTGAATGGATAAGCTCATTCTTGTGGTGACAATCTTTTAAGCCCTCTTTTTGCTTCTTGCTTGTGTAAGAGAGGGAGAGATTGAGAGAGAGAGGGCGCCGGGGGGGGGGGCAGAAGTGAAAAAGCTCGCTTCCTCTTCTTCTCCCATGTCGTCTTCCTTGCTAAGCTTGTGTAGTAATCAAGGTAAAGAAGGTGGAGCTCGCTTGTGGTCCATTGCAAGGATTATGAAGCCATTGACGAGCCTTCAACAAAGAGAACACTCGCTTGAAGAGGGGCAATGGCTACGTGAGAGATAGCCATAACCAAATTGCTCAAAACACTTGAAACAATAAGTGGCCTGCAAGCCCGATTGTCTAGCTCACAAGAGCAATGACACCAATGTGCTTCATGCAAGCATAAAATGCTAAATTCATGGCTATGCTCGAGCAACTCTAGTTGTCACCGCAACGAACAATAGGATATGAACCATGGAAATCCACTCTTAACCAGCATCTACCACTACCAAATAGCATGATAGCATGTTGGATGGCTACATATGCAACTGTGTGTCCTATGGAAAAAAGAGAAATATTGGAATGCCACTTCCTACTCCCAAAAATAGCACTTGAATTCTAGGTAAAGCAATAACATGCTATGAACCTCCAAGAGTCTAACACATAACTTGTGTGAATTTGTCCAATCCAACAATGAGACTTCCTCACCATACAAAATCCCATGTACTGAGGTATTAAGAGTCATAATTACCAACTTGCTTATGGCAAAACCCTATCCACAATTAGAACCTTAGACACTAGAGTTGAGATCCATGAGACAAAAACCACATTTAATGACTCCCCATACTAGCTCAAACCAATCAAAATAGAACATTGGGCCTTCAAAATTGCACCAAGTTTATCGAAAGGGTAAAAAGGCAAGGTGTTCAAAGTTGTAGTTTTGTTCTCTTCCAAGATGATGATCATCTCTATTTCATGCATAATATGAAGTATAATTAATTGTCATATGTACTAAGAAAAATAGCGATTATGTTGTAACTAACAACTACTCACTAAAACTACCCAACAAATGGCAACATGCAAATTTTTATTAACAAAGCAAAAAAAAAAACAAATCCCCCAAACAAGCATCAAAAATGACTTCTTAATTTTGTAAAAGTTCATGGCCTTCCCAAAAACTGATTGATAGAGTTCTAGCGAAGCTTTTATGTCCCTGAACATTGAATGGCTTCTTAATTTTGTAGTTAATTCTCAATCAATCCAAAATTGATTACTAATATTCTATCAAAGGATTTCATAGTGCAAAACAAGGCTACCTTTGTGACCATTGAAAATAAACCACTCAATCAAACCAATTGACCAACCAATCACTAAAAACTCAATATCTCAAAATCAAGGTGGATTACTTCAACCGAGTACAATAAAAGAATAAAACACAATCATAGATAATTTAGGCAAAGCTCATGGTGTAAAGAACTACTTTTAACACCATTAAAGCTCAATCACACTTACCAATTGATTATTGAATCACTTAAAAACTCTACCCTATGTTACTCCAACCAAGTAAATTTAGGAAAGAAACACTAGAAAGTCTTGTAGTCATTGTAGGAAATGATATACATAAGCATGTATAGTAAGATGATGCAAAACATTTAAGGTTGGATATTAATGAATAGTCTAAAAAAATGTAAGATTGTGGAAAACTATTAAAGCTTAAACACCATAGTTCAAGGCTTACAAGGGAAAAATAGTAAAATGTTCAACCATTGTGTAAAAATTACACAACACTATTTAGAATTTGAGCAATGAATAGATAGTAAGAAGAGAATAACAAAAACTTCTCTAATTCCAAACAAACTAATACAAAGTTGGTTCTTCCACTCGTGAACCTCCACTATGAAGCTTAGAGCTGGCAATCTAGATATATGATAGGTGATGAGCTTAAGGCTAGCTAGCTAGGACTTTGACTAGGTTAAAAATAGATTAATTGAGACCTAAAAGAGGTCTCCTTTTTATAGCCCGAGAAAACAAAATGACCAACTTATCCAACCATATTATGAACCTTGCATAATCAACCACAGAACACTTCTAACAATATTCATTTTATGGGACCTTACGAGGGTGGGGCATATCTAACACAAAGGAGAGATTCTTGCATGAACAAGTAACCTCGCTCCAATGCAGAAAGGTATTTAAAGGAAAAGAATGTAATTTCCTCAAGACTCCACAAAAACAACAAAAAACAAGAAACAAGTACTGTAGCAACCAGGATACTGCAAATTATCCTAGAAACACGAGTAAGAGCTGTATTTTCAATCAAGAAAACTGTAACAAGGTAAGGGCGTAAACAGCACAACTATATAGGCAAAAGCCATTGCACTTGATGAAGGTTCATTACAAAGGCCATGGCAATCACTTGGCATCTCAAGTCAGCTAGCTGGCTAAGATTTTTTAAATGCAATTACTTGGCATGAATCTTGTGGGTCTTGCAAACTTTAAGCTACTGGCAATTACTCTACATGGATCTTGTAAGCCCTGCAAACTTCAAAGCTACCAACACTTACTCTACATGAATCTTTTAAGCCCTGCAAAGCTACTGAGAGGCGCCAAAAGCTGGAGAATAGTACATGCTTCAGTTTGATTGAGGTATCTTCAATATTTATTTTCTAACTACTACATTTCTCATTGATTATCTTACTTTTCCGACTATGAGAAAGTGCAATGGAAAAATTAGAAAAGACTTGTGAGCCTGCAAAGATATTGATATCTAGGTAATGTTCTGACATTGCAAGAAGCCACACTCTGACATGGAATATAATATAACAAGATAACTGTGATCTCTCTACTTTTCCATGTCTTGTTGATTCCTCCAAACAGCATCTCCCTTATCCATGATGAAACACATGGGAGTTGAGAATGGAAGTCGGTAGGGAGCTTATAATTTCACGACTGTTACATTACACCTCCCTACAAAAGGTTGTATAAACATAGGATGACGAAGAGAGACCAGTTGCACTGTCACATACTGAACCATTTTCAACTCTTCAATATCTGCATTCCAAAACAGCATGGAAATGATCTTCCAAGCACAAATGAACCCAGGTAAGTTATTCTATGAGACGACTCTTGCAAAAGTGGTCAATTTCAAACCACAAAAAATCCGCAAATTTAATTGAGTCTGAATACCACAAGAACTTGCTATTGCCAGTGTTGAGAAGGGTCAATACTGGCAATGCTGCATCAAATAAAATTTTGATGCAACTGGAATAGAAACATAGCACCAATACACCAGCAGTGAGCGAAAACACATGTCTAAGGCCATCGACCTTTGACGATGCAGGCCCCTCCAAGGACAGCTATCACTGTGCAGCTCAGAAAAATGGGAATGAAGCACCTGCAGGGACTCCAATTCTAAATAAACAACTTATTTTAGGGGGACATAGGTCGCAAGGCCACCAACAATATAGCTGTTGCTATGTGTAAAAACTCCCAATGTGGTAAACCAAACCACTCTCCGAGAGAGCCAGTCTTACAAAGACATAGTCCAGTGCCAGACCAGATTTCTCAGCTTGATGATTGACGACGTGCAGAATAAGCTCTGTATGCAGCTACACCAACAACCACAACTGCAGCTCCCACTGCACAAAAAGAGCTAAATCAGAGCATGTACTTAAACATGCAAAGGATACAGATATCGACAAAAGCTAGCACAATACCTGAAAGAAATACAAGTGATCGATTAACTATCCGTTTATAGTGTTGATAATTCTTTCCAGCCTCTGTAACTGGAATGCTAAGATGAGGCCGTTGTGCAGCATTGACAATCCTGCGATATATGTTACCAGTATCTCCTAACTTCATGCTCACCGATATCGGAGCTTCCATACCCATATCTTGACAAACCTGTAAAACATACGCAATCAACAAATCAAGATATCTATATCAATGCATCTCAACTCATGAAAAACACTTCAAAAGTCACTGACCCTGGCTGAATCAGTAACAGCTGCAGCATGAGGGCCCAGATCATCTTTGGCTGCCACCAGAAGGCAAGGAACCTCAAAGCCGCTGCTTTCACCATGTGCAGTGACTTCCAGCAGAAGTTTTGCTGTTTGCTTCCATGACCCCTCATCTGAGCTGGATTATAGAAAAATCAACAAGAGTTAAGGAACACACACTTGATTTTCAGAATTGCCAACATCACAAAAAATATCACAAAATCACTACAAGAATAGTCGTCATTCTTTCAAGACATGCAGAGTCTTGCTGTTTCCCTGCCTTCAGTTTGCACTTACCTATCATAGATGAAAGCTGCTACATCACATGAGGCCAATGCATCCTTCTTCTCAAGAAGACTTGAGACTGAGTCACTGGGAATTTCTCGCAGAATAAGTGTCTTCTTTGATCCCTGAAGTACAACTCCATTAAGATAAGTGATTCCCATGCCAAAGGATGTGTCTTATGAACTCATCAATGAAAGGAACTCACCCCAATATGTTCAACAAAGTTAACAGCATATTTGTCTTCCTCCGTATGTGCATAGTTGTCTGCATAAGGCCTGAATTTACTCATATCAGTTCATCGTCCAGGGCATCTGCATTACACAAAAATTAAACACTGATTGACACTTACTTTCCAACTAGCGCATGTAGGAGGGCAGTTTTGCCAGCCCTCAAAGGCCCAAATACAAAACACTGAAACACATTTCGCTGAGAGCGCTGTTTTTTGCGATCCAGACGACGCCGTCTTGTAATTTGAAATGCAGTAGCCAAATCACCTGGATAGTTCAGATAAGAGAGATGTTCCAGACTCTTTACTGGATCAAGCAATGTCAACAAAGACCACTGCACAGAAAACAAGAAATTTTAATGGAAATTCCAATATACACATGGTCTTTTGTAGCTCGTTATTTGTGCATTACATGCCAATCATTTTAAAAAGTGGACAATGTGCAAAAATCTCTATTGCCCTGGCCCTTCCACAGGCTGTTTCACGTCAAACTTGCCAGCTTATGGTGGCAGTCAAACACGCATTTACGTTTTTCAACAAGTAAACAACCATGCACAAACTCAACAGGAGCTGAGGTGAGTGCCAAATAGACTTACAAGCTGACTCGTGCCTTAGAATTTGAGGAAACTAGAGGCAAACCTGCGACAAAAACCCATTCTCAGTGAGGGCACCCATAGCATTCTTTTCAGCACTGCCATTATATATTGAGTCATCCCAAGGACTGCAAAAAGAAAAAGGGAAATGTCACAATAATTCCTTCATGCAGTACAAATGCTACTGCTACCTGTACATAACCTTAACCAATAAAAAATAGATCACAAAGAGCCTAAGGAGATAGTAAAACCTAGTGTCACTGAGCTTACTAGCAAGTGTTACACACCTCGCAGGTGCAGTGGAAAAGAGTTCTTCTAGATCTTCAGACCTTAAAGCTCTATCCTGTACAGTTGCAAAGGTTAAGTCCTAAACTGACATATGAAGTTGCTAAATGCATTCATATCTCATACATGGCAGATAGTCCCATACTTTTCTTAGGCCTGTTAATTTATCAGTATCAATCTACATGGAAGCCATGGTAAAAAGAAATACAATTTTTCAGGATTGATTCATTTCATGTAGGGGTGTGGTGAAGATAACAAACAAGCATTAAAGGGGTGCCTTCAAACATCACATAACCGGGAAAAAGTGAATAGTGTTTTCCACAAGTACACGCAGAACAGCCTTGTGAATGAATGCTGAATTAATGAGCAACAGCTGAGAAGTTTTTTGTTAGTACTTACCCCATCCAAATCAAAAGCAATGAAGATCCCTCTCAAAAAGTCAATTGCTTTATCTGTGAGCTCCACACTCTGTAAATTTCAGAGCATTTAGACAACTATTACAAACAAGAAATGCTAAATAGAGAAACATCTGCAACCTTTCAATAACCTGATCCGATGCACGTTTGAATGAGGGATTCTGAAGCAAGTCATCTCGAAGCTTTATCTCATTGTCATATCCAAACTTTCGGAGAACTGTCCAAGTAGTTTCCAATCGACCACGTTCAATGAAAAGAGCATGTAGAAACAAGAATCCTGTCAACGTAAGGCCATTGTCATTCACACCCTCAGGAAGTTTTTCGGCTACAACTTTCTTCACTCCCACAACTTCCGAAGGTTGCAAGGGTGCATTAAAGCACTTAACCTGCACAAGAGGTCTTAGGTGAAAAAGCTAACATTCAAACCTGAGTGTGAGACTGCAGCTTCAAATTACAAGTATATTCAGAGTATACCTGAAAATCATTAAGCTCAGCATCACTCAACGCACCATCTCTGTCATGGTCACAAAGAATGAAAATCCTCTTCAATGCTTTAACACAACGTGGCTTCAAAGTCTGTGATTCTTGATCGAAAAGAGGTGCTGTTGGATGCAGTACTGCCTTTTGTGCATAATAGAAAACCTCTGCAACCTGCAACAAATAAGAAGGTTATGTTATTCCACAGGGTAATCTAACTCACAAACCCTGCCAAATTTGAATCAAGACAAAAACAAAGCCTTATCTCTAACCAACGACTAGAACTTTCAGTTCACTTTCTTGCCACCCTTGCTTCCACCGGAAAACTGCATCAGCAGCCATTACAAAAATGCAAGTAGCATATAACCAGTATAACTCCAGACTCTTACAACCAGCAAATCAATACTTGAGGTTGAAGACTCGAGAGCTAGTTGTGATGGCTGAAGTGCTTGCAAGTTGCTGCTGGCTGTATGGACAACCGGTGACATGCAAGCAGGAGACGAAGACCCATGGCTGCAATAAGCCCTCCAGTCAAGTCTCCTTTGATTGTGAGCACTAAGCAGGCCTTGTACTTACTCCTATGCGATTTTCCTTAATTGTGAACTAACAAAGTGTATTATCAGGCTTCTCTCAAGATGGCAAGAAAACAGCACCCCCTCTTATGCAAATACCCTTTCAAACTTCCAGTGGACAGCTTCAGTGGGTGATTCTTGCTACAAGCAGGTCCTAGCTTCCTTCATCGCCCATTTTCCACCTCATTTAGCACAAAGCATCCTTACTTTCCGACCACATGGTCCCTTCCAACATTACATGGGTGTCTCTCTCCAACTCCCAAAAAATGCATAGCAATCCTCGACCTTAGCAGTGCCCCAAGAAGCCTATGGATAATGGCTTGGCTAGCGCATTGCAAGTGCACCTATGCATTAGCTATTGGGCCTTTGACCATGCAAAGCTCAAACCTTAGAGACTCCGAAGTGCCAAACTGATCACATGTAACCTTCATCTTCTTTTATGATATAAAGGAATACTTTCCACGTTAAATTGTCAACACCCGTAGTCTCTTTGGAGTGACAAATTGAACACAACTCTCAAACACTTCTTTTCATCAGTTGGCATTAACTTTTCTGTGAGAGAACAAATCAAATTCACATGCAATTAATCCACTCTAATAAATAATCTGGTGGGAATAAAGTTCGTGCCAATTGATGAAAATAAGTGTTCAAGAGCTATGTTCAATTTGTCACTCCAAAGAGACTATGGGAGTTGACAATTTAATGTGGAAAGTATTCCTTAATAGCATAAAAGAAGATGAGGGTTACATGTGGTTAGTTTGGCAATTTGGAGTCTTTGAGGTTTGAGCTTTGCATGGTCTAAGGCCCAATAGCTAATGCATAGGTGCACTTGCCATGCACTAGCCGAGCCACTATCCATAAGCTTCTTGGAGCACTCAACACGTCGCCCCATCCGGCCTGATCCTCGCCCCCAACTGCACCTTGCCTCCTGTATGTCAAACAGTCACTTTTGTGAACATTTTTCCCCCTTTTTCTCTGCACTCTCTTTTCTTCTTTTCTTTCTTTTCCTTCTCTCTCTTCTCTCTTCTCTCTCTCCTCTCTTCTCTAGTCTTTTCTCTCACTATTCTTTTCTTTCTTTCTTATCTTTGCTTGCTCTCTCTCTCTCTCTCTCTCTCTCTCTCTCTCTCTCTCTCTCTCTCTCTCTCTATTTATTTTCCTTTCACACAAAGACTCAAGAGAGAAGTTTAAAGATTAAACTAACAAGTTTAAAAACTCTCTCCTTCCCTCTCCCTCTCATGATTCATCCATCTCTCTCATATACGGACAATGGCACAATGCACCATCCTCTCCCATGGGCCACCATTCAAATTTCATCTCTCTCTCTCTCTCTCTCTCTCTCTCTCTCTCTCTCTCTCTCTCTCTCTCTCTCTATATATATATATATATATAGGCCTTCTGCCAAGATAAAGACCTCACCATGAACCTGGGGAAGACCAAGGTCATGGTGTTCAACACTTCAACCCGATGGATTCGACGATCAGTACCCCCCTTCACATATGGCAAGGAAACCGTGGAAGTGGTCCACAGATATGTCTATTTGGGGATTACATTTTCAAGACCAAGATTCACTTTGAGAAAGGCAACTCAAGATAGATTGACACGAGGCTATGCAGCCCTCGGATCCATGGAGAACCAATGTGCTCGCATACAATTCCAGGAGCCCCGTACAAAGCTATGGCCATTTGACACTCTAGTCACACCAGCACTCTTGTACGGGGCTCCGATATGGGGATCCAGTTTCTACCACACGAGGGCCACACAAGACCAGCCACTGCCTCAAGAGGAGGCAGTTATACTATGAGGGATGGGAGCAGATGGAGAGACCCCTAGTACTTATGATCTCACGAATGATTCGGAGCAAGCTGCTGTGCCACACAAGATCATTAGAGCAGAGATGGGGGCACCGCCCATCGTAGCTGAGGCCCTCTTTCAAAGAGTGGCCTTCTTGCACCGACTATGGGACTTGCCCCAGCATCGGTACCCTAGATTCGCGCTGGAGTCGTCCAAATAGCTAGCATTGCAAGGGGACACTGAATGCTGGTATGCCCGAACAGAGACCTAGCTACAGCCGCATGGCCTACACATACCCACCTCCCCCCACTACAATACAGCCTAGATTGCCCCCACTTGGAGCTCAGCGGAGGAGGTGAACCGTATAATCAGAATGGACATCATTCAACTACACACGTCCAAGACATGGGTGACTCCTACAGAAGACCTAGGGACAAAGAAGGCTTTCTACCGTGAGCACTTACTACACATATCTCCAAACGGCTTCATTACCCACCCAAGCTACATGGACACACACTTGTCCCATGGAGTCAAAAGCACTATCGGACAGTTCCATACATCTTCACACCAGCTACGGGTCGAGACAGGTAGATACAAGGCCCACCCCTTCCCCTTGGAAGATCGGATCTTCCAAATCTACCAGCTCGAGCCGGAGACAGAAAAACACCACATATACAAGTGCCCAGCGTACTACGAGATCCAAGGACACTTCCACTGCCTATTTAGAGAAGGATTCGGGCCACTCTCCAAAGTGATGGATTTCAAGGACCAGAGATGCCTTGCGCTCTTCTTGCTGGAAATACGACGCCATAGAGACCACCTCCTTTGGACCTTGGAGCAAAGACAAGGAGCCACCCAACGCCTCCTCACAGAATTCTATCGAGAACCAACTACCATCCCCACCCTTGGGTCCCCCACCAACCCCACTAACCTCCCAGCCACGGGGGACCACCCTAGCCACAACCACGGCAAGAAGCAAAGCTCGGCACCCACAGCCAACCAGCCCCCGTCCCTGAAGGAGGCACATGTTGAGGATACAAGGGATACTACCCTGCCACCAAAGGGCCTTTCCCCGCCAATTCAGCCTCTCAATGTTAAATAGACCCATGCGAGACAGGATGACCAAGCTCCATGAGCAGTTCCACACCATACTTGGAACACATATGAATTGTACCTAGCCTATATACCATTTTGTACCTACTCAATTAGTTTATCATTCAGGCTTAGATGGTAATCTAAGTAAATGATAAGCGAAGAGCTTGTAAGGGTAGCGTGGAAGATACATTGACAAAGGCTTTAAAGGGGTCTTCCTTTTACAACTTGGAAAGGTAGTTTAATCAACCTATCCAACCATATTATGAGCCTTTCCTAGTCAACTTGGAAATATTCCCTTTACCATCGAGAAGTCTCTAATAACTCCCAAACACCGCAACTCAATGCATTGTGTCTCGAGTTACTACTAGCATAACTACTCTATCTAACCCAAAGGCTAAATCCACAAAGGTCATCTTTTTGCTATCCAATTACATAGACCTCATCTAACATACAAGTCAAGTCCCAACAAATGTCCATACTCACACATGGCTTCTTCTCATAATGGAGGCCTTACAACTTAGAGCACCATGGATCATCAACGGCACCTTTCAAGGGTGGAGCATTGAATATATCTAACAATTTCCAATTGTTCCTCCCACAAACAAAGAGGCTTCTTGAGATAAAACTATAAGTATATTCCTTACTTCTTAACAACATTATGCAAAAAGTGCACAAAGCTTGAGATCTTAGAAAAAAAAAGAAAATCTTACCCTAGAGGGGAAATAAAAGGATCTCACCCCATACTACTATTGTTATACATTTACCATATTTACATTTAAAAATAATGTAATTTGCTATAAATGGAGTTACAAAGTTGTCCAATGGATTCTCCGTACAAAGCAAAAGATGACTGCTATCCTTACTCCATCCATATTATCAACTCATGTTTCATGTTTATAGTATAGAAGAGAAAAATGATTGTTTCTACACTTTCACTGCACAAAAATAAGAGAAAAGAAGACTTCGAATAACTGAGATTAAGTTTCTTAATGAGTAACCCACTGGTCCTTAATCAATCTCATTTTTTATTCAAGACTAATTCATGACTAGTCCACCCAACCAAACTTAAGCTTAGGACCTGATTTATTACTTAAGTAAGTTGCTTACTCCATGAAACTTACGATGCAACTCAATTCTAAGATACAAACTTTTAATTTAATAAAAGTTTTGCCTTGCCGTTATACCACATATCTATAAACTTATCCACTACATGCCTAGTATCAAATCCTTCACCACCCAAGTAATGATTATTATACTTTTGAAAACTTGGTACATTTTAATTAAATCCTTGAGTTTATTTCTCATTCTAGTCATATTCCATTCTAAGTAAACAAGCATATATTTAGTACCCTATACTCTATTTACCAAAAAATATATTTGACATGCAATACAAATGAGATCTAAAGCAACATATATATTACTGCCACCATAAAAATTGTCTTAACATAAACATATTAACTAGTATTCTAATCATAGCAAGTTCCAAAGTGACCACTAGATATCTAAGTCTATCAATAAAGAAATACAAGTTTTACCCCCACCTTGAGCATTAAGCAACCCTCTAGATCTGTGCTCTACTAAACCTAATTGAGCCACAACTAAGATCGGCTCTAAATGAAAAGACTCAGAAAAAATTAAAACAAATTTTGAATAGAATGTTGTTTGCTATTGCATTTATCTTCTACTATCCAATATTAACATAAACTTGCATTCCACAATGTGTCTTTACTAAGGACAATGATTCCTCATCATTGTTTCCTCGTTGAAATTTTTGAAAACTCATTGTTGTTCTCATTGCTTATAGCACTTCACAAAATGTCTGCTTGCAACAAGACAACCAGAAGCTTCCCTTCTTAAAGAATATAGTAATATCACACAATCCTTTGCTGAAATCAAATTACATCAACTTGTATTTGCACTCGAGACAGTGAAACCCTTTTTTCTTCTTAGATAGGGTAGTAGATGACCTGATTTAGCACAATTTTTTCTCTCATCATCCCCAACTATATAACAAGATAGCATCTAAAGATAGTTAATAAATATTTCTAGATGTGAACTTTTTAACAACACACTTGCAACAAGTAGGACGGCAAGAGACAACATATTATGAGGTCATATCAAAGGTCTCAAATTGAAATTCAATGCAAAAGCCCTTCTTGAAAGACTCCACTTAGAATAAAGTCCCAACCATGTCCACATCTTCTAGTTGTTTCTCATCTCCTTCCACTACAAGAAAACCTTATCGAAAAAGACAACTAGCACAAGTGAATATCTTTGCCATTCATATAGAAATGATAAGAGGGCTTTAACTTATCACTCAAAAGAACAAGTGTCACAATTTTCTTTGCACATTGCTTTAGCTTGCTGAATAATGTATTTGGAGTAACATTTGGCCCAATCATTGAGCATGGACAATTAGAACTAAAAAAGATAGACAACAAACCATAGTGCTACTAAAGATTACAACTTCTAAAAGAAAAACATTGTGAATTTGCAAGGAGTGGTAGTTGCAACGGTAGTAGATATAGTTGCATGAGTTGCTTGTAATCTTGGTTATAAATGGAAATGTTGCAATTTCTAGAACAACCAAAAGCCCTACATCCAATGTCGTTGCACTTGAGGTGGAATCTCTCTTATCTTTCTTTAACTTGAGTGAATTAGCTAAGCCCAATGGTGCCAAATTTCCCTTATTAATTCAATCCCTTTTAAATACTTCCATGAACTATCATAAGCAAAACCATTAGACCCATTGCTAGCAAAGCAATCACTCCAAAACTTAGAATCCCTTTTTTGAATTTTTATTAAAATAAGAATAAGCTATGCTTCTAGTCGAGAGGTTGGCAAGCAAAATAATCATCTAGCTTCTTGCTAGATGTCTTTATTAAACCTATGTAGTGTCAACATCAAAACTACTCTCGTCCATATGAAGCTAGTACATTTCAAGATCTATCAAATAATGCCCCAACTTGTAGGGCCGCAAGAAACATGAGTTGCTAGCACTAATTTCTAGCCCCATGATAAAGCCAAAAAGTAAATTAAGCTCTTTAAGATTTTTGCACCTACAAGCTACCATCTCTAACCAACAAAACCAAGACCAAGACCAAGCCCCATTTAAAAGATATCAACTAGACATAACCCACATCATGAAGCAAAGCTTTAATGTCATAGATTATAACAACTTGTTGCATGATTAAACTGGATCCTCTTAGATTCTAGGTGATCATTGTGCAGAACTAACAATTCAAGCATATTACATTGTTACTTGATTGCCATGGATCCCCAAACACGACAGTAGCTGCCCAAATGGTGTTAAGGCCTTTGGCATATGATGGAAAGTAGTGCATCAAGGTTACCAAGTAGCAAGCCTAGGCATTCGTGCATTCAAAAATATTGAGGAGCTTCATAGTGAATTGATTAGTACACAACATGCAAATCTATAAGCCAATATATTCTGATCAAATTGAGACCTACAATTGATGAAGTGACCAATGTTGACTGCAAATTGTAAGAAATTAAACCTGGATTTGCTTAGAAGCTGAGCACTCAATGCATGTTTCTATCTCCCTGAAATCCTGCATGATGGGGGTCATCATTTGCTCGAGGCTGAGCTGGTGATCACTGCGAAGATCCAGTTTGCAGCCGACAACAATAACGGGTACCCGCAGCTGTCAGGAAGAACATAAACCAGTGATTGAAGTTCCGTTGCTTTAAATAACGTACCATTGGTTGGAAATTTTCTTACACCAAGATTTCGCAATTCAGGCAGCCAATAGCTGGAAAGGCGCTGTAGTGTCTGAGGTCTGTCGCATGCATATGTGATAATAATAGAATCTGCCCTCCTTAGCTCGGCCTCCGTTTTGGCTTTGTCCTCTGGCCTGAGAAAAGATATGGTGGTTACTGCGAACTTAGAGATGAACAATACAGACATCCTCGCATAAGTAGGCGTCCAAAGCACAATGTGAATAGTCTGGTTTGCAGGAAAAACCTAAGACAAACGGGCAATACAGGCCATCGTGTAGCTTACTTTTTGCACTCACCTTGATGAGGTATCAACGATTATGAGAGGGACCCTGTCAGGATAGTATTCGGGAGGAAGGCGGGTGAGCGGAACGACAGGAGGCACCATGGTGTTGAAATTCTCTGTCGCAACAGCAACGATGAGACTTGACTTCCCGGTGCCTGCATCGCCTACCACAACCACTCGCACGCTGCTCATGTTAGATAGACCTGCACTGGTCGCCATCTCTCTCTCTCTCTCTCTCTGTGTGCGCGCGTGTGCGTGTATCTGTAGTTAGAAACCTTTAACCCGCCAAAACACTGTTTTTCCTAGGGTTGGAATATAAGAAACAACAAAAGAGATAAACATTTTGTTATTGCTGCCGTCAGTCTAGGATTGCCTTTCGACATTTTTGCCGCACTCTTCCTTTTAAGGCAATTCTTAAGAAAACCATGGTAGTTTTTTTGCTTAAGTGCTTTTTTTACGTAATTTGGAGTGCATTTTTTGCTTAAAATTTAAAGTTCTACGTTATTTTTTTAATTGCGAGTTTTTATAAAATAATTTAAATCAAATGAAAACACCATATTGGGGAATATGGGAATTTCCCATAAGTTTGGGACACATGGTCAAATCTTTGGATTTGTCATAACTTGAACACTATAACTCCAAATGGAGCGCTCTATAGCTCAATAGATTCCATTTTTCAAGCGCTTTCCAATGATGGGTCATATCATATGGTTTTGAGAAACTTATGGGCATGTTATACGGGTGCCACCTTTTTAGTATTCAAAAAATGGGAATTGGGAGATTCCCAAACTCACCAATATTGTGTTTGAAGGAAATATATTCACTTCAAGATGTTAAAAAACCAACAATTTTGTTGAAGGTTATTGAATATGCCATTAGAGTGTAAGAAATCACAAATAAACTTGAAATTCAAGTTTTTTAACATGGAGTAGATCATATACAATGTATTTCTATACTAAAAGGACGTTGGCCTATACCCCAACAAATGTGAAATTGTTGACATAGCTCGAATCAATGGTTGCAAATCAAAAGCAACTTTGCAAGGTCGCTAAACAACATCATGAGCATTTTTTGAATGGATTCAGCTGAGAGCCTTGAAAAATGTCAACTATTCAATATATTGTTATATCCAATATTATTTGTATCAACATGGATATCTTGTCAATGATGATTGTGTCTACTTCTCTTAGCACTCGTGCATCTCTTATAATTATATTGAATATTATTGTGCATTGGTAGTGGAACATGGTAGAGAGCTTGTGTAGTCTAGTTGTGGCTACTCTTGTGCTCACTATCAGTAACATGCTCTTATTCTTGGCAATGAGATTGTAACCATAGTAGCGTGTGAGGAAGATTTTTCCACTACTTATTGGTGTGCCACTAATAATGTACAAGTCAAATGTTGCATTAACGAGTCAATTGTAGGCTACTTGTTGTTCTATTGTTAAAGGACTGTCAAGTATTATTTTAAACTCTCTTTGAGCATAGCATCTTGGTTTATGTTGATAGAACATTGCTGTGGTGCTCAGTTGACATTTGAGATACAATAAATGTTGCTAGATTATCTTTGATAAATGGAATTTTTTGGATGATCATATTCTTTAGAAGGTAGGCCTAGTTTGAGGCTAGCAAATTTCTTTGTGTATACTTGGTCATATACATTTTTAGGTCATCCTCATTCATCACAATACCATGTACTTGATACTTAATGTAATATAATCATGTCATGTTTTCATTGCTTAATAGTTCACTCTCAAATTTGAATACTACTCATTGCAATAACGCATTAAAGAATAAACCTTTAGTTTGGTGATATAGATAGAAATCAGTGGATTGTACCAACCTTTTGTATTATTGGATGATGTTTCCATAAGAGTCTTGTAGATTTCTTCGTGATCAAATCCATATGTGCCTTTGGTGATGCTATAGTTTTATGGTAGTCATAGAATGCCAAGTGGTCTAAGCTTGATGATTGGGTGCAATATAGATCCATGGCAATTTAAAGGTCGCTTCAATGGAGATTGGGTATATCGGCTTGGATAGTATTGCAACATAGATTAGTATTTTCTTGTTTGAGTCTAAGTCTTATAGACCTAGACTCGTGGCATCTTGTCTAATTTGCCAATCAATGTGTCATGCTGATTATTAAGACCGATTCCATAGCTCGAGAGATTTATGGCTTAATTTATTATGCTGAGAATGTGGATATGCCGAATTGGGCTAGGGTTTTGTATGACAAGCTAATGACAGATATCAAAGTGCTGAAGACTAAGAAGGTTTTTCATAAATCCCGAATGGGGTGTTTCTTGGCAGCCCTATACAAGTATGCTTTTGGGCAATATCTTGGTTTGACTATGGAATCTTTATTGACTTGGACACCTGATTCTATGTCTTGAGATGCAAGGCATGTTGATGAAGTGATAGTGGATACCAGTAATGGGAAAGATAGTGCTGATGCTTTTGATCTTTTTGGTGGTGATGAAGAGAGATGAGCTCTTTACAAAGATTTGCTGCAAGCAGGTTATCAGAAGCCTCATGCAAGACATGTTGTTATGGATTTTGTTAAAGATCATGGGGGAAGTCAATGTATGATGAGAAGATGGAGCATTTGGATGCAAGGGTCACATGGGATATATTAAAGTCTACATGTAATATAGGGAAAAAGAAAGAAAAGATCGATAAAATTTGGTTGAGGGGTAAATGCAATATGGATGAGTAACCAAAACACATTTCGGCTAATGCTTCTACTACTGTTAAAAAGGCTTTACATGGAGACTTTGAGTCTATGCATGTACCTCCTACTCCTTTGGTCTCAGGTGACATGGATACTGATGTTTCTCAGGTTACTAGTATGACTGATGTCATAAGGATGATACAAAAAACTATGGTTTATGTGGGACAGCATGACCGAGATCATTCACGTATTGTAGCACTAGTTTTGAGTTTCCAACATCAACTGAATGCCAAGAGGATGAGGGCTGAGGATTTTGATCAATAGTTAAAGTAGAAAGCAATAGATTATGATGCTCTGTTTGCTAAAATCATGAGCAGGTGTTAGCATTGCAACAGCAGATAGAGCATAATAAAATTTCAATCAATGTCTTTGAAAGATGGACCGAAGATTTGAAATCTCATTGTTTGGATAGTAAGCAAAATTTCATGGATATGTATGCATAGTTACAAGTTGATCATAAAATTTTGCAGGACAGGTTTGCTCCTTTGAAAATTGTTGAGCAACAGATTCTTCAAAATTTGAATGTGGATGTAGACGGGGCAGTAGTGCTTAAATCAGAGTATGAAGAACTTCATGACGCTTTGCTTTTGGAAGTAAAACAATCATGGTAAAGGGTTGCTCAAACTTTGGATGCATTAGTTTCTCAACCATATGTTATGTGTAAGGATGTGTTTATGGTCAAGCAGCTAGTTGATATTCATGAGGATGTAGGATTACATGAGAAGGTGTCTATGCTTGAAGACAAATGTCATGATTTGGAATGTAGATTGCAGGAGGCTTTGGAAGCCAAAGTACATAGTGAGGATTATATTGCTACTTTGTTACAGGAGAAGCATTTTCATGCTGGTGATAGCAGTGATGTGGTGCAGGAGGTGCATACGGAGTTCCAGAAGATGAGAGGTGATGTACCTATTGGACATGATGGTCCGTCTTCTGGAATGCAGATTTCCTCCTACAGGGATATTATTGTTTATGTTCCAATTACTTTCTAGTTGCTCATAGTTTCATGTTGTTACTTCTTTTTTGGAATTTGTTCTTCATTCATCTTTTTGATTGGCTCTAAAACTGCTCATGCAATTGCACAAGAGGATTATGAGTATCTCAGAGGAGCTCTACTCATGATAGCTCAGTGGGGCCTATTTAGGGGTGCAAGGCCTCTAGCAGGGTATAAGTATGATCTATGTTATTCAGTCTCTTTCTCTATGCTTGTGGGTTCAGGTCATGCCTGTGCTAGAGTCATCCACCGGGCTGTGCCAGGTGTTAGGGATGTAAATCCGTAGGCCTTGAATTCCATTAATGACCTTAGTCTCTTACTTTCATATATGTTTGAGATTAGCCTATGTGATTGTGTCTTTAAATGTCATGGGACAGAATACTTGTACGTCAGGCAGCACTGATTTTAATATGTAGATAGTTGTATTTTTCTAAGAGAGAATCACGTGATTTTTGAATGTAGAGAGAGTCGACGCCAAGTCTTCATGGTCATTGCAGGTTGTTCTCAATGTTTGTGTCATGTTCTTTAAGTATTTGAATCTCTATTTGTGTATTGTGGAATCATTAACGGTTTTCAGTTATGGGTGTTGAAGCCTATGCAGAGATTACATCTATGCTTATGTTCTTTATTCTAGTACCATGGCATGTTCATGTATTCTTTGCTTCCTCATTTGTGAATTCCCTAAATAGTGCCCACCACTTGCAATGTACAGGTGTGTGGATGCTACCAGTGTAGATATACATGGGTGGCTAGGCACAAGTGACTTTACTCCCAACACATCTTGGTAGTGCGTAAAGAGGGATCGTATAATAAGCTCAACTACGAGGTGTTAACTAAGTATATCCTATATCCAAAGGATAAATAGATTGGATGTATGTTCTTGTAACCATTGACTTACCATTCTCTAACGATGAATATGATTATAGGAAAGAGGTCGAGAAAGCAAGCACTCAAAGAAGAAATCTCCCTCCACCATGATCTATCACATTTCAAAAAACAATTTAGAGCTTAAGTATCTCAAGAAAGCATTATTGAGTAATAACCAATCTAAAAGCTCCTATAAATCTCGTGGAATCCCATAAAGAAATGGATCAAGGTACAGTAGCTAAGCCTCTTATACAATTGGTTCCTTCTAGATAAATAGACAATATGTCTTTAGATTGAGAGGAGTCAAATGAAAAATATACAAATTGTGACTTTGGGGATAAAACATCCACCAATAAAGTAGAAATCATTGATTACGATAGGGATGGACATACAATTAAGCAAATTAATCATAGACTGAAAGTCACAAGAGATAAACACATTGGTTATAATGAATGGGGTGATACAAATGGATAGTGACTGATCATGGTTAGAGCATGTTGAGATTGTGGACTATGAAAAGGCAGAGTTAAACTAGGTTGAGTTGTTGACTCTATACGTAATAGAGGTTGAATCAAAACTATAATCACTTGGTGAGACACTCTCATTTAGTGAGGGATACAAGTTCCAACTTTGAATCCAAGGTTAGCTCTAATAGCGATCCCAAAAAATTCATTGACTATCTAAGACTCGATGCACCAAGAGGGACCTTCCAATCTATTTGCAATGTAAAAATTAAATGGCTAAGAAGAAGTAGCCTATGGATTTAGAGAGTAAATGATGAAATAAGACCTAGGATCTCCCTAAACGATTCCCAAAGTTCAAGCAAGGTGACCGATTTATAGTATGGGAAGGAGTAAAAGATAGAGACAAACCATGAACCCATTGAAGGGCCTACCAGAGTTAAGGAAGTCAAATTGATTGGAAAAGGAGAGAAGCCCTGATCAGTGTTCATAGTTGATGACCTAACAATGGAGAAGGAGATTAACCTTGTTAATCTTCAAAGGAGGTCTTTGATATGTTTGCTTGTTCTATGGAGGAACTTCAGGAAATAGACTCTAGCATTATTACACATAATATTCCTATGATCCTTGATGCTATGCTAGTAAGACAAAGACCATATGCCATGAATCCTAAGCATGCTCATGTTATCAATTAAAAAATTAATAAATAGTTGAGAGCACGAGATTCATTTATAAAATTGAACACATGGATTGGGTGTCCTCAATAGTCATTGTATTCAAGAAGAATAAAAAAATTACATTGTACATAAACTACAAATAGGTTAATGTCAATACAAAGAGAGATAGCCACTCTCTATTGTACTCTATATCTCTTGCCCATGTGAGTCTTGTTGGCATGGTTATCTTGACAGACATACGTGTAGTCTATATCTCTCTTTTCTCTCTCAACCATTCAACATCTTGTCATGTTTTGAAGTTGCCATATCTTGTCATAGCACCCGTTGTTTGTGATAGGATCCTATAAATTTATTCCCATGTATCCATTATAAGATACTCTTATAACTAAAGTTTAGAGATACTAAAAGCTTTCATATATGATGAATAAGAACATAAGTGCAATTTTGATTAGATGTGGCTCTATTCTAATATGGCCACTAGATGTGGTTATAAAATGTTGCTACAATGTATGTTGCTTATCTGTTATGGCTCCTCCCAAGCTGAATAACCCATAATTGTTTACTATAGCCTTGATATTCAAGAGCTTTAGTCACCTGATTAATCTTTGAAGTTTGTGCTTCCTTTGATTTATGAAGGCTTTTCACAAATGTTGCAGTATTTCTCGTCCTACCAAATCACTTATTGGAGAGCGTCTCACTATAAGTCTCAAAAGCCTAGTTGCCATCTCTAAATAACCACTTCAATAGTTACACCACTCTTATGACAAATAGTCGCTTCTCATGAATGCTTAAGTCATATTGTTGTGGCTACGAAAGGGTCATGCTCTTTGAGGTTTAATAGCAAGCCAAACCTCAAAGTGCCAAAATGACAATTCCTTTCAATAAGTCCTTCACATTAACTCATTCTTGCTTCATTAAAGTTACAAATTTTCCATGTCCATCTTCAAACACACTTGTCCCTCCACTAGTAGCTGCAACAATGTAATTCGAGTGAAGTGGAAGCTCACGCTCAATCGCCAAGACCCATAGACCGCTTATTGTTTCAAGCATTTCAAGTGAGCCCTAATGGCTATCTCTCACCTAGCCGATGCGCCTCCGATCCTACAAGTGTAGTGAGCTTACCTTGATGCCCGAATGAGTAGCCTCCTCCCTTAAGCACTTCGATAGCTCCGCGATCTATGATGAAAACTCAAGCAAGCTCAACCCTCTATTGTCAAGCCCCATCCACCATAGCTGCACACGCGAGACAAGAGAAGAGAAGAAAGGAGAAGATGGAGAGCTTCTCCACCACGGCCGCTCACCCTCACACCCTCACACACTCACTCCCTCACACTCTCACACTCTCTGTCTGAAGCACAAGCACAAGCAAGAGAAGAAGAAGAGAGCTACTTTTGCCACACACCAAGAATGAGCTTCTCATTCACTTTTTGAGTTTATATACAAGCCCTAAATCCCTTGGGCACCCATCCCCTTTTTTACATGACCGGGCGACTTGCCAAGGTCCTCCTTTCCTATTCCCTTCTCTTTACCTTATCCCTTCTCCTATGCCCGTCTAGATCTTATAATTTGCACAAGAGGGAGCCTGGCGCTCTTTTACAAAATTTAAGGGGCGTCTTTCATTTAAACTTGCGCCTTTTGTCTTTTGCATTTTTTTAAAGATTACTTTTGCACCTTTTGCCTTTTCTCCTTCTTGTTGACTTAATTGGGTCCACATTTCCCACATTTTGGAATTTTCTTGGATTTGTTTTTACTTTCCTTTTTTATTGTCTTGCACTGGGGCTAACATTACCCCCTGCCTAGTTAAGTGCCAGTCCCATGGCACTTGCGGTTATTTGTTGATAAGGGCTCGATGAGTTGAAGGGTGGTCACTTGGCTCAATGATGGGGCCTTGTGGGGATTGGCCATGGAAGAGGAGCTTATCGAATGATTGAGGTGGTGGAGACTGAGGGAATATTGAGTAGATGACGGGGCCTTTGAGGTTGGTGGTTGGTCACCTTGGTCTGTACTACCTGAGAGGAAAATAAAAGTGTGTTGCCTAGGGGGTGTGTCTACCTTACCGTGCGGTGTAATGTGCTCGTGCTAGTGGAATTGGAAGCTAGGTCAAACCACATGTAAAGCCTAGGTGTTGTCCCACTCTTGAGGACCCAATCCATGCATAAGGGTGGTGCTAGGGGTGAAGCTTAGGGAGACAGGTCTAAAGTGTGATCTCCCTAGGTATGTCCTACCCTTAATGTGCCCTAAGCGTGAAGTGGGAAATCAGGAAAAGGGGCTAGGGGGTTAGGGATGGAGCCGACTAATCAAGGCCACTGGGCACACCTAACTTAAGGACCCCTAGGTGCAGTGACTATGGTGCTCATGTGGTGAGTTTCCTGCTTTCTCTGGTGATGTTTTCCTCTATTTTCTTACTCTCTTTTTTTATTTTCTCTTTTTAAAAAAAGGAACGAAGAACTAATCTTTGTCATCATGGTTGTGAGAAGGAGTTGGGGGTGTTAAGGAAGGCTTTTCCCTACACATATCCCTTTAGGTTCATTCTAACTTGGAGAGGAGTTGTGGACAAAAATGAGTGGTTGCATCAAGTGAACCAGCTATTGTTCATGTCCTCTAAGAGGGTCATGCATAAAGATGGTAAGAGAGCAACTCACATCATCAACCTAGCCATCGTATAGCTATCTATGTTAGCATTAAGATCAAAAAATAGGGGTGGGAAGTGGTACTCTTGTGGCATAGGATCCTGTCTAAGTAGTACCCTAAGTAATCTAAGATAATTACAAGTAATGATGGCCAGGTCGGGGCAAAAAGTAAACTCATTGAGAAAATGGGCAATTGAGTCCCATGGGTCGCTTTTTCGGAGAAGGTCAGGGTGTTCTTTGGCTTGGTGGCATTTATGTTGTGTGTATATCTTTGAAAAATCATATCTGTCGGGATGTTAGGGTTGAACTCCATCCCTACCCTTCTTGGATATGGCATATATGTGGGGTCATTTCTCTTGAAGGATAGTGTGTTGCAAAACGACATTCAGGCATCCATGTTGCCATCCCAGATTCTCCTTCTCCACTTTGGCTAGGACTCATAGTAGCCTTTGACTATCCCAGGCACCTCCATGACTTTGTTTTCCCAGTAATCAAGTGCTTCCATTCCCCTTTGATGAGCCTTCCTCCCACGCTTATCACCTCCTCCACCACTTTGGTTGATAACACTCTACATAGGGTGGAGGGGAATTCGAAAGTGAAGTCAAAGGGTTGGCGACCATTTTCTTTTTGCTCCCACACTATGAGTTCCACATTCCAATCTAGTGGGAAGCATTCTGCTCGTGATGGAATGGGTGCTTCTAGGGCTATTGTTGGTTGGGCTTATAATCTTCTCCTTGCCTGCTCCAACATCCTCACCCTTTTCTTCTTGAGTTCTACTTTTCTCTCGACAATGGTGTCCACCTCTTGCCGCGTTTCTGGTCATGGAGAGGGAGGTTGCAGTACTAGTTTCTCATCTAGCTGTCCCATTTCAAATTCCAGTCCTACTTCTGAAAGTGGCCTCTATATTTCAACTTCGCTCCTGGGCTCTTGTGGTTCTCCTTCTTAGAAGCCTAGTAGGTCTACCTCTTCGACAGTTAGCCCCACCCTTAGCAAATAGTCTTTTTGATCTTGTCTGATTAGGCTGGTCCCTTCTTCTTGCCGTTGAGCACACAACCCTTGCCTTATGGCTCTGCGAATGATCTCCACCTTTTTCTTTAGTGATTCAACGGCCTCCTCCTCCTCTGACTATGTGACATTCAATATAGTGTTGAGGAAGGCGTGTTGTTGGGCTTCTAGTCTTGTCTATGTGGCCTCTATCGCCTTGCTCTTTGCCAACACTCTATTTCTCTCTGCAAGGGCCATGCAGCTCGCCAGGTCTTTCACTCTTCTCTCACTCTTTGTCACCCATTTGTTGGCTTTTTGTTTCATCTCCTCCAAGCTTTTATTTTGTCTTTGCACTAGAGCCACTATGGTCGAATCTTGCTCTTTCCACTTTTCTGTTATTGTCTCCTTCTCCTTCTTCAAGTATTCGATCTCTCTCTCTCTAATCTCCCTTGCTCTTCCATTTTCATCATTAGCCTACCTATCATTTCATCCATTTATTTTTTATGCTCCTCTCCTTCTAGAGCTTTCACTGCTCCTTTTGCTATGAGTTGATCCATGACTTCTTAGATTTTGTCCATTCACCCTATTAGTCCCTCATTCTGCACTATGAGGAGTTTGTATTGCCTTTGTAGGTCAATCAACTCCTGATGCTCTTCCTCAAGCCCCTTCTGCCACTTCTCCTTCTCTAGCCCTGAGCTTTGCTTTTAGCTCACTTATTTCTTTCTAGTAGCTCGCCAGTTGGCACGTTTTCTTGAGTTGGTAGGCTGCCAGTGTCTCCTTCTTAGCCTCCAACTTGGCTACTGCTATCTTCTTATCCTCCTTTGCTTTCTCTAGTTGTGAGAGAAGCTCTTTGATGTATTTGTCGTAGCATATAGAAGGCTGCATGGCAGTGGGAATGGAAGTGGTGGAGGTCTCTATCTTTTGCCTCCTAGGGTCATGTCTCAACTTGGTGTTCGTAGTCGCCGATCTCTTGGTTCCAATCACTAGGGTTCCTGTGCTTACATTTGGGTTGTCACATGTGCCCTGTCCACCAGGAACTACACTAAGGCTATGAGATTGCTGTCATCTACCTTGGGTGTCGTGCTCTGGTGGCTGGTTGTGGCAGTTGGGGTAAGTAGCACGAATGTGGGGGAGATTGGGTGAAGTAAGCCCTTGCTCTTGCCTTTTGCCACCAGGGGTGGTATGTTGTCTAGCACTTGGGTCCTTGGGCATTCTTCTCTAAGAGGGCTCAAGGTAGCAAACTCCTCCTCCCTAGAGGGTTGCTCTACTAACATGAGGATGGCCCTGGTTGTGTCCTCATCTTCTCTCCTTCTAAGCTCCTCAGCCTCTTCATTTGCCTTTCTCTTTCTCTCCTCTTCAGCCTTCTTGGACTCCTTTTGCACCTTGAGGAAGTTGATTTTTTCTTTCTTCCTTCTCTCTTCTTCCACCTTCTTTTGGGGAGTCATCTCCTTCTTCTTAGCCCCTCCTTGGCTGGATTGTGCCTTGTGCTCTCCTTTCTCACTCACCGTTCTCTTGATGGACTGTGCTTGCTCGTGGAAAGGTGACTTGTCAAGTGTCTCCCCAACTTGTTCTTCTCTTCTCGCACCTCTCCTACTACCTCCTGGATTATGGCTGGATTATGGCCGTCAATACCCCACCAAATCCTATGGTTGAGGCCTTGGAGGATGACTTCTTCCTTCCCTTGGAGGCTGAAGACTCTCGTCTTGTTGGTCTTCCACTTGTGGCTAGTGCTTTTGCTAAAGTTTCTATCGTCTTTTGCACAAAGCCATTCAAGTTTACTTCATCTAGGGATTTGGCAACAGCAATGCTTTCTAGCATAGGTACATTGATCTGGCTCATTAGTGCATTATACCTATGACTAAAGAATAAGGCATGCACCATCTTTGCTTGGAGTTGGACTTTTGGATCTGGGATGTCAATGAGACTAATACCGTCATTGGTGTGGACCAGAATCTTATCTATTCCCAGCTCTTTATACGCATCCCTTCTGGGCCACCTCTCGACCTTGTTGGCCAGGTCCAACACTCTCTCCACCAACTCAGGGCTTCGCTTGACCTCCACCTAGCGGGTTTCCTCTTATTGTCTAACTATTACAGTGGCGTGGTTCTTGTTGAAGATTTGAAGGAATTCCACACACTTTTCATAATCTACAACTTGTTCGATTTCTCCAAGTGCTTTTGCAGATTGCATTGCTGCACTATCATTTTATGGCATGTTCTTCCATGGCTACATCCTCCAAGTTTAGGATAAGCCTGAACTTGAATTGGTCGAAGGCCCTTGTCTCTACTGATGACAGGCCATACTTAGCTTGTTCCTCTTCTGAGAATGGAATTTTGATACTTTTCTCCTGACGACCTACCATTCTGTGTCCTTGTCATAATATCATAATATCATTGTGTGTCCTTGTCATAATATCAAAGCTCGCCATTAGTTTTCTTGAATGATTCCTTGCAGGAAGATGAGTAGAGAATGATTGTGCGCTTATAGGAACATGAAATGCTTAAGTGTAAAAATAGAATTTTTCTTCAAGCAATCCACACAATCCAATAAAAATCCATGAAAATTTTCTTAAAGTAAGTTTTTCCACCTTATCCCCTCCTCCCTTGGAAATGAGAAGAATCCTTTCTAGGATTAAAGGGTGAAGGGTTAAGGGTAGTCACCGTACATGCACGATGTTTTACTTTTGCATAAGCCAAGTATAGAAGTGTGGGTTGTATTCCAAGTGGGCGTGGTAGTCCATGTCGAAAGGTCAAATGTCGATGCATGTTATGTAGGTTAGGACATCCGTTAGAAAGTCACTAGAGGCAATTTGGCTAGCAATATGTAATTCCTCCTTAGTCAGAATGCGATTGAGGTAGGGATGGGCGAGTTTGTGGTCATTCAAAGTCTGATGACGAGTGGTGGCTACTAAGACTTTGAATGAGGTAGGAGCTACGTAAGTCAAATCATACTTTGATGTTTTAATTGCATGTCTTTGCTCTGCATTGGTCATGATGCGGCAGCCTTGCTGTTCCCATTGGACTCGGAGAGCATACCATTTACGCAAGAATGTAGACTCAATGTTGGTTAGGGCATTTAATGCTTCAATTTTCCGAGTTGTGGTAGAGATCGTGTGTGGGTCATAAGATGTGAGGAGTCATTGTTTGCATGCTTACTTGTGTGAGATCTCACTATCGATTAATTCTTCAGCTACTATGGGAGCTTTAACGAATACAAATTCAGATTCCTCCCAGGAGCAAGAGAGCGTGCACACTTCAATTGTTTGCTAAAGGCTCATCTAAAAGGCCTAATTCTAATCTATCATAGCTTTTAACAAGCATGGGCTAGAGAGTTCAATAGCTGATGGCTATGGCTTTTGTGGAGTTGGTAGTGTCAGTTTCGATTCTTGGGCAATGGGTGTCGTTTGCAATTTTTTCTTTGTGCTTAGATGCTTGTGAGGCTCTTGATACACTAACAGTGCTAGGTTGAGGTGGTTTGGAGGCAGCAAGCTATGTGTTCAATGGATAGACTTGTCGAGGCTTTGCAGGCATAGTGGCTTTGGGCTCTATGGGCTTCGCAGCTTGAGTCTTTTGTGGCTTCAGCTCCTTAATTGTTGTGTTGGCTTGTTTAGACAAGTTTGAGGGTTGCACTTGAGCAATGCCCTTGGTAGTCTTGGCTTTAGGCACCCACATCCAGGTATTGCCCTCATAATAGCCTTGCGCTTGCAATAGGGTTTTGGGAACCCATCATGGCTTAACCGTGCATGGGTGCCTATAGTGCATTTTTTGCCTCCTAGGTCTCGAGTATGAGTTTCTAGCACTACAGGATCGTGTCTGCAAATTTCTAGGTGGTGGTCCTATGTGTTTAGGTACCCATTTGACTTTGGTCTCATTGGCTTTGATTGCCCTCTCAATTGCGTGTTGGCATTGAGGCTTGGTGGGTTGTGCCAAGTCACGACCCCACTCCTTAGACTTGGTTGTAGGTTTCTCTATTGGTGGCTTTGCTTGCTTTGGTGTGGCTACACTGCCCTTGTTGGAAGCTATCACTATGCGTACATTATCGATAGCAAGATGAATGTAGTGTGATTTGTAATCAACATTGCAATGTATTTGCTTCTTAAATGCATGTCCTAATAGCAATTCCTTAACGGCATCCTTTGTGTTTGGCAACACATAAAAGACCATGGGTATGCTCTCAAACTCGATAGAGACTATGACTTTGCACTTTCCCAAAAGCAAGTACGATTGATCCCTAAATGGGCTGAGAGTAGCATTCGTGGGTTGTAGTTGTGATTGACCAATTTGAGTCCAATGATGATGAGTTAGGATATTAAAATAGGCTCCCTTATCAATCAAGGCATTGGAGGTATGTGTTTGTGTAGCAGTGATTGTTATGTGTAGGTAAGCAGGTGCTACTGCTTCCTCATCTTCGTCCTCAATTTGTGCGATCATGGAAACTCGTACATTCATAGGGGACTCTAGCATCGGAGGCTCATGCGATGGATGTGTGGGAGGGTAATACTTTTTTATGCGGCTACCATTGAAGAAGCCTATGTCCTCGCCTTTTAGGGTTTCGAGCTCAACATTGTCAGTTTGGCTATGATGGTGTGGACTCTGAAATGCCCTAATCCCCTAAACTTCATCTTCTGTTTATGGCCTCTCGCTAAATATAACAACACTACGTCACCTTGGTCCAAGTCTCACTACTTGACATGCTTGTCAAACCAGCTCTTATGTTGTGCCTTTTCTCAAATCAGCACATGGATTGCTAGAAGTCTACTGTTTGATAGGTGTTCTAGCTCAATTAGGCATTTCGTCCATGCCTCCTTTCCATCCCATCTCTCTTGGATGGCCACTCTCAAGCTAGGGACAAATAATTCTAATGGTAGAATGGCTTCAGCTCATAGGTCAGCTTGAAGGGAGTTTGCCCAACCGTTTTATAGGCTATTTGATAGGCCCATAAAGCTATCATCAGCTTGTTGTTCCAGTCTCGTTGCGAGAAGCAGAGACTACCTTGGTCAAGATGTTCACTAAGATCTTATTTGTGGATTTAGCATGGCCGTTAGCTTGAGGGTAGCAAGGTGAAGATTTCCTATGGATGATCAGGAAGGTAGACAAGAGAGGTGGGCAATCATTTCGTTAATGAAGTGAGTGCCTTGATCACTAACTAGTTCAATGGGGCAGCCAAATCGTGAGATTACTTGCTCCCGAAGAAACTTGGCCATGGTTCAAGCATAATTTTTCCTCGTGGCTTGTGCTTTTGTCCACTTTGTGAGGTAGTTTGTGGCGACTATGATGTACTTTGCATATGAGTATTGTGTTGCAGGACTAATCGACCCAATGAAGTTAATCCCCTATTTTTCGAATGGTTGTCTCGTGATGATTGGAGTGAGATCCATCTTGTCCTTGCGAATCGAGACCTTGGTCCATTTTGACACTCATCATAGTGCTTCACAAATCGTGCTGCATCACAAAAAAGCATAGGCCACCAGAGTTGGGACTACAACACTTTGTGTGTTGTCGTATCTCCGTTAAAGTGTCCTCCCATTATTTTTTCGTGTGTCTCTACAAGTACATCATTTATCTCATATTTTCACACACATCATCATATATCAATCCATCTTGTGCTAACCTATAGAGTTGACTAGCTACAATCAACTGATAGGGTTGCAACTTGAGGATAAGTCGCCTAAGTTGAGCCTTCTCGATAGGTCTTTCGAGTAGTCCATGTTCTAGTACTTGGACTATGTCATCCACCTAGTATGGCGTCAAGTCAACTGCAAATAGGTCATTTTCGCTAGACAGGTTAAAGAGATGCACATCTGGTAAGTCGTCTACTATGCCATGTCCAGTGGCTTCTCCTGTGGGTATGCGGGAGATGTGATCAGCCATATAGTGCCGCTTTTCTTTGTGTACCACCATGGAGAAGTCAAATTCTAAAAGCAGAAGTAACCATTGAGCAATGTGTTATCTAGCGCAAGGTTTATTTACAAGATAAAGGAAGGCTTGATGGTCAACAAAGAAGGTGAAAGGCATTGCTAGAAGATAATGTTGGAATTTCTTTACGGTAAAGACCGTGGCCAAGCCCTCTCTCTCAGTCATGGAATAGTTCATATTGGTATTCGTGAGCTGTTTGCTAGCAAAACTCACAGGATAGTCTAAGTTGTGTTCTCTAGGCTGACACAAAATAGCTCCCATGATAAACTTCGAGGCGTCAATGTGAATGTGGAAGGTGATGGTCTAGTTCGGGGCTCATAGAATGGGTGCAGTTGTCAGAGCCTTTTTCAACTCTTTGTATGCACATTGGCATTCCTTGGTCCATTTGAATATTATGTGCAGTTTGTAGAGTGGTGTAGCGATTAACACATAGTTCAACACGAATTGCCAATAGTATACCATATGTCCTAGGAAGCACTGAACTCCCTTGTAGTTAGTTGGCAGTGGGAGATTGACAATAACCTTGAATTTTGAGAAGTCAGTGGCAATGCTGCTCTTGGACACCACATGCCCTAGGATGCATCCTTGTTCACCCAAATTTGGCACTTAAGGGGGTTCGACGAGAGATGATACAATTTGCATCGTTCAAAGATTGCGTAGAGTTTGTTTAGGTGTTTCTGCCAACTCGAGTGAATACGCAGATCATTGACAAGCACTTCCATTTCTCTTCTAAGAATGTCCTTGAAGATGGCACACATGAGCCATTGGAATGTGGCTATTGCATTTGTTAGCCCAAAATGCACGACTATGTAGATGAAGACGCCCCATTCGGTAGTAAATGCTATCTTAAGCCTATCATTGGGGTGGACTTGCACCTGATTGTAACATAGAAAGCCATCTAGAAAACTGTAGGCTTCTTTGCCAATCACTCTCTCGAGCATATGCTCGGTGTATGGTAGCAGATAGTTGTCTCTTTTTATAACAGTGTTGACTTTCCTATAATTAACGCACACTCTGATTTTCCCATTCTTCTTTAAGATGATTACAATGGGTGAAACCCAGTCCGTATGCTCAATTTCATAAGTGAATCATGCTCTTAACAACTTGTCTATCTCCTACTTGATTGCATGAGCATGCTTCAAATTCATAGGGTATGGTCACTGCTTGACCGGTGTTGTGTTTGGTGTCATGGGGATGTTATGAGTCACTACACTCGGATATCATGGGGCTCTTGCTTGTTGTTTGGGACATGGAATGTGATAGGGTTGAGTTAACTATAAAGCTTCTAGCCATCATTCATGAAGGTATTGAGGGCTCATTCATGTGCTTATTTGCTACCTTAGTGGTGTGCTCGTATTCCTTCTTGTTATCTGAGAATGGTAGATTGATTGTGGCTAGCACATGCATCCGATCCCACTCATCCTCAAGGCAAGGGATATACTTTGTTAGTAGCCCGTAAGATTTCTTAACTTGAGCATCACCCTTTAGCATGGTGAAGATGGTATCCAAGTTGATTAGCGTAGTCTTCTAGGTATTCATCTCTACCCTTACTACCTTCATTCGATTGCCCAAGAAGATTAGACCATTGCCCCACTCTTCTATGACTTGCACGTTCTATATCTAGGGTCGACCTAGTAGAATGTCATAGTCTATCCCCTACATGATGATGAAATTCATTGAAAATCGGATTCCTACGATCTTCAACAACCAATTCTTCAACACCCCAAATGGCTTAACTTTCATCCCATTGGCCAGTGTGACATTGAACCTAGTGTTCTCGACAGGCAGGTTATCACAAGCTTGGAGCCCTACATGGCTAAGCACACTGACTCCTACCCAGTGTCTATGATTCCTTTTCTCATAGCATCTCCTAGCACCAGGATGGACAAGACCACATGAATCTCAATGCCTTCCCAGAAAGCATTAACATGTAAGGACTTGGATACTGAGTGCAGCTTCAAGCTCAGTATCTGAGTCATTGCATCAAGGTCGTGCAGGTCAGCTGACCCTGCTTGATTGGTCCTTCCACCCACTGCTTCAACTCTGGCCACATCATTTTGGGTAAGTGCAAAGTCACAAGGGTTGACACTAGCATCGCAATAAGGTTACTAGTTGCCTACTTCCCTCCTAACTCCATGCTTCTTGGCCAATGGTCTTAGCTAGTTCTTTGGCCCATGGAGTCTAAGCTTTGTCTATGCGGTACTACTCATGGTGTACATGTGTCTCTTGACTTCAGTTGAGTTGGTGAGACTGGTATGTTCATACTAAAGAGCTCATCGATTTCATATTTGACTATGGGCTTTGCATTCTTTAAGTGCTCTTGGGCTTCCCTCGCCCACTCCTTGACCTTATCTATGGCTTCAAGTTGGCGCCTCGAGTTAGGGTACTCTCCAACCTTAGCACTCCCTTTTTCATCTGTAGTTTTCGAAGTAGGTGTTTTTGCCTCTACATCTATGACTCTTTTTCTTATGGATAGTGTTGTGGCACTCTTCGTCTTGAGGGTGACCTTTGCCTCAATTCTCTTCTTCCTTCGCCAACGGCTCTTTTTTCCTATTGAGGCTACATCTAGGTTACTAGGGCCTAGTGGTGATATGCAGGCTTGCTTCATTTGTGCTCGGGCCATAACATGCAACAGGATGGGCATAGTCTCTTCATCAAGTATTTTGACTCAAAACAGCCCCAATGGCACTGATAGCACGATTGTAAAACTAGAGGATGGTTTCCTTCTAAGGCAATTGGTGAATATATGAGTGATTTCTCACTCTAGATATTTGAGGTCAACCTTCTCTCTATTGGCTTGCTCCCTCTCAGGGTAGTGCGAAGAAATGTGTCTTGGGTGACTGTAAGTTGGCTCTTGGTTCTGCCCTCCTAGGCCTCTACCTCTACCTCTATCTCTAACGCTATCACCACAACACTGATCGATAGTCCATGAGAATGGGATTTCCCTCTTTGTCATATGAGACATTAGGGTTTACATATGCATCCTCATCATTTGGTTCCTCCACGTAATGGATTGGAGCATCGCTTGGTGGATGGGTTTCAAAAGATCTAGGTGGCATAGGGATGCATGTGGGATTAATCTCCATTCTAGGGATGACTGGCCTCATGTTGTTGGGGAATCAGGAGAGCCAATGGGGCTTCCCTTCAAAGGAAGTTTGGTGGCCTATTCCCTAGGTATGATTGGTTGTATGGTTGTGAATATGGGAGCTCCTTAGTAGCCTACAATGCACGACATCATGGCTGAACCTATCACAATTGGTGCAAGGTTGGGACCTAGGGTCGTGACATTCTGCTGGAAGGTGATTTACGTTGCAATGCACACATTGGACATGTGGGCACATGGGTCTCCTCGCCATCTCCTACATTCTTGCTGGCTCCATCTTCATCTTTGCTAGCTTTTGGCTTGGGTCAATGCTTTTTCCTTTATCTTGGATGCTTGGAGCTGATCGTTTGCTAGATGTCGTGGTTCTCTCGGAGAATTTAGAGTTAGCATCATCTTGGTTTGAGTTCCTAGAGCTTCTCTCTTTGAGCTGGTCATCCACTCGTATGGCCTCTTTGAAGGCTCTAGCTAGCGTGTCTCTTGACAAGCTTGAGTTTCTTGCCAAGGCCTTGTAGAGTTCCTCACTATGAATTCTGTTCACAAAGACTGCAGAGACCACTCTCTTGTAAAAATTACACGGCGCAATGAACAGAATCTGAGAAAGAAATAGACATAGAGAGTACACAACAGATAAGAGGAGAATTAGAAAATTTATTTAGCTCCAAACAACTGATATAGAGATGGCTCTGTCCACCTGTGCACTTCCACAATGAAGCTTAGATGGCGATCTAGATAGAAGATTGGTGAAGAGCTTAAGGCTAGCTGGAACAACTCTGACTAGGTGAAAGATAGATGATCGATGGCTGTGAAGGGGTTTAGCTTTTATAGCCTGTGAAGGCAGTTAGGTTGACAGGACCGACCTACCATATGAGTCTCCACTAGTCGGTCATGGAATATTCTAAGGAATATTCCCTTTACCACTCAGTCCAACCTAAAGATTAGACCCATAATGGTCACCTTTTTGCCATCTAGTCACATAGACCTCATCTGATATACAAGTCAGGACTCAACCAATGTCCGGGCTCACATTTGGCTTCTCCTCATAATGGGGGCCTTACAACTTTGAGCACCATGGATCATTGGTGGCACCTTATGAAGGTGGGGCATTGAGCATATCTAACATCTCTTAGTGGGTTGCTCATTGGTCAGGATTCTCTTAAAGAGACTCTGCACGTGGATAACCTAATCCCTGATGTTCTCCTTGTCCTTCTGCTTGATGTTTATCAACCTAACTATGAGATTGTTGGAATACCCAGCCTTAGGGAACTTCTTAATGAAGATATTCTTGAGGTTGTCTCAGTTGTTATGCTCCATTGCATCTAAGCTAGTGTACCATGTCCTATCCTTATCTCCTAAGTAAAGGCCAAAAGCTTGTGAGTGTTGGGCACGATCCGTGAGGCCTTTAGCCTTGCAAACTTGCTCAAACTGCTCTATGAAACTATATGGGTTGTTGCTCCCGACCGGTATTTGTCTAGTTGCTTTGCAACAAGGGAATTTCGACGACTGGCTCTTGGAGACCTGGGTGACTTCTAACCCTACGAGCAATGAGGTTGCTAAGGTTGTTGCACTTTTCTCTATAGATATGTTGTCTATGAGCTACTTTATGAGAAGCTCGCTTAGTGTCAAATCTACCTCTAGCACTCTCTCCCTTTTTGCATTAGGTCCCATACAATTTCTATTGACTATAGCTAAAACGCATTGGACTTCCCGCATCTCAATGTCTTACTACAACATCCTAGTTCGCTCTCATGGTTATAAGCTGTTATCTTTTGTAGTGCTAGCCATGCTAATCTCCTATCCTCCTCGAGGTCTACTATGATGCCTTTCGATGGCCTACCATGGCGGTCCATCTTGCTTTGCAAGTCGTATTTGTTCACCATCTGTTGGATGTCGACTCAGAATTCTCCCAAGTCGAGCTCATCATTCTTGCAGTTAGAGCTGGGTCCTGACATGTCGGTGGCTTTTTGCTCCACTAAGCTATCGATGAGGTCGATTAAGTTGGGAATTGTTGCACCTCCAATGATGTTAGTTTGTCGATGCCTCTAGCGTTCTGTGTTGGCTCTCTCTTGGTCCTAGTGATTGAGGTTCTCAATCATTTGTTTATGTCTGAGGGTCCTCTCCTATTAGTGGGTTCATTCCGCTTGTTATATCTGAGTGCATTCCTTCTTATTACAAATAACCCTCAACTTACGTCCACTCAATGTGTGCATGGCAATCTTTTCATGCATGGTGTGGAATCAGGCTTTTAGCTTTCAAGTACACTTCTAGTGACAAACAATGTAGGGTGCGAATACAAGACGATGAATGCAGTTCTTCTTGCTCTCCCCTTGTTCCGTTTTTGGTCAAGCGCAATTACTAGCCGCTCTTATGGGTTCTCTAGGGCCTCTATTATGTCACTTAGCTTGGCCAATGAATAATCAAGGTTTGTGGGTCAAGTTGGGACTCTAAATGGGCAGATAGCTAATAGGTTTGCTAACTATCGCTTGTAGGTTGTCAAGTTGTACTTTCCATAGTAAGGCGGCTTTATGAGCCATTAGATGCATTTGGAAGGCTGTCAAAAGGTTTCTCTACTACAAGAGGTGCTCTACCTAGCCTTTGATGTGCTAGATCTAGCAATTTTTCTATCAGTTTTTTGGTCCAATTTGTAGTGTCCGATTTCGGTTGATTCAAGTGTCTGATTCCCGATTGTTCGATTGTTGATGGTCCGATTATCTGATTGTTTGAATCGAAAGAGCCACATGTCCAATAGAATGGGTTGGGTGATGTCCAAGTGATCCAAATTTCAAAATCAAACTGTTCGATTATCGGGAATTGGATGTTTGAGCCTGATTTTGTCTTAAGCCTCTCTCTCTCTCTCTCTCTCTCTCTCTCTCTCTCTCTCTCTCTCTCTCTCTCTCACCTTTGAGATTGAAATAGAGCCTTCACCCCATCTTCCTTGGGGTTTCAGCCCCTCATTATAGTGCTAGAGTGTTGCCCCGTTCATGCTCTTGCCTTGTCAATGGATTTCAACCCCTTTTTTCTTTGTTTTTGCCTTGTTTTGGGCCTATTTACAATAGCAACCCTAAAGCGATTCACTTTGATTTCTTGTTCCTATCCTACTCTAAATGCAACAAAAATCAAACTTCAAGTACTAAAATGATTTATCCTACTTGGCTAATCATTAAAAACTAAAAATACTTACTTGCTTTGAATATTAAACTCCCAAATCTCCTACCTACATCAAGCACCGATTTTGGGGATGAAACCCTACTCAACACTTGATTTGAAGTATGCAACTGCTCAAGCTTGAATCCATTGGTCTCGAAAATGGAACCAAAATGAAGTGGGAGCTCACGCTTCGACCACAAGACCCACGGACTGCTTATTGTTTCAAGGAACTCTAATGGTTATCTCTCACCTAGTCAATGCGCCTCCAATACTACAACTGTAGTGAGCTTACCTTGATGCTCGAATGAGTAGCCTCCTCCCTCAAGCTCTTCAGTAGCTCCACGATCCATGATGCAAAGCTCAAGCAACCGTCTACTATCAAGCTCCATCCACCGTAAATGTGTGCATGAGACAAGAGAAGAGAAGATGGAGAGCTTCTCCACCACGGTCCCTCACCCTCACACCCTCACTCCCTCACACTCTCACACACACTCTCTCAAGCACAAGCATAAGCAAGAGGAGAAGAAGAGAGCTACTTTTTCCACACACCAAGAATGAGCTTCTCATTCACTTTTTGAGTTCATATACAATCCTTAAATCCCTTGGGCACCCCTCCCCTTTTTTACATGATCGGGTGTCTTATCAAGGTCCTCATTTCCTATTTCCTTCCGTTTACCTTATCCCTTCTCATATGCCCGTCTAGATTCTACAATTTGCATAGGAGGGAGTTTAGCGCTCTTTTACAAAATTTTCGAGGGGTCTTTCATTTAAACTCGTGCCTTTCGTCTTTTGTATTTTTTTGAGATTTTGTCAGAATTTTCTTGGATTTATTTTTGCTTTCCTTTTTTCTTGTCCTGCACTAGGGTTAACATCAAGCATCCATATGAAGTGACCGTTTGTCATAAGGGTGGTGTAGCTATTAAAGTCTTCATTTAGAGGTGGCAATTGTGCTTTTGATATATATATCGGAAACACTCTTCAACGAGTACTTTAGTGGGATGAAAGAGATTGCAACATCCGTGAGAAGTCTTCATAAATTAAAGGAAGCATAAACTTTAAAGATCAAGCAAGTTAACCAAGCTCTTGAGCATCAAGGAGATAATAAACAATTATGGATTATTTAGATTAGAAGGAGCCATGAAGGGTAATCAAAATATATTATATCAACATTTTATAACCATATCAAGTGGCCCTATTAGAAGAGGGCTAGATAGAATTGAAATTGCACCTATATTCTTATTCTTCATATACAAAAGCTTTTAGTGCCTTTGAACTTTGGGTACAAGAGTACCTTATGATGGATATAGGGGAATGAATTTATGGGATCTTGCTATTAAAGAATGAGTGATATGATAGAATATGACAACTTGGAAACATGACAAGATACTGAATGGTTAAGAGAGTGTTAGCCCTAATGTAAAGAAAGCAAAAGAAAATTAAAAAGACGTAGGGCAAAGCGAAAAAAGGTGTCATGGCTGAAGAAATAGGAGGAAAAAAAGCCAAAAGTGCAAGGACAACCTTAAAAGTTCAGGGCAAGTGCAAAAGAGGAAATGCACATTTTAAATATAAAAGCACACTCTAAATCCTTGTAAAAGAGCACCATGCTCCCTCCTATGCAATTTGTAAATGTAGACGGGCATGGGTGAAGGCACAATGCAAATAGGAAGGGAATAGAAAAAGAGGACCTGGTCGGACATGTAAAAAAAAGGATGGGTGCCCAAAGGAGATTAGGGTTTTGTATAAAATGCAAAAAGTGAATGAAGAACCTCATTCTTGTGAGTGGCCAAAACGAGCTCTCTTCTTCTCTTCTTCTTTTTGTTCTTGCTTGCTTGAGCTTGATCTTGAGAGATGCAGTGTGAGGGAGTGAGTGTGTGAGGCTGAGGGACCGTGGTGGAGAAGCTCTCCATCTTATCCTCTCTTCATCTTCTTCTGTTCTCTTCTTTTGTCTCGTACATAGCAATGGAGCATGGAGCTTGAAGCTTGAGGATCAAGGCAGCTTGGATCGTGGAGCTATCAGAGTACTTGAGGGAGGAGGCAACTCGATTGAGCATGGAGGTAAGCTCACTACACTCGTAGGTGTGAGAGTGCATACGACTATGTGAGAGGTAGCCATTGCACTTGGCTTGAAATGCTTGAAGCAATAAGCGATCCATGGGTCTTGGCGGTCGGAGTGAGAAGCTCCCACATTACATCCATGTTTTACCTAGAACTGGCACTTCAAGGGGTTCAAGGAGAGGTTATACAGCCTACACCGCTCAAAGATTGTAGAAAGTTTATCTAGGTGTTTCCTCCAATTGGAGTGAATGCATAGATCGTCAACAAATACCTCCAATTCTCGCCTAAGCATGTCTTTGAAGATGGTACACATGAGGCATTGAAAGATACCTCGTGCATTCGTGAGCCCAAATGGCATGGCTATATATGCAAACACGCCCCATTCCATTGCAAGTGCTACTTTATGCCTATTGTCAGGGTGCATATACACCTAGTTATAACCTGAGAAGCCATCTAGGAAACTATAGGCCTCTCTTTCTCCTGCTACTCTCTCGAGTATGTGCTCAGTGTAGGGTAGTGGATGGTTATCTCTCTTTGTCATAGAATTGAATTTTTTATAGTTTACTCACACTTGAATTTTTTTGTTCTTCTTCAAAATAATCATTATGGGTGATATCCAGTCCATGTGCTTGATTTTCTAGATGAATTCGACCTTTAACAACTTATATATCTCCTCCTTGATAGTGTGTGCGTGCTTTGGATTCATCAGGTATGGCCACTACTACTTAATAGATGTTGTATCAGGAGTCATCAGGATGTTATGGGTTATTACTCTTGTATCGACTCCTTTGAGTTCATCTAAGGACCAAGCAAATACATCCATGAAATCTCACAGGAGAGCAATGAGATTAGCCTCCTCCTACTTAGTTAGGTCATCAAATATGAATAGGATCAAAGCTTTTCCCCTTCCCCTGCCAAGTTGGCTTCCTTGACCTTAGCAGGCCCTTCAATAGGTTCATTTGCTTGTCCTTGCCTCTTAGCACCTAACAAGGTCACTACGCTATCACCCTTTTTGAACTTCGTGAAGCACTTAAGTAGGTCCTGGGGCTTCTGTTGTTCTTTGGCTTCCAATCCTCTTGGCAGCTTTCTCTTGTCCTCCTTCAATCGCTTATGCCTTAGGTGGACTGGGAGGTCCCCCTTCTTGCGTTTGGCCTTTGGTGGTCGAGGCATTTTGAGGTCACTCTCAAAGCTCACTTCCAACTCAAAGTCAAACTCACAACCTTCATTAGAAGGAGTTTCCTCTAGTGGTCACAACTTCAAGGTTGATTCTATTTTAAGGAGTAGTGCGGCAATTAATTGAACTAATTCAACTAACATTGGCTTTCTGTGGCTTGGAGTCTACTCGTATATGTTCAATCACTTGGTCGTCCATGTCATACTCTATTGTGTCAACTTCTTCCTCACTTTTCTCATTTGTAGAGTAGCAATCTTTATACTCGTTCGAATCATTATCTTCTGATTGCTCATTGTCTGAATCATTATCTTCTGACTACTCATTGTTTGAATCATTGCCCAATTGTACATCAAGTTTAAGTTGTTGCTTGTCTGCTACTAGGGATCTTGGCCATCACGCAAAGTGATGACGATGGCAAGGTCTTACCCTTCAGTAGTAGCTGAGATGTTGTGGCTTTATGGGACTCACTAGTTATCCTTGCAACCTACTTATAATTCTCTTCATCATCTGAGAACAGTAGGTTGATGGTGGCTAGCACATGCATCCAATCCCTCTTGTCCTTGGGGCATGCGATATACTTCGTTATATTAGTGGCCCGTAATAATTCCTAACTTGTGAGTCTCCTTTCAAGATAGTGGAGATGGTGTCTAGGTTGACCGGTGTGGTTTTCCAAGTATCCATCTCGACTCTTACAGTCTCCACTTTGTTGCCAAAGAACATGAGACCATTGCCCCAATCTTTTATCACTCATACATTTTGCATCCAAGGTCGATCTAGCAGGATGTTGGAGTCTACTCCCTTCATGACTATGAAGTTTACTGAGAATTGGACTCATGCTATCTTTAAGGGCTAGTCTTTTAGCATTCCAAATAATCTAACCTTCATTCCGTTAGCCAATGTGACATTAAACCTTGCGGTTTCCACAAGTGGGTTACCCCAAGCTTGCAATACTGCATGGCTAAGCACACTGACTAATTGTGTCTATAATTCCCTTTCTAATGTGTTTACAAAAGCAAGACCGTGTGCATCTTTGTGCCTTTTCAAAAGGCATTTATGTGCAAAGACTTAGACACTGAGTTCAAGGTCAAGCTTGCTATATGCATTATTGCGTCGTGATCAGGCAAGTCGATCACTCCAAGCTTGTTAGGTCGTTCTACCCACTGCTTCAACCCTTGCCATAGCATTGCGTTCTACTTGAGCAACTCTCCCAGAGGTAGGGTCACAGGGGCTAATATCAACATCGTATAAGTAAGTTGCCAACTGCCTGCTTTTTGTTAGGCTCTATACTCTTTTGCCAATGATCTTGGGCAACTTGCCTACCTGTGGCATTTAGGCTCTATTTATATGGCACTACATGGGGTGCGAATGCGTCTCTTGATCTTAACCAAGTTAGTGAGACTAGTGTGCTTATGCTAGAGAGCTCATCGATCCCATCTTCAATAATGGGTTTTGCATCCTTTAGGTGTACTTAGGCTTCTCTCACCCACTCCTTGACCTTATCAACTGCTTATAATTGGTGCCTTGAATTGAAATATTCTCCAATCTTGGCACTTGTTAATCCCAGTGCAAGAGAGGCAAATAATAAAAAGAAGAAAGCAAAAGAAAAATTTAAAATACAGGGCAAAGTGGAAAAAAGCGAATTGATAGTAGAATTAAGAGGGAAAAGGGCCAAAAGCGCAAAGACATCTTAAAAATGCAAGGTGAGTGCAAAAATGGAAGAGGCACATTTTAAAATGCAAAGATGCCCCTAAATCCTTGTAAAATAGTGCTAGGCTTCCTCTTGTGCAAATTTTAAAGTGTAGACAGGCATGGGTAAAGCCACAATGTAAATACAAGGGAATAGGAAAAGAGGTCCTAGGCTAAAATGACCAGTCATATAAAAAATGGGTGGGTGCCCAAAAGGGATTAGGGCATGTATAAAAGCCAAAAAGTGAATAGAGAAGCTCATTCTTGTGTGTAGCCAAAACTAGCTCTCCTCTTCTCTTCTTCTTATTGTTTTTGCTTGCTTGAGGTTGTGCTTGAGAGAGGAGTGTGAGGGAGTAAGGGAGTGAGTGTACGAGGGTGAGGGATTGTGGTGAAGAAGCTCTCTATCTTCTCCTATCTTCTTCTTCTTCTTTTCTCTTCTCTTGTCTAATGCATGACAATGGAGCTTGGAGCTTGGATCTTGAGGATCGAGCTTCTTGAGCTTGCACATTGGATCACGGAGCTACCGGAGTGCTTGAGGTAGAAGAAACTCGATTGAGCATGGAGGTAAGCTCACTACGTTCATAGATGTGAGAGCACGTACGACTATGTGAGCCATTGCACTTGGCTTGAAACGCTTGAAGCAATAAGTAATCCGTAGGACTTGGCGATTGAGGGAAAGCTCCCACATTTTTGTTCCATTTTCGGGACCATGGATTCAAGCTTTGAGTGCTTGAGTGCTTTGATTCGAGTATTGAACTAGGGTTTTCCTAAACCAGTACTTGAGGTAGATAGGTAGGAAGTGAGGAGTTTGAAGAGGTATTCGATATCCTTGGCACGTAAGTTTTGTGATTTTGTGGATCTAGATGAGTAGGTTGGATTAGTGTAGGCATTTCATTGTGATTTGAATGCATTAGGATTAAGAAAAAACAAGAAAAAGAAGGTTATGCACACTAGGGTTTCTGTTGTTGTAAACATGCCAAACAGGGAACAAGGGAGAGAAAAAGAGCTCTAATGTATATGCATTAGAAGGAAGAAAGAGGGAATATTAGAATTGAGTAGAGAAGAGCTTTAATAGGCTAAGAATACATGAGGGAGCTCATTTTCTCATTTTTGAGAGAGAGAGAGAGAGAGAGAGAGAGAGAGAGAGAGAGAGAGAGAGAGAGAGAGAGAGAGAGAGAGAGAGAGAGAGAGAGAAGAGAGAGAGAGAGAGATTATGCATGTTGATCTTCATCGCAGCGTATTTCAGCCCTCCGGGTATGTTCTAGATGTTGAGTGATGCTTATTGATTAGTGTTGACTCCTTGGGTGCAATCATTAGCAAGGTGCAAGTAGGATTTTTGAAGATTTTTACCATTCACAATAACCCACCATCGTACTCAGACGCTTGTCGCATTGGTTTGATTGCCCTAACTTGTCCACTCGGACATACTCATATGTCCAAGTCTCTAGACTTGGAGCACTTGAGTACTTAGACCCCAAGCACTCGGATGCCTATAGTTCGAGTTGACCACTTGGAGAGACCCAGAATCAAAGAGTCCGATTCTGGAAATCAGATGATCGATACTCAGACACAGACTGACAACATCAGCATGTACTAGACTAGATAGAGCCCAACTCAAAGTTGAGAAACACTCTCGTAGGCCTCCAGACACATCAAAAGGCTCATGGAGACTCCATACTCCAAAAATCATGACTTAGTGTCCTAGGAAGTGGTTGCAAACATAACCTCTCAGACCACCCATATGAAATGTCTTAAAGGACTCAAACAAACCTGTTGGAGTGACCACAACCTACATGAGTAGACTAGAAGAGTGTGTGCTATACCACATTGTTTTCATCACAATCACACATTGCATAAATAATCATTTGAAGTGCACCTAGAAAGCTAAAAGCTTGATTTTGCATCGCACATGAAAGGAAGCACCCCATAAGTACCTAAGTGCATCTAAAATTGAGGATCGTCTGAAATAACAAGGAACTCACATGCAAGATAAGCAAGACTGAACAAACCCACTGATAGGAGAAGGCCCTCAGATCTTGAATTCTTGATCGAGGACACCAAGCCTTAGAGCAAGCCTCTTTGAGAACACTAAGAGCTGACACAATTAGGGACTCAAACTTACCCAAGTTGATTAGCTTGATCGACACTTTAGTAGCCTAAGAGACCGACGAAATGTCAGCATCCACTAGCACTAATCCCAAAAATGGTGAGCTCAACTTGGGAGACTTTCCAGTCAACATCCAAAAAATGATAAATTGGTACAATTTGCAAATCAAAATGGAGCACCATACAAATCAAAATGGAGCACCATAGTAAACCAACCAAGGACATAATAGTAGACCTGAAGGAGAAGCGAAGGCTAAAAAAGAAAGCAATTCAAGGCATAGCTATCTATAATCAGGAGCAACAAACTCAAAGACTGATGCAAGAGATAGAAATGCGAGAGGTCTAGTGAGTTTTAGTGCTTACTAGTAGAAATAGGACAGGACCCAATGCTGAGAGAGAAAGATCACTTGAAACTGACCTTATGTTGAGAGCGAGCTTCTCACAAAGTGACTCATACATAACATAGCTGCGGAGTAGCCCTAGCAACTTTGTTGCTAACAAGACTAGGTATCACTCCAAATTCCAAAAGCCAAATGAAGATACCCATAGTTGCCAATCAACTCGACAAGTATTAGCCTAATAACAACCCATATAGTTTCGTAAAGTAGTTTGAGCAGGTATGTGAGGCAAACGGACTAACGGACCTACTCAATGTGCATAGGCTTTTGATCTTTGCCTTTGGGATAAAGGACGGATGTGGTACACTAGCCTAGGCAGTACCCAATGGAATGATTTCAATAATCTCAAGAGTCTCTTCATTAAGAGATTCTTTGAGACAGGATACTCGGATAACCATATTGTTTGGCTCATGAACATCACTCAAATGGAGAGCAAGCTAATCGAGAAAAGGCCAACTTGAGATGCCTTGAGTGTGGAATCACTCATTTGTATGCCAAGTGCCCTAGGCAAAAACTGTCCACTAGTTTAGCTATTGTGCCAACCATACCTTTGGTGCTATTTGGAGTCAAGAAACTTGATGGTGAGGCCACTCCCATCTTGTTGAATGTCATGACTAGGGCATAGACAAGGCATGCTAGCATGTCATTAACTAGACCTAGCAACCTTAACACAACCTCCATAGGGAAGAGGAGTCCTAGAAGGAGAAGAAAGAGAGCTAAGACACAAATCGCACTCAAAAATGTAGTGCCACTACACCACTGAAGGGTAAGCAAGTTACAGATGTAGAAGTGGAAACATCTACTCCTAAGACAATAGAGAAGGGGAGTGCCAAGGTTTGCGATCGAAGGCACTAATTGGAAGTGGTTGACAAGGTTAAGGAGTGGGTGAGAGAGGCCCAAGAGAACCTAAAGGATGCCGTGAGCCCATCCTAGAAGACGAGATTGACGAGCTCTCTAGTGTGAGCATGTCTATCTTGCCTACTCACATAGAATCTAGAGAAGCATCTACACCCCATGTAGCACCACAAAGATAAGGCATAGGCACCATAGGCAGGCAGACTACCTAAGAGCAATGGCAAAAGAGTGTAGAGAATAATGAAAGGCAAGTAGCTAGTAGCCTACTTATAGCATTGATATCCGGCCCTTCTTGTGACTCTACCAATGGGGGATCTGCTTAGGCAAAGTTTGTCATTATGGAGAGAGTTAAAGTAGTGGATAGAGGGATATAACGAGCCAGGAGCAGCCAATTTGCATGACCTCGATGTAGCCATACAGATATCAAGCCTAACAATGAAATCAATGCCTAAGTCCTTGAATGTAAAAGCTTTCAGGGAGGCACAGAGATGTATGTAGTCCTACTAGTGGTGGCATTAGGAGACATCACAAGAAAGGGGAATGTAGACATAGAAGCGTGAGTTAGTATGCTTAGCCATGCGATCCTATAGGCATGCGGTAACCCGCTAGTGGAGACCACAAGGTTTAATGTCACATTGGATAATGGCATGAAAGTTAGGCCATTCAGAGTGCTAAAGGACTGGCCCTTGAAAGTAGGAAGTATTCAATTCTCAGTAAACTTCATAGTTATGAAGGGAGTAGACTATGACATTCTACTAGGCCGACATTAGATGCAGAATGCATGAGTGATAGAAGATTAGGGTAATGGTCTTATATTCCTAGGTAACAGGTCAGAGGTAGTAAGAGTCAAGATGGACACCTAGAAGACCATGCTGGTCGACTTGGATGCCATCTCCTCTATTTTGAATGGGGACTCATAGGCTAGGAATTTGTATTGGCCATAAATGAAGTAAATTCCTTGTCCTAAAGACGAGCGAGATTGGATGCATGTGCTAGGCACTATCAACCTACCATTTTGGGATGAAGAAGAGGATTATAAGCAAGCAACAAGGATAACAGGTGAGTCCCATCAAGCCACCACATCCCAGCTATACCAAATGGTGAGACCCCACCTTTAGCACTACTTTGCATGATGGCAAGAAGCCCTAGTAGACGACAAACTCCTACCCCTTTCCATATTTCTTCTAATAGACTTGAGCTCCAAGGGATTCTTGAGTGCTTGATGAGGAAGCTAGCCAGTAACCCAGTCGCCAATCTCAAGCCACTCTAAGACCTCATGGATGAGCCGAAATGGCAATGGACCAAGGTGCACGACCTAAATCTTATGTACAATTGGGCATTGATCATGGATGAAAAAAGAACTGAGAATAGAGACCTAGACAACGATGAGCAGTCAGAATGTAGTGATTCAGATGATGAGTACGAGGACTACTGCTTCCCAAATGAGGAAAGTGAAGAAGAGACAGAGATGATATAGTACAACACAAACGACTGGTTGATCGAATAGACTCCAAGCCGTGGAGAGCCAACACTTTTAGAATTGAAAGAGAAGTCTTCAGAACTAAATGTGATTTCACTTGGTTGGATCATTTAGGCGTGATAGACTATGATCAAGTAGGGCTAGTCTAGCCCAGTGCCACACACGCCTCTCTTTAGGGAAGAATCAGCCTCAAAGGTGCGACCGTCAGTAGAGGGGAAACCCCCTTCTCTAGCGAGGGTTGTGAGTTTAACTTGGAATCGGAAGTAAGCTTTGAGAGTGATCCAATACCATAGCCACCTAAATCCAGATGCACCAAGGGGGACTTTCCAGTCCATCTAAGGCATAGACGGTTGAAGGAGGAAAAGAGAGGACAACCAAAGGGATCGAATGCCGAACAACAAAGGAAACCCTAGGACCTACCAAGGAACTTCACTAAATTCAAGAAGGGAGATATGGTAGTGATCTTTTTGGGAGTGAAGATGCAAGGATAGGCAAGCAAACTGATAGAAGGGCTTGCCAAAGTTAAGAAAGTCAACTTAGCAGGGGAAGGGGAGAAGCCTCGACCCGTGTTAGTAGCCAATGACTTGAGTGAGCAAGAGGAGGCCAATCTCATTGCTCTCTTGCGAGAGTACATAGACATGTTTGACTAGTCCTTAGATGAACTCAAAGGAGTCGTCACGCATAACATTCCAATGACCCCAGATGTAGCACTAGTAAAGCAATGACCTTACTTGATGATTTCAAAGCCATCAAGGAAGAGATTGATAAACTATTGAAGGCCGAATTCATCTATGAGATTCAACACACGGATTGGGCATCGCCCATTGTGATTGTCTTGAAGAAGAACAAAAAAATACGAGTGTGCATAAACTACAAAAAAGTCAATGTCACAACTAAGAGAGACAAATATCCATTGGGCCCCTACACAGAGCACATGCTTGAGAGAGTAGCGAAAAAAGAAGCCTATAGTTTTCTGGATGGCTTCTCGAGCTATAACCAAGTTTAATGCACCCTAACAATAGACACAAGATGGCATTCGCCACAGAATGGGGTGTATTTGCTTACATAGTCATGCCATTTGGACTGACTAATGCACTTGCTACCTTCCAACATCTAATGTGTGCCATCTTCAAGGACATGCTTAGGCAAGAACTAGAGATATTCATTGATGACTTGTTTGTATCCTCTAGTTGGGCGGAATACCTATATAAGCTTCACATAGTCTTTGAACGGTATAGATTGTATAGTCTCTCTTTAAACCCCTTAAAGTGCTAGTTCTGGGTAAAACATAGATGTGTTCTCGTGGTGTCCAAGAACAACATTGCCATTGTCTTGTAAAACATAGATGTGTTCTCGTGGTGTCCAAGAACAACATTGCCATTGTCTTCTCCAAAATCAAGGTTATTGTTGACTTGCCACAACAATGAATTATAAGGGAGTTCAGTGCTTCCTGGGACACATAGGGTACTACCAGTGCTTCATCTTGAACTATGCATTGATTGCTAGACCACTTTACAAGTTGCTAATCATATTCGACTGGATGAGGAGTGCCAACGTGCTTATGAGGAACCGAAAAAGGCTCTCACCATTGCACCTATTCTACGAGCCCTAGATCGGAGCATAACATTCCATGTCCACATTGATGTATCAAAGTTTAACGTGGGAACTGTTTTATGTCAGCTTGGTGAGCACTATCTTGACTATTCGGTAAGCTTTGCTAGCACAACTCATGGATACGGAGATGAACTACTCCATGATGGAGAGGGAAGGAGCCATGGTATTTGCTGTAAAGAAGTTTCGGCATTATCTTTTGGCTAGGCCTTTTACCTTCTTTGTGGACCATCAAGCTTTGCTTTATCTTGTGAATAAACTTCGTGCTATAGAATGCATAGCTAGATGGTTGCTTTTGCTTTTAGAGTTTGACTTCTGCAAGGGCAAGCAACATTACATGGTCAATCACATGCCACACATACCTGCAAGAGAAGCCACTTGACAAGGGATTGTAGAAGACCTACATGATGTGCATATATTTAGCATGTCCAGTTCAAAAGACTTGTTCAGGGAAAACTTAATGCTATATTGGGGGCAGATGACATAGTCCATAATCTTAGAGCATGGATTACTTGTGAGACCGATCAAAAAGGCCAGGTTAAAGTGCCTTATCCTCAAGATTCAACCCTATCATTTAATTGCATGCCAACTCTCTAGATTAGGATAAGATGGCTTATTGCGAAGATGCATGTGTGAGCACGAAATGCATGATGTGCTGACTATTGAAGCCCATGCCAGAATTGCTAGAGGGCACTTCAATGGAGATACTATGACCCGCAAGGTGCTATAATCTCAACTATGGTGGCCCACCTATTTCATGATGCTGCCAAATTTGTAAAGCATTGTGACGAGTGCCAAAGGACCAAAGTCCCTATTTTTAAAGATAAGATGGATTTGACCCTAATAATAGCACAACAACCCTTTGAAAAATGAGGAATCGACTTCATTGGGCTGATCAATCCCATGTCATAGTATTCCCAGGTCAAGTACATCATAGTAGTCACTAACTATCTCATAATATAGGCTAAAGCTTGAGCCACTAGGAAGAATGACACTAGGACTACGACGAAGTTCCTTTGGGAGCAGGCGATCTCATGATTTGGCTACCCCATTGAGGTAGTTAGTGACCAAGACACACATTTCATTAATGAAGTGATTGCTCATTTGCTATCCACATTCCTGATCATCCATAGAAAATCATCACCTTACTACCCTCAAGCCAATGGTCAAGCAGGGTGGAATCCAACCATGAACAAATTCTTGGTGAATTTCTTGACTAAAGTGGTCTCTGCCTCACACAACAATTAGGATAACAAGATCATGGTAGTGCTATGGGCCTATAGGATAGCCTACAAAATGGTAGTGGGGCAACCACCCTTCAAGTTGACCTATGAAACTGAAGCGATCCTGCTAGTAGAGTTTTTCGTTCCAAGCTTGAGAGTGGCAGTACAAGAGAGATGGGACGGAAAGGAGGCATGGACAGAATGCCTAGTAGTAGAGCTAGAACATCTTTCTAAGACCCGTGGCTACCCATGTGCTAATCTGTGAAAAAGCATGACATAAGAGTTGGTTTGATAAGCATGTCAAACAGTGTGACTTTGAGCAAGCTGACTTCATGTTGCTATACTTTGTGAAGGGCCATAAGTAGAAAATGAAATTTAGAGGATTAGCACCCTTCAAAGTCCTCAACATTTGAATCGACAATGTCAAGTTCGAGACCTTATAGGGCGAGGACATATGGTTCTTTAATGGTAGTCTCCTCAAGAAGTACTACCCTCCAACCCATCCATTGCACGAGCCACCAATGTTGCAACCCCCTATAAATGTAAGGGTGGTCACTATCATAGAGATTGAGGACATGGATAAGGAAGCAGTGGCACTTGCTTGTGAATAACAGTCGCTGCTCAAAAAGTACATGCTTTTGACACGCTTATCGATGAGGGAGTTGACTTCAACATCTTGACCCATGAGTATTGGAGTCTCATTGGTTAGGCCCAAATTGTAGCCCACGAATGCTAAGCTCAACCCATTTGAGGGATAGTTCTACCCACTGCTAGGAAAGTGCAAAGTGGTAGTCTCCATTGAGATGACTGAAAGCCTCCTTATGATATTCTGTGTGTTACCTAACACTAAGGTTGTTGGTAGGGAATCACTTGTTGGGCCATACATTCCAGAAGCAAGCCCATGGCAATGTTGACTACGACTCGCAGTGCATTCACCTTATTGTTGGCAATGTGCCAATAGTGACCGCTTTTAGCAAGGGCGGCATGCTCGTAGAGCCACTAGTAGGGGAACCTAGTGCAAAGTCTAAGGAGGGGGACCGTGACTTGTCCCACCCCACTAGGACAAACTGACCGCAACATAAAGAAGATATGGCACAAACCACTAAGCCATAGCTCAAATGGGTGCCTAAATGACAATCACAACCACCTAAAAGCCAATCTGTAGAGACCCATAATCCCCAAACATCACAGCCTAAGCCTAGGCAACAAAGTTAGTGGTATAGAACCAAACAAATTGGAAAGCTGCGATGGGTGCCTAAAGCCTTGTTGCATGCTCAAGGGTATTATGAAGGCAACAACTAGATTTGGTTGCCTAAGTTCACGAGTGGCATGTGTGCCCCTAAGCCGCACCACCTGTTAGCCCATCTTCAAAAACTTCGAAGCCACCTAGAACTAAGATACTGCCTAAACTAAAATCCACTAAATCCATGGAGTCTCAATGGGTCTATCAACCAAAACTACAACTTGCTACCTCTCAATCTATGCAACTTGACACTCTAGGTGTCCTTGCTATTCCACAAGCAAGAAGTAATGCAACCTCGAAGCCTCCAGATAAGCCCCTCACACAAGTTTGATGATGAGTGCTCTATTGAGCAATCCATGCACCAGGCATCAATCATAGAGTTATCTAGCCTAGTCAAACCCCAATCTCCTGTAGGCCTTAGAACCTCTTATAAGTGTTGATCTATTCTCACTTTAGCCTTGGATTTAGCCAAAAACATGGGGGATGACTTGGTCACTTGCATTAGATGGTTGGATGCCACCTTCACAATGCTTGCTAAAAGCTACAAGCAATTGGACTTAGGTCTCCTAGAAGAGCCTTTAGTAATCGATCTAGTATGCTCCCATGCACCTGGGAAGAATCTAAATTCATGTTCATCAAAATCCCCATGGTAGTCGAGGAACTGATTGCCAATGAGATTTCTCACGAGCAAGCTCATAAATGGAGGCTAATCACCTCCTATAGCAAGAACAAAGTCTTTGCCACAAGCCAAGAGCTAGAAGAACTTAAAAAGATGGTTGTTCATGACTCTTCCTTTCTATATAAATGGTATGCTCTCCGTCTCCAATGGGAAAAAGAGGGCTGCCCAATTATGACCAATGCTGAATAAAGACACGCCATCGAAACCTTTGAGTATGACCCCACTTATGTAGCTCCTATCTCCTTTAGAATATTGGCCATCACTCGCAATAAATCCTTAGAAGATCATGGCATGGCCTACCCCTATTTAAATCGAATCCATACCAAGGAAGAGCTACATATCGCCAACATGATCAACTTCGATGACTTCCTAAAACTGATATCCTGACCTATATTATCCACGTAGGCATTTGACCTCATAACATGGACCGACATGCTTACTTAGAATATAACCCACACTTCTATGCTTGGCTCATACAAAAGTGAAGCACCATGACATGCATTTATTTCCCTTAACCATTCATCCTCCAATCCTAGAAAGGATTTACATCATTTTCGGGGGGAGGGGGTAAGGTGGAAAAGAAGACATGTTTTAAAATCTCAACCGAATTTTAAAAGCTAAAAAGACGGATGAAGGCCAAATTATGATCAAGGAAAATTTCAGGAATGTTGATGGGAATGTATGGACTGCTTGAAGCAAAAGGTTTTATTTTAGACTTAAGGATTTCACCTTTTCATAGATGTGATGAGCTATAATGTCATGACAGGGTGGGATGGACCTAGAGAATCTCAATTTTCCTAGCACAGACCCATCTCCCAATCAACATCCACCCACAAACACCTTGCCAATGCACAACTTTTCCATGCATGTATCATAAAGATCTAGAAGCACAATCAACAATCACCCTTTCCTTCAACACAGCAAGTAGCCACTTACCTCCCTATGCAGGTTCCAAGCACCTTCACTGGTGCCAAGGGGCTGGCACTTGTCTAGGAGGGGGTAATGTTAACCTTTTTGCAAAGAAGATTAGAAGCAGGAAACAACAAGCTACTGGAATACATCAAGGAAAGTGAAGGGTTAAAAAAGCAAGAGACACAAAAAGTTGAGGAGCATTCAAGAGTGACAAAAAAATGCTTGACACTTGAAAAGAACAAGAAGAAGTGATGGCAATGTTATTAAGAGAGTTGGGCAACAATCAAGGAAAAATGGAGGAGAAGGCCAAAGCCTAGGAAGAGAGAAATATTGGAAGGGTCAAAGACCTGGCAAAACACCTTGCTATACCGAAAAGTGGACATCATGGCAGAGGCAAGGGCCGAAGCAGCATAGGCAAGACTAGAGGTCCAACAATAGGTTTTTCAAAGTTCTATTCATGTAACTCAGGCAGGAGATGAGAACAACGAAGAAGGCCTACGAAAGAAGTTGAAAATCACAAGAAGAGACATAAAGTATAGGCTCCAAGAACACACCCCCAAACTAGCTCAAGCCCCAGCTTAGAGCAACAAAGGCAAATTCTGTTGCAGGCAGGGCTCTCTAGAGAAGACTTAGAGTAGCTGGGAGTTGGAGGCCAAGAATAGCCAACCATGATCACCCAAGCAGAACCATCAATTGAGGAAGGCCTAGATTTGGTGCTATTGGTTGGATGACCCCCTAGGCATAGTGCACCTTCTTTTTCTTTTCAGGTGAATTCGACCAACTGCGACAAACCATCGACCCCAAAGGTCCTGTCACCCACTCAATCCATTATTGGCCTCCAAACCTCAACTAGTTGGATATGCTTCTTCTCTATATCCAATCCCCACAAGGCCCCATCATCGACCTCCACCATGACAACCCTTCAACCATCCAAGCCTTCATCAACAAAGCCCACAAGTGCCATGGGGTTGGCATTGGACTAAGAGGGGGTAATGTTAACCCTAATGCAAGAAATGCAAAAAATAAAAAGAAGGAAGAAAAATAAAATTTTAAAATACAAGGCAAAGCAAGAAAAAGCGACTTGATAGTAGAAATAAGAGGGAAAAGGGCCAAAAGTGCAAAGACACCTTAAAAATCCAAGGCGAGTGCAAAAATGAAAGAGGTGCATTTTAAAATTTAAAGGTGCCCCTAAATCCTTGTAAAAGAGTGCTACGCTCGCTCCTGTGCAATTTGTAAATGTAGACGGGCATGGGTGAAGGCACAATGCAAATAGAAAGGGAATAGGAAAAGAGGACCTAAGCTAAAATGGTCGGGCATGTAAAAAAGGGATGGGTGGCCAAAGGAGATTAGGGTTTTGTATAAAAGGTGAAAAGTGAATGAAGAAGCTCATTCTTGTGTGTGGCCAAAACTAGCTCTCTTCTTCTCCTTTTCTTCTTTTTCTTACTTGCTTGAGCTTGTGCTTGAGAGAGGGAGTGTGAGGGAGTGAGCGCGTGAGGGTGAGGGACTATGGTGGAGAAGCACTCCATCTTCTCCTATCATCTTCTTCTTCTCTTCTCTTCTCTTGTCTCGTGTGCAAAAATGGAGCATGGAGCTATTGGAGTGCTTGAGGAAGGAGTCAACTTGATTGAGCATGGAGGTAAGCTCACTACACTCATAGGTGTGAGAGCATGTACGACTATGTGAGAGGTAGCCATTGCACTTGGCTTGAAAGACTTGAAGCAATAAGTGGTTCTGGGTCTTGGCGGTCGAGTGAGAAGATCCCATAGACAGAAAAGAGAGGTACCGAGTATATATATGTTTGTCAAGATAACTAGAGTAATAAGTGAAAGCTTATATTATATACAAGGTGACTTCTTGAGATAAGTGAGCTACAAGATGTAAGTTGTAGCTTAAAATAAAAATAAATATAAGGGTTTCAATATTCTTTGCAGAGCATAAACTTGTTCTTCTACTTCTCTTCTCCTCTTTCTTATTTCTTGACTCAAATAAATTTCTAGATGGGCATGGGTGAAGCCACAATGTAAATAGAAGGAAATAGGAAAAAGAGGACCTAGGATAAAATGGCTGGTCATGTAAAAAAGGGATGGGTGCCCAGAAGGAATTAGGACATGTATAAAATCCAAAAAGTGAATAGAAAAGATCATTCTTGTGTGTGGCCAAAACTAGCTCTCCTCTCCTCTTCTTCTTCTTGTTCTTGCTTTCTTGAGCTTATGCTTGAGAGAGGGAGTGAGTATGTGAGGGTGAGGAACTATAGTGGAGAAGCTCTCCATCTTTTCCTCTCTTCTTCTTCTTCTCTACTCTTCTCTTGTCTCGCACATGGCAATGGAGCATGGAGCTTGGAGCTTGAGGATTGAGCTTGCTTGAACTTGCTCCTTGGATTGTGGAGCTATGAGAGGGCTTGAGGGAGGAGGCAACTAGATCAAGCATGGAGGTAAGCTCACTACACTTGTAGGTGTGAGAGCGCGCATGGCTATGTGATAGGTATCCATTGCACTTGGCTTGAAATTCTTGAAGTAATAAGTGATCCGTGGGACTTGGCGGTCAAGCAAAAGCTCCCATAACACTTTCTTTTTTGCTATCTAAGGAGCAGATGTCTCTATTTCTGCGTCCATGGCTTGATTCCCCTTTGGTAACATGGTGGCATGTCCATCTTAAGCGTAATCGTCATTCCAAATCTCTTTTTCCTTCCTCCATAGCTTTTCTTCCCTATTGAAGCTGTGTCGAGGTTGCTAGGTCTCTTTATAAATTGATGATCATATTTGAGTGGATCGATGAATGCCAATGCGCCTATGAAGAACTAAAAAAGACTATCATGACCGCACTGATTCTACAAGTTCCAGATTGGAACATAACATTCCACGTGGACATTGATGCCTCGAAGTTCACCGTGGGAGCTATTTTTACCAACCCGGTGAACATAATCTCAATTATCCTATGAGCTTTGCTAGTAGACAACTCATGGATACAGAGATGAATTAGTTCACAATGGAGAGGAAGGGCCTAGCCATGGTATTCGTCATAAAGAAGTTTTGTCATTACCTTTTGGTTACGCCCTTTATCTTCTTCATTAACCATCAAGCCTTGCTTTATCTAGTGAATAACCCTTACGCTACATGGCGCATAGCTAGGTGGTTACTCAGGCTCATAGAATTTGACTTCTCAGTGGTTGTATGCAAGGGAAGCATTACATGGCTAACCATATGTCCCGCATACCCATAGGAGAAGTTGTTGGACAGGGCATCGTAGACGATTGCATGATGCGCATCTATTTAGCATGTCAGTTGTTGGGAGAGACCTTTTTGAGGCTGATCTAATGCCATATTGGGCAAATGAGATAGTCCAAGTCCTAGAGCGTGGATTGCTTGAGAGACCTATATAGAGAAGGCTAGGCTAAAGTGCCTTATCCTTAAGATTCAGCCCTATGAGTTAATTGCCGACCGAGCTCTATAGACTAGGACATGACATGTTATTGTAAAGATGCATGTGTGGGCATGAACTGCATGAGGTTGCTGAAGCACATGGTGGAATTGCTGGAGGACACTTTAGTCGAGACACTATAGCATGCAAGGTGCTACAATCTTAGCTATGGTGGCCCATCCTATTCTGCAATGCTATTAATTTCGTGAAGCACTACGACTAATGTCAAAGGACGAAAGTACCCATCCATAAGGACAAGATGGAGTTGACCCCGATAATAGTGTGATAACCCTTTGAAAAGTGGGAGATAAACTTTATTGGGCCAATCAGCCTTGTAGTGCAGTACTAACAAGCAAAGTACATCATTGTACTATGGATTATCTCACAAAATGGGATGAAGCTTAGGCTATAAGAAAGAATGATGCTAGGATCATGGCTAAGTTCCTTTGGAAGCAAGTGATCTCGCGATTTGGCTGCCCAATTAAGCTAGTTTTAGTAACAAGGCATCACTTCATTAATGAAGTGATTGCCCATTTACTGTTTGCACTCTTGATCATTCATAGAAAATCATCACCATACTATCCTCAAGCTAACGGTTAGGTGGAATCCATGAACAAAATCCTAGCGAATGTACTGACTAAGGTAGTCCTTGCCTCACATAACGACTGAGACAATAAACTCATGGTAGCATTATGGGCCTACAGAACACCCTACTAGACGGCCATAGGGCAGGGCAAACACCATTCAAGCTTATCTAGGGACCAAAGCAATCCTACTAGTAAAACTTTTCGTTCCAAGCTTGAGAGTGACAATATAAGAGAGGTGGGATGGAAAGGAGGCATAGATGGAATGCTTGGTAGAGCCAGAGCACCTTTCTAAGACTCAAGTCCTAGCTATCCATGGGCTAATCTACAAAAAGGCAAGGTGCAAGAGCTAGTTTGACAAACACGTTAAACAACACAACTTTGAGCAAGGTAACCTAGTGCTACTATACTCTGTAAAGGGCCATAAGCATAAGATAAAGTTCAGAGGATTGAGGCTTTTTAGGGTCTGCAACATTACTTGAATTGGCAACTTAGAGCTCAAGACCTTAGAAGGAGAGAGCATAGACTTCTTCAATGGCAGTCACCTCAAGAAAGTACTACCCTCCAATGCATCCATTGCATAAGCCTCCAATGCTAAAACCCCTTGTAAATGTAAGTGTAGCCACCATCATTGAGATAGAGGATGAGGATGAGGAAATGGTAGAACCTACCTACTTATGTATATCAGTGACTACCCAAAAGACACACACCTTTGATGCGCTTATTGATGAGGGAGTTGACTTTAATATCCTTACACACGATCATTGGATCCTCATTAGTCAGCCCCACAACTACAACCTACTAATGCTAAACTAAACTGAGTCCTCATCCTCATCCTCAGGGCTTTTAATCTAATACTAGAGTTTACAAGATTAAGATTAGAAGCCCTAGGGCCAAGCGTTGTGACCTAATAAGGTTAGGGTTGGGTTGGGTCAAGAGGACTCCCAAACTCTACATCTTGACCAAACGTATTTCTTGACTAAGAAACGCTGTTTGATGGGAGAAATGATCCCACGAGTTAGGCGCGACACTTGTGCGACAAGTTGCAACATCGCATGGTTTTGTGATAGAATTGCCACTCATTGGGACAAGGTTGGCAGGTTCCAAGTACAAGCTTAAATTGCAAGAGGATGAGTAGTCATCCTGCTTGAGTTGCCAAGTTAGGATAACGAGCTATTGACAAATCAAGTTAGGGCGACGAGGATTGCCCAGGATTTTCTGTCTTAATTTAAGGAACCTAAGGTGTTTGGGTTAACAGGGTATAAGCCCTAACCCAAGGATAAAAGGGTAAACAAACAAACCCTTGGGGATCTTGCCAAGTAGCAATTGATCCCGGATCGGATGCTGGATGCATTCGAAAAGAAGGATTCACCTCCTTAGCAGTTGGCTAAACAAATGACCACTGGATTGATTGTGTTTATACAATTTAGGAGCACTATTTGTATTGCTTTGCTCAAGGAACTAAAGATGGAAAGATAATTAATGCTTTAGGTTGAAGGCATGGAGGGAGAGGCAACATTAGTTACCCCTGACTGTCTGCCTGACCCTAACCAAGGGGGTTGTTAGCCGTGCCGAGTACGTGGACCAAACCCGCCACGAGAGGTCTCTCCGTTGGGTGCTACTTGGAGCAGGAGGATACTTGGGTGCCAGGGGAGGCTCTGGCCGTAAATCCCTCGCCTTCCGGGTCCTACACAAGAGGCCGACGTGACTCAGGATTGGATCTCGAGGCCCGCATACTAGTCTACGGGTGGAATCTTGGAATGGCGATCCCTGAGGATTGCTGGATTGCCTTCGAGCATATTATGGAATAGCCTTCGGGCTGGATTATATGATGTATTCCAATGATAAATAAGATGAATTGTTGTAAAGGAACTTGTTTGACATTGTTTTTCTATGTCAGTGCTAAGATTACGTGAAGGAACCAGTGACTAAAAGGCTAATTAAGGAAGCTGTTTTTGCATGTCAAACTTAATGTGGTAGGTAATTAGACAACTAAAGAAACCCTGAGGAAAGTGCGGTGGATGTGGCCATGGGTCTGTCCTACGGACGGGTGGTCCCGGTTGGCCGAAAACTTTTCTCAATAGAATTGACAACAAGGAAACGATGACCTAGAATCTAGGATACTAGAGTCCCAATTTACGCTGTTTTAGGGGAACGGAATGGGACAATGCCTTATGGGTAGAGAGGTCGAGCTTTGCATCCCTCTCATTTCCCATTCTCCTTAAACCAAGTGCAGCATGAATCTGCTTCGACCCTGATGTTTCTGCGTAAAGTAGTTCGCATGGGGTTCGACACTAGCTGCTGTTCTAGGAATTTGACCACTAGGAAAGCCCTGATTTAGGTCGGTCATAAGTGGGAATGGTCGGAATGCTTTTGCTTTGTGGCAGACTCAGGAGGACCTAGATTGCAAACCCCGTGACATTTCGTGGGAGTGCCGGGCGGCGCTTTCTAGACTCTCTTCCCGATGGGTTGCTAAGATGTGCCCAAGTGAATAGATGGATACGTTACAGTTGGTATCAGAGCCAACCAACGAGGAACTAATGTTTACAATAAAACTTAATAAGGAGAAGTAGAGCAAATGTTGCTGTTAAGAACATTTCCTTACTTACTTATCGATACTGACTTGTAGACTCGTGAAGCATGGAACAAATTCTTGGTGTTCCAGGTTATGTTTATGATCGCGATGCGTGCCTCGGATTATTGACAAAGGATCGATATGATGAATATCCTAGACCGCATCTACAATCCTTCACCCCTGTACGTGGAACGGAGATGGACGGGTGATTCAAGAATCTATTACATAGCTACCCACTGATTTGCGTACCTTCGAACCAACTTAAAGAGAATCAAGTGGTTGGAAGACTTAAAGATCATGAAGCTGTTCATTTTTGTTGAAGCTCACGCAAACGCAACCCTACATGTCAGAGGTCGGAAGGTCAAGCAGAATTCTTTATCAATGTCTGTCATGACTGCAAGTATTGATAAAGAAGTTAAGTGATTAGGTCACTTGGTTGAAAGCTGAACTGGATATGTAATGTGATGTGAGAAAACATTTAGCAAGTCTTAACGTAAAGAATCTCATTGCCCAGGCACAACCTCAAGTGCAGATTCCTAGTTCGACCCCTATGCCAAGTACGGCTGTGATTCAGGAGAAGAAGTTTCTTCTCAAGCAAATCAAGCCACCAGAATTTGATGGCAAGGGAAGGACCGTCCAAACTGATGCCAAGATCTGGATCGAATCCATGGAGAATTACTTCGAAGCGGCAGGTACTGCACCCGCCAACCAAGCAATGCTCTCCAAGATGAAGCTTATTGGCGAAGCAAGACTTTGGTGGAAGCAATGTGTAGAGACCAAGGGATCTCGGAAGGGTCAGTTACTTGGGAGAAGCTAAAAAGAGTTGTGCGAGGAAGATATCTACCACCTGTCTATCGCACGTAGAAGATGAATGAGTTCTATGAACTGAAGTAGCTTGGCTTATCTCTTGACGCATACTACTCAAAGTTCGTCTCTCTTTTGAAGTATGCGCCACAAATGGATATGACGCATCAGGTGTCAAAGTTTTGTGCCAGATTAAACCTACCCGTAAACACTTGCCTTGAGTCAATGCGCCCAATAGATCTTCAGGACGCACTCATTCGAGCTGCACCCATAATATAGAGGTGCAGACCAGGCCAAGAAGTAACAAGACTTAGTCTTATAAGGATCAGAACAAAGGAGTGTATAGGTCCCAGACGAAGAGAGTTCAAGGTCAAAACCAAGGACAAAGGAAGAAAGCTAGGACTAACAATGTCAATAATTTTGTTTCTACCCAAGGTAATGGCTGCAACCTCCATTTCTTCCATTGCAACGAGCCCGGTCATTTCAAAAGGCAATGTCCCAAGCTTAACGGAGGACAACGCCAAGGACCATTCCAAGGAACCGCCCATGGCCAAGGAGTTGCCACCCGGGGTAGAGGAAGAACTGCCTGTATTGCCAACAGGGAGATGTGCGAAGAAGAAGACCCAATCATGAAAGCAGACTTTGAGAGGGCAACGGTCCATGCCGCCCTTCATAAGAGTGGCCCGAATCGCCAATTTTCGGTGATTCAAACACCATCGGATTATCAAGGTAAAGGCTTCAAAACCTTGATTGATTGTGGCAGTACACATTCCTTTATTTCACTAGCTTGTGCAAGAAGACTAGGAATAGCCACAATAGATGCACCTACATTACTTGTGGAATTAGCAAATGGTCATGAGGTCACTTGTACAAGGAAAACTGCTACGGTGGAATTCCTTCTGGGAGAAAAGTCGACTTCAGTCAGATTCAGGATTATGAACCTAGGTATCCATGAGTGTTTGCTCGGATTGGATTGGCTCAAACCTAATAATGCTCTCATTCACTGTGGAAAGGGCCAAGTTTCCTTTTGAAATTCTGAAGGGGAATTGGTCAAAACTCAAGGAGAGGCTGGGAAGCCAAAAATTCAACTGGCCAAAGCATCTCGGATAATAAAAGGAGTTAGAAAGGGGCTACCTGTCTATTTGATTAAGCTAAATAAGCTAGATCAGAATCAAGATTCTAGTGAAGAACCTTCATGGCTAAAGGAGTATGCCTACGTATTTCTTGAAGAGCTGACATAACTTCCGTCTCAAAGGGAAGTTGATCATGAAATCAAGCTAGGGCCAGGAGTTGCACCAATTACAAAGAGATCATATAGAATGTCCATTCCGGAAGTGATTGAGCTGAAGGAGCAACTCAAGCAACTGTTAGACCAAGGCTACATTCATCCTAGCAGTTCGCCATGGGGAGCTCCAGTGCTGTTCCAGAAGAAGAAGGATGGAATGCTTCGGCTGTGTATTGATTACAGAGGGTTGAATCAATCAACCATTAAGAATAAATATCCCATTCCAAGAATAGATGAACTTCTTGACCATCTTCAAGGTGCGAAGATCTTCTCCAAGATTGATCTGAGGTCTGGATATTATCAGATTAGGATCAAGGAAGAAGATATCCCAAAGACAGCATTCAGCACAAGATATGGGCACTTTGAGTTCCTACTCATGTCATTCGAGCTGACAAATGCACCTGCTACATTCAACAAGCTAATGTAGGATATCTTTAGGCCATATCTTGATGACTTCGTACTCGTCTTCTTTGACGATACCTTAGTCTACTCCAAACAGGAAGAAGATCATGAACCCCAACTTTGCATTGTCCTAGAGACAATGAGGGCACACAAACTTTATGCCAAAAAGAAGAAGTGTGCGTTCTTCAAATGACAGATTGAATATCTGGGATTCATTGTTTTAGCGAAAGGAATTTCAATAGATTCGGCCAAAGTCAGAGACATTCTAGAGTGGCCAATACCAACAATTGTCAAAGAAATACACAGTTTTCTTGGATTGACAGGATGGTACAGGGTCTTTATCAAAGACTATGCTTTGATTGCAGCGCCACTGACTGATCTACTGAAGAAGCAAACATCGATTGTATGGTCAACTGCTGAACAATCCAGCTTTGATAAACTAAAGCAAAGCTTGGTATCAGCACCTATCCTGAAACTTCCGGACCTTAGTGAGAGAAGTTTGAAGTAATAACTGATGCTAGCACACTTGCCTTAGGATGTGTGCTTATGCAAGAAGGTCATCCTGTAGCATATTCTTCAAGGAAATTGAAGAGCCATGAGAGGAATTATGCTACCCACGATCTGGAGCTATTAGCTGTCATCCATGCTCTCAATCTTTACCCTAGTCTTAAAAGTCTTAAGTGGATCTTTACCCAGAATGATCTCAACATGAGGCAACGTCAGTGGATTGAAGTGCTGGAGGAATATGACTTTGAAATCAAATACCGGCCTGGAAAGGAGAATGTAGTTGCTGATGCACTCAGTTGGCAAGGCATTCCTAAATTCTCTAATCTTGCAAGATCCATCAACAGCTAGATCTTTAGCCACAAAGTTATCCATGCCAAACAACCCGATACTTGAGGTAGCTAGAGAAGAGGCATGCCATGATCCAACCTATCAGAAAATGCTAAGGGAGATCCCTATCAAGGATCAAGACCCAAAGCTACAAACAAAGTATCAAGAATTCTCTATCAATAGTGGACTTGTCTACTATAGAACAAGATTATGTATACCAGCAAGCCAGTCACACTGAAGCAGAAAATACTTTGGGAAGCTCATGACTCCCCTTTTTCAAGACATCCTGGCTATGCCAAGGCCCTCAATGCAGTCAGAGAGAGCTATTATTGGGAGAGGCTTAAAGGTGACGTTCTCAAATATGTCACAGATTGTTTGTCTTTTCAATGCATTAAGGCCGAACATGTCAAAATGCCAAGGAAGTTGCAACCACTTGACATTCCCCAAATGAAATGGGAATTCATCAGTATGGACTTTGTTGTTGTCCTATCCTAAGTTCAGGAGGATACAACTCCATTATGGTTGTGGTGGATATGCTTACCAAAGTTGCACATCTTATTCCTTTTAAGACAAACTATAAAACCTCAGACATTGCAAGATTGTTCATCAAGGAGATATTCAAATTGCATGGGTTACCTAGAAGAATCATTAGTGATCGTGGCTCTCTTTTCACATCACATTTTTGGAGGGATATCTTCGAAGCCATTGGGACTCAACTTTGTTTCAGTATAGCTTACCATCCCCAAAACGATGGTCAAACAAAGTGAGTCAGCCAAGTCATTGAGAATATGCTAAGGGCACACTGCTGTCGCGAGCCCAAAAAGTGGATTCAATATTTGCCACTGGTTGAGTTTGCCTACAATGCTTCTTATCAACAAAGCATTCAGATGACCCCTTTTCAAGCATTGTATGGGCACGATTGTCGTAGTCCCTTAAACTTTTCGGATCCAACCTTGAGGATTGAAGCTTCAAAGCAAATGCTAGAAGATATGGATGACCAAATGAAGTTAATAAGACAGGACATCCAAGCTGCCAAGGACAGACAGAAGGCTTACGTGGACTTGAAACATCAAGATAGATTCTTCGTTGAAGGAGATATGGTCTTCATTCGCGTATGCCCAAAGAAGAGTTCCCTATCCTTAGGTGAATGCAAGAAGTTAAGTCCAAGGTATTGTGGACCCTACAAGATCCTCAAGTGCCTAGGACCTAATGCTTACAGACTTCAACTCCCTGAGAACCTAAAGGTTCATAATGTATTCCATATCAGCCTATGAAGAAGTATGTACCTAACCCTAGTCATGTGCTTGATGATCAACAAGTTGTAATGCCTAGCCAAGGAGTCCTTGAGCTACCCCCCTGCCCCCCCCCCCAGCACTATAAAACCACCCCCTCCCCAAGCTTGAGGGAGGGGAGAGAGAGAAGAGAAGGAAGACGGCTGCTGAGGCTACCGTGAAGTACGCTGCCTTGCTAGGGAGCTGCCATCGACGGCTGCCGCCGCTGCGCTGACCCACCTCCATGTCATCTCCATTGCCTTCACCATCATAACCATCATTCTCACCTCCTTCATTGTCATCTCCCCCCCTTCCAAATCATTTCCTCCTCCCACATCATCCTGTACCCTAGAAGCTTCTTAAGATAAGGCTTCCATAAGCCTTGTGCACGTGGCCTTTTCCCCGGTTTCTTAAAACCCACATCTGTAAAGGGAATTCCTGCGCGGAGGGGAAGTAGGCAGATTTTGAGGCTGACTTGCCAAAGCTTGGAGGAAGTTCAGAGATCGCATAGAGGCAAGGACAAACCGTGGAGTCCAAAATCCACTACATCAACAATGGCTCCAAAACAAAAGATGCAAGGTGCACACGCGGAAGTTTCCAACCCAAGTTTAAGCCTGGACATCCCTACGAATCCTCCCGCCCAGGTTCTTAAAAGAATAATTTCGCATTAAAGCAATGCATTAGGTACGTTTAATTTTCATGGGAAGAGTGCATTTGCGCATGTCTCTAATTCACGTAGTCAAGTTAAAATACATTTCGGAATTTATCTCCTCGGACGATTTACAAGAGATAATGCATGTCGTGCATTTGGGTTTGCTTGCATTTCCAAGTTGCAAATCCTAAGCGCAAATTGCTTAGGTTTAAAAAGATGAAATTGTTTAGATGCATCTTTGATTGACCGCGGAAAAGAAAAGCGCATAAGGCATTTAGGTAGTAATTTTCTACTTGTGGATTCGTCTGAGATAATCGTTGTTGATGTTGTCCAAGTAGTTGCATTGCATGGAAATGAAACCGTGAACTTGCCTGTTGCATGCGAAGATGCTTGCATTTTTAAGTCGGGTTAAGTGCCGCTGAATGGATTAAGTCAACAATAGTCTTATGATATTCGTCATGCATGAACTTCATTTATCAAAGTTGTATCTAGAAAAGGTTGCATGTCATATATTCGTCATGCATGAACTTCATTTATCGAAGTTATATCTAGAAAAGGTTGCATGTCACATATTCGTCATGCATGAACTTCATTTATCGAAGTTGTATCTAGAAAAGGTTGCATGTCACATATTCGTCATGCATGAACTTCATTTATCGAAGATGTATGTAGAAAAGGTTGCATGTCATATTAAAGCATGAAATTCAATTGCATTAAACGAAAGGTTTGTAGGCAAAGCTCTTGATGTAAATCTATGTAGGTTTTATGCAAGTTATTCTCCAAATTGTCAATCATCATGATTTTAGCAAGGAAAAGAAATAGTCATTGCAAACCTTATAGTTGCATAGAAGTAATGAATCGCATATTTGCACGTAATGTGATGTCTTGCAACTATTTACACCTTTAGAACAAATTTAGCATCTCTAAGAAAAGATCGTTTCTTGTCGCAAGACAAGTAGACTGATTTAGCTAAATCACTTGTAATGACATAACCCACATGGGATTCTTAAAAGCATAAGTAGTTAGTACAACGAACACCTCAAAGTGCTAGCTAGTGTTTAGTACGTTAAAAATTCTGCCTAGTATGGCAATTGGGATGCCAAGTCGAGACTTTCGAACCCAAAGGTCCTACCCACATTCACGAAATGTGTGGGTTGATTGGATGCCCATACAATAACGATCTAAGCTTTCTACCCTAAGGATTGAATGACCTAATACTAGAATTTCGATTAAGATTAGAAGCCCTAGGGCCAAGCGTTGTGACCTAGTAAGGTTAGGGTTGGGTTGGGTCAAGAGGACTCCCAAACCCTACATCTTGACCAAACGTATTTCTTGACCAAGAAATGCTATTTGATGGGAGAAATGATCCCATGAGTTAGGTGCGACACTTGTGCGACAAGTTGCAACGTCGCATGGTTTTGTGATAGAATTGCCACTCCGTGGGACAAGGTTGGCAGGTTCCAAGTACAAGCTTAAATTTTAAGAGGATGAGTAGTCATCCTGCTACTGAGTTGCCAAGTTAGGGTAATGAGCAATTGACAAATCAAGTTAGGGCGACGAGGATTGCCCAGGATTTTCTGTCTTAATTTAAGGAACCTAAGGTGTTTGGGTTAACAAGGTATAAGCCCTAACCCAAGGATAAAAGGGTAAATAAACAAACCCTTGGGGATCTTGCCAAGTTGCAATTGATCTCGAATTGGATGCTGGATGCATTCGGAGAGAAGGATTCACCTCCTTAGCAGTTGGCCAAACAAACGACCACTGGATTGATTGTGTTTATACAATTTAGGAGCACTATTTGTATTGCTTTGCTCAAGGAACTAAAGATGGAAAGATAATTAATGCTTTAGGTTGAAGGCCTGGAGGGAGAGGTAGCATCAGTTACCCCCGACTGTCCGCCTGACCCTAACCAAGGGGGTTGCTAGCTGCGCCGGGTACGTGGACCGAACGTGCTGCGAGAGGTCTCTCCGTTGGGTGCTACTTGGAGCAGGAGGACGCTTGGGTGCCAAGGGGGGTTCTGGCCGTAAATTCCTTGCCTTTCGGGTCTTGCACAAGAGACGCGACGTGACTCGGGATTGGATCTCGAGGCCCGCATACTAGTCTACGAGCGGAATCTTGGAATGGCGATCCCTGAGGATTGCTAGATTGCCTTCGGGTGGATTATGGAATAGCCTTTGGGCTGGATTATACGATGTATTCCAAAGATAAATAAGATCAATTATTGTAAAGAAACTTGTTTGATATTGTTTTTCTATGTCAGTGCTAAGATTATGTGAAGGAACCAGTGACTAAAAGGCTAATTAAGGAAGCTGTTTTTGCGTGTCAAACTAAATGTGGTAGGTAATTAGACAACTAAAGCAACCCCGAGGAAAGTGTGGTGGATGTGGCCATGGGTATGTCCTATGAATGGGTGGTCCTGATCGGTCGAGAACTTTTCTCAATAGAATTGGCAACAAGGAAACGATGACCTAGAATCTAGGATAGTAGAGTCCCGATTTACGCTGTTTTAGGGGAACGGAATGGGACTATGCCTTATGGGCAGAGAGGTCGAGTTTTGCATGTCTCTCATTTCCCATTCTCCTTGAACCAAGTGCAACATGAATCTGCTTTGACCTTGATGTTTTTGCGTAAAGTAGTTCGCCTGGGGTTCGACGCTAGCTGCCTTTTCTGGGAATTTGACCACTAGGAAAACCCTGATTCAGGTCAGTCCTAAGTGGGAACGGTCGGAATGCTTCCGCTTCGTGGCAGACTCGGGAAGACCTAGATCGCAAACCCCATGACATTCTGTGGGAGTGCCGAGAGGTGCTTTCTAGACTCTCTTCCCGATGGGTTGCTAAGAGGTGTCCTGCAAGTGAACATGTGGACATGTTACACTTAGGGATTGTGAGCAAGCCATTAGTAGTAGATGTATGCTCCTTACCATGCACCTATGAAAAATCCGAATTCATGTTTATCAAGATTCCCATGGTAGCTGAGTAATTGACTGCCATCAAAATCTCTCAAGAGAAATCTCACACACAATGACCGATCACATCCTATAGCAGGAGCAAAGTCATTGCAACAAGCCAGGAGCTCGAAGAGCTGAAAAGCTAGTTGAGTTTGACTCTTCTTTTCTGCATAGATGGTATGCTCTTTGTCTCCAATGGGAATAAGAGGATTGCCAAATTATGACCAATGCAGAGCAGAGATGGGCAATCAAAACCTCTAAGTACAACCCAACCTATATAGCCCCTACCTCTTTCAGAGTACTAGCTATTGGTCTTGCAATTGACCATTATTAGAAGACCATGTCATGGCCCACCCAAACTTCTACGATTGACTCATGACGAAATAAAGAACAACACACATGCACTTCATGCCCTTAACCCTTCATCCAATCCTAGGAAGGATTTTCATCACTCCCGGGGGGGAGGGGGTAAGGTGAAAAAGAAGACATGACTTGAATCATAAACCGAACTTTAAAAAGTAAAAACGATTGATAAAAGTGACTTTTCATACTTTAAGGGTTCATGGAATTTTGAGTTGAACTATGTGGACTGCTTGAAACATAAATTTTCATTTTGTACTTGAGCACTTCATCTTTCCATAGCATATATTCATAACCCCCTTATCTTTTCACAAAAATTCATTTCAAGTAAACTAATAGTAAGCTGTTGCATCATGATAGGAAGCTGAGACGGTTGAGCATGACAAAGGCAACAAGCTCCCATTCACAGAAGAAGAGCATGCTAAATACGGCCTAGCAATAGAAATAAGGGGCTTTAATCAGCTTAAGTTCAGAAGCATTCACAACTTAAAAAGCGCGGTGATGAAAGAGCAAGTGGTAAAACATATCATCAACCATGGTAATCTTGGCAAATACATGGAGAAGGTTGGTCCCAAGCCATCAACTACAGCAAGTGCACATAATTCATGCAAACTTTCAATGCGATAGGAACTACAACACTGTGGTAGTAAGACAAAGAGGAGAGACTCGCAGAGTAGAAGCAGAGTTGAGCCCCTAAATAGTGGAAAGAGCTCTAGGACTGGTCAACAAGCCCGAGAGGCGGCCCAAGAGAGATGTTTACGGTATGCTAGGGATGGACAAGACCCAAGTGCACATTGTAAAGGGAGCTCTCACTCAACCGCCAAGACCCATGGACTACTTATTTCTTCAAGCATTTCAAGCGAGCACTAATTGCTATCTCTCATGTAGCCTATGTACTATCCCTCTCTACGAGTGTAGTGAGCTTACCTTGATACCCGATTGAGTTGCTCCCTCTCTTAAGTACTCTAATAGCTCCATGATTTGTGATGCAAGCTTAAGAATCCTCAAACCTCTTCCTCCAAGCTCCATCCTCCATAGCCACGCATGAGATGAGAGAAGAGAAGAAGAAGAGAGGAGATGGTGGAGGGCTTCACCTCCAAGATCCCTCACCCTTACACACTCACTCCCTCACTCACTCACACTCCCTCCCTCAAGCACTCATCAATCAAGCAAACAAGAGAAGAGAAGGAGAGAAGAGAGTCCACTTTGCCACACACCAAAGAACGAGCTCTTCATTCACTTTTCAACTTTATATACAAAACCCTAAATCCCTTTTGGGCGGTGGTCATTCCCTTCTCCCCTTTTTTACATGACCGGTCATTGTGGCAATGTCATTTTTCCATCTCCTCATATGTGGCTTCTGTTTGCCTTCCTTTCTATCACCCATCTACCTTTACAATTTGCACAGGAGGGAGCTTAGTGCTCTTTTACAAAAAGTTTTAGGGGCACCTTGCGTTTAAGAATGCATTTCTACCTTTGACTAAGCTTGTGCTTTTCTGTTTTTCTACTTTCTTTTTGCGTTGAGGTTAACATTACCCCCTCCAAGTTTAGTGCTAGTCCCATGTCACTGATGGGTGTAGCCAGATGGCTTTTTTGAGTTTGTATACAAGCTCTTGTGGGAGATGGTGTTGGGTGGACCGGTGGCCTTGAAATTGAAGATATAGTTGGTGCGGGTGCTTTCCTGCCACTGAGCTGGAGTGGATATGTCCCTTCAATATGGTGTTGGATGGGGATCTCCCTCTTGCCAGTCAAGGTTGCAATGACACAAGCAGAATCTGGCTTTTCTTGATCCCCTTCAATTTGCCTTATCTCTTCGCCTATGTCTGTTCAGAGTTTACCATTCGTATAGGAGGAAACCTGTATTCCTCATAAAATGAATTACATTGCACCTCACACTTTCCTTATGAGGGCCTTTAAGATTCTCCTTCATTCTTGAGAGAGCCTTGCTAGAATATTTGGTGCTTACCATCATCCTTGAGAGATCATGCTTCATCCTAGACAAGGCCTTCATCATCTTTGAAAGGACCTCGTCACAGTAGGTGGAGCTTCCTCTTTTTCTAAGTTTGCCTTGTCCTATGCTATTCCAAATGAGCTTCTTCATTCACTTTTTAACTCGGGCTACCTTGGTCTGCATTTGTTGTGTTTTGTCTGCACGGTGACATATTGTGTAAGAGGACCCCTCTCCTAGACGGTAATCCGGGTTTTTTACAAACCGAATTTCTACCACAAAATTTGGCCAAAACCCCTATCAAGAGCCTTACCATATTACTTCAGGTTTACTCTTCAAGCACTAGGTATGCTACATTGCTTCTTGATTATGATAACTCTAGCAAATGGGGAAAACAAGTTCTTTGGAGGGATATCAATGTAAAGGGTAAAAGGGATGGTTATCTTAGTGAAGATGGAAATGGATTACACCTAGGAGTTGAGTGAGTGCATAGATTTTTCAAAGGACTAGCCTCCAACTACATGTGGGTTCCGCCTGCATCACTAAGATTTGGAATCTATCACCATCATTAGAGGACGCCTCACCCTAATACACAAGTCAATATCCTACAAGCATGAATCCCTTTTGTCACATGCTTATATGTATTTATATATATATGGGGGACTAAAGTCAAAGCAGCTTTTGAAAGCTGTTTTTTATAATCTCAATAACTCCCAAGGAAAAGAGGATTTCAAGAAAATTTCCACGTGGCCCGATCGGTTTCAACCTGGTCTACAAAGTTATAGAAGAAACTTTTTTCAGATTCTTCATTGATTTGAATTTACGAAGGCGCAGACTACTGGCTATATGCAATTTTCTTCTCTCTTTCACCACATCAACTTTCTATTCTATCCTTATTGTAAATATATTATAATAATGTGCTTTGGGCACCCACCTCTTGTAATCTAGCTCCCTTTCTCTATTTTGTCTACCACCACCCTTGGCTTCTTCCATGATGACCAAGGTGGGGACTTGTCCCATCCACTATTCTCCATATTTTGAAAGATGCCATGCATCATCTAGGATTATGTTAATCAAGAAGATTAGCTTAATCTAATCTCTCATGAAGGCTATATAAGGAGCCCATGGAGATGTAAAGAAGGACAATGATAGGGAGGAGAATGACAAGCATATGAGAGCACTCTAGAATACCCTCATGCTAGTCTATCTCTTTGAGGTAAGCTATGAGTGAGTTCTTTTATTATGTAGCATAATGGCAAGCTTCCTCTATCTCTTCTCCTAATGGCAAGCTTCCTCTACCTCTTCTCATCTTATCTCCCTCTCTTCTCATCTTCTCATTCCATGAATACATAATGGCAAGCTTTCTCTACCTCTTCTCCTCTTATCTCCCTCTCCTCTCATCTCTCTCTCTCTCATGCTCTAATATGGTGTCTAGTACATATATTCTCTCTTGTGAGGTTGTGTCTTGGTTCTTTTGATTCTCTTTGAGAAAAGGGATGTCCTAGCCCATCCTCCCCTTGGCTAGGTGGTGCCCCTCTTTAGTTCTCCTAGTGAGGATTGGAGGTTGGATGGGTAAGAGGCAACCCATTCATCATTTCAGCCCTCATTTTTGGTGCCCCCACTGAGGAGTTCTCAAGCTTCGCTCTACAACTTCTATGAAGAAAAAACATCCAAGGAGTTGTCTTCTTCTTCAATGAGTGTTTGTCAAGGAATCATTAAGGAGGAATCTTCATCAAACCCTATTCAAGGGATTCATTGCTTAAGAGTACCACTACAGTCTCCAAAAGAAGCTCAAGAGAAGAAGAATCTTTATCAGCAAATGACACATATGTGGGTAAAGCAAGTTAATTACAAACACCCTTCTTTGCTTCAAGAGAAATCTTGCTCTCATCAAGTCTCTAGGTCAAGGCATTGTGTTGAGTGCTTGGTGTCTAGTGTAAAGACACTCCCTAAGGAGCCTTGTCTTCAAGTGGTGAAGGCGCTTTCAAATTCGGGGATTAACAAATTTTTAGAGGGGGAGTTACATATCAATAGTGTGTGGTATTGGCGAGAGGCTACATATGGTGATGCGTTTCAACTACTAGTAGCAAGAAGAGTCAAAGTAATTGAGAAGGTAGCTATCAAAGCATGTGAACTTTACAAGGTTGATGATGGTCACACCAAAGCTATGCTAATCAGTGGTGAGCAAATCCTTTATATCTCTCGAATGGGGGGATCTAAGAGGCCATAGCTTCAACAACACGCTTCATGAAAGTTTATAGTGAAAATTTGTAGTCAATGCATAAATGACTACTCCTACTTTTTACAACTTTCAATCGGTTCAAAACATTCGGGTGGATATGTGCATTAGTAGAAAGATATATTTTTAGCAAAGATTGGTATTCTATTTTGATGCTGAGAGATTGAGAGAGATCTTGTTGTCCCCTAATCCCATAATACTCCCTATTTTGGATTATAACATCTCCTTTAATGTGCACATATTCATTCTACTCTAAGTGCATCCCATGAACCATAGGGATTTGTACGGACCTATCCATCCTCTTGTTAGGCAAACCATGCACATAATAGTTAGCACAAAACTCAGGTTTCAAAATATTATAAGGGGCTTATTGGGACCTCGTCATCTTGCTGAGATTAATGCATTTGTGAATCCATTTATTCTACCCTTAATAAGATATGACTTGGCCCTAGACATGTTCATCTTTATTTTGTATTGAGCTAGATCAACATCTTCCTATCATGGCTTTTCCAAGCTTTTTTGGGCACAAAGGGGAGAAAGCTCTAGACTTTTTGGATGACTTAGAAATAGCCTTCCTAGTCATAGGCAGGGACGATGAAGCAACCAAAGTACGGCCTTCTCTTTAGTTATAAAGGGTGATGCTCGAGTGTGGTATCAAGCTCTCCCGGAGGCTACAAGGGTAATTGGGAGGATCTCAAGACCGCATTCATGCACAAGTACCAAGATACAGAGCCACCTGAAGATATTTGGAGATAGCTTTTAGATCTTCGCCAAACCTTACCAGGGGAGTACCAAGCATATGAAGACATGTTTATAAAATTATGGGATAAATAGACAGCCTCCTTAGCCGAGGGAGAAAGAGTATCTGATTGCCTTAAGAAAGATTATTTTCTAGCCGGACTCCACCCTCTACTAAGGGAGAAGGTCAAAGGAAAGTTTCCTACATCTTATGAAGAATCAATCACTTATGCCAGGGAGAAAGATAGAAAATTGAAGTATCAAGCCCAGTTGAAGGGGGGAGCTGAGCTCATGTAGGTTTTACCAACCATGCCAAGACCTAGAGAAATAGCAGAGGTCCCACCCGAACTGGAGATGCCACAGCAAGAGCTCCTACAACGCATTACTAATCAACTTGAAAGCCATTCGTTGAATTTAGTGCAAGGAGTACGGCTCCCTTCCCTCACAAATGAAGGCAATCGAGGTCCAAGGAGACAAGAAAGAGAGTATATTTGCTATAATTGTGGGGAGACTGGCCATGGTATATACTTTTGCCCTCATCCCAGGCGATTTCTAGAAAATGGGTTCCAACCAAGAAGGAGGGGACAACAAGTGACACCACCTAGGAAGAGGCTTGTTCCACCGAATCCAGGGCCTCCACTACCAGTTCAAGTTCTCCTGCATCCTCAACCATTTGCAGAGGTGCCGCCCTTGCCTGTCGAGCTGCCAGAGAATTGTGATGTCAGGATGATTAGTTTGGATGAGAGTGATGTCAAAGGGAAGGTCAAAGTAGTAGAGGTTGAAACAATGCCAGTGAAGAAAGGCCGAAGAATTGAGAGAATGAAGCCTACACCACCAGAGGAGGTTGAAAAAATGGAAGAGGAGGCAGAGTCTTTAAAGGCTGCAAAGACATTCAGCAATAAACAGAGGAGGGCTCACTCATGCCGACACATTGAACTAGATGATTTTTCCCTGGGTAAAGGTACTAGAGCTTATGATTTGCTTGCTGATGTGAGGGATCAAGGGCCAAAAATTTCATGGCCACAATTACTACATCTATCTCCAATAGTGCGGCGACAATAGTCAAAGATGGTAAGCATTTGATCCATGAAGAATAGACATATGAATGCAATCCAAGCTAGAAAGACGAAAGATATTGTGCCTCTAGTGGAAGCCAAAATCAATGGACAAAGAGTGTGAAAGACATATGTGGTGCAGAGATTTGTGTCATGATGGAAAAGTTGATGCATCATTTGGGATTAGAGGTAAATGAAACTACTAAATTTGGGGCCAAAATATAGTAGTAAATTGTTTAGGAGTTATAAAGGAAGTCAAGGTAAAGGTGTGTGGAGTGCAATTGGAGCTTGACATGTATGTGATTCCAGTGAAGGGGGAAGGCTATCCACTCATTCTCGGGTGACCATGGCTAATGGGAATGAAAGCTAGACAAGATTGGGAGACAGGGGCTTTAGAGCTAAGGCCACTGAAGGGGCTGCAGAAAAAATGGAAGAGCACTATCTACAACATGAAGGAGGACCGACAGGAGGATCTTGTGTTAGAGACCACCGCTGATGAATGGAGTTGTGGTCATCTATGCAGAGGGGGATTCTTCTAAAGAGGAGGAAGAAAGCTCTCTAGAAGTGATGGGGATTACATTAAAAGGGCCTTCTAGTAGTGAAATTTCACAACAGCTTCCAAAGGTCGAGAAGAAGGGGTTAGAAAAAATGTTGGCTAAGGATTTATCAGTTGAGGAGAAGGCATCCTATATGGAAGTGGTGATAAAACACTCTACACTTTTTATTTCTGATTATGAATACATCACAGGTGTGACAGCAGTACAACATCACATCTATCTAAAAGAGGGAGCAAGGCTAGTGGTGCAGCGACTACAACGGTTGGGAGTAGTTTAACAAAACGCTCTACTCACTGAGGTGCAACAACTTTTGAAGGCAGGCTTCATCTATCCAATAGGGGACTCAGAGTGGGTTTCACCTATAGTGGTAACACCCAAGAAGAATTGAAAATGGAGGATTTGTGTGGATTACAAGCCGCTGAATGCTGCAACAAAGAGACATCACTTTCCTCTTCCCTTTCAGGATGAAATACTCAATGAGGTGGCCGGGCATGAGAGATACACTGTTTGTGATGGGTATTTAGGTTATTTCTAGATCTGGATAGCTGAGGAGGATCAACAGAAGACCACCTTCATCATGCCTTGGGGATGTTTTTCTTACAAAGTAATGCCATTTGGATTAGCAAATGCCCCAGCTACCTTTTGGCGATTCATGAATTATGTCTTCTAGCCATATTTTGGGAAATCCATCAAGGTCTTTATTGATGATTTTTGTATTTATAGTTCTAAGGCTCTACATCTAGGGAAGGTGGATGGATGAAGCTTTCAACCGCCTCGCACAAATGGGGGGGTAGTTAAACCATGAGAAGTGTTGCATTGGCAAAAGTAGTGTAGCTTTGTTAGCGCATGTCATAAGTGAGAGGGGCATTGAAGCAGATCCAAACAAAGTTAAGGCCCTATTGGCAGTGCCATCACCATCTTTTGTGAAGCAACTAACCTCTTTCATTCATAAGGTGCGATATATGGGGTGGTTCATTCATCTCCTCTCTCAATTAGTATTTCCATTGCAATAGTTGACCCACTCTAAGAAGCTCCTGTGGAGTAACGAAAGCGAAAAGTGCTTTCACGAGGTGAAGAAGGCTCTTAGTGTCAAGAATCACGTGGTGGGGGGACTTGCTCAAGATGTTGCACCGAACACACACAGAATGCACAAGGAGAAGCTCACTCAAGAGATAAGAAGAGAGATGGAGGCCAAAACGTTTTCTTGCTGGTTTCTTCTTCTTCTTCCACACACTTTACAATGTACACAAAGTATAGATAAGATACAACATAAATGAAAGTGGCCTACTAAGTCAAACAATGCATAACTGACTACACTAGTCGACTGGTGCTATAACTATGCCAGCTATAAATAGGTGTAACAACCTGAATATAATAAGTAATAAGTTAGTGGCCATGTGAGAGTCATAATGACCACCGACGTGCTAAGTGTAGACGTGTGGACCCATGTAACCAGGCGGTCCATCATCAATGTCCGCTGAGCTTGTCATCTCAACACTTAGTACCCTTCCTATAATTTTATAGCCTTGCTGGGATCAAGAGTTTTTTGTCAATTCGAGTTTTGGGGAAGATGCTCTAGGGACAGCACTAATACAAAAGGATGCTAAAACTGGCCTAATGAGGCCGGGTTACTTTTCTAGCAGAGTAATGACATCATCAAAACGAGGGTAAAAGATGGTGGAGGTGATGGTTTTGTCTCTAATGTTTGCTGTAAGAAAGTTTCGTCCTTATCTTCTCTCTAGGCCATTCATAGTGATCACAATAGAAGAGCATTTTTCCTATGCCTTACAGCATATGGATGTTTCGGCTAGAATCGCTAAGTGGGTGATACAACTCCAAGAGTTTGACTATACCTTCAAGGTGGAGGACTCTACTCGGTCCTGTCTAGCTGATTTGTTGACCCATAGATGCCCTCAAAAGAAGGAAAAAGAGAAGGGAAAGATAAAAGAGGAGACACCTTCTCTTGAGGAGCCGCCACGGGTGGAGAATGCCCATGCCCTCTACTTCAATGGGGCCTACAAGCGTATTAAAGACAGAGCGGCAGTAGGAATAGTGGTGTTTAGTCCCGAAGGTGACAAACTTTATGGAGAAGGTATCAACTTGGAGGATGTCCATTCTAACAATGAGGCAGAATATCAAGCCTTGCTTTTAGGTTTGAGGTGGTGTCTCTCACATGGTGTCACTCGACTTAATATTTTTGGGGATTCTATGCTAATTGTTAAGCAAATGAAAGGAATCTAGGCTTGTAAAAATGATAACTTAGCAGTGAAAATGAGAGAAGCTAAAACTCTCATGAGAAAGCTACAGAAAGTCCAAATCTATTTTGTTCCAAGGCGCACAAATGGCAATGCAGATGCTCTAGCAGCTGAAAAATTAAAAGAGGTAATGGTGGACATCATTGCAGTAAAGCTTCCCTTGTTTCAGGATAAGTTTCAACTACAAGATGTGCTTTATTTTCTTGATCATGGCGAGGCACCTACACATATGAGTAAGAGTGAGAAAAGGTGGCTGGCTACTAAGGCCACTAAATACTGCTTGATAAATGATGTGCTGTATTGCAAAGGAAAGGATGCAATGCTTAGAAGGGTGCCAACAGCAAAGGAGATTATAGATGTGATTAAGAGCTGCCATGAGGGGGTTTGTGGCGGATATTTTGCTCAAGAAATAACCAGCAAGAAGATTCTCCATGCCAGTTTTGTGTGGCCTAGTCTACATCGAGATGTGCAACATTGGTGCCTTACTTGTGATGATTGCCAAAAGGCCGGACCAAGGAAGCTAGTGCATGAGGAACAAAATCCCATAACTACATATGGACCATTTGAGAAATGGGGGATTGATGCATTAGGGACACTCCCACAAACTCAGTCTGGCAAGGAATACATCATAATGGGTGTGGACTACATGACGAGGTGGGCAGAGGCTTTAGCAACTAGTAGGATCACCGCCCAAGAAGTGGGAAAATTTGTGTTTGAAAACATTTGTTGCAGGTTTGGCACACCTTTGGAAATTATCTCTGATCGGGGTCCTGGTTTTAGGGCGAATCTAGTAGGGGAGCTAATGGAAAGGCTAAAAATCAAGCGCAAGCATTCTACTCCCTACTACTCACAGTGTAATGGTTTGGTTGAAAAAGTGAATGGGCTGATTTGTAAGATAATTACCAAACAGGTACACATGCATCCCAAACATTGGGATAAAAAATTGAGTGCAGCTCTTTGGGCCTACAAGACTTCATTTAGAACCTCACTTGGCTATACTCCATTTCACATCGTCTATGGCCAAGAGGCTTTGCTTCCTATAGAGGTGGAACTAGCCAGTTTGCGTGTTTTAGTAGCCAATTGAGAGGAGAATCAAGATAAGAAGTTAGAGGAAAGGATCTTGGATCTAGAGAGGCTGGAGTTAGACAAAGAAGCAGCAGTCCAATACTATTCCATGCAGGTTGAAGAGAGGAGGAAGACATTTAATAAGAAGTTGGCTAGCAAACACATAAGGGAAGGATCACTTGTGCTACACTATGATAACCGCTTTGATAACAGAAAGGATGCTAAACTTGTGTTCAAGTGGGAAGGGCCATTCATGATCATAAGAAGATATCCAAATTGCAGCTATAAGCTAGGTGACATGGATGGAAGAGTTCACAAGACAAGGGTAAATGGATGGTGACTCAAGCCTTATTTTCAAAGATACAGGGATACTTTGGAGCAGTCATTTGATGAAGAGCCACCAATGAGGGGGTGCAGTCCTCCCTGCTCTATTGGACCATCATTAGCAAGCTAGAGGCATGAATGCCTCTAGCCTAAGGGGAGGGCTAATGATCCGGGTTTTTTACAAACCGAATTTCTACCACAAAATTTGGCCAAAACCTTGATCAAGAGCCTTACCATATCACTTCGGGTTTACTCTTCAAGCACTAGGTATGCTACATTGCTTCTCGATTATGTTAACTCTAGCAAATGCGGGGAACAAGTTCTTTGGAGGGATATCAATGTAAAGGGTAAAAGGGATGGTTATCTTAGTGAAGATGGAAATGGATTATACTTAGGAGTTGAGTGAGTGCATAGATTTTTCAAAAGACTAGCCTCCAACTACATGTGGGTTCCGCCTGCATCACTAAGATTTGGAATCTATCACCATCATTAGAGGACACCTCATCCTAATACACAAGTCAATATCCTACAAGCATGGACCCCTTCTATCACATGCTTATATGTATTTATATATATATGGGGGACTAAAGTCAAAGCAGCCACAAGCTTGGCTTGCTTTCTTGAGCTCCTTACCATGAACAAGGCTCCGATACCATGTCAAGATTGTGGGAGAAAAGGGATGTCCTAGCCCATCCTCCCCTTGGCTAGGTGGTGCCCCTCTTTAGTTCTCCTAGTGAGGATTGGAGGTTGATTGGTAAGAGGCAACCCATTCATCATTTCATCCCTCAACAGGTGCTAGTGCCATGACACTATACCAATGTCATTTGTATCAATATTATTTACACACTAAATCCTTATTCTTCCTAGCTTCTTACAATGTACCACAAAAGGAAAAATAAAAAGTGGTTGAGCCACTTGGGTTACTAGATGTTTTTGTAGACTATTCACATATAGATGGTGAGTTTGATGGGTTAGATTAGAGTATAGACAAAGAGTTTGTTTGGGACTATTGATCTTGGGAAGAAGTTGATCAACTCATTAAGGTGGTGGAGACCGAGAGCGCATCGCATGGATGATGGGGCCTCTGACATTGGTGGTTGCCTTGTTTGTACCTAAAAGGAAAAGAAGGTACACTACCAGGGGGTGCGTCTGCTTTGCCGTGTGGTGCATTGTGCTTGGGCTAGTGGAACTCGGAGGTGGATAATTACAGGTAGTGAATGCAAGGTCGGGGCATGAGGATAATTCATCCACAAAATTGATGATAGAGTCACTCGGATTTTTTGGGGTAAAGATAAGGGCTTCCTCCGGCGTGGTGCAATTTGCGTTGTAGATTACAGGAAAGTTGTACCGGCTATGGATATTGGGGTCAAAATCCACTCCCATTCTTTAGGGGTATGCCATGAATATCAGGTTGTTGTATTTGAATGGGAGCGTGTTGCAGATTGCCACCCAAGTGTCCATGTTTATGTCATAGAGGCATCTTCTCCATGTAGGCTGGCACTTGTAGCCTGGCATTGGATCTCGGGATCTCAAAAACCTTATCCTACCAAAATTTCGCACCCTTTGTGCCACAGAGGGTCGGGTTTTGTTCTCTCTCCTTCAGCCATCTATCTCCCTCCTAGCCTGCTTCCAATGGTAATCACCTCTTCCATCATCGTAATGGGAAGGACTCAGTGCAAGTGGAAGCTAAGATCAAAAGGCTATCGTGCACTAGTGGAAGTTAAGATCAAAAGGCTATCGTGCACTTTCTTGTTGCTCTAAGATGATGAAATTTGCATGGAAACTGGCTGGGAGTTCATCTGAGGTTGGTGGAACGAGTGCAGTCGACCCCATTATTGGTCTAGCATTCAATCTTCTCCTAGCTTCCTCCACCATTTGTTTCCTTTTTTCTTTCAGCGCTACTCTCCTCTTGGCGGAGGTGTCCATTGGTTGCTAGTCTTCTGGGGGTGGAGAAGGAGGTGGTGGGACTAATTCCTCTTCATGAGGTCCCATCTCAAAGTTTAGTCCAACCTCTTCCTCTTGTCGAGCTTCCCACTACGCCCCTTCAGTGAACCCTAATGCATCCACCTCTTATGGGGTCAGACCTGCTTGCACTGCTTGCAACATATACTTTCTTTGTTCTTTGGTTAGGCAGCCTCCCACTAGTTGTGCTTTGCAGGCTTGCTTTTAGAGCCCTACATGCAATTCCAAGCTTCTTGTTAATTGTCCCAATGGCCTCCCTTTCCTCTATCTAAGTGACATCAGGTAGTGTATTGAGGAAGGCTCCTTGCTGGGCCTTGAAACTCATGTGGATGTCCACCGCTATGCTTTTAGCTAATACTTTGTCTTTCTCCACCTGAGCTAGATGGTGCGCCAAGGTTTTAACTCTTCTTTCATTCTGATTGGCCCATTCTTTCGCTCTCCTCGTCATGTCCTCGAGGCTTTCCCCCTGCCTCTAAGCTAGCACTGTCATCCTCCGTTCTTGATCTTCCATTTCTCCTTAGTTTATGCTGCTCTTCATGTGCCAAGGTTGCCTCTTGTGTCAAAATTTCCACCTCTTTTTTGTATCTGCGCGCTCTTTCCTTCCTTAGTGCTTTCAATTCTTCTGTGGCTTTAGTGATTTTCTCCATTTTAGCTTGTAGATCTTCATAAAGCCCCACAATCTCTTCATTATGTCTTTGTAGGCATTGTATGGCCTCGGTTTCTTCATCCAGTCTTGCCTGCCATTCAGCTTCCATCTCCTCTTTAGCCTATAGCTACTCCTTCAGCTCATTAATTCCCCTTTGGGACATGGCTCTTTGGCGTTTTTTCTCGAATTGGAATGCAGCCATGGCCTCCTTTTCAGTTTTGAGCTCTGCTGCTGCTATTTTCATTTCTTCCTTGACTTTTTCTAATTGCAATAATAAATTTTTAACGTATTCATCATATTCCTTAGCTGGCAGCTTTGTTGTGGGTACGGAAGTGGTAGAGGCTTCCACCTTTTGCCTCTTCGGATCTTGCCTGGACTCAGCATTGGTCTCTTGGTCCCTATCATCACTGACGTACCTTCTTTGGTCCTTGGGTCATCTCCTTATTTACAAGGTACTGTACTTAGGCTAGACATTGCTGGGGTCTACTTTTGGCATGGAGCCCTGGGTGGTTGTGATTGTGGGTGTGGTTGGCACTAGGAGGGTAGGAATGGGCATGATTGTTTCCTTGTCCTTGCCTTCTTTTGGAGGAGGAGGCAAGATTTTCGGCACATGGGTGCTTGAGCTTGGCCCTTCCTCTATCAGCAGGCTCATGGTGTTTAGCTCATCTCTCTTGCTCTGCTGCTCTATAGATCGGTGCATAGCTAGAGCCATATCCTCATACTTCTTTCTTTTCAGCTTTGTCTCTTCTTCATCTGCCTTCCTTTTTCTCTCCTCCTTGGACCTTTGTGATTCTTCTCTCAACTTTTTTGCCTCTTTTTCTGGTTTCTTTTTTCCTCTCTCTTCAGTATTTTTGGACTCCTTGCAAGCCCTCTACAAATTTACTTTTTCTTTTTTCCTTCTTTCTTCTTCCATCATTCCCTGTGAAGCCTTCCTCCTTTACTCCCTGCACCTCTGTTGACTTAGTCTACAACTCTCCTTCCTCTTCATCATTAGTCTCTGTCTCTTCACTTATTTGCATTTGCTGCTCTTGTCGAGGAGGCGATCTTAGTTGTGTCTCTTCAACTCCTTGTTTTTCTCCTTCTCTCTGCACTTGCCCCAAGGCTTCTTTGATGATGGCCGTGAGGACCCCACTAAATCCGATGGTTGAGGCCTTAGAAGATGAGGCTTTCCTATTGGCCTTGGTAGCCGGGGACTCTCCTATTGCTGGCTCTCCTCTTGTTGCCAAGGCCTTAGGTGAGGTCTTGATGGTCTTTCTCACAAAACCATTGAGTTTCACCTCATCCAGTCCTCGTGCTGCGATGCTCTCTGGCAGAGGGATATTAATGCGGCTCATGATGGTGTTGTACATCTGACTAGAGAACATTGCGTGCACCATTTTTACTTGGAGTTGAATCATAGGGTCGAGGATATCTGCCAAGCTGATGATGTCATTGGTATGGACCTTTATCTTGTCCACTCCCAGCATGTCGTACACATCTCTCTTTGGCTTCCATTCCACATTATTGGCCAATCCTATGGCGCTTTCCACCATGTCTGTGGGGTTAGCTCAATCTGCACTTGGCGAGTCTCTTCCCCCTCTCCCATGGTGATGGTGCCATGATTCCTATTAAAAGTTCTTAGAAATTTTGCATAACTGATATGATAGACTCCTTGGCTCATTGCTTCCATGTATTTCTGCAATTGGCACTGGTCTATGATCTGCCTCATGGTGCGTTCCTTGATGGCTACGTCCTTTAGGTTGAAGACATGCTCGAACTTAAACTGGTTAAAGGCATGCGTTTCCACTAAAAGGCTATATTTTGACTGCTCTTCTTCTAAGAAATGAAATTTTCCAGCCTTTTCCTAGCCTGCCATGATGGGTGCATGTCATGAGCCACATTTACCATTAGTGTTTTTCAGGCTAATTACAAGCAGAACGAGACGACTACATACTTGCTGAACTAGCATGTAGAAGTAGACTTTTCCTTCAAGTAGTCTATTGATTTCAAATTTTATTGACATTTTCCTCCATCACAAGTTGTTTCATCCCTCCATTTCTATTATTAGGCATTGATTGAGGTTCTTAATGTATTCTTTTCCTTTATTTTTTTCCTTATGTTTGGTTTGATTCCCCTTCCCCCTTTGAAATGAGAAGAGTCCTTCCTAGGATTAAAGGGTTAGAGGATGAAGAGCCTTTAGCACATAATCTTAGTGTTTTACTTTTGCATGAGCCAAGAATAGAAATTCAGATTATATGCTAAATTAGCATAGCTATATATGTCAAAAGGATGGATGGCTACATGCGTAATGTAAGTGAGGACATCAAGCAAGAAGTCACTAGAGTTTACTTTGCTAGCAATCTGCAGCTCCTCTTCGGTGAGGATGCGATCTAAATAGGGGTGTCCCCTAATGTGTTCTTCTAGGGGTTGATTATGGATAGTAGTTAACACCCTCTATAGGAAGTTGGAGCTACATAGGTTGGGTTGTATGCCGATGCCTTGATTGCATGTCGCTGCTTAGCGTTGGTCATTATTTGGCATCCCTCTAGCTCCCATTGCAATTGAAGAGCGTACCATTTCCGCAAGAAAGAGGAGTCATTGGTTAGCAAGCTATTTCAACTCCTCAATTTCTTGGTCTATGGCCATGATCATGTTCTTGTTATATGACGTAATGAGACACTATTTGATTGCTTGTTCTCTAGATATCTTAGTAGCAATTAACTCCTCAGCTACTTCGAAAGCCTTAATGAATACAAATTCCAACTCCTCCCAATAGCAAGGGAGTGTACTCACTTCTGTTGCTATAGGCTCTTCCAAGAGACTTAAGTCTATTCGATTGTAGCTTTTAGTTGGTGTCATGAAAGTAGCATCCAAGTGTCTAAGGCAAGCAACCAAGTCATCCCCCATATTTTCAGTTAAATTTGCAACCAAGGTGAGAATTGATCGCTGCTCATAAGAGGGTCTAAGAGTATCTTCATGGAGCCTAAAGCACGCCGAAATCTCTCTTGGTCATCATCCTTAAACTCCATCACCTGTCATTCACCCAACCACCTTGGAAGCAGTGTCACCCACCCACCCGTTCTGCCTAGTAGCAGACCTAACTAGCCACTATGTCCCACCACAGTGCCATGGGACTGGCACTTGGCTAGGAGGGGGGTAATGTTACCATGTTTCCCGCAGCACAGAGGAGTGAAAAATGAAAGAAAAAGGAAATAGAAAAAAAGGCGCAGGATAAAAGCAGAAAAGGTGCCTTGACCGATAACCAGACCCTGAAAAATTTAAATGTTCGGGCACGACCCTCAGAAAGCCTCGGTGTCGCCCCGAGACAACAAAAGAGTAAAAGGGCGCACCATTAAAATGTGGGAGCGCCCCCGAATCTTTGTAAAAGAGCGCCAGGCTCGCTCTTGTGCAAAGTGTATGTATTAGTTGGAAATAGGATAAATTAGAATGGTGGGAAATGGGAAAAAGAGCCTAGGCTATGGCTGGCCATGTAAAAAAGGGAAAAGGGGATGACCACCCAAAAAGGAATTAGGGCTTTGTATATAAAGTTGAAAAGTGAATGAGAAGCTCATTCTTTGGTGTGTGGCAAAAAGAGTCTTCTTCTTCCTCTCTTCTTCTCTCCTTCTTGCTTGTGTGTGCTCGTGAGAGAGGGAGTGTGAGAGTGTGAGAGAGTGAGTGTGTGTGGGAGTGAGGGATCAAGAGGGTGAAGCTTTTCACCATCTCCTCTTCTCTTCTTCTCTTCTCTTCTCTTCTCTTCTCTTGCGCGCGCGGCTATGGAGGATGGAGCTTGGAGATGGAGGAGGCTTGAGGATGCTTGAGCTAGCATCACGAATCGTGGAGCTACTGGAGTGCAAGAGAGAGAAGGGTACTCGATCAAGCATCAAGGTAAGCACACTACACTCGTAGGATCGATGGCGCGTCAGCTAGATGAGAGATAGCCATTAGAGCTCGCTTGGAATGCTTGAACAATAAGCGGTCCGTGGGCCTTGGCGGTTGAGCAAAAGCTCCCACACTCCACTAAAATGCCCTTCTGCTATTCCGTCATGTGCTTCTATGGGTGCGTCGTGCATTTCATGCTCGCACACACATCTGTGCAGCAATTTGTCTTGCCCTAGCCGATAAAGTTGGCTTGCCATTAGCTGATAGAGTTGGATTTCTAGGATGAGTTGCCTAAGTTGGGCCTTTTCTATTGGTTATTCAGGGAGTCTGTGCTCAAGCACTTGGACTATGTCATGTGCCCAATAGGGCGTCACATAAGCTCTAAAAAGATTTCTTTCGCTATATAGGTTAAAGAGATGGGCATCAGGTAGTTTGTCTATAATGCCTTGTCTAGCGGCTTCTCCTGTGGGAATACGAGAGACCTACGAGACATATGGTCAGCCATGTAATGATATTTCCCCTTGCGTACGATCACGGAGAAGTCAAACTCCAAAAGTAGAAGTAGCCATCAAGTGATGAGTTCTGTAGCACAAGGTTTGTTAATGAGATATATCAAGGTTTAATGGTCAACAAAGAAGGTAAAGGGCATAGCCAAAAGATAGTGCAAAAACTTCTTCACAACAAATACCATGGCTAGCCCCTCTCTCTCCATTGTCGAATAATTCATTTCCGTATCTGTGAGTTGTTTACTAACAAAACTCACAAGATAGTCCAAGCCGTGTTCACCAGGCTGGCACAACACCGCTCCTACAGTGAATTTAGAAGTGTCAATGTAAACATGAAAGGTGATTGTCCAATCTGGGGCCTGTAGGATTGGTGCAGTGGTGAGAGTATTTTTCAGTTGCTCATATACGAGCTGGCATTCCTCGATCCATTCAAATACAATCAACAACTTGTATAGAGGTCTAGCGATCAATGCATAGTTCAACACAAACCGCGGATAATACCCTATATGGTCCAGGAAGTAGTGAACTGTCCTGTAATCAATTGGTGGTGGGAGATTGACGATATGGACATAACTTTTGAGAAGTCAATGGTGATGCCGTTCTGTGACATGTCATGCCTTAGGATGCATCCGTGCTTCACGTAGAACTGGCACTTTATGGGGTTTAGCGAGAGATGATATAGTTGACACCGTTCAAAGATAGCTCAGAGCTTGCAAGTGCTTCGGAAACTTTGCTGAAATCAAGATCCAAGAGAAGATCCCTACACATATTGTGTAGGAGAGACTCAAGAAGGGTTAAAAGGTGCCAACTTCCAAGTTATGCAAGTGTTAGCTGGTTGTATATCATGCAAGAAACTGTGATTTTGTTCCCAAGATCTACAAGTTAAGAACTAGTTTATGTGTAATGGAGGAGCTTGCTCCTTGTCAATAATATAACTCCACAAGGGGAGGGACTGGTCCATCTTCCAGTCCCTAGTGTGTTGTCAATCTCTCAATCTCTCAATCTCTCAATCTCTCAATCTCTCAATCTCTCTATCTCGCTCTCTCTACATCTTTCTTTTCTCTCATTTGTTCTCTCTCTGTGTGCTAGTATAATATTCACCATATATATTTTAAGAATATACGAAGGTCGAGTGTGTATCTCGGATCTTATGACAATGGTATCAACGGTTCAAGTCTCATAAAGTGCTGCGTAAGCTCTGCTGAAATCAAGCACCAAGAAGAGAACCCTATACAAATTGTGCAAGAGAGAATTAGAGAAATCAAGAAGATCAAAGAAACCAATGTTCAAGTTGTGCAAGTACTTGCCGGTTGTATACCGTGCAAGGATTTGTGTAAGTTCAAGCTCGCCAACCCTTGAGTTGTGCAAGTGCTACTGAAGCTCTGCTAAAATCAAGCTCCAAGAGGAGATACCTACACATATTATGTAGGAGAGAAGGAGAGACTCAAGAAGGATCAAAAGATGCCAACTTCCAAGTTATGCAAGTGTTAGCTAGTTGTATACCGTACAAGGAACTGTGATCTTGTTCCCAAGATCTACAAGTTAAGAACTGGTTTATGTGTAATGGAGGAGCTTGCTCCTTGTCAATAATATAACTCCACAAGGGGGGGGGGGACTGGCTCATCTTCCAATCCCTAGTGTGTTGTCAATCTCTCAATCTCTCTCTCTTTCTCTCTACATCTTTATTTTCTCTCATCCATTTTCTCTCTGTGCCAGCATAATATTCACCATATATCTTTTGAGTACATAAGAAGGTCGAGCGTGTATCTCAGATCTTATGACAATGGTATTAGAGTAGGTCTCTTTGATTTTCTCAAAGTAAAGGTGATCCTTGTAAGAAGAAGGTAAAGATGGCAATTGATGAAGTGCCTACAAATGAGCAATTACAGGCTCAATCGACAAAGTATCATAGCTTTGTTGGAGATTCCCGAAGTACATCAATTGATTGACAGCTTAAGGGCAAGGGAAGAAGTTACTTATGAAGGACTAGATCCCCCAAAAGATGGTGATATTGGAGGAAACACCATTGCACCAATTGATGGTGAAGGTGCAAAGCATCCAATTGCTGAGAAGCTTCCTAGAAGGAAGAAGGGCTCTTGGGTCAAGAAGAGTAAAAATACCTCACCTCGAGTGAGGTGGATAAGGAGGAAGTCATCTCCCTCACCAACCAGCTACTCCCATGATTACTCAAGTTCCTCCTCCTCCTCATCTTCTAGTTCCTACTCTCTTGGTTCTCAGTCTCGTGCAATCCACAAATGGACAAAGAGGGACCATAAGAGGAGCAAGCTTAAGAAGACTAAGACTTTCAAGTTTAGGGATAAGGACATAAAATTTGACTCTTATTCTAGTAAGAGAGATCTTGCTAAGGTGTTAGCCTTTGTTAGGCAATTTCAAGTTACTTTTTCTGATGTTAATTTCTAAAAAAAGTCCAAGCTTAGGCATGTAGGCATGCACTTGAAAGACACCTCTAGCAATTGGTGGTTAACTCTCATTTTGGAGGGAAGGAAACCTATGACTTGGGAAAAGTTCAAGAAGAAGTTTATGCTTAGTTCTTGCCTCTTGTTTTTGAGAATGATATCAAGAAGGAGTGGGATTGGCTAGGCCAGAAAGAGCATGAGAAGGTCACTAGTTATGTGGACAAGTTTTGGTCTACTCTTCTCAAGGTTACTCCTTTCATGGAGATCAGCGATAAAGAGAAGAAAAGGAAGTTTGACACTCGCCTACCCCCTCATTTACACAGAACCATGAAGGTGTGTCCACATGAAACCTTATTTCGCATGATGGAGTCTAGCTGAAAGTTTGCATACACCTGGTACATCTCGAAAGTTAGAGATGAGTTCTTATAGAGCTAGACAAGAGCTGATCAACCAAGAGACAGGACTAATTGAAGAAGACCTACCTCTAACCATGACCAATATTCAAATTCAGAGGGTAATAAGAAGAAGTAAAAGTATTTCTCACCCTATGAGATACAAAAGTACAAAGAGGAAGGAAGGTGCTTTGATTTTAGACTGGCACTTGGAGCCTTGAGAAACTCCTAATCCTGCAAGCAACGAGGTTGACATTGCAGTGGTACTTAGCTTGGCTGAAGCGTTGTCTAACAGTCACTTCATGAGAAGCTCACTCAATGTAAGATCTCCCTCTAGCACTCTTTCCCTCTCGCTATATGGACTTGTCCTATTTCTGCTTGCTAGCGCTAGCACCTACTGAATTTCACGCACTTCCATGTTCTGCCACAAGCTCTTGGCTTGGTGTTCATGATTGTAGGTCATTAGGCTTCGCAAAGCTTCGCGTGCTAGTCTCCTCTCCTTTCCTAGGTCCGCCATGACATCCTTGGATGTCCTACCATGGTGGTTTGCCTGGGCTTGTAGGTCATAATTGGCGACAAGCCACCCACTAGATTTCGATTGGGAGACCTCCTAGATCGAGCTCCTCATCCCGTCCATGGTCATGCTTGTTTCTACCATGTCCGTGGTCTCTCTCTCCACCAAGTTGTCGATGAGGTTGATTAGGTCAGGTAGATCCACTTCCCCGATAGTGTTGGTCCTTACTGCATCTGGCTTTTCAGTTGTGTTCTTCACTTGGTTCTACACTTGGGGGATTCGATCACCCTTCTATGTCTTGGGATCTTCTCTTACTAGTGGGTTCTTTCAAGTTTTTATGTCTGAGTAAGTTCCTTGTTAATTACAACTAGTCTTGAACTTACCTTCACTCTGCATGTGTGTGCGTTACTCTTTTCTGTGCACTGTGCACAGTTAGGATTTCGACTCTTACCAAGTGGACTTCAAGTGCTGAAAACAATACGAGTGCAAAGACAAGACAACTATTTAGCTTCTGCACTCTCGCTTGTGCTCGTGGCCTGAGGGCCGCTCAGCTCAGTTCTTGGCCTTCCTCGCCCCTTGTTAGGGTCTATGCTGTGTCATTCAGCTTGTTCAAGGTCAATTTGGGGTCTTACAACTAGCATACAACACTAAGCATGTCAAGTTTATTGAAATGTGCGTTAGCATGGTACTTGGCTATTCGATTATAATTCCTAGGTTTGTATAACTGTCTGTAAGGCGTTCAATGAGTTCTGGTGCGGGTCACACTCTTCGTTGGTTGGGGTTTGCCAAATTTGTACATTTTCTCTCTCAGGCTGCTATGTTGGATTTACCAGAGTCCAATTTTGAGAATTGGATGTCCGATTTACTAGTGTTCGATTTAGGGTGTGTCCGATGCTAGGAATTAGACATGGTCAGGTTCGATTGTCATTAGTTATCCAGTTTCAGTTGGTTCAAATTTTTAGCGTCCGATTCTAGGGTGTTCAATTTTGGGATGTTCGATTTGACAGGTGTCCTATTTTGGATTGTTCGATTGTCATGATTGGACAGGATATGTCGGATTAGATGAGTTGGTGTGTCCGATTCTTGCATGTCTGATTCTCAGAATTGGACAGGGTGAGTTGTTTGAGTGGTGACATGGTAGATTCGATCCTGAGTGTTCAATTTTGGAAATCGGACAAGGTGGTCTGAGTGTCCGATTCTTAGAATTGGACATCCAATACTGGGAATCGGTGTTACGGCCGGTGTTACGGCCATCCGATTTTGACATACAAAACGGCAACTCAAGCATGATTTGATCAAATGCCACTGGTACACACAATGCTAGCCCTCTAGATTTTCCAAAATACAACTAGGGAAGAAGAGGAAGGGTCTCATATACCTGGATGTCATGAAATCCTCCGCTCTAGCTTGATCAATCCATTGCCAAGTAGGGGCCTCCAAGCTCTCTCTCAATGTCAAGTCACAAATGAGGCTTTCCCTTACCTCTCGGGGTCTTAAACCCTTGCTGGGCACAACCTTAATCTCATTGATCACTCCCCTTGCTATTCCAACACGTCTAATCACTCATTTTTTCCATTTTTCCATGTTTATGCCCTGCTTGGGCCTTGTTTTACAACAGCAAACCCTAAGGTTTCTGCTTCGATTTCTCAATCCTAACCTGCTCTAAATGCCACAAAAATCAAAAGCAAAGAAATGAAATGGTTTATTCTACTCAACTAATCATAAAAAATTGAAAATACTTGTAGCATGGATTAAAAACCCAAAACCTCCTATTAACCTCAAGCTCCAATTCGAGGATGAAACCCTTACTTCGATGCTCGATTTGAAGCGTGCAAGTGCTCAAGCTTGAATTCGTGGTCTTGGCCACGAAACCAAAATGTAAAGGGAGCTCTTGCTCAACCGCCAAGACCCACAGATCGCTTATTTCTTTGAGCGTTTCAAGTGAGTACTAATGACTATCTCTCACGTAGTTGACATGCTATCCCTATCTACGAGTGTAGTGAGCTTACCTTGATGCCCGATTGAGTTGCTTCCTCTCTCAAGCACTCTGATAGCTCCATGATTCGTGATGCAAGCTCAAGCATCCTCAAGCCTCTTCCTCTAAGTTCCATCCTCCATAGCCACACGTGAGATGATACAAGAGAAGAGAAGAGAATAAGAAGAGAGGAGATGGTGGAGGGATTTACCTCCAGGATCCCTCACCCTCACACACTCACACTCTCACTCACTCACACTCCATCCCTCAAGCACTCACAAGTGTCAAGAATCCCATGGTGGGGGGACTTGCTTAAGATGCTGCGTCGATCACACACATAATGCACAAGGAGAAGCTCACTCAAGAGACAAGAAGAGAGATGGAGGCCAAAACTTTTTCTTGCTGGTTTCTTCTTCTTCTTCCACACTCTTTACAAAGTACACAAAGTATAGATAAGATACAACATAAAGGAAAGTGGCCTACTAAGTCAAACAATGCATAACCGACTACACTAGTCGACTGGCGCTATAACTATGCCAGTTGTAAATAGGTGTAACAACCTGGATATAATAAGTAATGAGTCAGTGGCCATGTGAGAGTCATAATGACCACTGACGTGCTAAGTGTAGACGTGTGGACCCATCTAACCAGGCGGTCCATCATCAATGTCCGCATGTGTTGAGCTTGTCATCTCAACACTCCCCCCCAAGCTCAATTGCATCTCTGCAACTCCAAGTAAGCTTCGAAACTTTTGAAGCTTCTCTGTACCCAATGCCTTCGTGAAGATGTCAGCTATCTGATCCTGTGTGCTGACATACACCAAGTCAATCTCACCTGCTAGTACCTTCTCTCTCACAAAGTGGTAGTGTACCTCAATATGTTTTGTCCTGGCATGGAACACATGGTTCCTAGCCAACTGTATACTGCTCATGTTGTCACAATAAATGACAACTGGACCTTCCACCTGCACATCCAAATCAGCCATTAACTCTTGTAGCCATATTACCTCACATGCTGCAACAGTAGCACCTCTATACTCAGCCTCTATACTTGACAAAGCAACTGTAGATTGCTTTTTGCTGCTGCACTACCAAGAGAGAACATGTATCCGCTCGTAGATCTTCTATCAGACATACTACCAACCCAATCTGCATCTGTGTATCCAAACACCTGTACATCTGTACCTGTCTCATAGAAAAGTCCATAATGTAATGTGGACTTCACATATCTCAATATGTGTCTGATTGCATCCAAATGTGGCTTTCTAGGTACTTGCATAAACTGACTCACAAGACCAACATCGTAGCTCAAGTATGGCCTTGTAATGGTCATGTAGATCAAACTCCCCACTATCCTCCTGAACATAGTAGGGTCTTCTATCTCACCCCAACATCAGCACTCAACTTTACACTCTGCTCCAACGGGACTGAAAGTGGTTTGCATGCTGTCGTACCATACTTGGATAACATATCCAAGCCATACCGTCTTTGGGACAGCCATACACCATCATCACATCTGATCACCTCAATGCCAAGGAAGTACCTTAGCTCACCTAAATCCTTCATCTCAAACTTCTTCTTCAAAAAATCCTTGACTTCAGCAATCCCACTATCACTATCACCTGTAATAATCAAGTCATCCACATAGATGACTATGATGACCAAACCTGCATCTCCCTTTCTCACATAAAGTGAGTGATCAACATCAGAAACATAAAAGCCAATATTGACAAGATACTCTCTGATCTTGTCAAACCATGCTCTAGGTGCTTGCTTGAGCCCATAGAGCGCCTTCTTCAACCTGCACACATACGTGGGATGCTCTAAATCTTCATAACCTGCTGGGTGATCCATATACACTTCTTTCTGCAAATCACCATGCAAGAAGGCATTCTTCACATCCATTTGCTGCAACCTCCAACCTTTGGCTGTTGCCAAAGCAATCACACATCTGACAGTTGCCATCCTAGCAAATGGACTGAAGGTTTCATCATAATCTATGCCATATGTCTGGGCATATCCTTTTGCAACCAGCCTAGCTTTGTACCTGCTAATAGAACCATCTGCATTGTGCTTAATCTTATAAACCCACTTACATCCAATAGCTTTCTTTCCCTTTGGCAATGATACTAGATCCCAAGTCTTATTGGCCTCTAATGCCGCCATCTCCTCATCCATTGCTGCATCCCAATGAGCATGACCAATAGCCTCCTCAAAACATGTGGGCTTAACATCCTCAACTAGCTTCACCATATAAGCATAATGGTGAGCTGCATAACCTTCAAAACCAAATCTTTTAATAGGGTATCTGACCCTGCTAGATCTGCGTACCACCGGATCACTCAATGGGGCCTTTGCATTACTATGAGCTCTCTGTACACCTGGTGTCTTGACAGAAGGAATACCAAGCTCATCATCCAAGCTCTCTGAGCCATTGGAGTCTCCATCAAGAACTGCATCAATGTCATCTGACACTTTATTCTTTCCTTTGTCTTTACCTGTAGTGCTACTAGATGCACCTGAAGATGTAGAGGTACTCCTTAGTCTCCCAGACCAAGGACTACCAGATGATGTCTCTGGTCCACTAAGAGTCCGTGATTCTTGCTTTTCAGCCTGCACATGAGTGTCATGATCATCATCGTCATCCAATGCATCACCACTAGATGCATACCAACTGCTCATTTCATCAAAGATGACATCCTTGCTCACTCTGAACTTACATGTGACAGGGTTATAACATCGATACCCTTTCTGCTCTAAAGAGTATCCAATAAAGACACACTTTTCAGCCTTTGGATCCAGTTTCTTCCGCAACTCATCTGGCACATGAACATACGCAATGCAGCCAAACACTTTCAAGTGCGAAACATCAGGCTTCTTACCTGTAAAACATTCTTCGGGGGTCATACCATGAACTGCAACTGTGGGAGTTCTGTTCATAATATAAACAACAGTATGAACAGCCTCAGACCAAAAATGCTTAGGCATATTCTTTTCAGCCATCAAGGTGCATGCAACTTCTGCAATATGCCTGTTTTTCCTTTCTGCAACCCCATTTTGCTATGGGGTATACCTGCATGTGAATTGTCTCTTTATCCCATGAGACCTCATAAAATCACTGAACTCATTTGAGAGGTACTCTCCCCCTCCATCTGCCCTCAAGCACTTTACTTTCAAGCCTGTTTCTCTTTCAATTGCAGCCTTGAAAGTTCTAAAGTGCTCAAAAGCTTCACTCTTTTCCTTCATAAAATATACCCACAGCTTTCTAGAACAATCATCAATGAATGTGACAAAGTATGAATTGCCTCCAAGAGATACATTTTGTGTAGGCCCCCAAATGTCTGTATGCACAACATCAAGGATATTTCTGCTTACATCTCTGTCATGTGAAAAGGGTTGTCTTGCCTGCTTACCAAACTGACATGCTTCGCATACCTTATGAAATTCTGCAACTCTAAATGTAGGCAAACCTGTAACCAACCCTTTGGACTGCATTAATTTCAGCCTTTGTACATTTACATGTCCAATGCGTTTGTGCCAAATTTCAATATCTACAACAACACCTTTTCCTTTAGCATACATAGAAGCATTCATAGTAGGAATTCCAGCATCCAGAGTAAACACACGTCCAACTCTACTTCCTTTTGCTACCAACCTGCACTTGTCATTGAAGTCTTCTACAAAGCAGCCATTTGCATTAAATCTGACTTGCAGCCCTTGCTCTACCATTTGACCGACTGACACCAAGTTCTTTGTAATAGATGGCACATGTAATACATGTGAAAGACTCTTTGTCTTACCATCATGCAAGGGCAAGGGAACTTTTCCAATGTGTGAAATCGGGTGGCATGAATCATCACCCGTCTGTACATAACCTGCATTTTGCAAATCCTGCATCTCTCCAAACCATTCTGCATGGCTGGTCATATAATTGGATGCACCTGAATCAACATATCAAACATCATCATGTGTTCCCTTTCCTGTAACAGCAATCAGCATATGCTGCATAACAAACAGACATTCATTTTTGTCTTCATTCTGTCGTGAAGACGATGCATAGTTTCCTTGCTGCAACTTACCACTGCGAATATTATCTTTCTTAGCATAACATTGGGCTGCAATATGACCTGTTTTGCCACAGTAGTGACACACAATACCAAAGTTGTTAGAGCCTCTGTTTTGCCATCCACCTCTTCCTCTAAAGCTCCCCCTGCCTCTAAAGTTACCACGACCGCCTGAAACCTGTATATCGCCAAATTGCTGATTCAATCTGTTTTGTTGGTTGTCACTACCACATCTTGTACCACGGCCTCTTGAAGAGAACCTGCCACGTCCCCTTCCTGAACTGGAGTAGAAAGCTTGGACCTGTTCACCACCTTTTTCAGATGTCTCACTCTGCATGTTGATCTCTTCAGTGATCATAAGGGAGACCAACTCATCGAAATCTGGAAATGGCTTTCTAACATATACAGAAGTTACAAAAGACTTCCAAGCCTTTTCATTGTTAAGTCCACCCAAGGTAGACGACACCAAATCATCATCATTGGGCATTGCATCAATCACTGCCAATGCATCTGCAATGCTCCTTACCTTCAGTGCATACTCATTGATAGACATCTTCCCTTTCTTCAATGTGTTCAACTCTTGCTTGATTTGAATCTTTCGTGCCTTTGTATTTACAGAAAACATACTTTCAAGTATGGTCCAAGCTGCATATGAATTCTCTACATTTCTAATGTGTCCCAGCATATTATTGTCAATTACTGCAGACAACCAACACATAATCTTCTTGTCTTTTGTATTCCATTCCTTTCGTGCCTTTGTCTCTTCTGCTGTTGGAGGATCACTCACCTTCGGCTCCTTTTCTTCACCTGAAACAAACTCGTAGAGGCCTTTTCCAATAAGGAAGTTCGTGACACGGAACTTCCATGAAGGGTAATTGTTCTTGTCGAGCTTCTTAATGATGGGGCTTCCACTATTCTCTGCCATTATTACAAAATTAATACCAACAACAAGCAAATCTTCTGCAACCCTCGACCTGTAGTGCACAACAATACACCAGATAGCCTTTTTCATTGTCTTCTCAACAATACATGCAATCTACAATCTATTTGCAGATAAACCTTGTGTTTACTCACTGGTAAACACCTTTGAACTTACAGATTTGAAATCTGTAACCTGCGCACCCACTTTCGGTCAATACAGTCGAAGTCACAGTGTACCCTGAAACTGCTGTCCACAACCTCGCAGCTCTAAAACAAGTCGTGAAACGGCCTCAGATGCCCAAAATAACTGCGGAAAAGCCCTAAAGGGCATAATCTGCAGAATACATAGCGCTCTTCGTGCACACCAAATCTCTCTACAATCTGAGATTTTTACTCTACCCTGCTTCCGGTACCTCCACAAGCACTATCCAAGAGAAAGAGTGGAAGGATGGGAGAGCTTCTTACCCGTGGCTTGCTTGCTCGAACCTTGCTTCTTCTCCTTCACTTCAGCCTTCGAAATCAGCCTCTCTTAGTGGTGCGGCTCTGATACCATGTCAAGAATCGCATGGTGGGGGGACTTGCTCAAGATGCTGCGCCGATCACACACAGAATGCACAAGGAGAAGCTCACTCAAGAGACAAGAAGAGAGATGGAGGCCAAAACGTTTTCTTGCTGGTTTCTTCTTCTTCTTCCACACTCTTTACAAAGTACACAAAGTATAGATACAACATAAAGGAAAGCGGCCTATTAAGTCAAACAATGCATAACCGACTACACTAGTCAACTGGCGCTATAACTATGCCAGTTGTAAATAGGTGTAACAACCTGGATATAATAAGTAATGAGTCAGTGGCCATGTGAGAGTCATAATGACCACCGACGTGCTAAGTGTAGACGTGTGGACCCATCTAACTAGGCGGTCCATCATCAATGTCCGCATGTGTTGAGCTTGTCATCTCAACAACAAGTAAGCAAGTAAGAGAAGAGAAGGAGAGAAGAAGAAGAGTCCACTTGAGAAGAAGAAGAGTCCACTTTGCCACATACCAAAGAATGAGCTCTTCATTCGCTTTTCAACTTTATATACAAAATCCTAAATCCCTTTTGGGCGGTCATCCGCTTCTCCTCTTTTTTACATGACCGGTCGTTGTGGCAATGTCCTTTTCCATCTCCTCCTATGTGCCTTCTATTTGCCTTTCTTTCTATCGCCCATCTACCTTTACAATTTGCACAGGAGGAGGGAGCCTAGTGCTCTTTTACAAAAAGTTTTAGGGGCACCTTGTGTTTAAGAATGCATTTCTACCTTTGACTTAGCTTGCACTTTTCCACTTTTCCGCTTGTTTTTGTGTTGAGGTCAACACACATGAATGATGGAGTTATCATAGTCGATATTCTTGACCTTGACATCAGACTGCAAGCAAAGATAGTCCATGCTCTATTCTTTAGTTAGAGGTACAATGCCTTGATGAGCAGGATTAGAGTGCCACTGCTCGAGAGCCTCACAGCCAAGTCATTGGAAAAAATCAATTGGAATGGCTAAATGCATAAGACTATAGAAACCTTGAAAGTGCTAGCCACCACAAGAGCCAGAGCAGCAGAGGCGGGGAGTCTCCAGCTTCCATAGTAGAGACAACAATGAAAAATAGAGAAACTAAGGCCTCCAACATAGGTTTTAGAGGTGTGCTCATTGCCATCATCCAATAGACTATTGAGGACTTGGAAGCACAAGAAGTGGTAGAAGAAACCCTCGAGCGCTCACCAGCCCACAGATCCGTGTAGTCACCAAAAAGAGGAAAGGTCCACCCCAAGTCGAATAGCAATAAGAGGCCTTGAGCAAGAGAACCATTAATGAGGAAGGGAAGGAGGTATCAGTCCCATCGAGCCAAGGTGCAATAAGAAAAATCAAGTTGCGCATCCCAAGGAAGAGGAAGAAAACTGTGGTAGAAGAAGACAAGGAAGTAGAAGTTGCACAAAAGGAATCGAGAGAGTTAAAAGCTGAACGGAGAAAGAAGTAGGAATAAGAAGAGAAACGAGTAAGAAAAGTGGAAAAGGAGTCAAGAAGGGAGGAAGAGAAATGAAGAAGAAAGCAAACAGAAAATGAGGAAAGGCTGAAAAGAGAAGAAGACAAGCAAATGGCCCTAGCCTTGAAGTTGTCGATAGAGTAAGCCTTCCAACCCAAAAAACTCACAAAGGAGAAGCCTAGGTGATGAGCCAGGCTCTAGCATAGTAGTAGAAGAAAGAGCTCAAGGGACAATTGTGCCAGGTAGGGGAAAGGCTCCCATGAACCAACCATCACCGACCTTGATTGCCGCGCCAATCACCACCCGGGAGACCTCAGAAGGGGGAATGGATGCAATACCTGCTAAACTTGGTGAAGTAGCTCGCCCAACACCCATCGCCCAGCACCCAGTGGGTGGCAGAGCCCTGATAATAGGGACAAAGAGACTTGCTACTGTGGATGCAGAATCTAGAAAGGACTCAAAGAAGTCTAAGGTCGAAGCATCCACAATGTCTATGCCATTGGTCATGCAAGTAGTGATCAACTATGCCAAGTATGTGCAGGAGCTCCTAGGCCAACTTGAAAAGATGAAGGAAGACATGAAGGCCACCATGGTGGAGTTGGAGGTGGAACAAGATGCATTCATTGCCTACCAACTAGAGAAGACAAAGCAGCTAACCATCTATCAGAGGCAAGTGAATGGCCTAAAGAAGGAATTAGAAGCAAGGAAGAAAATGGAGGTGGAGAAGGAAGAAGAAAGTGCAAAAGAGCTACAAGTGGAAAAGATAGAGGGAGAAATGGGGCTAGAGATGGGCTTCTCAAGCCTCATACAAGGGCAAAAGGATATGGAGGAGCAATTCAAACAATTAAGAAACCTAGGAGAGGAGCTTACTAAGGAGCTAAAGAGAGTAAAGACACAAGCCCATGAAAAGTTCTAGAAGGAGAGGAGGAAAAAGGAATGAATAGTGAAGGATTTGCAAGAGATTAGGGCCCAGAAGGATATGAAGTCAACAAAAAAGCTGATAGAGGTGAAGAACTGACTCCTTGGGACCCTTCAAGAGCAGGAATGGCTAAAAAAAGAACTAAATTGCCACAAAGACAAACAAGAAAAAGATGTTGTCAATATGGAAAGAATAAGAAGAGGTGGTGACAACACTGTCATAAGAGCTGCAACGTCAGTAGTCAAGGAAAAGAGTGCATGCCACCCCTCTATTTTGATATCAATGTAGGGATAGACAATTGTACAATGACCTGCCTAATGTTAGGGGCGCTCTCTTGCTAGCTTTTGGCATGAGTATTTTAGAAAGATATGAGTGATAGAATGTTCTCAAAATGTAATCATCCTTTTCTCTCTACTGATCCTCTCAATGTAAGGATTAACCAAAAGGACTACATGCAAAGCCATGCATTCTTGCAAACTTTTGATGTGAATAGGAATCATGGCACTGTGGCAATAAGATAAGGAGGAGAGAATCGCAGAGTAGAAGTGGAGTTGAGCCCCTAAATAGTGGAAAGAGCTCTAGGACTCGTCAACAAGCCTGAGAGGCGGCCCAAGTTAGATGTTTATAGTATGCTAGGGATGGACAAGGCCCAAGTGCACATGAATGATGGAGTTAGCCTAGTTGATATCCCCAACCCCGACATCAGATTGCAAGTAAAGATAACAGTCTATGCTCTATTCTCTAGTTAGAGGTACAATGCCTTGATGAGTAGGATTGGAGTGCCACTGCTCGAGAGCCTCATGGTCAAGTTGCTGGAAACAATCAATTGGAATGGTTACATGCACAAGACTATAGAAACCTCAATGAAAGTGTTAGCCACAAGAGCCATAGTAGCAGACAGGGAGTCTTCGACTTTCACATCGGAGATAGCGGGGAAAAAGCCAACAAGTAAGGCCTCCAACATAGGTTTTGGAGTTGTGCTCACCTGCCATCATCTAGGAGGCTATTGGGCACTTGGAAAGATAGGAAGTGGTAGAAGAAACCCCCGAGTGCTCACCAACCCACAAATTGCCCATGTAGTCACCCAAAAAGAGGGAAGCTCCACCCCAAGTCTAGCAACAAAAGAGGCCTTGAGCAAGAGAACCATTAGTGAGGAAGGGAAGGAGGGCTCAGTCCCATCCAGCCAAGGCACAAAAAGAAAAATCAAGCTGAGCATCCTAGGGAAGAGGAAGAAAACTGTGGTAGAAGAAGACAAGGAAGTAGAAGCCACACAAAAGGAATCGAGAGAATTAGAAGATGAACAAAGAAAGAAGCCAGAAGAGAAAGAGAAACGAGTAAGAAAGGTGGAAAGGAGTTAAGAAGGGAGAGAAACAAAGAATGAAGCAAATAGAAAATGAGGAAAGTCTGAAAAGAGAAGAAGATGAGTAAATAGCCCTAGTTTTTTGGTTGTCGGTAGAGTAAGCCTCTTGACCCAAAGAACTCACAAGGAGAAGCCCACGTGATGAGCCAGGCTCTAGTGCAGCAAAGCAGAAGAAAAGAGCTCAAGGGCCCATTGTGCTAGGCAAGGGAAAGGCCCCCATGGACCAACCACCATCGGCCCTGATTGCCATGCCAATCACCACCCAGGAGACCTCATAAGGGGGAGTGGATGCAATACCTGTTGAACTTGGTGAAGTAGCTCAGCCTAGTGCCCAGTGGTGGAGCCCAAATAATAGGGACAAAGAGACTTGCTATTGTGGATGTAGAATCTAGAAAGGACTCAAAGGAGTCCAAGGTTGAAGCATCCACAATGTCTATGCCATTAGCCATGCCGATAGTGACCAACTATGACGAGTATGTGCAGGAGCTCCTAGGCCAACTTAGAAAGATAAAGGAAGACAGGAAGGCCACCATGGAAGAGTTGGAAGTGGAAAAGGATGCATTCATTGCCTACCAACTAGAGAAGACAAAACAACTAATCATGTATCAGAGGCAGGTGAACGACCTAAAGGAGGAATTAGAAGCAAGGAAGAAAATGGAGGTGGAGAAGGAAGAAGAAAGTGTAAAAGAGCTACAAGTGGAAAAGATAGAGGGAGAAATGGGGCTAGAAACAGACTTCTCAAGCCTCATATAGGGCAAAAGGATTTGGAGGAGCAATTCAAACAATTAAAAAACCTAGGAGAGGAGCTCACTAAGGAGCCAAAGAGAGTAAAAACACAAGCCCACGGAAAGTTCTAGAAGGAGAGGAGGAAAAAGGAACGAATATTGAAGGAATCGCAAGAGATTAGGGCCCAGAAGGACACAAATTCAACAAAAAAGCTGCTAGAGCAAAGAACCGACTCTTTGGGACCCTCGAACAGTAGGAACATCTAAAAAAAGAGCTGAATCGCGACAAACACAACAAGGAAAAGATGTTGTCAATATGGAAAGAATAAGAAGAGGTGGTGACAACACTGTCATAAGAGCTATAGCGGCTGAGTTAAGGCAAAGAAGAGTGCTTGCCACCTCTCTATTTTGATATCAATGTAGGGAAAGACAAATGTACAATGACCCACCTAATATTAAGGGTGCTCTCTTGCTAGTTTTTTGCATGAGCCTTTTAGAAGGTATGAGTGATAGCACGTTCTCAAAATGTAATCATCCTTTCCTCTCTATTATCCCTCTCAATGTAAGGATTAACAAAAAGACTACATGCAAAGCCATGCATTCCTTAGCAAATCTCTTAGCCCCCCTCAAAATGTAGCTACTCAAGAGCATTAGGATGATGTCTAGCAAAGAAAAAAAAGAAAAACAAAGAAAAGTTCCACACGAAGTAAAAAGAAAGGAACAAATACCTTCTCATGTAACATCAGAGTGCCACAAACACTGCACCTAGGGGTTCTCAAGTTAGGTGCATCAAGTGGCCTCGATCGGCCGAATCCGTGCCTATTAACCCCCTAGCACCCCCTATCTCCCACTTCACCCTTACGACACATTAAGGTCAAGACATACCTAGGGAGTTTTTTGCTCACCTACGGTTAGACTTGTCTCCCTAAGTCACACCCATAGGATCTCCCCTTGTACACAAACTGGGTCCTCAAGTGTGGGACAATACCACATGCTTCTCTGAGGTTCCAACCCAACTCCTAGTTTCACTGGCACAGACACCCTGCACTGTATGGCTAGGTAGGCACATCCCCCAGGCAGTGCACTTACTTTTTCTTTTCAGGTACATTCGACAATCCGTGATCAACCCACTGACTTTGAAGGCCCCCACAACCCACTTAATCTACTCATGGCCTCCATAATCTCGCATCCATTTTGTGATGCTTCTTCTCTCCATCCAATCTCCACAAAGCCCCATCACCAACCCACATGGCAACCCTTCAACCACTCGAACCCTCATCAACAAGTACCCGCAAGTGCCATGGAATTGGCACTCGGCTAGAATGGGGTAATGTTAATCCCAGTACAAAGAAAGCAAAAGGAAAATTAAAAAGACGCAGGGCAAAGCGTAAAAAGGTGGCTTGATTGAAGAAGTAGGAGGACAAAAGGCCAAAAGTTCAAGGACAACCCTAAAAGTTTAAGGCAAGCGCAAAATAAGAAATGCATATTTTAAATATAAAAGCGCACTCTTAATCCTTATAAAAGAGTGCTAGGCTCCCTCTTGTGCAATTTGTAAATATAGATGGGCATGGGTGAAGGCACAATGCAAATAGGAAGGGAATAGGAAAAGAGGACCTAGGCTAAAATGGTTGGACATGTAAAAATGGGATGGGTGCCCAAAGGAGATAAAGGTTTTGTATAAAAGGCAAAAAGTGAATGAAGAAGCTCATTCTTGTGTGTAGCTAAAACTAGCTCTCTTATTCTCTTTTTCTTCTTGTTCTTGCTTGCTTGAGCTTGTGCTTGCGAGAGGGAGTGAGCGTGTGAGGGTGAGGGACTATGGTGGAGAAGCACTCCATCTTCTCCTCTCTTCTTCTTCTCCTTTTCTCTTCTCTTCTCTTATCTCGCGTGCAACAATGAAGCATGGATATTGGAGCTTGAGGATTGAGTTTTCTTGAGCTTGCACCTTGGATCTGGAACTACCAGAGTGCTTGAGGGAGGAGGCAACTCGATTGAGCATGGAGGTAAGCTCACTTCACTCGTAGGTGCGAGAGTGTGTACAACTATGTGAGAGGTAGCCATTGCACTTCGCTTGAAATACTTGAAGCAATAAGCAATCCGTGGGTCTTAGCAATCGAGCAAGAAGGCTCCACACAGAGAGAAAAGAGAGGTGCTGAGTATACATATGTTTGTCAAGATAATTAGAGTAATGAGTGAAAGCTTATATTATATGCAAGGTGTCTTCTTGAGATAAGTGAGCTACAAGATGTAAGTTGTAGCTTAAAACAAAAATAAATATAAGGGTTTCAATATTCTTTGCAGAGCATAAACTTGTTCTTATACTTCTCTTCTTCTCTTTCTTATTTCTTGACTCAAAGATCCTACATTTTTTTGGCCTATACGTGAGTATTCCTTTCGATATAAGAGGTAAACATGATGTGAAAGCCATGCCATTCTTTAGTGAGATAGAATATATGAATTATGAAACAAAACCTTTTAGAAATAAGAAAGATGATAGAGAAAATGAATTCAAAAGGAATTTCAATGATGTAGATATTCATATCACTCATGAAATCTATGAATTTATGCAGACTTATGAACTCAGAATAAAAGAGCGATGATGGTACTCCTAGTAGTTCCAATAAGACTAGAGGGGGTAAGCCTTTAGGATCACTTGCTAGTTGATCATAGTAAAGAGGATATATAAAAGAAAGAGACTACAAAATTGAAAAAACAACTAGGTTATATGCTTACTTTGGACATTGAGTTAGCCAATGATCTCAACAAAATGATGGAAGAGAGAAACTTGAACATCAAGGTTAACTTCACTCTAGGAGAGGTTTTGGTTGTTACAAAAAGAGAGTTTCATGAGGACATTATAGACATCATCGAGAAGAATAGTTTTCTTTCACTCAGCTCACTCACCTAAACTCCCTTTGTGTTGTGAGCTTAGATACCAAAATAGAAACAAGTAATTCAAACTTCAGAGGAACCAAACATGCAGAGCATCATGATTGAGAAGCTAGTAGAGGAGAGTAATGATGATATTCTTATTGAGGATGTTGTAGAATGTATGAAGATTATGAAGAATTTATAGCTAGTATACTACACATAGAATGATGCACATGTGATGATTCCCCGTAGTCACTTTTCTAAAAGTCATTGGGTACAAGTGACCACCATTGAGAAAGTAGTTATAAGATTAAAGAAATGGAAAATCCATGTGAATCTTTGCCTATGATCATGTTATAGTACACAATATGTATAAGAGTGAAAAATATCCTATTGAGGTTGAACATGGGTTGCGGATGAGAGACACCAATAATATTATAAGATAGATTCATATAGTATGTCCGAGTATGAGGGTAACTATAGGAGATATTTAGAATGATTATCATTTTTTTTTTGCAAGATTCATGCTCTTATGATGTTAATTTGGGGTAAGATTTTATTACAAAGGTATAGATGAAAACAAAGGTTATTGATGATGGTTCTGCATATGCACACATTTGAAGATGGGAAAAGAGCTATGCAATTTATGACACTTTGTTTGAACCACCCAAGAAACATAGATACCTTATGGAGTTCTCCTCTTTTACTAGAGAGACAGATTTTCATTACATACCATCATCATGCAAGACAACAACGGCGGAGAGAGAAAAAAGCTCTCGCCTCCTGGTAAGGATGCTTTTTCTTTAGGATTGATTGGTCCTCTTATGATAGAGATATCTGTTTGTTTTCATAAGATTGCAGAGTTTCCTAGAGCTACTAGACATTATGTATGCAAAAAAGAGAGAGAATTGAAGAAACCATGTTTAATGTTGGACAATGAGTGTATTGATGGATTGTCTTGAATTGCTAGACTATGCAGCAAAAAAAAGTGGATGTTGAGTCTATGCAACAAAAACAGTCATTAGATGATGTATTGAAGCAATAAGTATGTAATCATGTGAGCTATACTCCAAAGTATTTATCTCTTTTATCTTAATGCTGGGACTTAGGATCAATGCTATGATCATCAAAAGAATTGGCATTATCTTGTGCTTTCTCTTTGCCTTTTCACACCTATCATTATGCATCTTATGGCATTAAAGGCCTTATGTGACCCTATTATCCACAATAATGGCAAGTAAGAGAGCACTTAGAATCATGGGACTTAATGAGTGATTGCCCATGAGACTTAGACTTGCCTGTATTGGGCTATGAGTCTCTACCACGATCAATTTTCCTATTTTCACCATTTTTGTGCCTCATTGTAAGTGCATGAGAATTAAGGGCTACATCAACATTCTTCACATTTACTTTTTTTAATAAATAAAAAACCCTCTACATCCTTGAGTTGAAAGCCACCTTTAGTAGGGCTTGCACTCATAGTAGTGGAATGTATCCCAAAACTCAAGCAGTGTGACAAGTAAGAAAAGAGACTTAAAATTGTTCTCAAATATTTAAATGAGAAGACATAGATGTCCCTTCCTTCATGTGAAGGTCCATGAGTTTCTTAAGCCAACATAGTTATTTTCCAAGACTCTGCTGTCATAGAGTTCACAAATCTTTTTCCATAATGCATAAGCACCACCCTTGGTCTCAATGACATTGAAGTACACTTGTTTTGACAATGAAAAAATAATGGTAGACTTACATAGCTCATTAAGCTCTTCCTAATCTTTAGTTATTGCTATCCAACTTTTTTATGTTGAAGATACCAATGTCATTGGAAGCATCTAAAGCATTTGTCATTACGTCTGCCAAATAAAGAGAGTATAGGGTGCTATAATAACAATAAATTATCCCCAAAACCAAGCCAAAAAGAGTGTAGTAGGAGGAATACAAGTTTGTACTCAAATAGAAATGATTTTTGGCATTGCTATCTATAAAACTATAGTAAATGAACATGTAATTGTAGGTAAACATACAAAAGAATAAGCTCTCACTACTAAGAAGATTTGGATAGCAATCGGGATGTACAATGCAACTAGCAGTGTAGCATAAACCACAAAGTATCAAATATCAAAGCATCCAAGGTGTCAAGTACATAGATGCATACCACAATGTATGTCAAGCATGTACTCACCATTGATAACCCATTGACAATAAGTAGTACAACTATCCAAGTCAAAGGAAAATCAACCCATAGTCATAAATCTCTACAATGATAGTATATGCATAAGCCAATAGAGGATAAAAGAGTCCCCCATTGATGCACATGAATTAAGATTCACATGAAAAATACCAAGGACTCCTACTAGAGAAAATCCACAATATCCAAAGTAGCAAAGGAAGCTTGACGCATAGAGCTCATATCATCAGGGTGTCCTAAATATATCATATATACATTTGGGAGCATAGACCTTCAAAAAGTCTTCAAGCCCATGAGTGGAAATCATTGAAGCAAATAGCCATTATCCAAATGCAACCAACCTACCTCAAACCTAAGATGTGGAGCTTGGCATAAGCATATCTAGACATAAACATAAAAAAAAAGCATCAATATAACATTATAGCATACCCAAATAGCATGTAGGCATTCAACACAGACATCCATTGTGTGTGCTTGCTGTCCAAACTTTGCTATAGCAATAAACCCTTCAAATGTCAAGCTTTTTGAACTCTAATCGATCCTAAAAGGTTGCCTGTTGAGATATTTGCAATCACACCTACTTTAGTCCCTTTGTGAGAAGCAGCGAGGGCCCAGGACCAAAATCCCATATGCATAGTAGGAGAAAGTACCACCACTCAATTCCTATAAAACATTGTACTTGCACTCTTTTTCTAATGCAATGATAGTACTCTTTTCTTTCCAGTAAAGTGTCATGTCACTTTCAATACACAAGATTGTGTTTATGAGTCCAAGTCTCAATCTTGGAACCTAATTCACTTGTGTAACAATTTTTCCTAGTTAGGGTCAATGTCTTCATGAGTTTCTTTTTCCTCTTTCAACCTCCATAGCTTCCGCATCTACCATGCTCTAGATCCCGCGTATTTCACATGGTATCACAGGTCAGTTGAGCATGGCCCAACTCTCCTTTCACTCCTCTCAGCTCCTTTCCATCTCTTCTCAGCTCACTTTGAGTACTGGATCCTATCTCCAACATCATTTGCATTCCTACCTTCAATGAAGCTTCCATGGCAGCCATAGACAGCAGCACCCTATAAGTTTGAAGCTTTCATATCTCTCTCCATAGGCCAAATCTCTCTAAACTTCCTTATGGAGAAGTGTTTCTCTACTTCCAAAGCTCCTTCTTGGTACCTAAATCACTGAGATTGGGCAACTATAGCTTCAGCATTGCCTCTTTTCAGAGTTGCTGTCATAACTATGTTTGTGGATAGCACCTACCTACCTCTATTAGAGCAGCCATATCTCATCAACCAGGCCATATCTCTTCAATCTTTCTTCTCGAGAGTTGTTCTTCAAGTCAAGATGCAACTTCTTGGCACAAAAATCAAGGAGATTGATGCACACCATGCCCAGCATTTGCATTTTCCCAAATCTGGGCATAGTTTTGATAGCGACCACTTTGAAGTCTTAGATTTCTCAACTTGAGCATAATGAGTACAAACCCTCTTAGGAGGAGTTAGACCCATTAGTGAGGGTCCTCCATCTCAAAGGGTTTGAGCAGATTCAACCTATGGAGCATGTGGGAGCTCATGATTGCCAAGCTAAAGCTGATTGGTGGGCCATGCTTATGGTGAAAGTTGTGGTGTCAAGACAACACTACCACATCAAAACCTTGCAAATTGGGAAGATACAAAGGAGATTGTAAGAGAGAGATACTTATCACCTTCCTATCATACCATCAAGATGAACAAGTTCTTTTCTTAGCAACAGCTAGGATTAAGCCTGGAGGCCTATTATTCCTAGTTCGTGACTTCAAAAAAATGCACCTCTTATGGATATTATCCAATAAGTGGCCGAATTTTGCCATGGATTGAATCAACTCTTGGATACTCATCTGGAGTCCCTATGACCAACCGACTTGCAAGAAACTCTCATATAAGTCACATGCCTAATGGAGAGAAACTTCTTAAAGGTGACTACCTCATAGAGCAAACACTGAAGTAGACTATGATGACTTAAAGGACCAAGGCAAGAAATGTCATGAGTGCGGTGAGATAGGACACATTTGAAGGAAATGCCCCAATCACCAATGCTTTCTTTGCAATATGAGCTAGGATATATCCAACCCAATTGTCCTCAATTCAATAAAGAAGAGGAGGAACCAACAATAAGACAAAGCTGCACAAGTTCAGCATTTGGCTTTCTTTAAGAATCGGATAGTGACGAAGGTCTAGAGCCCATTGTAATATTTGAAGAAAATTAGAAACCCTAGAATGATCTTCATGAGATGTAATAAGCCTTCTACTTGTAATAAGTTTACTTTTGCAATGGCTATTGTACCTTGTCTTACGATAATCGTTTTATCACTTATATAGTTTGAGTGCTTGTAGATAACCATATATAGCTAGAGTATTATAGCAAAAGCTTGGTGGGTCGTAATCCATAGGTTCTATGATACAACTTATCATAAAAAATGATAGCCCCTAGATTTATCTCGAGATGAGGATATCTCGATTCCTTTAAGGGGCAGAGAATGTAATATCCTTACCCCCGCATGTGAATAGGGGCTTGAGGAAAGGAGATTTAACTTAAGATTAGAACATTTAAAAAATAATAAGAAAAAATGATACCTTACCTACCAGTCATCTTAGTCATCATTGATGTTGCCAGCATGCCATCACAACCAACAGTCCATCTCCCCATTCTGCCATGCTGAATGTCGCCTACACAATAACTCATACCCATGTAGTCTTGTCTAGGTTCTCTTGGCTCTGAGACCATATTGAGAGAGAATTTTAAATCCAATATTTAAGTGGAAAAAGGCCTCAAGATTCGTAAAAGAGGCATTTTATGTGCAAAATAAAATGATTGCAAATCAAGGAGCTAGATTTTTATAGATACATTTTGACATCGGGAATCCAATACACTGTGTCCATTCGTCAATTGGAGTCCATTTGACCCCCTCATGTAATGGCCACAAGGTTTGGTGTAATGAAGCGGCTATTGGATCAGAAAGCTGGAAAGCATGTGACAAAGGCTAGGGTGATAGATTTCGATGTTAGACATGTAGTCGGATTGTAATTTCGAGATTTTTGCCCACTGAACAAGGTCAAAATCACTTGGGGTCAAGTGTGAACACCAAGATTTGAACTGGATAAGTGTAGCTTAGTGTTAAGCTTGATTAGAGGGAAGAAAACATGAAAAATAAAATTCCATGGGGAGGGGGTGCATTTTTTTCGGCATCTCTTCCAACCCCCAAAAAAGTTGGATTTTTGGACCTGCAATCATTCTCTTCCTGCTTTGGGCATTGGCTACATCAATTTTTCACTCTTCAACACTACGATCTGTGCGAGGAATGATGTAGTATTTAAATTAGTCTCTCTCTATCTTGTTTCTCTCTCCTCCTTATTCCTTGTTCATGTGGCTATTTATGAGAGAGGGAGGGAGGGAGGGAGGGTTGATTTGATGCATCGATGAATGGACGATGGTTCAAAAGTGCAATGGGACGTAGATCAAGTGATTTGGAAGCATTAGCGAGACTGGGAAATTGTGTGAGTAGCTCTATTTCCTCAAAATATGAGATGTATGTATAAAAAGTTTTGAGTAGTAAGTGATCCTTATTTAATTTTAATAATAAATCGTTAGTGTATATGATGAGAAAATGGTTGCAAATTATTGAAATACATTTGCTTACATGTGCAATGTCCAAAATTCATTTATTTTTCTTTTTTATATTAAATACAATAAAACCACAAAACCCAAAACACACGATTTAATAGAAAATGGGATCATTTTTTGGGTTTTGGAAGTTTAGATGATACTCATATGGCATGGAATTGGATATGCTAATGGATTATAATTCACTTAAGTCATAAAATTCAAAAAACTAAAAAAAATCAATAATTTATGTTGAAATAAATGGTAAAAGTCATGAAAAATAGTCAAAAGAAGAGAGAAAATAAAAAAAAGTTTTTGTACATAGAAAATTATGAAAAATTAGGAGAATACTTGTGAATGTATAATGAAGGTGAAGCATGAGGGTTTGCCTCAGTTTTCCTTTGTTTATATGTTAAAGTCATGTTTTAGGGCTCGTTTATATGAAAAATTATCACGAAATCTCTCTATATTTGCGCAATCAAGCTAAATGTGAATGGTAGGAGGTGTGGGCTTGAAATGGAAATATATTTGACTAAGTTGCTGATTTATTTGCATATCTTAGTATGTAGGATGTGGTTTGTATAAGTTTTAAGAAGTTCAGTAGCATGATTTAGCCTGGTGTTATTCCTACTGACGTCGAATGACTTGTAGTAGAAAGAAATCATGAAAGGATTGTTTGTGCACTTTACATTGGTTGGGGTTTAGTTAAGTTACTTAAGCATAGAATTCCATACAGTTTGCATATGCAATCTAAACATGGTATCAGAATATAAATCCTAGATGCCTTGCAATTGTATGGCTAGGTGAGACCAACATTGAGAGTATAAGACTTCCCTTTGCTGTAGATTAGTTCAATATCTTGGGGAAATCAATTAAGTGAGGAATATATACAGTCTCGTGGATCATTATGCTTATATTATGAGAGGACTCTATTATGTTTGTGTTTTATATGTGTAAGATGGGGCATCTTGGGGCCAATCCCTAGCGTATAGGTGAGCCGTAGAAGCCACAACATTCTACTGGGGGGAGCTCTTTATGTGTGTGAATTGAGGTGCTAGTCACGTGCATGTTTGGATACTTCCTCTGTAAAATTGGGAAAGGGCAACACCATTGGACTATAAAATCAATAGAAATGCATTAGTTATTTAGAGTAGTATACGTTCTCTAAACGCTCCTAGCCGTGAGGTTGTGAGGGTGGCTTCGTGAGTTTAGGGGGCCGTTGGCTAGAGCCATAGAGCCACTGTCAGGCCCATTTTAGGTCTTGACACATATATGAAGCATCACCATCATTCTCGTCTTCATTGATGTCTCTCTCTCCATGAACTAACAGAATGAAATTAAGGCTATGGGGTTTGGTTATAGGGCATAACATTATTGAGCATGAGAGAGAGAGAGAGAGAGAGAGAGAGAGAGAGAGAGAGAGAGAGAGAGAGAGAGAGAGAGAGAGAGAGAGAGAGAGAGAGAGAGAGAGAGAGAGAGAGAGAGAGAGAGAGAGAGAGAGAGAGAGAGAGAGAGAGAGAGAGAGAGAGAGAGAGAGAGAGTGTGTGTGTGTGTGTGTGTGAAAAGAGAGGAGATCTCCCAAGAGAGATTGGAAGGGCAAGCTATGCTTATAAGCTTGGAGTCTTACAAAAGCACTATTGAGGTCCGGGAAGCTCAAGGACAACATGACAATGTCTCGAACTTAGTTGCTCCATCAAACAAAGTAACACTTGACCCATGACTTGCAAATGACCCTCGGGTATTTGTTACATTCCTACTCACGTTCTTGACAACCTCAAATCCAAAACATGATTGAATAGGAAAGGAAGAAAACCACTCATTTTCTTAATCCTAAGAGGGAAAGGAAGCAAGTTGTGTTCTATAAAAATGATTCTTATATTTAGTTTGAGCCTCAATGGTATTAAATTACTCATGAACATTGCATAAAGGAACAACCACTCATCGAAGTAAAGGTTATTCATGGGATTAGAATGAGGGAAATTGTGCATGATAAAGTGTAAATCATTTAGGAAAAAAAGCATGTGATGTAAATAATTAGCTATAGATGTGTTATTTTAATGTGTGAGTGGCATGTATTACTTTGTGATTGCACTCTAGGAAGAATAAGTTGTTGTAGATTGTATCTTGTTTGGGAAGTATTCAAGGATATTGCTTTGGCTTGTTGGATTAATCTTTTTAAGATAAGATTTATTGATTTGGGGAGAGAGATGATTTTCCTAGCCAAAGATAAATTGGTTGACTCTTATGGAATATTCAAAGTGATTGTTTAGATTGATTTTATGGAAAAAGAATGCATTCCTGTGTAGTTGATGATGATAGATTGGTTGCCTTGATTATGTATTCTAAAAGGGTTAAAAGGAAATATTGACTAGACCTTCCCCAAGGCTAGTTGTGGGACCTAGAACCAAGAGGATTGGTTTACTGCTTCAGAGAGCTTGAACTCACCTCAATGGCCCTTCATACATCTAAGAACTTCTTAATTCCTATGTAACTTTGGACAGTATTCTTAGGAAGCCATGATACAAGTGAAGGGTGAAACCTTGGTGGAATCAAACCTTTGGATTGTTACTTTTATATGGTAGAAGGGGAAATGGTAAAACTCTTATATGGGTAGGAGAAGAAACCATATTAAAAAGATAAATAAAGGAATTGTTGGAACTGCTTAACAAAGGGGCTGCTCTATCCTGTTTGAGTATCATGATATAGATTACATGAAAAAACCTAGTGACTTAAAAGGCTAATTAAGGAAGCTACCCTTATATGTTGAAATATAAGCATGCTAGGTAATTAAAACAACTTAAACACAACATTGAGGAAAGTGAGAGGGCCAAACCCTAACAGGCCCACCATCCTACATATGGGTAGTCTCAATGAGCTGAGAATTTTCATTCAAGGCAAGAGAATTAGAAAATCGCCAAATATTGAACTACCTAGTGTTTTCTTAGATTTTGATTGATGTTGTTTTAGGGGATCGAAGTCCAGACTATACCCTACAAGTAAAGGGGTCAATGTGCATCACTCCCTCTTGTTTTTGACTCACTATGAATTTCTCACTCATAAACGAATCAATTGAGGTATTGATCTACTTCATTTTGGACAGACTTGAGAATGTAGTGGTTAAAAGATCGATGCTAGAGAACCAATAGGTGACCTTAGTCTATTCGAAAAACCCGAATTCAGGTTGGTCCTTATGTGTTACAATTAGAATCTTCTGTTGTGAAGTGGACTCAAGTGAACTTAGGTGATAAAATCCATGTTATTCCAAGGAGTATTAGGAAACATTACTTAGAAAAATATCTTTATGGACCATTAAAATTATATCATCGAAGGGATTTCAGTGGGGCAAGTTATAGTCGGATATTTTTGTTGATTTTCACTATAATAGGATGAAAGTAAAGATGTGAGTGCCATGTTCAAAGTTATGGGAGGATAAATACACATGTAAAATCGTATGTAACCACCAGGGGTTTAGAGAAATTCTAATGTTATTTAATTATAGTTCTAGAAGCATAAAAATATTAGGTATTCTACCTTTCTTAAACACACCTCTAAATGTAGCAGAATTTGAAATTATGGATACGGATATTTCGTTTTTCTTTCCTTACTAATTTCACAATATTGAAAAGCTAGCATAAGGGGACAATTAATCTCACTGACATAGATGTGTGTATGCAGATTATAATGGCAATCTCCTAAAGAATGGCCATATTTTATTCATGGTTGTGCTTCTTGGCAATCATGGAGCTCCTTGCAACAAGCCACATGTGTTGAGGGTAAAGGTGCCTGTGCCTACACTGCTCGTGCATTCACTACACTTATGGTACCCACACATTTGTACAGTGCAGGTAGTGGGCACCCATCATTGTCACTTAATTCTTTATTCTTTCAATTAATAAAGGAAAGTAGGTCATACATTGTGACTGTTAGAGTCTCTCTCTCTCTCTCTCTCTCTCTCTCTCTCTCTCTCTCTCTCTCTCTCTCTCTCTCTCTCTCTCTCTCTCTCTCTCTCTCTCTCTCTCTCTCTCTCTTTCTCCATCTGCCAAAGCTCACACCTTCCTTGCCATTGCTTGCTTGTGCTCTCACTCAAGCTTCTCCCTTCAATTGGTATTAAAGCTTAATTGAAGAGCTTCACCTACCATTTACTTTAGATTGGTTTGAATACCTATAGTCCATTTCATTCATGGCAGTCATGGCTACAACACCTTGAGGTATGCATTGAATTCAATCATTTCCCAGTTTATTTCCCCTTACTCTAGCTTGCTACAAAGGTGCTCCAGGACCCTTTTGGCCTTGTGAAGTGAGCCTTGAGCTCAAGAAGTGCACACATTAGGCAACATCAAGCAACATGAATTGTGTTTGTTGTGCTGCCCTATCTCTTTGGCATTTTGCACTCCTGCTCTAGCTCTCTAACACTCCTCGGCACTTGGGCAACCACTTGGAGACTCCTTGGCATTAGTATTTTCTCCCAAGCTTTGTTTGTAAGCTCCCCAACCTTTGTCTTTATTGTAATATACAATAGACTTGCTATTCACATGTTTGGAACAACGTACTCTCAATGTTTGACACTCATTCATGCTTAATTTGATGCCTATTTGGTAGTGGGACTATTCAAGGATGCTTGGGTGATATCTTGAGATGATTTTTGGGTTGTTTTGAGCTTAGATAGCTCATATATCATAGGTTATTTCATTGTTATAATAAAAAAGGTAACAAGTCATTCATCAAGGAAACTCTATGCCTATTGCTACTTGATGCTATTCGGGTACTTCATTGGATGTATTGATGTATGACATGGATGCTATGCACTTAGATATACCTATGGAATGCTTTCAGCTTCACATTTGAGCTTGGTTACATGTCTTGGAGCTTTGATCAGTTGCTACAATGATCATTCACTTACGGGCTTGAAGATTTTATCGGGTTTTGTGCTTTTGGATATATACTCGATGTATCTTAGATGCTTGGATATCATGTCCATGATGTATTGAGCTTGTATTTCTTAGTTCGTATTTAGTTTTATTCTAGTGGGATTTACTTTGATCTACTTGGATATTTTTTACATTTAAGTGGAGCTTTGGGTTTTATGTAGTTGAGTTTAGTCTATTGAGATAGTGGGACTCTTTGAGATATGTATACGCTCTCATAATGCTTATTGGATGCAGTTACTCTTGAGTAGGCATATTTGATTAATGCTTTGGATCCAGCACCTATCGATGTCAATGTGATGTGAGTGATGTATAACATTTCTTTTGACTATATTTTGAGCTTTGTTACCCTACTTAGTCAATCGTGCATTTGGTACTTCTGTTTTATTACTCCTAAGACCTACTACATGCACGGTGTTTATGTGTTAACCCTCAAACAAACCCTCAGACGAACAAGGTGGAAAAGTGAAAAATCTAGAAAATCTAAAGCAAAAGACAAGGCCAAGGCAAAAGTGGAATGGAAGACAAAGGTGCGTCAAGAAAAAGTGCAAGTCAATACTTTTGTAAAAGAGTGCAAGGCACACCATGATTTATTTTAAGAGCACCGGGCTCTCACCCGTGCAAGTTGGAAAGGTAGATGGGCAGTAGAAAAGAAGCTAGGAAGATAGGAGAACAATGGAAAAAAGGGCCTAGGCTATGGCCGACCATGTAAAAAGGGGATGACCGCCTGAGGGAAAGAGAGTTTTGTATATAAAGTTCAAAAAATGAATGAGAGCTCATTCTTTTGGTGTGTGACAAAGTGGACTCTTCTTCTTCTCTTCTCTTCTCTTACTTGCTTGTGAGTGCTTGAGGGAGGGAGTGCAAGTGAGTGAGGGATCTTGGAGGTGAAGCCATCCTCCATCTCCTCTCTTCTTCTCTTCTCTTCTCTCGTCTTGCGCTTGGCTATGGAGGATGGAGCTTGGAGGTGGATGTTTGAGGATGCTTGAGCTTGCATCAAGAATTGTGGAGCTATTGGAGTGCTTGAGAGAGGAAGTAACTCAATCAGGCATCAAGTACGCTCACTACACTCGTAGAGAGGTATGGCACATTGGCTATGTGAGAGATAGCCATTAGTACTCGCTTAAAACACTTGAACAATAAGAGGTCCGTGGGTCTGAATGGTTGAGCTTGTGCTTGCCTCTACATTTTGGTTTTGTTGCCGGGACCAACAGATTCATGCTTGAGCGCTTCAAATCGAGCATCGAAGTAAGGGTTTCATCCCCCAATAGGAGCTTGAGGTAGATAGGAGATTTAGGCATGTTAATCATCGAAAACAAATAAGTATTTTTGGGTTTGGATGTGTAGATGAGTAGGCTAAAGAAGCATGAATGTTATCTTGTGATTTTTGCTTGCATTAGGTGGGATAGGATCAAAACTGTGTGAACACACAGTAGGGTTTTTGTTGCTATATAACAGGTTGATACAGGGAAAGGAAAGGCAAAAAATGAAATCTTGGGTTAAATACTGGTAAGAGGAGCAAGATTAAGGTAAATGTAGACCTGGGCAGGGCAATAAGAGGCCATGAGTGGTAAGGGAGACCTCATTTTGCATTTAAGAGATTGAGGAGAGCTTGAGAGAGAGAGAGAGAGAGAGAGAGAGAGAGAGAGAGAGAGAGAGAGAGAGAGAGAGAGAGAGAGAGAGAGAGAGAGAGAGAGAGAGAGAGAGAGAGAGAGAGAGAGAGAGAGAGAGAGAGAGAGAGAGAGTTGTTGACCAGAGGAGATCGTGGCATTTGATTTTGGAGCTTTCCCTTGGATCTAGCTGTAACTATGGCTGACCAATGAGGGTCCAATGAGCGTGAGTCAAGACATTGTAGTTAGTTCCTTTGTCAATCAAGACATCAAAAGCATGCATGCGTCGAGCGATGGCTGTGATGCGTAGGTATGTTGGCCAACTAACTTAAGTTTGGCTATCATTGCTTGATTTGGTAGAGGCAGTTCCCGCACCAAAGAAATAGTCATCCATTAACTCAATCCATATCTCTGCCTTAGCTGGGACATCTATCCCTTTTCCATCAAACTTGGGTGCCTTAATGTACTTGAGAAGGAATTTCTTCTCTTGCATGTCAGCATTCGTGGGTGTAGAAGGTGCCTAACAATCGAGCCATACCACTTAGGTTATTTCCGTTTAGGATATGTCTATGAACCATACATTAATCAATCACATACCATTATGAAGTTTTGCTCTGATACCATATATAATGTGCTTGCCTATCGGCTGTTCCAAGCACGTTTTTAGCGGTCCATCGAGAGACGAGTCTAAGCAATGCCGCCCCAACGCTAAACTTAGCCCATTCAGGAGCAAGTCATATGCACTCCTAGGGAAGTGCAAGATCACAGTCTCTATTGAGTCTAAGAGCCTATCAATCATCTTCTATGTATTGCCAAATACAAAGGATGCAGGTCAAGAATTGTTATTAGGATGCACTTTTAAGAAGCAAGCATAGTGCAATGTAGATCATGATCTGCAGCATATCACCTTACCATTGGCAACATTTGAATCATGACAGCTTTCAGCAAGGGCAGTGAGGCTCCACCCAAGCTTGCCATGCTAGCGATAGAGCTACCTAAGACCAAGCCTAGGGAGGGGGTCCTGAGTCATCACAACCACCCAAACTACAAAACTACTGCCAACTAAGGCCATCCCCAAAGCCACTAAGCCCATGCTTAAATGGGTGCCAAAGCACCAAAAATGACCTATTCGCAGCTAGCAAACACAGCCCCGCAAGGCTAAACTGTCATTCAAAACCTAATAAACCGATCCGACACTATCGACATCGACGCACAATCAAGCCACAATGGATCCCCAGAGATCTGTTGTGAGGCCAAGGATACTACGAAGGCAACACCTAGATATGGGTGCCCAAGAAGAAATATCCTAGAAGCATAGTCCAACCATGACCATCACTTGCCACCCCATCTCCAGGAAGCCACACTCCTACTAAGGCAATGAACACCCAGAAAACCCGAGCGGCCAAGACCACAGAACCCATGACGGTTGTAGTAAAAAAATCCCAACCAATCTATCGACCCAAACAACTGCATGATACCTCGAAATCATCTAAGTTTGGAGATTGTCAAGTCTGCCGCCCCTTGAACCATTAGTGTCTAGCTCAATTCCACCCCAACCACTAGTAGGTCTTAGGCCTTCCTATAGGCGATGTTCATTTCTATTGGTCGCCAAGGACCTTGTTGAGAATACGGGAGATGACTTGGTAACTTGCATCAAGCTCCTCGATAACACCTTTACCACATTCGCTAGGAGTTACGAAAGACTTGACCTCAGCTTGCTTGATGAACCCTTTGTTGTCGAGGTTTGTTCCTTATCCTGCACTTGGAAAGAATATGAGTTTATGATCGTAACATCCCCCAAAGTCTCAAAGGAGTTGATCGATAATGGTGAAATCTCAAAAGAGCACGCGTTTATCAAATGACTAATAACATCATACCGCAAGCCCCAAAGGCATGCGTCAACCGTTGAGCTTGAGAAAATTACTCACCTCGTTGACTCTGACTCCTTGTTCCTACAAAAATGGTGTAACCTACGTCTCCAATGGGAGAAATGAGGTTGCCAAATAATGACTAATGCTAAGCAGTGACATGCCATCAAAACAACTGAGTATGACCCGACTTATGTTGCACCAACCTCTTTTAGGGTCTTGGCTATCACTCGATACAAACACCTAGATGACCAGGTCTTGGCCCATAAGTCAGTTGGCTCCTTTACTTCTCTCATAATCTCAACCATCAAGGCCATGTTGACTATGTGAGTAGAAGCCCTCCTTTGCTCCTCTATTCTCTGAGACCTCCTTGGTCCGTCTGCCTTCTCCTCAACAGATGCAGGCATAGGATTATTGTGGTCATAGAGCTGCTTCACCCAGCGCGGCAATGGCTTTTCCGGTGGGGTGATGTCAGGTTGGTGAACTTTTTCCTCATCATCTGAAGATGATGCTTCCTCCTCCTTAAGGATAGGGATAGCTCTCGGGACAGGTTCATAGTGGACTACTTCTTCGCTTGATGATAAAGTGGAAGACCTTGCCTTCTCCTCCTCCACTGTATGCGGCTCCTCCTTGAACACCACATCACGGCTCGCGATGATCTTCTTTGCCTCTTGGTCATATAACTTGTAAGCCTTCTGCTCATCACTATAACCCAAGAAGATACATTTTCTGCTTTTTGGTTGTAACTTGTTTCTCTTCTCATCTGGAACATGTGCATAACATTCACATCCAAAAATTCTGAAATGTGAAACAGATGGTTTCTTACCAGTGTAAGCCTCATGAGGTGTTTTTCCCTTGAGAGCCTTTGTGTAGCTCCGATTTAGAATGTAGACTGCAGTATTAACAGCTTCAGCCCAAAAATGGTTAGGCAATCCCTTGCCCTTTAGCATGCATCTTGCCATCTCCACAATGGTACGATTCCTGCGTTCCACAACACCATTTTGCTGAGGTGTGTGAGGCGTCGTCAATTGACGCTTGATCCCTTTGCTCTTGCAAAAGCCTTCAAACTCCTTTGAGTTGAACTCACCACCACCATCTGTTCTAAATTTCTTCACACTTTTCCCTGTTTCATTCTCAACAAGTATTAGCCATTCTTTAAACTTACCAAAAGCTTGAGCCTTATCACGAAGGAAGTACACCCACATCTTCCTACTGTAGTCGTCGACAATCAACATAAAATAAGAAGATCCCCCCATGGCCTGTGTAGGCATCTTACCACACAAGTCAGCATGCACCAACTCTAGAGAAGCATGTGCTCTATTCTTGCTTTCTTGTGGAAATGCCTTTCTCTGTTGCTTGCCCATCATACAAGCTTCACATGGTTCCTTCAATTCAGTTATTGTAGGTAGGTGAGCAACCATACCTTGCTTTTGCATCTCCTTCAATACTGCAAATCCGATGTGTCCAAACCTTTCATGCCAAAGCTTACTTGTGCCCACTCCAGCGGTGGCTGTAAGAGCACTTAGCTCATACAGGTTGTTCCTTCTTTCTCCTTTGCCAACAATTGTGCCAGCACTATCAATAATTTCTGCACCTGTCTTCTTGAACCTCACTTCATGACCAAGATCAGTTATGGCAGCAACTGATAAGAGATTTCTCCTGATTTCGGGAACATACAACACATTTGAAAGCTTTTTGACTTCACCATTTGCAGCAACAAAAGAAATAGTACCTGTGCCCGCAGCAGGGCATTTAGCATCATTTCCAACCGTCACACTGATGGATTCTTGTAGAGGCTGCATAGAACTGTATAGACCTTTCTTGTTGGTCATGTGACGGGAGGCCCCACTATCCAACACCCAAGAGTCAGTGGTAGATTCTTCTTGCGCCGAGGAGCACACTTCCTCAATGGTCGCCATGAATAATTCCAACTCTGCTTCAGCTGTATTGGCTGTCTCTTTCCCTTTACTTTTAAGGGTACCATTCTTTTCATCTGCCTTCTTGACACGACAATCTGCAATTGCATGTCCTTTCTTCTTACAGTAGAAGCACTCTCCTTGAAACTTCTTCTTGCCGCCCTTCTTCTTTTTGTCACCATCATTTTTGGTGGAGGAAACACCTTTGCATTTCGCATTGGCAGAGAATGCAGCATCTCCATTGTTGCTTCCTTCTCGGGCTTTCAGCCTCAACTCCTCCTCCATTAATAATGCACAAAACTCCTCAAAAGTCAAAGCTTGAGGTCTCACCTGAGTATTAAGGGCAGTTACTAGTCCATCAAACTTTTGTGGACAAATCCGAAGACACCTCCGAGCTAGCTCTTCGCTAGTCTTTTGTATCCCAGCGCCAGCCATCTGGTCGCGCAGATTCTTAATCCGAGTGATGAATGCTTCAACCGTCTCTCCTTCAGCAAACTTCTCCGCTGCTAGTTGATTCTCCAAGTTTTGAATCCTTGTTTGGTTTCGTGTTTCATACTGACTCCTTAGTACATTCCAAGCCTCTGACGCTTTGGTTGTATGCTGAATCAGAGTCAAAACACTGTCAGAACAGCTTGTAACTAAGGCACACAATGCATCTGCATTCCTTCGTTTCCAAGCTCGTAGGAGATCTGCATTCGGAGGAATCATCACACTAGGATTTGATGGGTCGGGGGTAGGCTGTGGTTCTGCGTCAGTCCCCAGCACAGTCTCCAGAAGCTCATAAGAATCAAGGATAGTAGTAATTTTGAACTTCCACAAGGTGTAGTTTGTACCATCTAACTTGCCTTCGCTGAAGGTTGGTGGACGAAGCCTCAGTGTTTGAATAGCCGGTACAGCAGCACCACCTCCTGCACCGCTTCCTGATGCGCCAGAACTGCTTCCCGGAGTCGACATCGTTTCTCTTTGCTGTTGAAGCCTTTGCCTCTTGCACTCTCTCCGATCTCTAGAGCCCCCTGGGCTCTGATACCATGTAAAATATTACACGGCGCAGCGAACAGAATCTGAGAAAGAGATAGAGAGTACACAACAGATAAGAGGAGAATCAGTAAAATTCTTTAACTCCAAACAACTGATACAAAGATGGCTCTGTCCACCCGTGCGCTTCCACTGTGTGAAGCTTAGATGGCGATCTAGACAGAAGATAGGTGAAGAGCTTAAGGCTAGCTGGAACAACAACTCTGACTGGGTGAAAGATGAGTGTAAGATGGCTGCGAAGGGGTTTAGCTTTTATAGCCCGCGAAGGTCGTTAGGTCGGCCTGCTGACCGACCTACCATATGAGCCTCCACTAGTCGGCCAGGGAATATTCCAGGGAATATTCCCTTTACCATCGGGCCGGGGGCGCTGCCCCCGGACCCCCGCCAGGGGGGCCGCTGGCCCCCCTGGGACCCCCCAGCCAGGGGCCGCTTCCGCGGCCCCCGGACCCCACAATAGGGGCCCCTTTTAACTCCCTTACCACGCAACTCAATGCAATGTGCCTCGAGTTGCTACCAGCTTAACCACTCCGTCTAACCCAAAGATTAGACCCACAACAGTCACCTTTTTGCCATCCGGTCACATAGACCTCATCTGATATACAAGTCAGGACTCAACCAATGTCCGGGCTCACATTTGGCTTCTCCTCATAATGGGGGCCTTACAACTTTGAGCACCATGGATCATTGGTAGCACCTAATGAGGGTGGGGCATTGATCATATCTAACAATCCTTACATTAATTGCATCCTTACGGAAGAGGAGCTACATGTGGCTAGCCTCATCAACTTGGGTAATTTTCTAACTGATGTCCTAACTTACATTACCCAAGTATGCATTAGTCCTCATAATCTAGATCGTCATGCCCACTTGGAATACAACCTTGATTTCTACAATTGTCTTATGCCTCTCCCATGTCTAATCCTAGGAAGGATTCTTCTCATTCCCAAGGGGGGAGGAGGTAAGGTGAAATCGTCATAAAATCCTAGAAATGAATAGAATTGCTTGAAGGAAAATTCTATTTTTATGCTTAAAGCATGTTCTTCTTTCCATAAAAGCATGATCAATTCCTGTTTATCTTCCAGCAAGAAAATATCTTAAGAATACTAATGGTGAACCATGATATATGATAGGAACCTAAAATGGCAGGGCAAGATAAAGGTAGCAAGCTTTCGTTCACGGAGGAAGAGCAAGAAAAATATGGCTTGATGGTAGAAATGAGGGGCTACATCAGTTCACATTCAAGCACGCCATAAACCTAGAAGATGCCATTATGGAAGAGCCACCCATAAAACAACTCATGGACCAGTGCAGCCTACAAAAGTATGTAGAGAAGGTCGAGCATGTGGTAAACTATGAAAAGTGCACAGAATTTCTGAGGAGCTTCAATGCTGAAAGGAAGTGTGGCATGGTGACAATCAAGAAAGGGGAAGAAGCCTACTAAGTGGAGGTGGAATTGAGCCCTGTGATGGTGAAGAAAGCCCTAGGTTTGACTAGTAGAGCAAAATGACACCCAAAGAGGGACGTGTATAGCAAGCATGCTAGGGATGAACAAGGCTACCGTATGCACAATGGATGGGATAAGCTTAGAGGATATCCCAAATCCCAAGATCAAGCTATAGGCAAAGATGGTCCATGCTCTCTTTTCTAGTCAAAGGTATAATGCCCTTATAGCAGAATCGGGGTGCCGTTGTTGGAGAGCATCGCAGGGGGATCCCCAAATGAAATAGATTGGAATGCCTTCATGCAAAAAACTATTGAAAGCTTAGCAAAAGCTTTGACTATCGGTAGAGCCGTGGCAGGAGGGGAATCCCGGCCTCCACAACAAGATCAGCTCGAAAGAAGTCCTATTCCAAGGCATCCACCATTAGATCTGGTGGAATCCTAATGGCCATCATCCAGGAGGCCTTGAAGGACACAGAGGGAGGTGGAGAGGGAGTAGGGGAAACCCCTAATCGATTGCCTCACCACGAACACGTGCAGTCCAGTGAGAGGACTGTAAGTGATAGGGAAGAGCAAGAGACACAATCCTTGGCCAAGGAGAGCTGAAGGCGCAAAAGAAGGGAACCCCATCAAAGCTATAGAAGGAGACGAAAGAAACAACGACAAGGGAGGAACGGGCTGAGTTGAGGAAGGCCCAAAAATATTCCAAGAGAGTCGAAGATGAGAAAAAGAGAAAAGTAGAGCAAGAGGTAGAAGAGCTAAGGACAAAGGAGGATGAAGACATGGTGGAGGCCATGCATAGGTCTGTAGAGGAGACCAATGGCCACCTTGAGCCCAAGGCATGAAGGTGAACCAAGTGGCAGCGTTGAAGTAGCCCTAATTGTTGCAGGGAAGGGCAAGGCCCCATTGCATACCCTCCCTTCGACTCTCACACCTCAGATTGCCACCACCACCTCCACCACACAGGAGCCAGCTCCTGCCATGGACACCACTCAGCTCATGTCCACATAAGAGATGGTGCCGGGGGTAGGAGCCAAAAGGTTGGCTGTGGTGGACGCTGAGTCAAGGCAAGACCCAAAGCGACAAAGGTTAGAAGCATCCACCACCACAACACTGCCAATGATGCCCCCGACTGTGGACTATGACACCTACGTGGTTGAACTCCTAGCCTAGCTAGAGAAGGCTAAGGAAGAGAATAAGGCTGCAATTGTGGAACTAGAGGCCAAAAGAGAAGTTGCCGCGGGTCTATGGCTAGACATGACACGGCAAGCCACGGAGCATCATAAAGAAATTCGAAACCTAAAAGAGCAACTCAATGCCAAAGAAAATGAGGCACAAGAGAATGAAGATAGGCTAAGGCAGCTAGAGGATGAAGCCCAAGACCATTGCTGGTAGGCTTTTGCAATCCTTTCTGATAGATCTTTAGTAGTTTCCGTGCAGCTTTCTAGCTCTGCCAGGTGCAGTTTTCTTTCAGTCATGACCATGGCCATTAGTGCCTCCACCTGGGAGAGGTGTAACTTTGAAAGAGTGTGAGGATTGACAGAGTGCCTGGAAATATTGGAGTGTGAGAGGGTGCTCGCAAAATCCAGAACTGAGGCCACTGAAGCGTGCTCCAACACGTAGAGGCAAGCCTTTTTGAGCATTGTGCTTCATGTCACACAAGTTGAAGGTGAGGATTCGGTGGAGATAATGAAAAGGAAGTTGGAATTGACAACCAAAGATTTAAGGTATGGCCTGCAAGAGCGCACACTCCCAACAAGCACATGCATAACCAAGGAGCAGCAACATAGCTACTTCCGACAAGCCAGCCTCTCCATCAATGAGCTTAGGGAACTTGGATTTGAGGAACAAGAGAAGCCCCATCCACCCCCAATCCAACTCGTTATGGAACAAGACACTAAATTGCAAATCAGAGAGCCCAGTCTGCCCTTACCTGATCTACCCTTAGAAGAGCTAGAGGGTGCCCAGGTTCCCGAGCGTGTTATTGCTGCAAGAAAATGAAGATGAGAACTTGTGGAGAAAGCCCAACAAAGGGCACGAGCATGGCCATAGCAATTGCTTGATTAACCCATGCCACTATGCGAGGATCAACATCTTGTAAAGTGGCCACACAAGCTGACTATTTGGCAACAATGAGAGATCCAATCCTGGACCCTTCGAGTTCTCCTTTCCCTACCCACGAGCTTTGGACTGAGTCTTACCCCTCAAGGTAGTGGAAAGGATAATTCGTTTGGGCAATACTCTAGCAAACCAATGGGTCGAGGAGTAGAGTATTATAATCACACAATGGAGGCAGGAGCCCACGGACTACTGGAAGACAAGGTCTATTAGGTTTCCAAAACTGTCCAAGGTTATGAGGCGCACTCAAAGTGGTAGAGGAGGATTTGAGACACAAATTTTGATGCATGGATGGCCTTCTGCGGCATGCTAAAGGAAGAACAGAATGGTCCTATCTACATGCCCTACCCTAGCAGACACGGAGTGGATTACGATAGGGGGGTGCATGGCAGGTATGACTTTTTGAAGTTCTACAATGTCAATGTAGCAACTCCCGAGGAATACATGACCTTCAGAGCAGGGGACTTATGCCCTTCCATCAACCGCTGCCTCGAGGATTTCTCTTCCTGCCCGGATGTAGCCTTCATAACTACTTGTAATTACCTTAGGACCATTAGGTTTTTGCTTAAACAAAAGCCAGTAGCCAAAGAAACCCACCTTCCCCCATGCTTTTTTGAAATTAACCTACGAATAGATAGATGTGCTATGGCCAGGCTCATGATGAGGGCAACCCTGGTTCCCTCATTTTGTATGAGGATCCTTATGTAGAGCCATGCCTTTTTAACCAAATCCCTAAGACCACCTTGTGACTTGTCCGAGGAAGATCAGAGTAGAGCATGAGAGCACCCCTTGCATCCAAATGCTGGCTATAATCATCTACATTTAAAAAAAAGGAAACACTGAACCCCCCAAAGAAGCACCTTGCGCGCCATAATCACTGCACCTAGGGTTTCCATACCTAGCCCCATCCCCCACGACACATGCTTAGGGTACATCAAGGGCAGGACATACCTAGCATGACAATTCTTGCCAATGGTTGACCTATCACCCTAAGTCCCTTGCACCACACCTCTCTATGCACAAATTGGGTCCTCAAGTATGGGACACACCAAGGGATTTTTCCCAAGGTTGGGTTTATCTCCCAGTCCTACAAGCACTGGCACCACACACTCCATGGTAAGGCAGTCACACCCCCAGGTAGTGCACCTTCATCTCTTTCCATGTACAAATCCATGCCCCGATCACCGGCCCCATGGACCCCATCATCCATGCAATGCACTCCCCATCTTATGCGATATGCCACCATGCAAGCACGACCAACCAAGGGGCAGATGTGATCACCCTAGTCAAAAAGTGAATGAAGAAGCTCATTTGGAATAGTGCAAGAGAAGGAAATCGCAGAAGGCCAGGTGATGGATCCATCCAACACAATATTCAATTTCAAAGATGGACCTACCCATCAGCCTCTCTTAACACTAGGATCATATCCAATGCAAGGGCCTTCCAGCTCCATAAATCCCTCCAACACACCTCGCAATACGGCTTGTATACAAATAAAAACTCAAAAAGCCACTTGGCTACCCCCACAACACCCTCTGACTCACCACCCCAGCAAGTGCCATGGGATTGGCACTCGACTAGGAGGGGGGTAATGTTAATCCTCAGATGAACAAGGTGGAAAAGTGGAAAATCCAAAAAATATAAAGTAGAAGACAAGGCCAAGGCAAAACTGGAATGGAAGATGAAGGTGTGTCAAGAAAATGTGCAAGTCAATACTTTTGTAAAAGAGCACAAGGCGCACCATGATTTATTTTAAGAGCATTGGGCTCTCACCCATGCAAATTGTAAAGGTAGATGGGCGTTAGGAAAGAAGTTAGGAAGATAGGAGAACAATGGAAAAAAGGGCCTAGGCTATGGCCGGCCATGTTAAAAGGGGATGATCGCCCAAGGGAAAGAGGGTTTTGTATATAAAATTTAAAAAGTGAATGAGAGCTCATTCTTTTGATGTGTGGCAAAGTGGACTCTTCTTCTTCTCTTCTTCTCTTCTCTTCTCTTCTCTTGCTTGCTTGTGAGTGCTTGAGGGAGGGAGTGTGAGTGAGTGAGGGATCTTGGAGGTGAAGCCATCCTCCATCTCCTCTCTTCTTCTTCTCTTCTCTTCTCTCGTCTCACACGTGGCTATGGAGGATGGAGCTTGGAGGTGGAGGTTTGAGGATGCTTGAGCTTGCATCAAGAATCATGGAGCTATCGGAGTGCTTGAGAGAGAAAGCAACTCAATCGGGCATCAAGGTAAGCTCACTACACTCGTAGCCTTTTTGTACTGTGCTTTCATTTGTTAGAATGATGCTAGGTAGATCAAATGACATTGCTATTTTTAATATTGACAAATTGGATGTTACTAATTTATAGATATGGTAAGCTTTGGTGCAAAATTTGTAAATTAAGCCATTGAGACATAAGGGTATAAAGCCCAAATACTTTGATATAGAGGATTGGGGTGAACTAGATGAGTTATATAAATCTATAATCATTTTATTAATCTCTAAGCAGGTATCTATAATGTTGCCTCTCAAGGATAAATTGCATGGTAGTGATGGGAGAAGATCTGTAATATCTATGATAGCCAGATCCATGCCTCTCAGATGTATTGCCTGAAGCAACTCATGGACCTTCATATAAAGGAGGGGACTTCCACCTCCATCCAATTGAATGAGTTTCATTCTATTTTTAGCCACTTGTCTTCTCAGGGGATTGACTTTAAGGAGAATTTTCCACCATTGTTCTATTAAGAAATACGAATCTTGAGCAAGGTTAGCTATGAAGATTAGAAATCATGGACAAGAAGTATGATAACTAATACTAGACACGACTCTTACTCAAGTGAATTAGGTTCCAAGTTTAATTAACTTGAACTCATAAATACAATCTTGAGTAGACAAAGATATAGAATTAAAGTACAAAGTACAATAGCATTTCTTTCAAATGATTATCAAGTAAACTCTTTTATAGTTGTATGATGGTACCACTTTTCCCTCACTGTGCCTATGGGGTTCAAGGCAGCTCTTCTAGATTGTTGCATTTTACTTGCCTTACGACTCCATACAAACAGGCTATCATAGGAGTGTGATTGCATACTTCTCAACACCCCCCTCAATCACAACCATGAAAGCACTGAGTATATAAAGGCTATCATGAGTAGAACCTTGCTAAGTTTAGACATGGAAAAACAAAGCATATAAAGCTAGAGGCTATCACACAAGGCCTCACTAAGTGTGTAGAGGATGTAGTGCAAAAGGTTGCATGAGGAGTCGAAGGCTTATCATTGGAGCATTAATGTAAGGCTTAAAAAAGTTGGTCTGAATAGTGGAAAAAGAAGGATTGATGAGGCTTGTCCTTCTACTCTTGAGTGTCTTCTTCTTCTTTTTCTTCTTCATGGTCTTCTTCTCCTTTGATAGTTGAAAGGAGGGGAGGATTCAAGATCAATCATCAAAGAATAGTGTCTTTTGACACTGCTTTCACTTGTGTCTCTTGACATAGTTAGTTTCAAGTTCTTGTGTTGATCTATTTTCAGAGATTTTCTGCTGCTCAAACCTCAAGAATGGGCAAGAATTCACCCTCTCGCTACTTCAAAGGAGTGGGATTCCACATGTGGCAAACAATGATCAAATTGATCCTTATGAAGAAAGGTATGTTATCAATAATGAGTGGCTAGGAGAAGAAGCCCAGATATGCTTCTCTTATAGCAGTATAGCAAAAGAGTGATGACAAAGCCCAAGCAATCATCAAGCTTAAGCTTGATGACAGTTATATCCACCATGTAGATGCATGTGATGTATCTCATGCTACTTGGGAATAGTTGGACACATCGTTTGGTGCCCAATATAAATCTTTAAAATATGGATTGTTGATTGAGTTTTTCACATTGGATATGAAGGCTAATACATCCCTTGCAACTCACCTTAATTATATGAAAGGCTTGCTAACTCAACTTGCAGGGATTAACTTAAAAATGAAAAAAGACACATGACTTGGAGTCTTGCTCAAGTGTTTGCCTCCAGAATTTGGTAATGTCTCCACCACACTAATTAATATGCCAAATCCAAAGTTGGTAGACATCAAAGCATCACTCCTTGAAGAAGAGAAGAAGCTCAAAGGTAAAGGAGGAAGCAAGCACTTCAAAAGAAGAACATGTATACTATGTTAAAGCAACAAGTACAAAGAGAACAAAGGCATTGTTTGTGACTTTTGTAAAAGAAATAGGCACATTGAAAACTTTTATCATGCCAGGAAGAGATCATAGTAGCTTTGATACCATAAGAAACACGGATATTGAGTAAGATTAGCTACTATAGAGGTTGAAAATAATGGACAAGAAGTATGATAACTAAGACTAGGCAAAACTCTTACTGATAACTAAGACTAGGCAAGACTCTTACTCAAGTGAATTAGGTTCCAAGATAAATTAACTTGGAATCTAAACACACAAACTTGAATAGACAAAGACATAGAGACTGAAAGTATAAAGTACAATAGCATTGCTTTCAAGTGATTGTCAAGTACACTCTTTTATAGCTTGTAGGATGGTACCTATGGGATAGACGGTGTTAACCCCAGTGCAAGACAAGGAAAAAGAAAGAAAAAATAAATCCAACAAAATTCAAAAATACAGACCCGACAGAGGAAACAAGAGAAGAAAAGGCAAAAGGCACAAAGGTAACCTCAAAGAAGGCAAAGGGGAAATTCATATTTTAAAATGCAAAGGCGCCCCTAAATTTTGCAAAAGAGTGCCAAGCTCCCTCCTATGCAAATTGTAAAGAGTAGATGGGCATAGGTGAAGGGACAATGTAAATAAAAGGGAATAGGAAAAGAGGACCTTGGCAAGATGCTTGGTCATGTAAAAAGGGGATGGGTGCCCAAAGGGATAAGGGCATGTATAAAAACAAAAAGTGAAGGGAAGAGCTCATTCTTGGTGTGTGGCTAGAGTGGTTCCCTTCTTCTCTTATTATATTCTCCTTGCTTGTGCTTGTGCTTGTATTTGAGAGAGGGAGTGTGAGTATGAGGGAGCGAGTGTATGAGGGTGAGGGACCATGGTGGAGAAGTTCTCTATCTTCTCCTCTCTTCTTCTCTTCTCTTGTCTTGCGCATGCAACTATGGAGGATGGAGCTTGAAGGTAGAGTATTGAGCTTTCTTGAGCTTGCATCTCGGATCGTGGAGCTACCGGAGTGCTTGATGGAGGAGGCTACTCAATCGGGCATCAAGGTAAGCTCATTACACTTGTAGGATTGAGAGCATGTATGGCTAGATGTGTTGAGAGTGAAAAAAGACTGAAAATTTGACCCTTTTTTGTTGTTTTTGAGGATTGAATGATTGATTTTTGATGGATTTAAGTGATGTATGGTTGTTAATGGAAGTGTTTGAGAGTGTTTTGGACGATATTGATTATATTTTGGAAGCTCATGATGATTCTCAGTGGAGATATGAAGCTCTATGATGTTCTGTTGAGGTTATGATTGGTTTTATATACCTTCTATATAGCTTCTATTTTGTTCTGATTTTCTTCTATATGAAGCATGGATTGATGATTGATAAAGATTGAGATCTTTTGGAAGCTTATTGAATAGTTTTTGATAGTTTGGAATAGTTTTAGTATGAGTTATGAGGTTCTGATGACCCTCTGTAAACCTTCTGTAGAGCCTCTGTCTCTACTCTGTAACTGTACTGTAGCTGCTCTGGTACTGTACTGTACTGTTCTGTAGACCTTCTATAAGTGTTCTGTAGAATGTATGTGTGATTTTGGAAAAGTTTTTTAACTTTTTGAGAGGATGAATCTAAGTTCAAAAGAGCTAAAACAAATGGAAGAAGCAGCTTGCTGAAGACTGAGTGACAGTGACAGTAGTGAGTTGTGAAAAGACACTGTAGTGGCTCTGGTGACTCTTCATATCAGACATACCTCTTAGGAGGTGCATCCATGACCTAAGAAGGATTATTGAGAGTTATTATGAGAGTATTGTAGTGAGGAGATGATGTACTATTGATAGAGAGAGAGAGAGAGAGAGAGAGAGAGAGAGAGAGAGAGAGAGAGAGAGAGAGAGAGAGAGAGAGAGAGAGAGAGAGAGAGAGAGAGAGAGAGAGAGAGCCAATTCTATCAAAACAGTGTAACTGTATATGAGAGATTGAGAGAGAAAACTATGAAGACATTAAAGATGAATACTATGTGATTGATTTCCATTCAAAGATGGTGTATCACTTTGTGTTCTTTGTTCTATTGAAGAATTCTATGAAGATGTTGAAGATTATGGTTGATTCTATCAAATCCGTGGGAGATATCTACTATGATGTTGAGTGAAGAATTGCTGTTTTCTTTGTTTTGATGATCAAAAGAATGAAATAAAAGCTTGTTGATGTTACAAGATAGATTTTATTGCAGTAGAATCCCCTTTTCCTTGGTGTTCCTTTTGGGGCTCCATGTTTTTGGTGTGCAGCCATGAAAACTTGCCATCAACAAGCACCAGAAGAGGCTGAAAATGAAGGAAATGGCATTGCCAAGAAGAGGAAAATTGCCAGTTTTTAAGGGAGAGTACAATGAAGACCCTGATCTTCATGTAGCAGAGTTCATGGTAGCATGTGTGGCTAACAATGCCAAAACCCCTGAGCATTGGTTAGCAATATTCCCCGCCACTATCAAGGGCATGGAGTTTCAGTGGTATGAGAGACAAGCAACAAGGACTTTTGGCACATGTGACAGCCTGAAATTGGCCCTCCTCACTAAATTCAAGCATGAAGGTTTTGAAGAGTGGATGTGAGAGGAGTTCATGAACCTAAGTCAGTCCTCTGGAGAAAGAGTAGAAGCTTATGTCTTGCGAATGGAATCCATCCTAAAGAGATGGACTAACCATCATTTGGACGAAGGTATTAAGAAAGGAGTGTTTCTCAGAGGCCTACAACCAGAAGTTCTCAAGTTTGTGGAATTGAGAAGACCAGTCAATTTGCAAGCTGCAATGGAAGGTTCAAGATTGTATGATGAAGTTGAAGGAAGGTTGTCAATGACTCCAGGAAGAGGAGTCTTACCTCCTCCCATGCCTGGAATGGTATACCCACCAAATGTAGTCCCAGGGACAGTTCCCTACCCCTATCCTCGGATGCAAACAATGCCACAATATAATGCACCTAATCCATTGTGGTCACCACAGACGACAGCGCCTCAAATGATGGTTCAACCACAACAACAGTGGCCTCAAACAATTCCTCCAATGGCAACTCAACAATAGTGGAATCCTCCCAGCTGGAATTAACAACCCCAAGTCTCAACAGGAGCTCTGAATCAGAACTAGAACAGAGGACGCTCTGGATCAACCCAACTAGTGTATGGAATAATTCATGGTGCGGAAAGTGTCATGAAGCGGGACATTTAGCCACTGAATGTACTAAAAAACCAACCATTCCTGGAGCCTTCAGTTCCTACTATTTACGGAAGAACCATATAGAGGATATTTGCTCTTTGAAAGAGATGCATGAACGAAGACAGAAGGATGAAAATGCAAGATTCAACTTGCTGGAATCCAAAATGATAACACAAGATATTGGACCAAAGCCTAGGGAGTTTGGTCCTAATTTTGGTCTAAGGAGGTTTCCCTCTCAAAGTTATAGAGGACGACAGCAGGCGGTGGCCAGAGATTAGAGGTGGAATGTTATAGGTGTGGAGAAAAGGGACATATCTCCCCAAATTGTCCAAAAACTCTAGACGATCTGTGGATTACAAGCCCTTATGCAGCCGATGCAAAGGTGAAGGCCACACTGCAAAGGACTGTCCAAGCCCAGCCCCTATAAAGGCCAATGGCACTGATAGCCAACAGAAGGTACAAGAGTCTGCCTCCAGTTTGGTAGAGTTGGAAGTTGCCGCTATTATGCACACCAAGAAGAAGGAACCAGTTGTTCAGAACAAAAATAATTCTCCTGCCAAGACTGTGAAGTTCAATCTGCCAACAGAGGGACAGAGCAATACAGAACATAACAGTGCGCTATAGAGCACTGTAGTGCCACAGAGAGTTACAGAGTCAGTCCCAGAGACAGGACCAGAGGTCCAAGAGATAGATGATACAGAAGCACTTCTAGAAATAGAAGAAGTATTGATGTTGTAATTCTTAGAAGAAAAAGGAAAGATGAAAATGGGTGTAGCCCCATTCCCTAGCCGACTGGAGAAGCCTATGGATCCTATCAAAGATTATGACTTAGTCAAAGATCTAGACACTTTTAAACCTAACCTAACATTCCGACAGTTACTATGCTGTCTCCCAGCTGCCGAAAGAAATTCAAAAGTAACTTGACAAGAAGACGTGGACTAAGGATCGCTCCTTCAACATCGACTAAGACTAATAATGCCTTGGAGCCTATAAAGGAAGTCGATGTGGCTAACACCTTCCTAGATCTTGGAACCCCAGAGATTAGTGTATGGACAGAAGGATGCTTTATTTCTGATGCATTGATTGATGGAGACTCATCAGTAAACATAATGACGGATGTGACAATGAAGGACTTAGGGTTGCAAGGAATTCAACCTACACAGTGGTTTATTAGATTGGCAGACCAAAGCAGGATTAAACCGTTGGGCATCCTTCCATATGTAAAAACAACCCTTGCAGGAAGAGACTATTGGCTGACATATCTGGTGGTCAAACCAAATTCTTATGAGACCTCATACCCTCTGCTGTTGGGAAGACCTTGGCTTTTTGAAGCAAGAGCCAGGACGGACTGGTTCAAAGGAACCCTAACCCTAGGCAGAGGACCCAACAAAGTGGTGTTGAAGCTGTATGGATCACAAAAAGGCAATGGATCCACATCCATCGAAGTCATAACTGACTCCTCCAATGAGGTAACAGATGGTACATCAGGAGATGAAGAGGCCGTTAAGCAGATCTTTCCTAAGAAAACAGAAGCATAGTCCCTAACAGTGGGCACTGTAAGTCAACTGCCAAGGGAAGTAAAATCCTTGTCAATGGGAGAATATCTCCTGCCTCAACTAAAATTACCTTCGAAAATCACCTCTAACAGTGAAATAGAAGCATGGATGTACTATTCTCCGTGTTACATGATAGCCACGGAGACAGAACAGAGGTGGAACAGATACAGAGATAGTATAGAGGCAGAACAGTTACAGAGCAAAGACAGAGCAGAGACAGAGTAGAGAGTACAGAGGCAAAACAGATATAAAGCGGATGCAGAATAGAGATAGAGCGGATACGGAGACAGTCACAAAGACAGTAACAAACACAGAGCCAGAGCGAGAGCTAGAGGCAGAAGTAGAGTCAGAAGCTGTGACATAAGCAGAAGCAGATGCAGAGGCAGAAGATCTGTTATTCTCTTATAGAGCCTCTACAGAAGCAGAGATAGAGCCTCCAGAGGATGAGGATGAAAATGATGAGGAAGAAAATGAAGCGGGTTATGAAAGTGCAGATGAAGAATTTTCTCTGATAGTGGATGATCTTGTTGATGCCCCTACAGAGACCTCAGAGGCCGAAGATCTCAGGGTGCTGGATGGAATGGCCATGGTTCCATTTGGGTTGGCCAATGGACCACAAAGCATGCAGAATCTCTATAAGCAATGGATTAAAAGCATAAAAATTAAGTTCATCAGTGGCTCCTGTCGCCCTAAATGTTTAGTCCAGAGAAAAGATGATGATGATGCCCCTTGCCAAACAGAAGCCAAAACCCTTAGAGCCACGGCCTCTAGAAGGTCCGTGCTATGTGAAATTCCTGGACGCATCTTCGGAAGATGAATACCTAAGTCCAGAAGAAATTACCACTCACACAGAAGTAAACAAAGCTCTGATACCCTTTCAGCAACCTCAACATACAAATGAGTCATTTGTTCAGAAGGAGGACATTGGTTCTAGCGGAACATCAGACGAGGATACTACTCTCTTGAAAGAGTCAGACCTCTATCCAGAAGCAATCCGTGGGACATTTATTTGCGAAGTGGAAGGTGAAAGACAAGTAACATTCCTGGATACTGACGGTATTGAACGTCACCTGGAAGTGGGCCTCAATCTTCCAGAAGAAGAACTAGTGGTCCTACGAGATCTACTAAAGGAGAACTTAGATGTGTTTGCTTGGTCATATAAAGACCTAAAGGGGATTGATCCCACAGTATGTCAACATCACATTGACCTAGAGCCTGATGCCAAACCTATAAGGCAAAGACAAAGGTGAATGAATCCTAACTACTCTGCTCTGGTGAAGGTTGAATTATTGAAACTTCTTGAAGCAGAGTTCATTTATCCCGTGGCTAATAGTGAATGGGTTTCGCCCATTGTGGTAGTATCCAAGAAGAACGGGAAACTTTGAATATGTGTCGACTTCCAGAGGTTGAATTTGAAGACAAAAAAAGATAATTTTCCTATCCCTTTTACATACCAACTGTTGGACACAGTGGTAGGCAATGAGCTGTATTCCCTCTTGGATGGATTCAACGGATATAACCAAGTCCAAATCGTAGAAGAGGACCAATCCAAAATAACCTTCACCATAGAATGGGGGACCCATGCCTATAGAGTGATGCCATTTGGGCTCTCTAATGCTCCTTCTACCTTCCAACGAGTAATGATGGTTGCCTTCCAAAATCATCTTCATGATTTCATTGAGGTGTATCTTGATGACTTCTGTGTCTATAGTTTGATCTGAGAGCACTGGGGACACCTAGAGCAATGTTTTGATAGATGCCGAGAGTATGGGATCTCTCTCAACCCCGACAAATGTGTCTTTGGCATCTCCTCAGGAGTTCTTTTGGGCCACATTGTCTCTGCACAAGGGATTGTAACAGACCTAGCAAAGATTGAAAAGATTGCTGCTTTAACAGCACCAACAAACCTCAAGCAATTGGGAGGATTTCTTGGCCATGTGGGCTATTACAGAAGATTTATTGCACATTTTGCAACCAAGGCAGCCCCTCTGTTGAGAAATAGACAAATGATGTATGCTCCAAGAGGAGCTGTCCTGAATCCCATATGCACAGTGAGGAGAGTGGAACAACTCAAAGCCTATAAAGCATTGTACTTGACTATGAAATGAACACAATATCATGATGCTTTGTACTTTCAGTTAAGTGTCTGTCATTGTCGATTCTACACAAGATTGTGTTTATGAGTCCAAGCTAATCTATCTTGGAACCTAATTCACTTGTGTAATAGTTTGTCTCTACTTGTCCATGTCATTATGAACTTGGCTTACATCTTTGATCCACCATAGCTTGTGTCATGTCCTAGATCCATATCATTTAACATGGTATCAGAGCCCAGTTGGGCATGGCACAGCTCACACTCTGAATCTCTAGTCTCCCTTCATCTTTGGTGATTTCTAACCAGCCCACATTCAGCTCATATCTTCAGTTTCAACTTCAAATCTTAGTTGGACCTTGTGGCAGCCATAGCCAGCAGCACCCTGTCATCTTGAAGCTCCTGTATCTCACTCCACATACCAAATCTTTCTGAGCTTCCTTCTTCAAAGTTGTTCTCCACCTCACAAAGCTTCCCTGTATCACATAAATCCATGAGATTTGTCTATCTGGACCTCAGCATTGTCACTATTGTCAGTTGCTGCCATAGCCCCAGTTTGTGGCCTGTAGGACATACCTCACTTTGAGCTCTCATATCTCTCAAATCAGGCAACATTTCAGTGTGCTTTCTTCAGGAGGATTGTTCTTCTACTCAAGGAGCTTCTGCCTATCACATCTAAGCCTGACATTGGATACCTACAAGCGTGGCATTGCTGAAATTCGACGTCGCTGCCATATCTGCGCCTGGTTACGTTTCGCTGATCTGTGCGCAGACTGCAGTACCCGATCTTGACGATTATCATGGGGCTCTTGTAGAGCATGGAGTAAGCTACATTTCCATAAAAAAAGTTTCCAAAATGATCAACTCTAGCTCTAGATATCTGGAAAAAACCAGGCCTGGGTCAAAACCCTAATCCAGGAAGCCATAGCCATCAAGGTGCAAGCTCAAATTTCCTTCAATTTCTCATTCCTTTCAACTGAGGGCACACACTGCCACTCTTATTTGAGTTTGAACTCAGTTCCCAGCAAGATTAACACTTCAAATCAACAAGCAAGAAGAAGATCAAGCACCGACATTCAATACTAAGCTCAAGAATAGTATCTATTGATACTCAACTAGTGTCAGTTGACACTAACCTCCTTGTGACACTTCAAAAATCCCCCTTGCTGGTCTTTTCCCAGTTAATTGGAGCTGCTCAACATGGCAGAACTTGAGCAAATAGCAAAGTTCAATGGAGAAGGCTTCCATGCCTGGAAGGAAAAGACCATGTACCACCTGATGCGAAAGGACTTATGGGACTTGTTTGAAGATGATGCAGATAACAAGAAGGAAGATGATGAAGACGGGTTCGTTGAAGAAGACCAGTTCAAATCCAAAGAATGGAAAAAGATGAATAATAAGGCACTAGGCATCATTGCTTGGGGATTAAGTGATGATGTGTTACATCATATATCTGGTATTAGAAATGCTAAAACCGCTTGGGAGGAACTTGATAAAATGTTTGGTACTCAAGCAAAGAATTCAAAGGTAAAACTTCTCATGCAGTTTTATAAACTGGATATCAAAGACAGTACTTCTATGACCATACACATTAATAAGTTTAAGAGTTTAAAAACTCAACTTGCATCTCTTAAAAAGAATATTGAGGAAGATGAAGCAATAGCCATACTGCTTGCAAGTGTAAACAAGGATCCATATGAAAATCTTGTGTCCACTTTGAGCAATGTTCCAAGTCTCACACTTAAAGATATTGAGCACTCACTACTCGATGAAGAAGGCAAAGTAAAAACCAAGAATGCAAAAGACAATGTCTCATCATCTAGGGAAAATCTTTTGTACACCAAAGGAGCTGCTGGACCTAAAGGAAGAGGTCGAGGATTCATCAACAACCATAACAAGGATCGGATTACATGTCACTATTGTGGTAAGACTGGCCATGTAGCCAGTGAATGTTTCCATAAGAAGAGAGCCCAACAATTGCAAAGTGATCATCACCAGAACCAATACATGGAAGAAAGAGAAGAAGAAGAATATGGTTCCACTACCATCAACAACTCTGACAGATTGTTTTGAAGAACTTTCATTATATCTTTCATATGTGTGACTAGGCTGCCTATGAGCTAGTCTTCCGGGCCATGTTATCATGAAGGGGGGGCAAAAGCCAGCAAGTGTAGGGACTCATCATTTGAGGGGGGGTGTTGAGAAATAGACAAATGATGTATGCTCCAAGAGGAGCTGTCCTGAATCCCATATGCACAGTGAGGAGAGTGGAACAACTCAAAGCCTATAAAGCATTGTACTTGACTATGAAATGAACACAATATCATGATGCTTTGTACTTTCAGTTAAGTGTCTGTCATTGTCGATTCTACACAAGATTGTGTTTATGAGTCCAAGCTAATCTATCTTGGAACCTAATTCACTTGTGTAATAGTTTGTCTCTACTTGTCCATGTCATTATGAACTTGGCTTACATCTTTGATCCACCATAGCTTGTGTCATGTCCTAGATCCACATCATTTAACACCCTCTGCACAAGCTCCTAAGAAAAGATGTAGATTTCCTTTGGACTGATGATGACTGTGAAGAAGCCTTTAATACCCTAAAATAGCGCCTTATCCAAGCACCTATCTTGCAGCCTTCTGACTGGACGAAGGAGTTCCATGTGCACACAGATGCATCAGTTGAAGGGCTAGGTGTTGTCCTATGTCAAAAGGGCCCTTTTAAATTAGATCAACCAATATATTATGCAAGTCTAAAGGTCACTGATAGGGAACGGAACTACATAGTGATAGAGCTTGAATGCTTAGCAATGGTGTTTGCACTGGAGAAGTTTCGACACTATCTATTATCAACACATTTCAAGTTCTATGTGGATTATAAAGCCCTGTCCTTCCTGATGAACAAAGCACATGTTAAAGGACGATTGATGAGATGGTTACTCCTATTCCAGGAGTTTGACTTTGAATTGGTCACTAAGCCTGGCCGTTTCCATGTCCTAGCTGATCATCTATCATGGATTTCTCAAATAGAAGACGAGGAATAGGATGATCCAAACCTTCCTGATGCTTCCTTGTTTCAATTAGAAACAATTACTCCCTGGTATGCATACATAGCAAAACCTCCTGGCAAATCAATAGTATCCTCTTGGCATCTCAAGCCGTGAGAAGAAGAAGCTTCTGTTAGAATCAGCCCCCTACACTTTGCTAGGCGGTGCACTGTACAAGAGAGGCAAACATAAAGTGTTGTGAAGATATGTTGCAGGAGAAGAAATCGACATAGTATTGAAAGCATGCCATGACGAACCATGTGGTGGACACTTTGTAGGAGAAGCAACAGCCAGGAAGGCTCTGTTAGTAGGATACTGGTGGGGCTGACCCTCCACAAGGATGCATATGATTACTACAAGAGATGTGATGCCTATCAGCGAATGGGAAAACCCACCAAAACAATTGCCATGCCATTGCAATCCATTCTTCCCCTAAATCCGTTCAAGAAGTGGGGGATTGATTTTGTGGGTACCACTAATCCACCCACCAGATGGAAGTAGAACATATACATCTTAGTATGTAGGGATTATGTCACAAAGTGGTGTGAAGCTAAAGCCCTGAAGTGGGATGATGGTAACAGCATAGCCCTGTTCATGTACGAGAATATTATCACCCGTTTTGGCAGTCCCCTCGAGCTAGTAAGTGATAGAGGTACTCATTTCCTTAATAAAATTATGGAGGAGTTGACGGACCTATATAAGATCTACCAAATCGCAAATCCACTCCTTATTACCTCAGAGCCAATGGCCAAGTTGAAGTCACAAATCGCATCCTTTGCTTGATCCTGACAAGAACGATTGCCACACATCGTCGCGACTGGGACGATCAACTTACAGAGGCCCTCTGGGCATACAGAACCTCCCATAAGGCAGCTACAGGACAAACCCCTTTCCAACTAGTGTATGGTACAGAAGCCGTCTCCCTGTTGAACTCGAATTGCCCTCTTTGCGAGTGGCAGTTAAAGAATGCTTGGGAGATGATGAGTCACTGCAACACCATCTCCTACACTTGGAATGCTTGGATGAGATATGGTGGATGGCCCTATAGTGCATGGAAACCACTCAAGCGCGACGCAAGGCCTATCATGACAGTTTCATCAAGCATAAGGAGTTCAAAGAAGGTGATCTTGTTCTAGCCTATGATTCAAGATTTGGCAAGTTTCTTGGCAAGCTTCAACAACGGTGGATGGGCCTGTACAAGGTACTTGTTGTTAATCCTAACGGCTCTGTTCAGGTGCAGACCATTGATGCCTCTGATGATCCTTTCCTCATCAATGGCTATCGCCTGAAGATGTACTTTCCTCCCTGGGGATCTTGACAATCACAATAGACCTACCCTTTCCCTTTTGGGCATCGCACTATCCTTCTCTTCATGCTTGTGATAGCCCTTATGATTCTCCTCATGAGGCGATCTCGTTCTGCTATACCTTTCAACCTAACCTTGTTCTCTTCTCGTTTGATCCAACAGCGGTGGCAAGGTTGGTCTTGATACATGATATTCCTACCATTCTTTTTCCTCACGAAAAAAAAAGAAAAAGAAAAAGAAGAAATAAAGAAAAAAAAAACAACACAACAATAAACAAAACTGTTATGGGAGAAAAGGAAGAAATTCCCTGTCATAACAAGCCTCGTTCCAAGACAAGGTGGAAATACTCTTGGGCGGGAAGCTAACAATGGAAAATGTGGTAACACCCCGTAGTTCAGGATAGCTACTTTACCATAGCTACTTTACCAGCAGAACCTTTCCAACAAGTAATTTGAAGCCACCTCCCTTGGTGTGCTATCTCTGCAATATCAGTCCGTTTGCCCTTCTTAATAGACGACTCTTTTTACAAGTCATTGAAGTATAAGAATTATAGGTTGCCTCCCTGGGTACGCCTCCTCCTCAAGATCCTGATGACAACAACAACCGACATGATCTTCATCACCAACCCCTTGAGTGATGTGAGCTTTCATCCTAACAGGATGGGGACGTGTGTATGGGCTGCCCTCTGTATCTATCAAAGAGTGAGACAAAGGGTGGGTTGAGTGACCATTCTTTCCCTTCAAATCAAATGAGAGGTGAGATGTGTGAACGGAGTGTTGCACGCACGGGATGGGCCTCTCAATGCACAATGCATGATTTGTTCCTGTGCACTGCACCATAAGGCTCCCTGGCCTTCCTTCTTGCACTGTATGTCAGCATAGGGCGGGATGCACAGTTGCACCATCAATTGCACACAAGGCATACAACCTCTGCACAAGTGACAGTGATGATTACATCAATGGGTTTTAGGAATTGGTTGCTCTCTGTATCTTTCAACAGAGCGTGAGATAGAGAGTGGGCTGAGTGTGAATGGTGTTCTTCAATCAATTATTGAGAGGTGAGGATTGAGGGACATTACGACCCTTGGAGTTCGGTACATTTTTGTTTCCCTATACACCCACAGGATGGGGTTTCTGCCATCACCACAGGACATGTCATTTTGTTCTGTACACTGCACTGCAAGGCTCTCTAGCCTTCCTACTTGCACCTGTGCCAGAGGGGTTGGACGCACTGATGCACCATCAATTGTGCACCCTGGCATACTCCCTCTGTACCATTCCTTTGTCGATTTCTAAATTGGGTGTGAGCTCTGGGTTTTCATCATTATTTCCTCGAGAGATGTTAGTAATGGGGCGAGTGACTGCTCTTTCATTCCATTTGAGTGATCGTGAGTTGAGTGCAATATCCCTCGTCATTAGCGACTTTCTTGTGATTCCTTCAACCAGCTACCTCCCTGGGCGCTGCCGCATGGTCCCTGCCACAAATTACGAAGATCGTGAGCTGTGAAGACACCTTGTTACCTCCTCCAGCTGACACAATGACACCAGGCGCAACCTCGATCATCGACATTCCTCCTCGGCAATATGGGCCAAGTTTTTCTAACCCTACACCTTCTGCTTCTCAGTGATGGTTATGTCTTAAGTGTGGGGACGTCGTGGTTGGTGTGATGTGAGGTAACAGGTCCTTGATTGTTCGGTTTACCCTTCCTGCTAAGGTTCTAAGTGTGGGGACGCGTCCCTGCACGTCTATGCTGCATACCCCCATGCATATACTCTGTTTTGATTATGCATCTATGCCATGACTTCATTTTACCCTGATGGGTCCCTTTCCCACTCCTCCATTCTATTTCACCCTGTCCTCAGGGTTGCTCCTTGACCGTTTGCCTTTATCCTTTGTTTTGCAATTTTTCCATGTGAACACACCTTATGTTCACTGAGAATCACATCCAACCTTACAACCATGTTTGTCCCTTTGAACTGCCCATTTCTCCTTTTTACCAACCCCTATTCCAACAGATGGTTCTAAAGTTATTAAAATTTGAAGCAATTCCTGTAAATTGGATAGTTTTCCATGTGAACGCATCTTTATTGCTTCGGACCCTAATCTGATGTGCCAACCCTATCCTACCCATTCCTCTTGACATTTTTCCTTTTTTCTCAGTGTCATTCCGATGCACGGTTGATCCGTTGTTAGTTTTTGTGGGTTTTCGGGTCCTTTTCGTACCTATTTTTCACATTTTTCCATGTGAACCTACCCTACTTTCACCGAAATTCTAGTTTAATTTGACAGTCGTGTCTTGCTAGCCTTTCCCCCACTTTTTCCTTTTTCCTCCTCTCTCTTCAAACTGCCGGATTTTTAGTTATTAATTTTTCTGAGTGTTTTCAGGTGTGATTTTCGTATTTTTTCCACGTGAACCCCTCCTAATTTTCCTCAAACTGGGTTTTGATGCACCAACCCTGTGAATCCCTTTCTTTCAGATATTTTTTCTTTTTACTGTCCTCTATTCCGACGCATGATTTTTCCCATATTAATTTTCGAGTCCATTTTCAGGCCCATTTTTGGGATTTTTCCCATGTGAATGCATCCTATCTCCATCGAAACTGTGTTTTATTGTGATAGTGTTGTAGGACACATTGTTCTGCACACTTTTTCTTCTTTGATACGTGGATTTTTTTATATTAATACACGTATGTGTTTTTGGGTTTTTTTTTTGCGTTTTTCCCATGTGACCACCCTGATTTTGCCCCGGACTCGGTGTTGCATGTTTCCATCATTTTCCCCTCGTCTCCTACACATTTTTCCTTTTTACGGATTTTTGAATTGATGAACGGTTTGAATTTTATTAATTTTTATTATTTTTTATCGTGTTACCGTATTTCTTGTGTCGTGCGCGAATGCGCATGTTTTTGGTTTTACGCGCCTCGGGATGCCCTCGTGGCATCTGTGGTACGCACATTGCCGTCCCTACCCCGTTTGACCCCGTCGATGAAATTTTTGTTACCCCTTCTCGCATATGCATACGGGACGGGGGTGTTTTTTTTTGCCCACCCATTTTTCATTTTTTAAATTTTATTTTTCTTTTTCCATTAAACAACAAACACATTAAAAAAAACACTAAGAAAAAAAAAGAAAAAAGAAAAAAAAAACAAACAACAAGGACTCAAAGAAAAAAAAACACAAATAATCCTAATAATAATTAATTAAAAAAATAGAAAAAAAAGAAGCAAAACACAACAGAAAAAAAAGAGAAAACAGAAAAAAAAAAACACACAGAACAACATTTTAATCATTAAAAACAATATATATCATAAATAATTTAATTAAAAATAAAACCTACCTACCTTACCTATCGCGCTCCTTCTCCCCTCCTTCCTTCCCCTTCTTCTCCTCTCCTCCCTCTTCCTCCTCCCCTTCTTCTTCCACCCGCCTTCTTCTTGCTCCCCTTCCTCTTCCTTCTTCTTCTTCTTCTTCTTCTCCTTCCTCTTCTTCCTTCCCCTTCCTCCTTCTTCTCCTTCTTCTCTCCCCCCCTTGGCCGCCCTGCTCCCGTTCGCCCTCGGCCGCCTTGCTCCCGTTCGCCATCGTCGCCTGCCGTTGCTGCTGACGAACGTCGCCAATCGTTGCCTCCTTGACGCTGGTCTCGCCAGCGGTTCTTCTTCCCCTTCTCCTCCTCCTCCCCCTCCTCCTCCTCCTCCTCCTCCTCCCTTGGAACCTTGGTTAGTGCGTCTACCTAACCTTATTTAGTTTCCTTAATCTTAGTTAGTTCACCTAACTTTAGTTAATCTCCCTAACTACAGTTACCATTAACTTAATCTTAGTTACACTAACTTAACCCTGGTTAGTTAACCTAACCATAGATAGACCTCTAACCCTAGTTAGATTAACTTACCTTTAGTTAGACCCCTAACCCTAGTTAGACTTACTGAACCTAACCACACTTTACCAGACTTAACCAGACTTAACCTACCCAACTAGACTAAGCTAACTTCCCAGACTTAACCTGACTAACCCTACTAACCTAGTTAACTAGACTAACCTAACTAACTAGACTTAACCTAATTAACCAGACTAACCTAACTTAACAACTAACCTAACCTAACTAACTTAATTGATTTACTCAACTAAATTAACTTAATCAACTTTCTCCGACTAAGCTAACTTAATTCACTTAATATACTCAATTAGCCCCCATTCCTGCCCTTTCTCTTCTGTTGTTTTCCCACAGTGTATGGGTGTGCTAGCGGGCGTTCACGCGCGAGGACGCGCTTCCGACTTGTCCATGCGGTGGAGTATTGCAATCAACCGTTCACATGCAGTCATCCTTCGTTGTTCACACGCAGCCCGGGTACCGCCTTTTATTTTCCAACCCGTAAATACATAACAATACATAAAAAAAAAACATAAAATACATAAAAATTTTAAAAATTCATTTAAAATAAAAAAAAGCATTTTTTTAAAAATTTACCAATATTGCTGAAATGATTTGGAATATTTTTAAAGTAGAAATTAAAAAAAAATTGTAGAAAATTTAAAATCTGAAAATTACTTCAAAATTACATGTAAAATAAGAAAAATTCATTAAAAATTAGTAAAAATTCAAAAATAAATCCAAAAAAATTTCACAAACCCCCTATCTCTTTTGCCACTAATTTATCAATAAAAAATGCTTCCATAAAAGGCAAAAATATTATTTGAAGTAAAAAATCCCTAATTTAATACTAGACTTCATAAAAATTCATTTTAAATTCTTAAAATCAGTTGGAAAATCATGGATGAATTACAACACATTGTTGACGCTTGCTAGATGGCTGAAATCCCACTCTTACACTTCATAACATATTCATGTGTTATATATTTCGATTTAATTATTAAAAAAAAGGAAAAAAATAAAAATAACAAAACAAATAAACCAAACTAAACAATAATACACAAAACAAAAGCACCTAAAATACAAATGAAAACCATAAAAAAATATAAAATAAAAATAAAAATAAAATAAAAATCAACAAAAACACTAAGATGCTTTATTTTTTCCAATTAGTGGTGTTTGTTTTTGTTTGACTGGATTCATTGCATTTGGGGGATTACTCCGTGCGCCTTTAGTCCATTGCATACACACCCCTACCAGGTATTTATTTTTTGAGCTTAATTTATTTTTATTATTACTTAACCACAATTAATTGCGAAAACGAACTATATTCACCCACTTTTTCACGTGCATTCGCGCTAAACACACAGTTTCTAATAACTTAAAAATCAACCAGCCGTTCACTTTGCATGCACTACGTGCGCTTGAGAGGCACCTTAATTTTTAATAAAAATGAACTAGCCGTCACAAAAAAGCACGCACTGGCAAAAAAAAGTGCTCCACATCACTATTAATTTTTAATTAATGAATTTACATTTAGAGACCCAGTCTAGGAATCGTAGTCCGGGTTTCGATAAAGCACCGTTTCACCCTAATAATTTGTAATTAAAATTTTAAGAAGGAACCACCGTTTTTAAATTAAGGTTTATAACCTAATAAAATGTTACTCATTGTTAATAATTTCTTAAAATGAACCCTTCATTAAAATAATTTCCCCTCACTGCACTTTTTTCCCCCTTTTAATAAACACGTTCGTGGGATGGGCACGTAAAGTCCTCTTAGCTTGCTGAAATTGTTGGTTAAGGTTATGGTCAGGTTTCGATTTAGATTTTTATGGTATTATGGTTTGTCTATGTGCTACGATTACGGGTGCGGTTTGTAGTTTTTTCTTTCTTTCTTCCCTGATACGGGGTTTTGGGTGCCTGTTTGTTGCATCGCATGAAGTTTTCGGTCGCATATGTGTAGAGGTCATGCTGAATTTTTTCTAGGATGTGGGTTGTTTGGGCTGGTAAATGGGTTAGCTACGTCTGTGTGTATATCCTTATTTTGATTGATTTCTTTTTGATAGCCCTTTGGTTGTTTTGCAGGCATTCTTTGTGATTGTCTGTGTTGTGGTGTGTGTGTTTTCCATCTGAATGGCGCCTCACGCTCCTCCTCCTATCCAGTATGTCCCGTTGGTCAATAGGGATTATTCTTCCCTACTGGCTTTTGAGCCTATAGCAAAAGCAGGACTTGCGACTTTCGTGGCTGCTTCATTTCCATTGATTCTAGATGATCCATCCCTGTGTGATGAGTTCCTTACATCATACAGTAAGAAGTCGGGCCTGGTTCATGGTGCTTCCATGATATTGACACCCCGAGGGTTAGGGAAGGCTTTGTCTTTTCCCTACAAAGGAGAGTCCTTTGTTACAACTAGACAATTATTCTCCAACGATGAGATTTTCAAGCTGTTATAGAAACATACCAAGGAAATTCTAGATGTCAAGAAAGTGATAAACACTTCAGGCGTATCTTTTTCCATGATCACTGATCCTCTTTGGAAGTTAGTCTGCCAGTTTCTCCAAGACAGGTTTATGCCTGCCAAAACACCATCCCATTATTTGTCTAAAGAGCTCTTCACAGCTTCCAAGATGGTGTTAAAAGGGGTGGCTATTGATTGGAGTACTTACCTGCTTACAAAGATGGACCAACATTTTGTTAAAGTAATCAGAGAAAATGTTACAAATGTCACATATGGATCCTACTTATATGCTTTCTTGACATACTCAGGTCTTAAGAAGGGTGTGCTACCACCTCCTCCATTTGATCCAGTACCTCTCCCTCCACCTCCAGAAGAGTCAGAACCTATTGATATAGAGGATCTTGCTTCCCCTCCTCCACTCATCATTCAGTGGAAGCGCTTGAAGCATGTGGCAGATAAAACTCCTTTAGTTCTTCCTTCAGTCACAATTCTTGCTACTTCTGGCAGTGACCTCCCTGCTTCCCTCACATGTAACAATTTATTAGCACATAGAGAGGGTTCCTTGGACATATCAGTCCCTTCCCTGAACAGTTTAGTATCGGGAGATGCCATTCCATTCCTCTGTAAAGACATCCAGAGTTTGATTGAACTTTCAGTGGATAGCCTGTGCTCAACAATTGTATGCTTCTTTTTATGAAGAACTGATGTAGTCCAAAGACCAATTGCATAAGGCAACCTCAGAGTTAGCCTCTGCTAAAGGCACACTTGTAGATCTGTTTAAGCAGATGGAGCAGCAAACCCAAATGATTGAGACCCAAAGAGAAGAGATATCTTCTTTGAAGATTCAGTTAACAGAAGCTCAATTAGAGGTCACTAAAGTCTCAGAGGAGAAAGAGAGAATGTCCAAAGAAGCTCAAGAGAGAGAATGTCCAAAGAAGCTCAAGAGTTTCAGACTCTTTTAGATGCAAAACTCTCAGCCTTACAGACTGCTCATGACACAGTGGAATCACAAACTTCCCAAATCAAGCAGTTGCAAGACCAACTGACATAGTCATGGTCTATTCCTCCAAGGCCCAATGTTCCAAATTATTCTTCTATCTCTAAGCAAGACTTGGCAGTTCTCCAGAGACAGGCCACATTGTGTCCATTGTTCCAAGATAAAGTGGAAAGATTGCAGTCCAGGATGGATTTGTTATGGTCTACATTTGAGCACTTCCAGGAGCATGTTCCTCCGGACCATTTTTTCTTTTGTCCATTATCAATTGCAAAAGTTGGCATTCTATATGAAGCTTTCAATGATGGATCTTCCTCTTCCAGAGGATGGTTAGAGTGGGGCTTGGTCTCCTGAGTTGCTGACAGAAGTGGTCCGTATGGTGTTTGAAGATTCTGTGATGACGGATACCATGTTGCTATCTTACATGTATCTACGAGGTGATCTGTTGATTTGAGATGAAGTAGATATGGCCTGATATGTGGGGGACGTGGTTTTGCAAGCTGTCTTGTATGTCAACTATTTGGAGTTGCAGATAGATGACATGTTTCAGTGTTATTCCTCAAAAGTGGCTACTTGCCCTGACCATTCCTGGCACTCAATAATTGATTCTGTGGTCCTGAATCAACGTTAGAACATAGCTTCTACCTATGTACAGAGCACTAACAAACTGAGGGTGGATCTCTTAGCTTACCTTTCCAAAAACCATCCATTTGATTCAACCTTTTTTTATGCCTATCAGAGAAGATCTATTTTAGGTCCCTCCGTTCCTAGCCTATTGTACTATCAACAAATGGCTCATCGCTATGATACCTATCTTTCCCTTTATCAAATTAATTCAGCAGCTATCTTACCTCTTCTTTTCCAACCTCAATCTTTTCCTCAAATTCCCATATTTACCTATTGCTCTTTTATTGAAGATAGAGTATTTTTCCCTTCTCCACCATGCCCTTCACCATCTATCCATATACCTTCTACTTTTCTTGTTTATCAATTGTCACCTTTCCTAACTGATTCCCTAAAATTTTCAGCCACTCCTTCTTTATCTTATTCCTCCTTTTATGATTTTGCCTACCCATCTCTTCATCCTCTTTTACTTATTCCACTTCCATCTCCTGCCACTTCTATTTCTCAACCCCCTTAGTTGGTTAGTGAATACGAAGGGTTTGATCAACAGATTCCCAGAAGAAGAGGATGGAGCTCGACTAATTCTCTTACAGGACCACTGATAAACTGGCCATTAATTCCAGGGGATTGGACAACTGCCAGTCAAGCATACTAGAATTACCTTCATTTTGCTCACCAATATTCACAATCTCTAGATCCTTTAGTGAGATTGACAGCTCATTTTTCTTGGTATTTAGCATACATGCATAGACATTCCTATAATGATCAAAAGGCCATTCCAAAGCGTTGTATGAATATCAATGTGAACATTGACTCCCACCAGTTGGATGTCCTATATTTTCATGCCCTATGTCTACCTAGTAGATATCTTGTTTTGCTAGAAAGGATGTGATGCCTGCAGTTCTTTCAAAATCCTCCAAAGACATTTGTAGATGAATTCTTCTCCATGGATCATTTTCGAAACCACCAAGCCTTCAAAAGGGATCACCTTCATTGATGCCTTTGCAATGTATTTTGGATGATTCTTAATGATAGATATATATATCTGTTTGGAGGAGTCATTCATATGGTTGTGTTAGTGTTTGTGTGTGTTGTAATAGTTGTATGTGATGAGTTCGTGCTGATTGAGAATAATTTGTTCGAGAACTCTTTTCAATCTATTGATGGTGGATGGAAAGCCTATGGTGGAAAGCTGAAGAGAACCTCTTATATCCTTTACACATTTGTTATGACTTTTAAATGATTATCAGATGAGTTAATGAATAACGAAGTTTTCCTTCAGTATTTTTTCTAAAGATACAGGTAATAAGTTGGGGTCATGGTTTGGCGAGACTATTCAAGATCCTACGGAAGATAAAATTGAGCTCTTTAATGAACTTATATTCTTCTTTTCCTTAGGTCGCGAGGACGCTTCCTTTCTAAGTGTGGGGTTATGTTGAGAGTGGAAAAAGACTGAATGTTTGACTAATTTTTGTTGTTTTTGAGGACTGAATGATTGATTTTTGATGGATTTAGAGTGATGTATGGTTGTTAATGGAAGTGTTTGAGAGTGTTTTGGATGATATTGATTATGTTTTGGAAGTTCATGATGATTCTCAGTGGAGATATGAAGCTCTATGATGTTCTGTTGAGGTTCTGATTGGTTCTGTATACCTTCTGTATAGCTTCTGTTTTGTTCTGATTTTCTTCTATATGAAGCATGGATTGATGATTGATGAAGATTGAGATCTTTTGGAAGCTTATTGAATAGTTTTTGATAGTTTGGAATAGTTTTAGTATGAGTTATGAGGTTCTGATGACCCTCTGTAAACCTTCTGTAGAGCCTCTGTCTCTACTCTGTAACTGTACTGTAGTTGCTCTAGTACTGTACTGTACTGTTCTGTAGACCTTCTGTAAGTGTTCTGTAGAATGTACGTGTGATTTTGGAAAAGTTTTCTAACTTTTGGAAAGGATGAATCTAAGTTCAAAAGAGCTAAAACAAATGGAAGAAGCAACTGCTGTGAAGACTGAGTGACAATGACAGTAGTGAGCTGTGAAAAGACATTGTAATGGCTCTGGTGGCTCTTCATATCAGACATGCCTCTTGGGAGGTGCATCCACGACCTAAGAACGATTATTGAAAGTTATTATGAGAGTATTGTACAAACAGTGTGGTAGTATGCTTTGCTAATTAGAAAATGAAGCAAACCCCATCGAGGAAAGTGGGAGGCTTCGATCTTGACGATTGGATGCCTATGACCTAGGTAGACCCGATAAGTTAGACACTAGATATAGCTTATTAAATCGTGACCCTCCTAATACAGGTAGGATTAGTTACTAGGTTTGGCTGGAGCTGAGATTTTACCTTATGGGTAGGGGGATTGAGTTACACTCTCCCCCATCTCTCACTCTCTTTGAACCAAGTGCGGTGTAAAGAAGAAGGCAAAAGCCAAGAAAGAGGCACCAAAGCCGGTTCAAAGACCAAAGGAGAGAATGGTCTGGAGAGAAAAGTGAGCTCTTGCTAGCTATCATGAATTTGATTTAGCAAGCTCTCTTTACGAAGTTAAGATGGATGTAAACCTCCTCCAACTAATTAAGTTGTCTCCAGGAGTGCATAAAGAATTTAAGAAGAATCTTTGCACTAGGTATATCATTGAGCCTTGGGAATAGCGCGAGTAAGAGATGATTGGTTTAAACATGTTGAAAAGCATTGTCCAAGGCTAGCAGCACATGTTGATGGAATATTAGTGGACCATGCTATTGTGGACACAGGATCCTCTGTCAACATTATATTTTAGAATTGATGGAGAGGTTAGGATTAGAAATAAAAAAAGATACCTCCACAATCCTTTGAATGGCTGATGATGATAGTTTAAGACAACCTGAAGGTTGCATTACTAAAGTCCATGTGACCATTGCCAATGTGGAATGCATTCTAAACTTTAGGGTCATTAGGTTTGTAGGGCAAACTAGTTATCAAGTATTGCTAGGCAACCATGGATTTTACAAGCAGATTGTCAGGTTGATATACATGTTGGTCGGTTGATCTTTGGTAGAGGTGCTAGATGTGTAGTAGTAGACACCTACCCTAAATCTCCTCAAAGTGAGAGAGTTTCTTTATCCTCCTCAAAGTTTGACACATTAGATGCTCCATCTACTACTACTAGTGAGATGTCATCAAGTGACGAATCCAACGAGGGGTCCACTATAGAGGATATCTATTAAGTAACTTTGAATGAGCCAATAGAAGCTCAGGAGAGGATTAGAGACGCGGATGTAATTGAGTTAGACCTTGGCACGTTGAATGATTCATGGCCAATCAAATTAGGGTCCATGCTTAGTTTAAAAGAAAGAAAGGACTACGTGTCCTTGATTCACAAATTTCATGATATCTTTGCTTGATGAGCTGAGAGGCATTCCTCCTAGCCTCTAGCTGTTCATACTATCCCCTTAAAGGAAGGTAGTTGTCCTATGCGACAAAAAGTAAGGCACATGCATTTTTAATTAAGGGATGGCCTATTCAAAGAATTGACAAAACTACAAAAAGCTGGCCTGATATTTCCAATTCAACACACAGAATGGTGCTCGCACCAGTTGTTATCAGGAAGAAGAAGAACAATCAGATTCGGTTTTGCATAGACTTTAGGGAGCTTAATAAGAAGATGGTTAAGGATTACTATCCATTACCATTTATTGATCAGATTTTGGATCAATTAGCAAGCAGGGAAATCTATTTGTTTATGGATTGCTTTACTGGATATAATCAAATGGATATTGCAGAGGAAGACAAACTAAAAAGATGTTTATCACTATCTTCGGTACTTTTGCATATCGTGTGGTGGCCTTTGGGTTATGCAATGCACCTGGTTCTTGGCAACAAACAATTGATAAGACTTTTGGTGATTCTAAGGGAAAGGCAACTGGTCATTCTGGGGCAGCCACCATAAGGGAAAGGCAACTGGTCATTCTAAGGAAATGTTTTGAGCATTGTAGATAGTTCTGCATTGCTCTTAATCCACGAAAGTGCATCTTTGGGGCGTATGGGTTGTTGCTGGGCCATGTGGTTAGCTCGACTGGTATTGCAACTACCCGAAAAAGATAAAGTTTATAGTTGCTATGAGCCCACCACATACTCCAAAAGAGATACACCACTTTCTATCTCATCAGTGGGATATTATCGGAAATTTATCAATGCACTGGTAGAAAGAACACTGCCATTGACTAACCTCCTATCTTTTAACTATTTTTTTGAGTGGAATGAAACATGTCAAGTATTCTTTGAGGATGTGAAGCAAGAACTAGCAAAAGCACCAATCCTAAAAGCACCTAGAAGAGTTGAAGTTTTCTATATATTTTCAATAGCCATAATGCATAGTATCAACTACTAAATTAGCCCAAATTTAGGAGAAGAAATGGTATCATCCAGTTTCCTTTGCTAGTAGAAAATTGGGGATATTGGAAGTCAACTATATGTACATAGAGAAATTGTGCCTTGAAATGGTCTTTGAGACAAAGAAATTTAGGCATTATATTCTCTATGAGAAGGTGATATTCTTCACAAAGGGGCAAGGACTTAGATTGTTGCTGAACAAGTTGCAACAATCATTAGGAGAAATATGGACTCTCTTTTTTGCCCCTTAAGGGGTTTCTCTCACCTCTCTCTCTCTCTCTCTAAAAAGAGATTCCAAAATAATATTATAATAAGAGATCTTCTACAATCAAGCAAATCTTATATTTGTATTTTCAATAGATTTTACCTATTATTTTATTCCCAAACTATAGGATAATATGACTTTTTCTCAAAATCCTCATAACTAAAAAAATACAATTCTATTTTCTATAAAAACAGAGCCAATCATTGACATATGACTCTTTAATGTCCTCATGACTTTTCAACATTAAAATATATTACAATCATTCTCATTCTCGCTTCTTAAAAGAGTGGAACTTAAAAAATGATATAAAATGACGTACACATCATATTTTAAGATTATTTTTTACTGAGAGACACCTTTTTGACTCGAGAGTTTCCTTGTAAATTTTTTATCTTTTTTGGATAAGTATATGCCTACTTCTAGGTATTTTTTCATTTTCTCTCAAAGCTCTAGTTTTGTCCCAAATTTTGTGTACTTTTCGCCTTCCCTCCAGAATATGGTTTCTTGCATATGAACTCTTCCGAAGCAGCACTCAATACTATCTACAACACTCTCTACCTTGCTACAAGTAATCTCAAGAGTAGTTTTGATACCATTTGCTGAAATCAAATAATCTCTATTTGCAATACTCTCTACCTTGCTCCAAGCAATCTCCCTCTTTAGTACTACGTTATAAGATATCTTCCTCTTCAACAGTCTATACCACAAGCAATCAAGTGATAATGGAGGTATCTTTATTTTTTTAATCTGTATGCTGTTATTATTCTTCATAGTTGTTGTTTAATCCTTAAGCATCAATTCATAGAGAGAGAGAGAGAGAGAGAGAGAGAGAGAGAGAGAGAGAGAGAGAGAGAGAGAGAGAGAGAGAGAGAGAGAGAGAGAGAGAGAGAGAGAGAGAGAGAGAGAGAGAGAGAGAGAGAGAGAGAAGACTGTGTGAGATGAACTAAGAAAATAAGTGATAGAGTGACAGATAGTAAATTAGGGCAGAATATAAGATGATGTTATTGTTCTCCACTAGCCAAGCTTCTGTATAAATGTGTTTCAATATCTTTGATCAATTCTTATTGAGAGAGAGAGAGAGAGAGAGAGAGAGAGAGAGAGAGAGAGAGAGAGAGAGAGAGAGAATATTTTGGATAGAACAGAAGATAAGATTTGATGCTAATTAGAGGTAGATTAAACACTAAGATTACATACTGATTAGGGGTTGATTAGGGTCTATCATGATTGTAATCAAGAGAAAGAGACAAGATCCAACTGAGTAAAGAAGAACACATATATAATGAATCAAAGGGGTGTAATTGTGTGATTTGAATGTTAATCCAAGTTAAAATTGGCATATATTTTTTTGTAGAATGCAGGTGTAGGACATACCAAGAGAAAGAGAGATATTGACTTTCAATTGGAGGATGAATATGGACCAATGTTAAAAAGAACTATGGAAAGGGATGATGAAATAAGATGCAAGATGCAACAAGAAAGAGATGTAGGAAAAAAAAATGTGGACCTTTGGGTTGATGGGCACATTTATCCACCCAATCCAATCACTCAAAGGCCACTACAATTTGAAAGGCTTATATCATTTGTAAAGCTTGTTTGTGAGGCAATGAAGGATTGTATGGATACACATGCAGACTTGTCACACAAGGATTTGGAGGGGTTCATCAAAGCCTTGATAAATATGCAGACAAGATTACAAGGGAATATGCAGTATTTGACGGAAAATGATAGATTATTGGTTGAGAAGGATAGGGAGAATCAAATCCTACAACAAGCAATGTTTGTCATTGAAGATGCTATGCATACTCTACACATGCAGAATATGGAGTTACAGTCTAAAGTTATGGACTTGGAGAAGGAGAATCGAAACATAAAGAGGAAGCTCACAAAAACTTTGGAGATTAGGCCCACTTTAAAAACCAAAGAAGCACGTCGGCACATCCGATTAGTTAAACCAATTCACTAGTTAATCAAATGAAGTGGACAATATCATAGATGGATATATGCTTAATCTGCTACAATTAGAAATATGTTCCCTCATGCAGAGAACGATACTATTGCCAAAGTCCTAAGGAAGGATATGGTAAAAAATGCATTGGAAAATCATAAATTCAGGGACATTGTAGATGATGTCGCAAGTGAACATCTTAGGAATGTGAGCAACTTATTTACTACTATAGATGCTCAGGGATTACGCGACAAGGTGGAAATGAGTTTTGAGTCATACAGTATGCTCTATCAACAATTGGATACATATTTTAAGCAAGTCTTCAAAACCAAGTGAGTAATGCCTCTACCAAAATCATTTCATGTGAAGAAGGCTCGAAAATAACTGAGAAAGTTTTAGAACTAATTAGTGAGCCAACACATCTAGAAAACACACACATATTGAAGTATGGTTCCAAAGAAGTTGCATTTGTATTGAATGCATCCAACAACTTTGTATTGGATATATGTAGGGCTCAAATTGCTATGGTCAAGTTCTACAATATGTCTATGGAAGAATGTAGAGACAAGTTTAAGTTTGTCCTCAAACTTGATGAGAGTGAGATTATTAAGGGGAAAAAACTTGAACGTGTGAGTATAACACTTATGAATCGAGCATTTGGATCCCAACATCGATGAAAACCATCCTTTATACTTCAGTGTACAATCAGAGATTGAAATATGGTGGCTTGCAGCATTTGAAGTATCAAAGGAGGACCATGAAGCAAAATAATGGACCAATTTTACACATCGAGGGGTTTGAGAACTATCAAGTTGAATGGCATCTGGCAAGTGATTTAAAAACATTGAAGTGTATGTTTGGTTTATCAAATGCAGCAAATGTAAAATTTTTGTGCATATACTGCATGCAAACTAGGAAGAAAGGGAAAGATGGAAAGAAAGAATGGCTTGCCAAGGCAAGACAACAAGGTGCTCCAACACGTGATCAAAGAGTCACGAGAAATGGAATGCTAGTTCAAGTGGATCCAAATTGGTGCCCTGTTTTGGAAATACCACTAACAAGGGTTCACTTTTGCACATTGCATTGTTTGGTTAGAATAATTGAGAAGCTAGTATATGAATATATATGCTTTGTATACAAGATGCAGCCCATGTCAGAAGCTGATTCTACATGCAAGAAGGTAGAACAAGTCCTCTTTGAAGTTGGATTGCACAGGGGCCAAGTAGAAATAAAAAAGGATGATAAAAAATTGGGCAAGAGTGGAAATATCCCTTGTAAACCATAGTTTGGTGGACCCAAGGCTAGGAAGTTTATATCTCCACCTTGAGATAAGAAAGGCAATATACTTGTAAAACAACCAGAGAAGTATGAAGCATGGAAAAAGTTACACCTTGCTATTTTGGATTGGAGCAATGGGGGATGAATGAGGATTGCAAAGGCAAAAGTGTGGATACACCTAGATAGATTAGCAACTCTCTTAAAAAGTTGAGGTTTAGGGATGGTGATGTCAATACATTTAAAGAGACAGTTGCTAAATTTCATAAGTCCGTGGTGGAGACATGGACTACAAACAACATAACACACTACATGGTCAGTAATGTCACTACTACAAAAAAAATCATCATTTCGAATTAGTTTGTGTTTCTAATCTCTCTTCTTGTGTAGCATATACTTGAAGCACATGGTCCGTACTTTGTAGATCAAGGAAGTTTGGTAGTATGGTCAACTCAAGGCAAGGAAGATCTCACTGGCAAGCTCATTGTGCTTTTCAAAAGGTAACTAATCATGGAGGTGGCATCAATGATTCTAATTCTATGAGGCAATTATTACAATGGTGGCATAGGAGATTAGAGATACGTGAGATAAGGAAATTCCAGAAGAGTGCCAACTTGATTATTACTAAGGCACCATTCTCTAGGTTGGTGCGAGAAATATTGCAAGATCTATAGTTAGGGCATCATCACAAGTTCTTTTCAAGGAACTAGACAAGGAATGTGGGGCGATCGTCAAGCTAAGCCTTGCTTGCTCTCCAAGAAGCAGTTGAAAGTTACTTGATTGATCTGATGAGTGATTGCCAAATTTTAGCCATTCATGCTCGACGTATTACTATTAAGCCCATAGATATGGTTCTTGGTTTAGGATGCATTTAATCTTAATGTCAACAATATGCTTTGAGAAGCTACATTGTAATTGGATCTATGTTTTTAGCTGAGGTTTGGTTATAGATTGTAAGAAGCTTAGTTTTGGGTTATCTTTCTAGTAGACCTTTAAGTATTTGATAGTAGTGGCCTGCAAAATGGAGCTAAATTTTGCCTAGCTCTAGTTTTACTTGGTGCGATGCACTATCTACCGTGTATTTCATGGTTTTGTAATGCCAAATCCGATATGTGATATTCTATTTTGACCATGATTTGCATTGTGCATATTTTCAAGTTTCCATTTTTGTAAGTAGTTTCATTGAGGATAAATTCAATGTGAAATCACGCACATGTCAATGGTCAGTTGTACATGGGCCAATACACTATATCTTTATTGTATTTAGCGATTTGGCAAGACCCATGACTTATTTTTTGTGAACTTTTAAGTTTCCAATGTTTTACGTAGTTTGGTTGACAATACATTTAATATGTAATTGCACACACTCGGTGGCGAGTTTTGATGTTATCAATGAAGTATAATCTAATTAATGCATTTTCAAAAAATGATTGAATTGTCAATTTTATAAATTGAAATCTAGTGAAACTCCACGGCATTTAGGGCCCTAGATGCGAGCCTCCAGATAGGTGTCCCAAAGGCTTCTGATGGGACCTTTTTTTTGAGTGGTTGATATGTCCTAAAGGAGTCCACATGTAAAATTTCATGTCAATTGGATCACTGGTCATATTTTTCCAAAGCTTGGATACATTAATTCAAGTTTAAGGGTTTTTAAAAAGTTTGGCCTAGAAGTTTAAAGGTTCACCTCATTTTACACATTTCACTTTTGAGTTTTGAGTTTTCTCTCCTAGAAGGCATGGCATGCACCAAGCAATCGGCCCGAAGACACCCTCCTAGAAATCCCATGCACATACCACCTCCCCTAGCTCCACCACCACGCCAGCATCACAAGCATCGATGGAGGCTAGGCACATTGTCTCTTCGTGAGATCAGCCATTACCAAAAGACCACGCACCTCTTGATACCAAAGGCTCTATTCCAAAAGCTGGTGCGGGAGATTAGGGATGGAATATTGATTAAGAACAACAAGAGGCACTTCCTAGATGGATCACACTTGCAACAACTCGATCACTGGACTGTGACCAAGCCCTTCTTACACTACAAGAAGCTACTGAAGCTTACCTCATCGACTTGTTCAGAGACTCGGTCTATGCAATAGTGTATGCAAGTGCAGAGAAGGTAATGTTATCAGATTCACGTGCAAATTCACCAATAGGGCCTCTAGGGCATCGTGACCCTTGGATAAATTTTTATTAGGATCGGGCCCCCAGAGCAACCCTGGCCAGAGGCTCGTGTCTAGGGGCCTAAATCTACAGATCTCCTGATAAAAATTTACCCTAAGGGTCTCCATACCCTAGAAGCCCTACTGGTGAATTTGCGCACAAATCCGATGTATATATATTTAGCACACTCCATGCATAGTGAGTCTGACACTGAACTTGTGCGATGCAAGACATTATCTATATAGATGAGTTTTCATCCAGGCAAGGATGCAAGACTCGTCATTGAAGAAGGACATCGGCCAACTTGTGAGCGACATTATTGTATTTCATAAGACATGCTCTCTGACTTTTGCTGAGAACTTCCTGAAGTTGAGGGCACTAACAAAGGCTGGGCCCTTCAAGACCATCCCAACGAACTCTAGCTTGGAGAAAGTAGTGTTGCTTTGATGTTCGAAGCCTCTCTACTTATTCTCTAGTACTAGGTCTGGGCAACTTTTTTCCATGGTGGAATGGTTGTTGGTGTTCAAGACCCCAATGTTATTAGGCATGAACTACTAGGGAAAAATGTGTTGCTACCTATGATCAAGAATAGCTCTGTTGACCATGGGGAGTGTAGCTCGAAGAAACCTAGGAGAGAGTAGATGTACTTATTGCAAAATGATATCTCATCACCAATGTAATGCACTTAATCTTCTCTTGACGTAATAAAAACCGATGTTTGTTGGATTTGCATGCAATGTAGTTTGTCATACGTGTTGTTTATTATTGTTTTTTACTTGAATGTTACATTTATTTGTCGGATTTATGTGCAACACAATTCATACCCTAAATTTAATATGCAATGCTTTATCGAATTCTGTGCAACATGTATTCATTTGAATGCATGTAACAATAACTCAAATACATAAATAAAACAAATAACAAGTGAATAAATAAAAATAAGATGCGCCAAAAAAATTGTATTCATATTCATAACATTTTACATGGGATCCATTACAACCAGGGTTTTACAAAATCTCTTTGGAAGCTACATTTCATATATGTTTAAGTAGTACACCCCTATCATTGTTGATCTCTGCGAGGACTATCCTTCCACGGCTGGAAGAACCTCATTATTCACAGATCCCTATCAGTGAGATGGTGACTCATCTATTTGCTACTGTAATGTAGCATCTAGGTCTACTCCTGCAACTGGGCCGCCCTCGTCTCTCTCCTGGGAAGGTATTGTGTAGTCGTGCCGAGGACCAAAAAGGCTTTCTTGCAACCTCTCGAACTCCTCATCTGATTTCTCATATTGTAGCGCTGCATCCTCAATTTGCTCTTGGATGCTCACAATGGCAGAGATGTCATCGAACACTCGTGCCATCATATCGAGCCACCTCATCAATATGTGTTGGAGCATCATGTATATCAAAATCTATAAAATCATCAGGTGCATCACGCACCATGATATAGTATAGTTCTTCTTTTCTTAGCTCCAAAATTTCTAATACATCCTGCATGAGTAGATATTCCACCCCCTTGATGGTGACAGCATGGAGAGAAGCGAGGGGTGGCTCATCTCTTGTCGGTGTCTCATCAGGGCAGGGAGGTGGATGCACAATGGCTAAGATCTATGCTGCCTCTATCGGATTGAGTGTGATCTACTTAGGCTCCCTCTTAAAATACTCTAGCTGTGGTCGAGAGGGTGCGTCGATGTCTTCCTCACTGTCCTCTTGCACCTCAATACACAAAACATATATTGCAAATGCTACATCGCGCTCGATGAGATCCATCGTGGCATGGTCCTGGGATGAGATGGGCACTGCTTTTATGCAGAGATGCTACCCCACATTACCAGGACTCGATTTATCACCTTTGCATGGATCGATCTAGCACGTAAACTATACAAGAAATCTATGGGGACCCACTTGAGAGCAGAGTCCGGAATAGAGCAAGTGAGAGGGTTTGTTGCATCACAAAACGATGCCACTATACTAGAGCTAGGGTCTATGGTGGAAAGCGAGCTCTCTAGACTTAAGGGCACACAAAACCTAGGGTATATTTGATCTTCTATATGTGTGCATAGCATGTGGAGCTAATTCATGTGGTGAAGGCGGGAGTGGTAGCCATGGCACACAAAGAGAGAAGGAAGAAGAGCACGTGTGGAGAAGTAGAAAATGAAAGTGAAAATGAGTTTGGAGTTATAGCTTTTATGTATCTAGGGTTTTGAGTAAATGTTTTTTTAAAACCCTAAAGGTTAAAATTAAAACTCTTACCTTAATTTCTTTACTTCAATACTTTAAAGTCATCATTAAAATTACTCATACAGACAAACACTTCGTTCTACATTATTATATCCTTGAATATACTTGGATCGCTAAGTATATTCAAGTCCAACTAGAGAAAATATAAACATAAATTTAAGAAAAAAAATCTAAAAGACCTTAAACTCCCTTTGGATCCAATTTAATATTTAAATTTAAGAAATGAGTAGAAGAGATGAGTTACAATATATCATTATGCAAATACAATATTGCATAGAATACATAACACAATATTAGTGAGTTTGGGAATCTCCCAATTCCCATTTTTTGAACACTAAAAAGGTGGCTTGTGGATAACATGGCCATAAGTTTCTCAAAACCATATGATGTGACCTATCATTGAAAAGCACTTGAAAAATGGAATCTATTGAGCTATAGAGCGCTCAATTTGGAGTTGTATTGTTCAAGTTATGACAAATCCAAAGATTTGACCACATGTCCCAAACTTATTGGAAATTCCCACATTCCCCAATATGGTGTTACATAACTCCAACCTGCAATTTAATTATGATTTTAACCAGTACGATTGACTAATTACAGTAATGTATTATCGCACGTTTGGATCACAATAAACTAAGATTATCAAAATTGAAAGTACTCATAATTTTTTAAAAAATTTGTATTCATTCTTTATTTAAAAAATTTACAAGGATTCCACTATCTCAAGGATATGTGGAGAAGCACATTGTTTACATGTCATGGATTGCTCACTACTACGAATCATGAGTTTTCTATTATCTAACTTGAAATAGAAGTTGCAAAGGTGCTCATTGAAAATTAATTGGATTTTTTGTCTCAGAAAAGAAATGGGCCAATGACTCTCTATGTTGACCACAAAACGATTAAGACCATTCCACAAGATAACCACATCTATGAGAGCTGTATGTGTCTCATCTTGGGTATCTTGATCTAAGTTGATCCACTCCCCTCGCAAAAGTCACCATCTTCTATATTGAAAGCGAATGCATAAAGTTTATCTAGCGTTGAAATACCTGTAATAAAAACAAAAATAATGACACAACAATTCATCTAAGCAAGACCTATGTCAATTAAATCAAGGCATGCAAAGTAGTAAAAAAGATTTACCTGAATGTGAGATCAGATTGGTTGATTCTACACTCAATCGTCTCATCAAAATGTGTTCTTTTGACTTACTAAGACTCACTCAATAGCTGACTCATCCATTCCTCGGATGGACACTTGTATTGATAAGTAATCTTTGTTTTCATTAGAATATCACATGAACTAAACAAATGTGCAAACAATGAGAATGGAATAAACCAACTAAGATGCACATCTTTGGAGCCTGTGGTGGGTTTCATAGCACTATTGATGTCAGATTTTATCACGGACTTACATGCTCGTGACAACTCCAAACTACCAATCAACCATTCACCACTAGATAGTGGCGGCAATGGGACATGCTGCAATCTCTAGCTTTCTACTACCTACAATGAATTATAAAAAAAGATATTTTGAGTTGCAAGTTGACTTACAGAGTTATTATCATAGATCAAAGAACCTATGTCTTCATACCAAACATGTAACTTGCCACTTAAACATTCCACATTCTGCCATTCATGTAAAGTTGATGGATATAGAGCTGCCGGTAAAACAAGATTGAATTAGAACATTGCAAAGATGTTTAAAAACAACTCTGATGCAAAAGAATAACAATGATAAAATTTAAAAAATTACTATTTTTTATTGCAATGTAGTTCTCGTCGTGTACGGAGATTTTTTTGTGCATGTAAACATGTTGGATCAACACTTATGTTACTGTACTTGTTCCATTAAACACTTTTTTGAACTCTAAAATTCTACCTTTCCAATGTTTGCTGGGGTTTGCAACATCCTTACACTTGACCTTGAAACTCCCTCAAGTACTTGGATGCATCAAAATCCAATCCAACTTATAGCACTTATCATAAATCCAATTACTGCTACTATCTTTCCTATTGAAGACCTCCATTGCAAATATGTTATTGATGTTTTTCCTTCATGAAGATATCTATAATAACCAAATAGAAAAGTTACCTGTTAGCATGTGTATAATTTACAAATGTTCTCTCCAAATGAAATGAAATTTAAATGGAGCAATTACTTGTAATTCTTTTCACAAAGAAGCTATGGGAGCTTTCGCTCAACCGCAAAGACCCCCGGACCGCTTATTGTTTCAAGCGTTCCAAGCCAAGCACTAATGGCTACCTCTCACATAGCCGATGCGCCATCCATACCTACGGGTCTAGTGAGCTTACCTCCATGCCGTTCGAGTTACCTCCTCTCCCACGCACTCCGGTAGCTCCACGATCCAAGTATAAGCTTCAAGCAAGCTCCATCCTCAAGCTCCACGCTTCAAGTTCCATCACCGCGAGCAAGAGAAGAGAAGAGAAGAGAAGAGAAGAGAAGAGAAGAGAAGAGAAGATGGAGAGCTTCTCCACCCCACGGTCCCTCACCCTCACACACTGACTCCCTCACACTCTCACACTCTTACACTCCCTCTCTCAAGCACAAGCTCAAGCAAGCAAGAACAAGAAGAAGAAGAAGAAGAAGAGAGCCACTTTTTGCCACACACAAGAATGAGCTTCTCATTCACTTTTCAACTTTATATACAAAACCCTAAATCCCTTTTGGGCAGTCATCCCCTTCTCCCCTTTTTTACATGGCCGACCGTGGCCTAGGCCCTTTTCCCATTGCCCTTCTATCTTCCTAGCTTCCTTCCTACCGCCCATCTACCTTTACAAATTGCACGGGTGAGAGCCTAGCGCTCTTTAAATTAAACCATGATGCGCTTGCGCTCTTTTACAAAAGTATTGATTCACACTTTTTCTTGTGCATCCTTTTCCTTTATTTAGGACTTTTCTGCACTTCTTGTGCTTCCATATTTTTCTTGGCGTGCCTTCGTCTTCAGTTTCACTTTTGCCTTGGCCTTTGTCTTTTGCTTTAGCTTTTTCAGATTTTTCACCTTGTTCGTCTAACGGTTCCATATTTTTCTTGGCGTGCCTTCGTCTTCCGTTTCACTTTTGTCTTGGCCTTTGTCTTCTGCTTTAGCTTTTTCAGATTTTTCACCTTGTTTGTCTAACGGTTAACATTACCCCCTCCTAGACGAGTGCCAGTCCCATGGCACTCATCGTCGTAGGTAGTAGGCTTTAGCATGCACCAAAGACGTGGGTGGCAGGGACATTGGTGGCTGCCGTGGAGGAGTGTTGGTGGTGGTGTGGAGGAAGGTCGTTGGGAGCATGTTGGTGGCCTAGGTGGCTGATGGTAGGGTTGTTGGAGTTGGTGGTAGGGCTGTTCTTTGTTGGGGATGATGATTCTTGGCGGGCCTGCAATTGAAAACCTCTCATAGGTGGTCTCTCCCTAGGGGTAGTGCTAATCTTCTCTATTGTGCACAAGACATAGTGCAATTAGTTTGGGAGACATGTCAAACTCTAAGCAAGCTGAGAGTATTGTCCTGCACTTGAGGACCCAAACTGTGTATATACTTTGGTGCAGATATTATGTGAGTGCTCGTGCATACTTAGATATTACGTAGTTAGAAGACCACAGGCTAGTTTCTCGTAACAATGTGTGGATGAAGCAAAGTTGTCCATGTTGAGAAGAAGTACATGTGAAGGTATATGAGACATCCTTTGCATTGTGACTGCACGACGTAGCATAATTGAATACAGGGACATCGCACCTTTGGTAACTGGAAGCTATTGGACTTGTTTGATGAGGACGGTGTACTTTTCATGGCCAATCGTGTGGTGCTTACCACAATTGATTGCAATGGTATTAAAGTAGAGTGCAAGAGGGAATTGTGCAAGTGGGTCAGGGTGACAAGTCTAACCATAGGTGAGACAAGCTCCCTAGGTATGTCCTGCCCTTGATGTGCCCTGAACAATTGTGGGTAATGCTAAAGGGCTAGGGGACTAGGGACAGAGCCAGTCGACCAAGGTCACTGGACGTACCTAATTTGAGGACCTCTAGGTGTTGTGCTGTGATCGTGGATGCTTCTTATATTTTTGTCCGTTTCTTTTCTTCTTCTTCTTCTTTTCTTTTTTTTTTCTTTTTTGTTCCTTTTTCTTGTGTTTTTTTCTTTCTTTCTTTCTCTTCTCTTTTCTCTTTTTTTTTTTTTTTTTGGACTTGCCTGAGTACAACCATTGCAATATGTTGAGGCTATCAACCTTTCAATGGGTTGGAAAATGTCAAGCTTCGAAGGATCAGGAAATGGATATTACAGTGATGATTGTGCCCTAGCCTCGTTGTTAGAGAAGCAGTTGTTGAGATGGGGAGATACACTTGAGATGTTGCAAACCTCTCTGCGACACGCGATGTTGGTATAATTGAGGTAACAATTGCCGTGAGCCAATTATAGAGCTTGACCCAGAAAGAGAGCGTAGCCCATGAATATGCTTTGGGCCATGTGATGTGGGCGGTCGGCAAGGGTGATTTTTGCTTTCGAAAGCGTGGCTTTATCATTGCTCTTTGTGGAGTCGATGGTCTTGTAGTGATCGGGCATTGAACACTTTCGCACAAAGACCTGTATCATCCTGCATCCACTTGTTACTTCATGAGAGTACATGCATGGTATATGCCGCAACTATAATAAACTAGTGCAACATAAGGAGACATCACTTATCTGAATTCCATGGTGTTGACTTAGATACTTATCACCTGCGCTTGATTAGCTTTTTATTTTGCTAAAGACGTGAAATATATTAAACGTAGATATGAAAATTTTGTACAATTGGGGAACATGTCAACACTTAACCATTTAAAGACAAAAAGTCGTGGCCAGGTAGCATTTGATAAGCCTTTTATACAACATGGGGCTACTCTATTTGTACGAGGCGGGGCGAATCTGGGTGGTCGAGTGACTGAGGCTGTGCTGGTGAGGGGCTCCTGTGAGGCTGGGAGGGGAAAATGTCGGCTGGGACCCGGATGGTGTAGTCCCTGGCCGCAACTATTTCCAAAATGCTTTTAAACAATGCGTCAAATTCTTGCTTATCTCGAGCTACCCTCTCCTCTTTCGAGCACCTGGTGCTCGAGCGTCTAGTAGGAGCCTGCACGGTTGGTGTTGCCATGCCCTGTGTGCTCCCTTGAGCTTCTATTCCCATAGCCTGGGGATCTTTTGGCCTACGTCCGGGCCGGTGTCACTTCGTTTCTTTACATACCTTTTAAGGGTAGGTACGTAGCGTTTCGACGTAGGTACTTTTGCTACATGCTCCCTTTGACGGCGGATAGCGTCCTTGCAAGACAATTGCACTAGGTGCTCTATGTCAGCTATTGTAGGGGGACCTACAAAATGTGAACCAAGGATTAGGCCTCGAGGAAGGATAAAACTATTTGCATGGAAGGGATTATACAGTGGGTTATCAAGCGCATATGATGAGGAGGGGAGAGGTGAGGCATGCATTGTTTGTTGTAGAGGGGTGGTCCCCATGATGATATTCGTTTTGCCTTCAGCCATTAGCATATATTGTCTTATTCTAAGTTGTGTGGACTGGTTGTCATGGAGTGGGGCAGGGCTCATCCTCGGAAGGATAGACCGGAAAGGGGAAAAGGGGTATAGAAAGGGACGGTACCCCGTCTACACCATCAGAGTTGTTGGTCAAGGCTTCCTATGGCGGTAATGAGGGTTGCATGCCCTTCATTTGGAGGTGGGGATGGTCACACGACTTTTAAATGTGTGATGAGAGGAGGACCTGAGGAGCTTAGCCTGTCAAACCCAACTCTTCTCCCTGCGCTTGACTATCATTGCTTGTGTTTGTTGATATTGTCTATACAGGGTCATACAGAAATCATTGTTTATTTATATACATATTTACGAATCCATGTCACTTTACGAGGATAAAATCCAATTGTAGAACTCGGGATTGTACTGAAGTGTGGCACACGCATCTAGTACTCGTGGCACCTTACTCAATATCGATAGATATTTTGCAACATCGAATAGCATTGAACCTTGTTTGAGTCTACTGGCAGCATGTAGCTCCTCCTCAGTGAGAACCTTATCAGCCAAAGAGTTCTCTTGCCTAGTTCCAACTAAGTTCGTACCCTGAATGGCAGTTAGCACTCAAAAGGAAGTTGGCGCCACATAGGTTGGGTCTCTTTGAGACCGCCATTTGGCCAATCGCTCTTCTGAGACTATCATGATTTGGGCTCCTAGTTCGTCCATTGCAACACAGTTTTCAAACCAATGTTTCTCAAATTGACTTTGACCCTTCGGTTGTTGCTTTAGTTGCTCTATCTCTAAGAGATTTGGTTGGTAGAGCACATCATTGAATGTTATAGTTAAGCTTACTTTGTCGACTTCCTCGTCAGAGATGAGTCACATGCGTTCATACAGGAGCCTATCATAGTGCTCGTTAAGATGTTCTTGCTCTTCCTAGGATAGGGAAAATGGCAAGTATTCTCCAAGCTACTCCTTAGGGAATGCACCCATGTCCGCAAGGATGTAGACACGTGCAAACACCTTGAGCTTAGCATCCAACTCAGTTGAGCATCCTGTGACACTTCTATGTTCAACGAGGGCTTGCTCGGTTACTATCTCATGCAAGGTTCTAGGAGTTTGCCTAGGCTTTAGCATAGTTGGGGGCTCAGGCCTAGACGAGCAAGATTGGTCAACGCTAGGATTGCTTATGCTCTCAGGGATTGTGTGTTTTTCCTGAGGTTTTGCTGCTATTTTGTCATGGTTCTCCTCGGATGTGACTGGTATAGATTTGTCACCCTGTTGTGACAGCGTTGTATCCACTCTTGATTGGTCGATGCGAGTTCTATTGTCGGTGGATTGAGTGTTGAAAGCAACTGTTGATGGCAACGGCTGCTTTAATTTTTCAGAGCACACGGATGTGTCTGAGGTTTCACCGCTATTAGGAGAGACATCAATGGGTTCATTGGTGGATGGACTTGATGCTTTATTCCCCAGCTCTCCAGCACTCTTGGTCTCAATGCTCTTGGGGTCCACAACCACCTGTAGCTGCTGTTGTTTTCGTTGTTTTCTTCTCTTTTTCTTGATCAGTGAAGGTGCATAACTTAGTGACTCAAGACCTTGAACTATGTCAGTCGTTGATGTGCTTGGTTGGGCCTCAACTTTCCCCTGCTCTGGTGTGTCCTCATGGGACATAGCCGTGGCCTGCTGAATAGCCTTGCTAGGTTGTGAGGGTACAACTACCTCCCTTTTTGGAGAGTCTAGCTCTTCCCTTCTGTTTAACTCCTCCAATCTAGGCTTTAGGCGCTTTGGAAGTGCTGGAGTTGTTAATGAAGTTGGTTGCGACACCTCCTCCACATGTAAACTACTAAGGACACATTCCGCAAGGGGCATTGTCACGGCCAAGGGCTGTGACTGTTGTGATCCCTGATTTGAAGTAGTAGCAGCTAGTTCAGTGGACTTGCTACTATTGGTGGATTGCGGTGTCAAGTCCTTAGGGCAATTGGAAGTGGCCGTGTCTTTTGTTGCCCTTAGAGCATTCACTTGCGTAGATCGAGTATCAGTTGGAGCTAGCCACGGTGGATTGCACAGACATATCCTTAGGCTGAGAGCTAAGGGTGGTATCGTGTCTTGCCTCTTGGATATTTGGAAGCTCTGATATAGGTAGAGATTGGGATTGAGTAGCCGCACTTGATGAGTGTTGTGCTTCCTGTGTTCGTTTAGGGGAAGAGGGTGTAGGAGACGTGGGACTCCTAAGTGGCTTTGATACTGACTAGGAGATTTACTCGTGGTGGCTATTAGATGATTTTGCTATTTGCTTTGTTGAGCATTTAACCTTGCCATGAGCAATATTGTGCCTATGATGCCTGCTATCCTCTTGGGAAATCAAAGGCTCCTTGGGCACTAGTGGCTTTTGTGTATTGTCAATGATTACATCTGATGTCTGCTTGTCAAGCACGCTAGGTTGAGGATCTACCCTCCAATTGGTCCCGTTGGGTTTCTTGATTTCGATCATGAGTGGCTCGGTCACTCCACTATTTTTGACTTGAGACTTGGTTTTTCGTTTAGATCTCCTCATACGCTTCTTTGCTCTTGATACGATCTGGCCTTCAGTCGACAAAGGAGGTTTAACAAGGGGTTTGGGTACCCAAATCCATTGATTACCTACATAATACCCTTGAGCACATAGCAACGCTTTGGATATCCATCGCGGCGTTGTATTGACTCTCCATCAATGCCTTCATCTATAAGGCTTGGGCTTCTTTTGGGGTCTTCTACGGTATTTGTAAGTCCAAAGGCCGTCCTTGGCACTGTCTCTTGACCTTCTTATTTCAGGCATGGCCTCACTCACTGGTTCTCGTTGTTCGACCTGTGCTTGTATTAACTCTTCCAAGAAGTCCTTGCTCTCGTCAGCAGGCTTGATTGTTATGTCCGCACCTTGCTTGCCTTTCCTTCGAGACTCGATGAGGTCACCCTTGCTATAGGTCGTGACTATCCTTACACCCGGTAGTGTCAGGTGTATCCTTTGTGCTACAGAGTCAGCCTCACACTTGGTCGCCCTTTTGAAGGGTCTTCCAAGGAGGGTTCCCTTCTCACAATTAGCACTATTTGGAGGAACATGAAATATGATATGCAAGCTTTCAGTTTCAATTGTTGCAAGGATTTTGCACTTTCCTATGAGTACTTGTGGGTGTCCCCCATAAGGGCTAAGAGTTGCATTAGTCAGTGTGAGCTCTGGTTGGCCTAGTAGGGTCCATGATTCATAGGTCAAGATATTAAAATAAGCTCCTTTATCAATCAGAGCATTGATAATATGCTCTCTTTTTGCGATGAGTTTGACCCTAAGATAAGCAGGTGGTCCTATGTCTTCATCTTCCGGGTCTTGGCTTGTAAATTTAAGTCTTCTAACAAATGCCCTTGAGTCCCCAACTGAACGACCAGATGTGGATTCTCCACTGGTGCCTTGGATCATCAGTGTAGTGCTATTCAAGGATTATCTATCGTCAGGACTGCCATATCTAGTTATTCTTGCTATTGTAGCTTGATGTTGTTGCTTTCTGCTTTGACTAGATGCAGTTCGAATGTAACACGTATGTGTTTTTGCAGTGTGCCTTTTTTCCCTTGTTGGCTAGATGGGCCCATTGAGGTTCTAGGGTCTCTATTTGTCTCTAGTTGGATACGGGCTTTTGGTTGCTCTTTTGCAAGTGAGAATCCATGCTCGTGTAGAACCATTGCTACACTAGGGTCTCTTTTGAAGGACCTGTCATGGCGCACGTTTTCTCCCCAACCTACTCGAGGGAGGTGCGGAGGGGGCAAAGTCCCCTCTGTGGGGGTCCGGGGGGGGGGGGGGGGGTGGGGGGTAGTCCCCCCGGCCCGCAGGGCCGTTATGGTAAATGCCATATGTGATTTGAAAGACCGTTTATAGCCAAATTTTAAACTACTTGCTCTAAGTTTCAGCCCAGTGATCGATCTACGATATGGTTTCGGCTCTATATGGTCTCTCGGTCGGTTTCACTGCCTTCAGGCTAAAATTTGAAAAAATCTAAATTCGGCTCGACACGTCTGAATTGCAAGGGCCGAATGCCCAATTCGGCCCGTTCGAGGGCCGAGTAGGAAGGGCCGAATGTCAAATTTGGCCAGTCCGAGTCAGGTTGTCCGAGGGCCGAGTCGAGTGGAACGAATGGCTGAGCGAGTCTGAGGGCCGAGTCAAGTGGTCCGAGTGGTAGTGGTTGAGGGCTAAATCGCCCGAATCACATGATTTAGGTCACGGCCTATCATACACACCTCCAGACCAAAGCTATGGATGGAGGGGAAGAGTTGTATATACCTGGAATAGCCAATAAACTCCAAAATGCAAATCGGCAATGAATCAAACCTTCATGCCTTGTTATGACAGTAGAAACCCTGATACTTGTTTTTCTTCTTTTTCTTTGTTTTTGCCTACCCTAATGCACCTAAATCACAAAGCAAATAACTACCCTACTCCAACATGCTTTTCCAAATCCAAAAAACCAAAAACCTACTTGCTAAGGAGATCGAATACCTCTTCAAACTCCCTCGCTTCCTACCTATCTACCTCAAGCACCGGTTCGGGGGAAAAACCCTTACTTCGATTCTCGATTCGAAGTGCGCAAGTGCTCAAGGCTTGAATCCATTGGTCTCGGCAATGGAACCAAAATGTGGGAGCTTTCCCTCAACTGCCAAGACCCCCGGACTGCTTATTATTTCAAGCGTTCCAAGCCGAGCACTAATGGCTACCTCTCACATAGCCGATGCGCCATCCATACCTACGGGTGTAGTGAGCTTACCTCCATGCCGTTCGAGTTACCTCCTCTCCCGCGCACTCCGGTAGCTCCACGATCCAAGTATAAGCTTCAAGCAAGCTCCATCCTCAAGCTCCATGCTTGAAGCTCCATCACTGCGAGCAAGAGAAGAGAAGAGAAGAGAAGAGAAGAAGAGAGGAGAAGATGGAGAGCTTCTCCACCCCACGGTCCCTCACCCTCACACACTCACTCCCTCACACTCTCACACTCCCTCTCTTAAGCACAAGCTCAAGCAAGCAAGAACAAGAAGAAGAAGAAGAAGAAGAAGAGAGCCACTTTTTGCCACACACAAGAATGAGCTTCTCATTCACTTTTCAACTTTATATACAAAACCCTAAATTTCTTTTGGGCGGTCATCCCCTTATCCTATTTTTTACATGGCCGACCATGGCCTAGGTCCTTTTTCCCATTGCCCTTCTATCTTCCTAGCTTCCTTCCTACCGCCCATCTACCTTTACAAATTGCATGGGTGAGAGCTCGGTGCTCTTTAAATTAAACCATGATGCGCTTGCGCTCTTTTACAAAAGTATCGATTCACGATTTTTCTTGTGCGCCCTTTTCCTTTATTTAGGACTTTTCTGCATTTCTTGTGCTTCCATATTTTTCTTGGCGTGCCTTCATCTTCCGTTTCACTTTTGCCTTGGCCTTTGTCTTCTGCTTTAGCTTTTTCAGATTTTTCACCTTGTTCGTCTAACAGTTCCATATTTTTCTTGGTGTGCCTTCGTCTTCCGTTTCACTTTTGCCTTGGCCTTTATCTTCTGCTTTAGCTTTTTCAGATTTTTAACCTTGTTCGTCTAACGGTTAACAGAAGCCCAGAGATGTTGAACAAGAAGTTGACTTATAACAAGACCATTGTTCCTTCATTGACAAATTCCTAGAGTACAAAAACAAAAGAAATCTTGAGTCAAAGCATACATATAAGTTACATAGGCTTTGTCCAAATGAGTTGAAACTTAACCATGGAGCAATAGAAAAAAATGACAATATACTTATGGCTCTCTTTGCAAAGAAGCCCAAAGATGTTGAAGAAGTTAAGTTTTTAAAAAATCATTGTTCTTTATCCTTGAAAATTCTTGGAGTAAAAAAACAAAGAAAAGCTGAGTATGCATATAACTTGCATGCATTTTGTCCAAACGAGATAAAATTTAACTATGGAGCAGCAAAAAAACAAGACAACATACCTGTAACTTTGTTTACAGAGAAACCGTAAGATGTTGAAGAAGAAGTTGAGTGTTCAAAATATAATTGTTCTTGACTGTAAGAGACTCCTAGAGTACCAAAACAAATGAAATTACATGTCAGAGAATGCACATAACTTGTACAGGTTTTGTCCAAACAAGATAAAACTTTTCCATAGAACATCCATGGAAGAGAATAATATACATGTAAAGTTTTGTGAAGAAAATCTTAGGGCTTTGGTAGAACAAGATTTGCTCTCATAAAACATGTGAAACTCACTCTATGTTTGTGCAGAGGAAATGAAATTTCACAGGGTTACAGATAGGGCAAGCAACAATGAGGTTGTAAAATTTCGTCAAGAAAGAATAAGCGAGGAAAGAGATATGATAAATTTGAGTTTCGCCTAAGAAAGAGGGAAAAACTGAAAAGGGAAGAAATGAAAAGTCAAACATAAAAAAGTAAGAAAATTAAAATTCGAGTCACAAATTTCCAAGAAGTGACAACATTGTATTTCCCAAATTTCTCTTTATTTTATTGTTGAGGGAATATTTGGGCCATGATATGGCTAGAAGATTCATGTTACATGAATCTGAAATCCTAGCTCTCTCATTGGTTTGGCCTATATTTTTTAATTCACTCCTTAAGGGGTAAAAAAGAGAGTCCATATTTCTCCTAATGTTGAGCATTTAGCAAAGTGGTTAATCATTTTTGCATGAGTTTGATTATCAGATTAGGAGTAAGACACCAAAGCTGCAGTGTATTGTGGTATATCATGTGGATTTTGGGGAGCCAAAGGAAATTCTAGCTGAAGGAAGTGACATTGAAGGTCTATTCAAGATTGATACAACTTCCATCTCTTCTTGGTATGCAACTATAACACATTATTTATCTACGGGAGGATTTGGGACTACTTTATCGAAGTCTGAAAAGAGACAGATTAAACAACAAGCATTACACTTTTAGATTATAGTAGGTGTTTTGTATCGGATAGAAATAGATGACATTTATCATCGTTGTATAGTACCTGATGAGGTACTATTCATTCTTGAGGAGTGCCATGATTCAACATGTGGGGGACATTTTGTTGGACAACTTACTACCCAAAAATCTATCCATGCTAGATATTGGTGGCCATTGATTTTTCAAGATGCATTCAGTTATGTTAAGTGCTGTGATTGTTAAAATATCAGATCTAGAGCATGGCATGAGCTATGAAGGTTGGAGGATGAAGACTAAATTCATGTTGACATGGGCAATGAGTAGACAATTGTTACACAAGTGAATTAGGCTCCAAGATGGAAGCTTGGACTCATAAAGACAATCTTGTGTATTGAACTAACAATGATACTAACTGAAAGAGCAAAGCATCATGATATTGCATCATCATTATGAAAGTGATAGTCAACTACAATGCTTTATAGAAGTTGGGTTGTTCCACTCTCCTCACTGTGCCTATGGGATTCAAGACATCTCCTCCTAGAGCATACATCATTTTTCATTTCTCAACACCCCCGTCAAATGATGAGTTTCTACACTTGCTAGATTCCCCCCCCCCCCCCCCCCCCCCTACATGATGACATAGCCTGAGAGACTAGCTCATAGGCAACCTAGTCAAGTTAAAGCTTGAAACTTTACATCTTTCGCAAGGGTTTTTACAAGGAAAATCCACTAAGGGAAAAAAGAGAGATCCACTATGGGAAAAATATATGAAAGATACAATGAAAATGCTTTAGAACAATTCTGGTGGTGATCATTTTGCATTTGATGTGCTCTTTTCTTATGGAGTTATTCATTGGCTGTATGGCTAGTCTTGCCACAATAATGACATATAATCCGATCCTTGTTGTTGTTGTTGTTGAGTCCTCGACCACGGCCTTTTGCTCCATAAGTGCCCTTGGTGTACAAGAGACTCTTTTTGGTGGTGTGTTCCTTTGCATCCTTGCTCTTAACTTTGCTTTCTCCATCAAATAGTGAGTGCTCAATATCCTTAAGTGAGAGACTTGGAACATTACTTAGGGTGGACACAAGATTCTCATATGGATCCTTATTTACACTTGTAAGTAAGCAGTACGACTATTGCTTCATCTTCATCAATATTCTTCTTAAGAGTTGTAACTTGGGTTTTTAGGCTCTTGAACTTGTCAATGTGTATGGTCATGGAAGCACTATCTTTTATATCCAGTTTATAAAACTACATGAGTAATTTTACCTTTGAATTCTTTGCTTGGGTACCAAATATCTTGCCAAGTTCCTCCCAAGCAGTTTTAGCATCTCTGATGCAAGAGATATGATGTAGCACATCATCATTTAGTCCCCAGGCAATGATGCCTAGTGCCTTGTTATTCATCTTCTTCCATTGTTTGGTTTTTGGTGGAGCTACTACAAGGATTCTGCTTTCTGAATCTTCTTTCCCACCATCTAGATCACCTTCATCATCTTCAAAGAGATCCCAGAGGTCTTTTCTCATGAGGTGGTACATGGTCTTTTCCTTCCTGGAATGGAAGCCTTATCCATTGAAATTTGCTATTTGTTTGAGCTCTACCATTTTTTATCAATAGCAAATCAGCCACGTAGCAAAAGAGTTGTACTTCAATGTATCAAGAGACACAAGATGATTAGTGTTTAACAACACTGCATGAGCATTAAAAAGATAGTATCTTGGAGCTCAATGTTGAATGTTGATTCTTGATATTCTTCTTACTTGTTGATTAAGTGTGATGCTTTGCTGGAAATTGAGTGCTCAATAAGACCAGAGTGATAGAGTCTTCAGTGGATTGAGAGGAGTAAGAAAATGAAAGGTTTTATGACCTTGAAGGTCAATGGCTATGGCTGCCCACAGAGATGACAGCTAGGATTTCTTAGATTGTGATCAACAGAGAGAGTATTTTGGGGAATGCTCTTGGGTGAGGTTAGCCCACTTAGGGGGCTACCAAAGCCCTATGGTGGTAGTAGAGATTGTGTTGCCTACAGGTCAAGATGATCCACGAATTTCTACTCAGCAAAAACTATGCCAGATCTAAACGAAACGTCAATGCCAACTATCATTGTCATCGATTATGTCAGGCTTTGAGGTGTTGAGAGGGTGTGCCCTGAGTAGAGGGAAAGATCTCTAGAAGAAATTGTGTGGGGATATTGACTGTGGAGAGAGATCTAGGTGCTGCAAGCAGACAGAGTACTATTGTCCATGTGAAGTTGAAGCTCAAGTAGGAAATGAAGTCTTGAGCTGATACCAAGCTGGGCAAAAGTGAAAGGAAATTGGAGAACTAGAGTGAGGAACTGACCATGCTCAACTGAGCTCTAATACCATGTTAAGATGTCAGATCTAGAGCATTGCAGGAGTAAGTGAATTAGGTTCCAAGATGGAAGCTTGGACTCATAAAGACAATCTTGTGTATTAAACTGACAATGACACTAACTGAAAGAGGAAAGCATCATGATATTGCATTCATCATTATGAAAGTGATAGTCAAATACAATGATTTATAGAAGTTGGATTGTTCCACTCTGTTCACTATGCATATGGGATTTAGGACATCTCTTCCTAGAGCATACATCATTTGTCATTTCTCAACAGTGAAGTCTGTGTCAAAGACACAATGTAAGGGAGAATCGTAAGCGACCTCTAAACCCTATTTTGGTTACATTACCCTTTGAAAAATGGGGTATTGATTTTGTAGGACCAATATACTCTTCATCAACTATGCACAAGCGGTATATTATTGTAGTGACAGACTACTTTACAAAGTGGTCTAAAGCTCAAGCAACGGTGAAGGATAATGCTAAGGAGATGGCCAATTTCATTATTGGAGCCCCAAGAGGAACACCAAGGAAAAGGAAATTCTCTTGCAATAAAATCTATCTTGTAACATCAACAAGCTTTTTTATTAGGTTTTATATGATCACAATGAAGAAAAGAACACCAGGCACAACAAATCTTCATGCAGCATGATGTAGATCTCCCACGGATTTGATAGAATCAACCATATTCTTCAATATCTTCACAAAATCCATCAATATAACAAATAAAGCAAAGGAATACACCATCTTTGAATGGAAATACATCACATAGTATTCATCTTCAATATCTTCATAGTCTTCTCTCTCAATCTCTCATATACAATCACTCTGTTTTAGTAGAATTGGCTATCTCTGACTCTCTCTCTCTCTCTCCATCAATAATACATCATCTCCTCACTACAATCTCTCAAAATCACTCTCAATAATCCTTCTTAGGTCGTGGATACCCCTCCCAAGAGGTATGTCTGATATGAAGAGTCACCAGAGCCACTACAATGTCCTTTCATAGCTCACTACTGTCACTTCACTTCAGTCTTTACTTGAGTCTTCAGCAACTACTTCTTTCACTTCTTTTAGCTCTTTTGCACTTGTATTCACCTCTTTCCAAGGCTAGAAAACTTTCCCAAGCTACACTCTCATCCATCAGAACACATACAAAAGCATACAGAATAGTCACAGTACAGTTACAATACAGAACAGAACAGAGACAGTACAGAGACAAAAGCTCTACAGAAGATCTACAGAAGGTTACAGAAGGTCATCAAAACCACATAATTCATACCAAAACCATTCCAAACTCTCAAAAACTATTCAATAAGCTTTCACAAGATCTCAATCTTCATCAATCATCAATCCATGCTTCATACAGAAGACAATCAGAACAAAACAGAAGCTATACAGAAGGTATACAGAACCTATCAGAACATCACATCTCTACTAATAAACATCATGAACTTCCAAAACACAATCAATATCATCCAAAACACTCTCAAACCACTTCCAAACCAATCAATCATCTCATAAAATCAACCATTCAGCTCTCAAAAACAACAAAAATTAGCCAAAAAATAGATCATTTCAACACTCAACAATTATGGAGAAAATTGTTTGCTGTTTTGGTCCATCGAAGGAGATATTGTCTGATTAAGGGACACACTTCTTAAATAAGGTTATTGTAGCCTTGATAGAAGGTTTGAAGATTAAGCATAATAAAACTACCCCATGTAATCCTCAAGCCAATGGCCAAGTTGAGAGTACAAATAAATAGTTGGTCGGAATCTTATCCAAGATAGTATCAAAAAGTAAGACCGATTGGTATAAGAAATTGTATATGGCAGTATGGGCTTATAACACAACATTCAAAAGAGCTATCGGCCACACCCTGTTTAAGCTAGTATATGGGAAAGAGTGTATTTTGCCATTGGAAATAGAGCTGCCCACTACGTGATTTCCTCTCAATCATTTGTTGGGAGAAGCAAAAGCGTTACAAGAAAGATCAGTTGGTGTTATATTATGATGCTCATTGTGAGCTATTCCTAGGTAAGTTGAAACGCAAATGGGATGGATTATACAAAATTGTACATTTAGGAAAGAATGGCTCTATAGCCCTTTTAGTAGATTTGCAGGGGGTAGAGTTTAAGAATAAAGTTAATTTTAATAAGCCGAAATCTTACTATGTGTAAGAGCTGAGGTTGGGCTTGGTGCCTGTGCAAGTCCATGATTTAGATTTAACTTGTAGTAGGTACCAAGACAATCAAATAGGAAGAATCATTCCCTATCTTGAGCATCCGTATCTAGAGCAACGTTACCACCAAGGTCACTGTGATCTAGTGGAGTAAAGCTTATCAAGTTACTGAGTGGTGAGATGGATGTTTTACATGGGAGATTAAGGTCTACTGCCACCATTGTCAATGAATTCTGACTAGTGTTCCTATCAAGTTAGCAAGGAAGGAGGGATTGTACATGTTATACATCCTCTCTCTCAGCTTGATTTTGATTATCATAAGTACAAGTAAGATGATTAGTATAGCGTGGCCTATCACTGAAGACTAGGTCTATACTTTGTATTTCAACAGAGCTTCTAGAGGGCCCATTAAACATGAGAGTGTTGGTGTGGTCATTAAAGATCCCCGATGTAGGGTTGCCATGAAGATGGGAGTCTATTTAGGACCCTCTTTTACTAATAATATGGTAGAATACAAGGCCTTGATCATGGAGCTGAATGTAGCCTGATGTGGTGGTATCTGTCGATTATTGGTTAAAGGTGACTCACAGTTAGTAATTAATAAGCTAAATGGGACCTACAATGTGTGGGATCCCATTCTATGGATGTACCATCGTGCAGCCTTAGATATGTTGGATATCTTTGAGACAGTGACTTATCAGTTAGTTCCTCAACAGTGGAATCGCTTTGCAAATTCCCTAGCTAACTATGCTTTCGTTGAAGATGTCTTTTTAAATTGTGGTCGAGGGGAGCTCTTACAATTACCTTCTAATTTTATCCCTGGAAAACTTTATGGCCTTCTTGTTGGCATGTTCTATTTTGGTCACCAATGGATAGTTTGGGTTATGAGTTAGGTAGCAATTGAGCACCTTCCTAGTTTGTCATGGTGGATGCATAGGACTGTGTATCGTCATATTTATCAAAGACCTCTTGCTATCTATGCATGGGGATTAGCTAATAACCCGATGCACTTAGTATAGGGCCTAAGGAGCCCTCATCCTTGGTCGATTTTGTGCTTTAGTAGAGTTATGTTAGGACCAAGGATTTGTTTTAATAGTCCGCTCTACTAAATGGTAGTAAAGTGGATTATCTCTTAAGGCCAAGAGGGCCATGTGTTTGTTTGGTGCGAGTACATTTAATGGTTTTTTGTTTATCTGATCACATCAAAAAGGTTTGACGAAGTGCCTAGAGGGAGCCTTTGCTGTGGGAGAGCTTCTTGTGGCCATTCCAGGTGGTGTCATTACCTTTCTAAGTTTTTTCCTCAAGTTGATAGTGTTATATGTGTATGTGGGGGTTTCTTTTATTTTCTTTTCAGGGATTGACAACAATCAAGGCATACAGTCCTAGGTTTAGGTTAGGTGTATTTGGGGGAGATTTGAGTAGTTATCTACCTCATGTCTACCTCATGTCAATACATTATCAAGCATTAAAAACCTATTTTAGAAGACAATCCTAGTGACAATGTCCTTCCTAGCTTGCTAAGCAGTTATTCTCTAGGAAGTCCTAGTGTGAGGCAGTTAGAGAAGACTGCTGAAGTATCAAGAAGAGGAAAATTTAAATGTACTTGAAAAATATTTAAAAATACGAAGTGTGTAAAAAGGGTTCTAGCCCCTCAAAATAAAAATGAAAAGAAAAGAAAGAAAAATCCTAAAAGCAGTTAATTATCACCTTGCGGAGCCCCTAGTAGATTCCTGGGACGAGTCCAGACTGATGCCTTGTCTTCCTAGGGGTAGCAGCTAGCTAAAATTAAAAAAATAAGGAAGGTTCGAGTGAAAATAAAAATGAGCAAAAAAGAAAATGATTAAGTGTCACCTCGCGAGAGCCTGGTAGGTTCTTGGGTGCCAAGTCAAGACCTAAGGTCAATGCCCTATTCTCCTTAGGTCCCTCTACGCTTAGCTCCCTCCTTTTTACACGCCCAAGTATCGAAACCTTAAAAGAAAAATGTGTTCAAAAGAAAATTTATGATGACTAGGCTATAGGAGTCCTTGCTTGGTGGGAGTTCCTAGTGCAGTTGTCCTAAGTTAGGTAGGTAGTACAAGCCACCACTAGGATGATCTCTTTGATAGTTCTTTTCGCCAAATCTGTGTTGGAGTAGTTGGTTAGCGACTTGCTCAGGATTTCTATCAGATTATGCTGGGTTTATCCCTTGAGGATCTTCATACCTTGATTTTTTCAAGGGGTTAGGTGAGAGCTTGGTAATGGGCTGAAATTATATGATGTAAATGGTAAATTATTGAATGAAGAAGTTAATAGAAATAATATCGATGCTTCTCGTGGCTTTCATGCTTTAACAGTCAGAGGTAGTAATGCTAAGGGCAGTATAACAACCACAATCGAAGAGACTCTCAGAAGTCTCGTCATATTAATAGTCTCGTAGTAAGTCCCATGGCCATAAGTCCACATTGACTTGTCATTATTGTGGGAAGATAGGTCATATTTAGTCACAATGCCATAAAATGTGTAATGACAAGCATAAAGAAAAGGAAAAAAGTATATTGCAAGAAAAGAATGATGATGGTAGTATTGTCCCCAGCAAGTCCAGTGTCAAGATTGAAGAGATTAATATTGTGCAGAATGATTCAAATGTTAATATACTTGTAGCTTTTTCTCTTGATGTTTCGCAGCTGACTAATGCCTCGTCTACCTACTTAGTGTTGGATGATAGATTTAGGGGCTTCATTTCATATTATCCCTCATCACAAGTGGTTTCACTCATAATGCAATATGATAGGATTTGTCTGATTGGGTAATAACTTGGCATTAGCATGGGTGAGCCTTTAGCTCTTATTCATGTTTGTGGACCTATGTCCTATTAATCGTTAGGTAGTGCAAAGTATTTCGTTACTCACAAAAGGTTTGGGCATATCCCACAAAGTAAAAATCAAAGTATTGGCTATGTTTCAATATTGGCTTGCACTTGTTGAGAACTAGTCTGGGTATAGGTTAAAATGCCTACGATCTGATAATAGGGATGAGAATATATCTAAAGTCTTTGAGTAATTTTGTAATAAGGATATTAATGGTCAATTGACCACCCTATACACCCCACCTCAAAATGGTATGGATGAGCACATGGATAGGATGAGTCAAGAGAAAATCCATAGTATGATTCAATTGACCACCCTGTACACCCCATCTCAAAATGGTATGCTGAGCACATGGATAGGAAGATTCAAGAGAAAATCCATAGTATGCTTAGCCAAGAAATCTTATCGTAGTATTTTTAGATTGAGGTAGCTACTATTTTCATATATTTAATTATTAGATCCCCATGTTTTACTATTGGATATTAGATTGCAAAGGAGGTATAGTTTGGATAATCTCTATCACATGCTTATTTTCACGTCTTTGGTTGTGAGGTTTTTTCCATGTTCCCAAGGATAAGCATAATAAGCTGGATTCTAAGTCAGTGAAATGCATCTTTCTTGTTTATGGGGATGCAAGTGAGATGGGCTAATGCTAATGGGATCCATAGGCTCGAAAGGTCATCCGCAGCTATGATGTTGTTTTCCATGAAGAGAAAATGCATAAGTAGCCTAAGCATGTAGTTGAGGTACATAGGGCGATATTTTAGGAGGAGTCTCCTACTCTCGTATAGCCATCTAGACAGCCTATAGCTAATACTTTAGTGGCCCATGACCATGATGGTAGATAGGATGTTCTATTAGAGATACATACTTGGTACTAGCTTTGGTTACTCAGTAAGATTGCTACCTTTGCCTTATGGATGTAAAGATGACTTTTCTACATGGGGACTTATATGATGAAATCTGTATGTAGCAACCTAAGGGCTTTGAGCAAAAAGGCAAGGAACACCTAGAATGCAAGTTGAGAAAGAGCCTTTATGGCCTTACATAAGCACCTAGGGAATGATATCATAATTTTGATACTTTTATGCATTCATATGGATATACCCATAGTGATATAGATCCATGTTTATATTTACGAAGAAAGCCCCTGATGTCACTCTTATGATTTTGGTACTCTACATGGATGATATGTTGATTGCCGAGAGCGCTCATGATGAGTTGGATACCTTGAAAAGTCATCTAAAAAAGAGATTTAAATGAAGGACGTGGGAAAGTCCTCACACATTCTTGGGATACTCATCACATATGATCACTCTAAGGGACTCCTTTACTTCTCACAACATGAGTACATTTGGAAGATCCTTGAGCAGTTTCATATGCAATATGTTAAGGCTGTCAGTTGTCCTTTACCTTCTCATGTGAAGGTTAGTAAGGTCGATTAATCCTAGTTTGATGAGCAAATGGCTGAGATGACCAAGGTCCCTTGTGCATCCATAGTGGGAAGTTTATTGTATACCATGATTGACACTTGTCTTGACATAGCATTTGTAGTGGGAGTTGTAGCTGGCTATATGGCTACACCTGGTAAACGACATTGGGATGCTATGAAGGGTATCATGAGGTCCCTTAAGAGCACTGCAAATATGTATATATGCTATGGTGGCTAGGATATAGGAGTCATGGGATACACAGGCTCTGATTATGCATAACATGAAGATTGTAGGAAGTCCACCTCTAGCTATATCTTCACCTTTGCTAGAGGTGTTGTTTTTTGGATGTCCAAGGTGCAAGAATATACAACCCTATTGTTGAGAAATGTATAATCACACCCACTTTGTGGCCTTTTTGTATGGAATAGGAAGGCAAAGAATCACACTAACAATAAACCTTACACTAGGTCACTTTGTGCATGCTTTATTAAAACCACGGTAGTTGAAATACCATGGTCCCTTTTCACTCTCTACCATCTACCAATACTACCTATTGTTAGCCTACAAAAAGCACTCATCCCCACACTCATTTCATCCCCTCATTCTCATTTATTTGTACTTGTATTATACTTCAATAATATCGGTTGTTCCCTTTTGTCATTACTTATGGTCCATTATGATTGTCTTCTTGCTCAATAGTGATTGCCCATAGCATGCTTCTCAAAATTTTAACATGGTGTCAGAATAGGTCTTACTCCTAACCACTCATTAGCTTCACAAATCAAGTTAAATAGGTCATTACATTTTGAATTTTTAGTTCCCTCCTCTCCATGAATCTCTCACCTACCTCCATAGTCATCTACTTGCCTTCGAGCGCTTGGATCTCTCTTTTCAAGTAGTTTTAGTCCATAAAGTGAATAGGAGGGATCTTTCTCAGCTCATGGCACTTCTCTGTATCACTTCAAAACCTAACATTAAGTTCTAGTTGCTCTAGCATTGCACTTCTTTCTCCTCGCTACCTAGTTTGCACCTGATTTCTATCGTACAGTTCACGTTGCATGTACCCCCACAATGTCTTCTGCTTACTACCATAGGGCATTTGAAGCCCACTATATGAGCTTTCTCCTCACAAAAAAACTCACCAGATGGGTGCTTCCTCAAGCTTCTATGAATGAAAAACCACTCATCTATCAGAAACCCTAAGTGGGCAGCCATAGCCACTTGACTTCAAGCTCAAATATCTATTCAATCTCTTACCTCCTTTGGTTAAATCATGTAGTTGACTTTTTGATCTACTCTATCACTCAGTTTCTAGCAAGGGTCAATAAGGGAAAGATTCAATTTGAAGACCCAACATTAAAGATTTATCAAAGCATAGTATCTGTTGATACTCACTTAGTGTCTCTTGACACTAGAGCTTCTTGTGTCTCTTGACACATTCAATTTCAACTCCATTGCTGGTTTGATCTCAGTTATTTGCTACTACTTCTACAATCAGAATGGGCAAGGATTTACCCTCATGCCATCTCAAAGGTGTTGGGTTCCATACATGGCAAACAAGGATTAAGCTCATCTTGATGAAGAAATGCTTGTGGTCTATCAAAAGTGGTCAAGAGAAGAAGCCAAGGGAAGCTTCACTCTGAGTACTATGGGAGAAAAATGATAATAAAGCATAAGCTATTATCAAGCTCAAACTTAATGATAGCTATATTCATCATGTTGATGATTGTGAAACCTCTCAAGCACCATGGGATCAGTTAGAAACCTTGTTTGGAGCTCACTCAAAATTCTCCAAATATGGTTTGCTAATTGAAATTTTTAGGCTTGAAATGAAAATTACTACTTCACGTGCAACTCATTTGAATTATATGGAAAGCTTGTTAACACAACTTGTAGGAATCAACTTAAAGATGGTTGAAGACATTTACATTGGTATACTTCTTAAGAGTCTACCACCACCTGAATATGATCATGTGTCTACCACATTGATCAACATGCCAAAGTTGAAGTTAGTGGATAGTAAAGCCTCTCTCCTTAAAGAGGAAAAGAAGATAAAAAACAAAGAAGAAACAAGCACCTCAAGAGGAGACCAACAACTCCTCTATGTGAAGGACAAAGGAAAGAAGGGCATACTTTGTGATTTTTGTAGAAGACCTGAGCATATTGAGAAGTTTTGTCATGCTAGGAAAGATCTCAAAGAGCATACCTTGCAACAATCAAAGAAGATGAAGACAACAATGAAGAAGAAGACAAAGAAGACACTCAAGAGCAAAAGGATAAGACCCATGAGTCCGTTTGCACCTCATTTTTTAGATTTTGTGTGTGTACTTGCCTAATGTTCTTTCCATAAGCTCTTTTACTCCTCATGTAACCTATGCACCACATTCTCTACACACTTAGGCCTTGTGATGGCCTCTAGCTTTATATGGTTGCTTTTTCCATATCTACAGTTAGCAAGGTTCTACTCATACAACCTCTATATACTCAATGCTTTTTATGGTTGTAATTGAGGAAGGGTGTTGAGAAATACGCAATCACACCCACCTTGTAGTCTCTTTGTATGGAACAGTAAGGCAAAGGATTACACTAACAATAAACCTTAGACTAGGTCACTTTGTGCATGCTTGATTAAAACCACGATGGTTGAAATTCTATGGTCTCTTTCCACTCTCTGCCACCTCTACCAATACCACCTACTGTAAGCCTATAAAAGGCACTCATCCCCACACTCATTTCATCCCATTATTCTCATTCAGTTGTACTTGCATTATGCTTTACTAATATCAATTATTCTCTTTTGTCATTACTTATGATCCATTATGATTGTCGTCTTGCTCATCAATGATCCACCATAGCATGCTCCTCAATATTTTAACACCTATCTACTATAGATGTAGAGTATGTTGTAGCCATTAAGGCCTACAAAAAGGAAGCACTCTAGTTAGACCGTCTGGTGTGGCAGAGGCCTTGGTCTTATTAATGTGATCCCTACACTACATTTGGATTCTATGAGTACTAGTCAGTTGGCTAAGAAAATGGTCTTCCATACAAAGATAAAGCATGTTGAGGTGCATTACCACTTTATCAAAGAGGTCATTTGAGGACAAGTCCATTGACCTTATCAATATCTCAACTAACCAAAACCTTGCAAATATACTTACTAAAAGTCTCTTAATGGAGAATTTTTCCTTCCTTAGGAAAATGATGAGTGTTGGACGAGATGACGTATTTTCTTATCCTATTGTACTCTATACATTTGTATGTTGTCACTTTTTTTTTCTTGTTCTCTCCTCACTAGAGACAACATGCACATTGACAAGGCCAGACTACAAATGTGGTCCATTCCCAACCCATGGATGCGAGACAGGAAGAAGAGACGCAACAGGAACCTGAGAAAAGGCTACCGCGAGACAACCCTCGAAAAGTTTATTTTGTGTTTATCCATGGCGCTCGGTGCTGGTACAAGGAAGTTAATCTCCTGCGCAACGAAAAAATCTCATTTCTTGAATCTTCCACTACCATTCTGTGAACCAAAGGGTGGGACAACATTAAAAAAGGTCTCATTTGCCCATGTTGTGTGAGCTGAAGGCTAGTAGCAATTATACTTTTGGATCTTATCGAACCAGAAATTCATTTTCTAACCATTAACTTCTTCCGCCATCATGCAAACCCATCTTAAGATAGTAGCTCACGAATGCCTTTGAAGGCTTGCCTTTCAAAATCTCATTAATACTAGCCTATTCTGGTTTTTTATTATGTAGTCCTTGCATCATGACTTGGAGTCTTCTCAAGGTGGCTTGTAACTTGTAATGTATCTTCTATTTGAATCTCAAAATATACAAAGGTACATGCTCTCATTCTCTCACTTATCAAGGGGCACTGGATTGTTGGCTGCCATGGGGACAGCCATAGTCAAGTGATGAAGTGTAGGCATCGTTGTGCATCCTAGAGGTAGTTTCTCATGGCAGTTGTCAGCTCAACCCCTCCTTGCTTAGGCAATAGTAGCTCATCCCACCTTTACTAGTGGGCAATTAAACATTATTAGCTCGCTTCGTTTTTAGCTGTACTAGTGCACTTTGGGAAACCTTGCCAATTTTGGGCCTAGTCGGAGTAGGGCAAAAGCTAACTTTCGCATGCAAGTCCCCCCACATCCCCTTTCTCTTCTAAGGGCTTTATAGGTATTGCCTACAAAAACACCTATGATAGGGAGTAGTAATGACTCTAAGCCTTGCTTGGTTTCCACTCTATGTGTGATTCCTTATACTTAATGGTGAACCCTCATGTGTGTGGCGTCATGAGGGGTAGTCCTAGGATATGCCCATGTTGTACCGCTTTTGCCATTGAATAATACAAAAATATGCCTTGTTCTCAGATATCGTGTTGTTATCTTACTATGTGGATGTGTTGATGAGTGATTGAGTGCACGTGTATTATTATTACACTCCTCTCTGAATCATTACGTGCTAGGAAAGGGCAAACATTGTAAAGTGTATGTGGGGCAAAATTAGCAAAACGGTGCACACCATGATTGAAGAGGTCGTCGCGACTCGCGAGAGAAGAAAATGGAAGTTGGGGCGGGAGGGCACGTCAAGGATCGAGATTTGTACGGTAGGCCGTGTGTATTTGAATAATCGGCCCCCGAAAGTAGGTTTGGGTAGACTCCTATCTTAGCTGGTTCAATGGATGCCTTTTGCAATGCCTTTAGAAATGCGAATGGTCAATTTGACCCACCTGCCCTCCAAGCGCCGCGGGGAGGACAGCAACAGATACTGATAATGCCACCTCCTGAGCATGTCAGCTTTCACGTCAAGGCGCGGAAGAAACCGTTGTCAAAAACGTAAGCAGTGAACATACGACTATGCAGTCATGTTTGCAAAGAGCCGCCCGAGAATTTACACCACGACCACTGCAAGAGAAGCGAGCATCTTCCAAGATACCGATTGAATTGACCTTTCCTGATCTCTCTCAAACCTATCATCCAACCGAGACGGCGGACGGCTCATTACCTTTGACACGTAGCCCACTTGCATTCTGTCAAGGCTGCGTCCCACGACCCATTTGCTCTTGACTCCGACCGTCGACCGACAGCTAAGATAAAGTGTTCAATGTACTCCCCATTTTCATTCAAGAAATTGGTCCTTTCATGTTACTAAATTGGTTGTGACTTGTAACTATTTTATGGAAATTTTATATTGAATAGCGTTTACTTAGTAGTAGAACCAACAACCCTAAATTTCTCATGCTACACCATGGAATTGATGCATACATTGATTGAAAGGATGCGTGCAAATATTTTTAGATTTTCATTAAGCTTACGGGTAGAAAATGTGATATAGCAAACGTTTGTAATGTCATGGTTCACTCTTTTCCCCTCCATTCAAGCCACTAGAAATATTTCCCACAAAATCTAGCTAGGAAATCAAACACAGCTCCTAATAATGCCCATGTTATGAGGGCAGCAAGAACTTGACCAAAGACAAGGATTGTCACCTCAGAACTTAAAGAAGAAGCACTCCTCTCTTTATTTCAAAAGAATGGAGTATAACAATACATTCCAGATACAAGACAAGACCTCGATATAAGACTAAATCGAAGAACAACACAAGATAAGATACGAATCGGAGATACATGACTTGAACTTGAACTTGAACTTGAGGACTTACCTTGCAAGAGCCTCACAAACTAGTATTGGAAAGACTGAAGAGATATACTAGAGTTGAGGAGGTTAAGAGGAAGCTTCTAGATGATGATATCGTTGATGGCATAAGTATCATTGACATAAAGAATAACATACTTTAGGAGAAATATGGACTCTCTTGTTTGCCCCTTAAGGAGTGAATAAACAAATATAGACCTAACCAATGAGAGAGCTGGGATTCTAGATTCATGTAACATGAATCTTCTAGCCATATCTTGGCCCAAATCTTCCCTTAGCAATAAAATAAGGGGAAATGTGGGGACTACAATGCTGTCACTTCCTCGAAGTTTGTGCCTCGAATTTTCATTTTCTTATTTTTTATGTTTGACTTTTCTTTTCTTCCCTTTTCAGTTTTCCCCTCTTTTTTAGGCGGAACTCAAATTTGTCATATCTCTTTCCCCGCTTCTTCTTTCTTGACGAAATTTTACAGCCTCACTGTTGCTTGCCCTATTTGTAACCCTGTAAAATTTCATTTGCTCTGCACAAGCACAGAGAGAGTTTCACATGTTTTATGAGAGCAGAGCTTGTTTTACCAAAACCCTTAGATTCTCTTCACAAAACTTTACAGGTATATTTTTCTCTTCTATGGTTGGATGTTCTATGGTAAAGTTTTATCTCGTTTGGAGAAAACCTGTGCAAGTTATGTGCATTCTGTGACATGTAATTTCTTTTGTTTTGGTGCTCTAGGAGTCTCTTACAGTCAAGAACAGTGATATTTTGAACACAACTTCTTCTTCAACATCTTAGGGTTTCTTTGTAAACAAAGTTACATGTATATTGTCTTGTTTTTTTGTTGCTCCACTCTTAAATTTTATCTCGTTTGGACAAAATGTATACAAGTTATATGCATACTGAGCTTTCCTTTGTTTTTGTACTCCAAGAATCTCCGAGGGTGAAGAACAATGATTTTTTAAGAACTCAACTTCTATAACATCTTTGGGCTTTTTTGCAGAGAAAGCCACAGGTATATTGCCATTTTTTATTGTTGTTTCATGGTTAAATTTCAATGCATTTGGACGAAGCCTATATAAGTTATATGTATGCTTTGACCCAATATTTCTTTTCGTTTTTGTACTACAGGAATCTGTTAGTGAAGAAACAATGGTCTATAAGTCAACTTCTTGTTCAACATATGTGGGGATCTTTGTGAAAGAAATTACAGGTACATTGTTTCTTTTTTAAATTGATCCATTTAAATTTAATTTCTTTTGGAGAGAACATTTGCAAATTATACACATGTTGATAGGTAACTTTTGTATTTGGTTGTTACAGATGTCTTCACGGAGGAAAAACATCAGTAGCATACTTGCAGTGGAGGTCTTCAACAGGAAAGATAATGGCGGTAATTGGATTTGTGATAAGTATTATAAGTTGGATTGGATTTTGATGCACCCAAGTACTCGAGGGAGTTTCAAGGTCAAGCGTAAGGATATTGCAAACCCTAGCAAACATTGGAAAGGTAGAATTCTAGAGTTCAGAAAAGTGTTTAATGGCACAAGTGCAGTAACAGAAGTGTTGATTCAACATGTTTATACGCACAAACAAATCTCTGTACACGACGAGAACAGCATTGCAAATTATAAACAAAACAGTAAGCTGTTAAATTTTATCATTGATTATTCTTTTGTATCAGAGTTGTTTTTAAAAGTCTTTGCAGTATTCTAATTCGGTCTTGTTTGATTGACAGCTCTATATCCATCGACTTTGTATGAATGGCAGAATGTGGAATGTTTAAGCGGCAAGATACATGTTTGGCATGAAGAGATAGGTTCTTTGATCTATGATAATAACTCTACAAGTCAACTTGCCACTCAAAATATCTTTTTTTATAATTCATTGTATGTGGTAGAAAGTCAGAGATTGCAGCATGTCCCATTGCCGCCACTGTCTAGTGGTGAATGGTTGATTGGTAGCTTCTTGGAGTTGTCAGGAGCTTGCAAGTCGAAGATAAAATCTAACATCAATAGTGCTATGAAACCCACCACAGGCTCCAAAGATATGCATCTTAGTTGGTTTATTCCATTCTCATTGTTTGCACATTTGTTTGGTTCATGTGATGTTTTGAAGAAAACAAAGATTACTTATCAATGCAAGTGTCCATCCAAGGAATGGATGCGTCAGCTATTGGGTGAGTCTTGGCAAGTCAAAAGAACACATTTTGATGAGACGATTGAGTGCAGGGTCAACCAATCTGATCTTACATTCAGGTAAAACCTTTTTACTACTTTGCATACCTTGTTTTAATTGACATAGGTTTCGCTTAGATGAATTGTTGTGTTAGTCGCATTCACTTACCATTATTTTTATTTTTATTACAGATATCTCATTGCTAGACAAACTCTGTGCATTTGCTTTCGATATAGAAGATAGCGACTTTTGCGAGGGGAGTGGATTAGCTTAGATCAAGATACCCGAGATAAGACACATACAGCACTCATAGATGTGGTAATCTTGTGGAGTGGTCATAATCCTTTCATAGTCAGCGCAGAGAGTCATTGGCCCATTTATTTTCTGAGATAAGGAATCTAATTAATGTCCAATGAGCCTCTCTACAACTTCTATTTCAAGTTAGATAATAGAAAAGTCAGGACTCCTAGTGAGCAATCCATGACATGTAAACAATGTGCTTCTCCACATATCCTTGAGATAGTGAAATCCTTGTAAAAAAACTTTATAAAGAGCGAATACATACATCTTTTGAACTTCTGAGTACTTTAAATTTTAGTTTACTGTGATCCAAGCATGAGATAAGACATACTGTAATTGCTCAATTGTGCAGGTAAAAATCATAATTAAATTGCAGGCTAGAGGTCTATAATCTATAGAATATTGTCTTTGCACAATGATATATTGTAGCGCATCTCTGCTGCTCGTTTCTTAAATTTTAATATTAAATTGGATCCAAAGGGATTTTGAAGGTCTTTTAGATTTATTTTCTTTAAAATTTTACATATTTTCTCTTGTTAGACTTGAATATACTCAGCGATCCAAACATATTCAAGGATATAATAATGTAGAACGAAGTGTTTGTTTGTATGAGTAATTTTAACAGTGACTTTAAAGTACTGAAATAAAGAAACTAAGGTAAGAGTTTTAATTTGAAACTTTAGGGTTAATAACTTTATAAAGAACCTTTATTTAAAACCCTAGACATATAAAAGCTATAACTCAAAACTCATTTTCACTTTCATTCTCCACTTCCCTACACCTGTGCTCTCCTTCCTTTTCTCTTTGTGTGCCATGGCTACCACTCCTGCCTTCGCCACATGGATCAACTCCACATTGCGTGACCTTGAGTCTAGAGAGCTCGCTTTCCGCTATAGACCCTGACTCTAGTATACTAGCATCGTTTTGTGATGCAATGAACCCTCTCACTTGCTCTATTCCCGACTCCACTCTCAGGTGGGTTCCCATGGATTTTTTGTATAGTTTGCTTGTCGGATCCAGCCATGCAAAGGTGATAAGTCGAGCCCTGGTGCATGTGGGGCAACATCTCTGTGCTAGAGCAGTGCCCACCTCATCACAGGACCATGTCACGATGGATCTCATTGAGAGGGATGCCGCCTTTGCCATATATGTCATGTGCACCAAGGTGCGAGAGGACAATGACGAGGACATCGACGCACCCTCTCGGCCACAACTAGAGTATTTTGAGAGGGAGCCTGAGGAGATCACTCTCGATCTGAGTGTTGAGGCAGCACAGAGCTTGGCCATTGTGCACCCACCTCCCTGCCCTGATGAGATGCCCACGAGTGAAGAGCCACCCCTCACTTCTATCCATGCTATCACCATCGAGGGGGTGGAATATCTACTCATGCAAGATGTGCTAGAGTTGTTGGAGCTAAGGGAAGAAGAACTATATTGTATCATGGTGCGTGATGCACCTAGTGATTTCATAGATTTTGATTTACAGGATGCCCCAGCACATGTTGATGAGGTGGCTCGTTATGATGGCACGAGCATCGATGACATCTCTACCATTGTAAGCATCCAAGAGCAGATTGAGGATGCGGCGCCACAGTATTAGATTTCTGATGAGGAGTTTGAGCGGTTGCAAGAAAGCCTTTTTGGTCCTCGACCCGACTATGTAGTCCCTACCCGGGAGAGAGACGAGGGTGGCCCAGTGGGCAGGAGCTGACCTGGATGCTCCATTAGAGCGGCATATAGATGATGCAGAGAAGGTAGTGTTCTCTGTTTCCTATGAAACTTAACCAGTAGGGCCTCAGACGCGAGCCTTCGACCAGGGCACATCTGGGGGCCCGATCCTGACAAAAACTGTTGTGTTGGCTCCCGATGCCATAGAGACCCTAATAGTTAAGTTTCATATAAATATGATGTATATATCTTCAGCACACTCCATGCATAGTGAGTCTGATACTGAACTTGTGTGATGTAGGAGATTGTCTATATAGATGAGTTTTCATCTAGGCAGGGTGGCCGATCTGGTAACCAAGGAAGGGTCAAGACTCGGCATTGAAGGAGTATGTTCGGCAGCTTGTCAACGACATTATTGTATTTCATAAGACATGCTCCCTTGCTTTTGCTAAGAACTTCTTGAAGTTGAGGGCAGTAACAAAGGCTAGGCCCTTCAAGACCATCCCAACCAACTCTAGCCTGGAGAAAGTAGTGTTGCTTCAACGTTTGAAGCTGCTCTACTTATTCACAAGTACTAGGTCTGGCCCACTTTTCTCCATGGTGGCCCGTGGCATGGTTGCCAGTATTGAAGACCCCACTGTCATTAGACAGGAACTTTTGGGGCAAAATATATTGTTGCCTATGATCAAGAATAGCTCTAACCATGGGGAGCCTAGCTCGAAGAAGCCTAGGAGAGACTAGTATTGCATCACCAATGTAATGTACTTTGTAATCTTCTCTTCAAGTAATGAAAATTGATGTTTGTTGGATTCGTGTGCAATGTAGTTTCTGATATGTGTCGTTTGCTGTTGTTTTTTACTTGAATGTTACGTTTATTTGTCGAATTTATACGCAACACGATTCGTACCCTAAATTTGATACACAGTGCTTTATCAAATTTGTGCGCAACATGTATTTGTTCGATGCATGTAACGATAACTCAACGACATAAATAAAATAAATAACAAGCGACTAAACAAAAATAAGACGTGTCAAAAAATTTGTATTCATATTAATAACAATTTACATGGGGTCCATTACAACCAGGGCTTTACAAAATGTCTTCAGAAGCTACATTCCATGTGTTTTAGAGTTGTACACCCCTATCCTTGATGACCTCTGCAAGGACTATCTTTCCATCACCGAAAGAACCTAACTATCCACAGATCCCTGTTAGTGATGGTGACCCTCCTTGCATGCACCGCTGCATAGACCGAGTCTCCAAACAAGTCAATGAGGTAGGCTTCGGCAGCTTCTTGTAGTGCAAGGAGGGCCTAGGCAGTCCAGCAATCAGGTTGTTTCGCGCATGATGTATCTGGAAACTGGGTCCTATTGTTCCTAATCAGTATGCCCTCCATGACCTCCCGCACCAACTTCTGGAACGAAGCCTTCGGTATCAAGAGGTGAGTAGTCTTCTGGTAGTGGCGGATCTCGCGAAGAGCCACTGTCCTGGCTTCCATCGACGCTTACGATGCTGGCGTCATGGTGGTGGTGGTGGAACTAGAGGACGTGGCTACCGTATGGAATTTCCAGGGGGTATCTCCGGGCCGCTTGCTTGGTGCATACCATGTCTTCTAGGAGAGAGAACTCAGAACTCAAAAGTGAAATGTGTAAAATGAGGTGAAACTTTAAACTTATAGCCAAACTTTTCAAAAATCCTAAAATTTTAATTAATGAATCCAGGCTTTGGAAAAATATTACAAGTGCTCCGATTGACATGAAATTTTACCTGTGGACTCCTCAAGGACACATCAACCACCCAAAAAAAATTTGGCCCCAACAGAAGCCTCTGGGTAACCTGTCCGGAGGCTCGCGTCCATCTGGGGCCCTGAATCCCCAGATTCAGGGCCCCAGACGCGAGCCTCCGGACAAATGACCCAGAGGCTTCTGATGGGGCCAAATTTTTAATATAAATGAATTTTTTTAATGCCCAACATGAGGGAAAAATTTCACCAGATTTCGATTTATAAATTTAACGGTTCAATCTTTTTTTGAAAATGCATTAACTAGATTATACTGCACTGATAATAGAAAAACTCACCAATGAGTGTGCGCAACTGCAGATTAAATGTATTGTCAACCTCGCAACGTGAAACATTAGAAACTTAAAAATTCACAAAACATAAATCATGGGTAAAATGGAATATTGCATATTGGATACAGTGTTGCCAAACCACTAAATACAGTACAGATATAGTGCATTGGCCCATGTACAACCGATCACCGACGTGTACGTGGTTGCACATTGAATTTATCCTCAACAAAACTACTTACAAAATTGGAAACTTGAAAATGCACACAATGCAAATCATGGTCAAAATAGAATATCACATATCAAATTTAGCATTGCGAAACTATGAAATACACGGTAGATAGTGCATTGCACCAAGTATAACTAGAGCCAGGGAAAATTTATCTCCATTTTGCAGGCCACTACTATCAAATACTTGAAGGTCTACTGGAAAGATAACCCAAAACTAAGCTCCTTACAATCTACAACCAAACCTGAGCTAAAAACATAGATCCAATTACAAGGTAGCTTCTCAAAGCATATTGTTGACATTAAGATTAAATGCATCCTTGTTATTGCGGATCCTGCAAACAAGAACCAGATCTATGGGCTTAATAGTGATACGTCAGGCATGAATGGCTAAAAGTTGACCATCACTCATTAGATCAATCAAGTAGCTTTCAACTGCTTCATGGAGAGCAAGCAAGGCTTGGCTTGACCATCACCCCACATTCCTTGCCTGGTTCCTCGAAAAGAACTTGTGATGATGCCCTGACTGTAGATCTTGCAGTATTTCTCGCACCAACCTGGAGAATGGTGCCTTAGGAATAATCAAGTCGGCACTCTTCTGGAATTTCCTTATCTCACGTAGCGCAGTTGTGCCTGGTCTCCATCTTCTCTTCTTATGTATTGGAGGGCGTGTATTACAAGTTGGAGCAGTAGTGGGAGGTGGAGCAGTTGGAGCATGTGGACCACCATTTCTAGACAATGGTGAACCATCATTATCGACCACACTAGGGCCACCATTGTTGGCCACAGTAGCGCCATCATTATTAGCTGCACTAGGGCCACCGTTATCGGTCACCAGGGGATCTTCGTCCCTCACAGTATGATCACTAGATTCAGAAGAGTGTTGAGCTCTTGCTCTCACAGGCACCTTTTTTATAGGAAGCTTGGAATGTGCCATGGCTGTGATGATGAAGGATAGAAAGGTGGAGGGCAGAGTGAAGAGCAATGGGAAAAAATGAAAGGAGAGACGACTTAAATACGAAACTTTCAAACTTACTGTGGTGTAAGTGAATTTTAAATTTATCATTTCATTTCATTTCTCCACCCCATCCCTACCTCTCTCTATCTCCTGACACCCCCCTCATGCCCCCCTCTCTCTCTCTAGACTAGTGAATGTTCCAAGGTTTGGAATTTTCATATCTTTGTCTTAGGATTTCAAAATCGACTTTTCACAATTAAAAACAGTTTGAAATTGACTTTTAAAAATATAGTGACAAACCTTCAAAATTTTAAAGAAAATTTATAAGACATCTCATGTTAGAGATATGAGTATTGATGTGTCATATCCTTGGTACTTGTGCTCTCTTGTGGACTCTAAATTTATCAAAATTATTATCTTTATCTAGGTCTCCATTTTTTGTCATCTCTCTCTTGGGTTGCCAACCATTCTACGTGCCATTGTCTAGCTATGCTATTTTCATATCTTGCTTTTCTCACTTCATATATTGCCCTACTTATAGATTCTGCTTGAGATGTTTTGGCCTTCTTTTCTTTTTCCTCGTATCGCATCTCTAGTATGCTATACCACCATTGGAATAATTGCCTCATAGAATTGGAATCATTGATGCCACCTCCATGATCAGTTGCCTTTTGAAAAGCACAGCGAGCTTGCCAGTGAGATCTTTCCATGCCTTGAGTTGACCATATTGCCAAACTTCCTTGATCTGCAAAGTATGGACCATGTGCTTCAAGTATATGCTGCACAAGAAAAGAGATTAGAAACACAAAGTAATGCAAAATGATGATTTTTCTTTGTAATGGTGATAATACTGACCATGTAGTGTGTTATGCTATTTGTAGTCCATGCCTCCACCATGGACTTATGAAATTTAACAGTTGTCTCTTTAAATGCATTGGCATCACCATCCATAAACCTCAACTTCTGTAAGAGAGCTGTTAATCTATCTAGGTGTATCCACACTTCTACCTTCGCAATCCTCATTTGTCCCCCATTGCTCCAATCTGAAACAGCAAGGTGCAACTTTTTCCATGCTTCATACTTCTCTGGTTGTTTTACTAGTATATTGCCTTCCTCATCTCGAGGTGGAGATAAAAACTTCATAGCCTTGGGTCCGCCAAAGCATGGTTTACAAGGAACATTTCCACTCTTCCTCGATTTTTTCTCGTCCTTTTTTATTTCCACTTGGCCTCCGTGCAATCCAACTTCAGAGAGAACTTGTTCTACCTTCTTGCATGTAGCATCAGATTCTGACACGGGCTGCATCTTGTATGCAAAGCATATATATTCATATACTAGCTTCTCAATTATTCTAACCAAACAATGCAATGTGCAAAAGTGAACCCTTGTTAGTGGTATTTCTAAAATAGGCACCAATTCGGATCCACTGGAACTAGCATTCCATTTCTCATGACTTTCTGATCACGTGTCGGAGCACCTTGTTGTCCTGCCTTGGCAAGCCATTCTTTATTTCCATCTTTCCCTTTCTTCCTAGTTTGAATGCAGTATATGCACGGAAATTTTGCATGCGCTACATTTGATAAACCAAACATACACTTCAATGTTTTTAAATCACTTGCAAGATGCCATTCAACTTGATAGTCCCCAAACCCCTCAATGTGTAAAACTGCTCCATTATTTTGCTATTGAATAACACCGGGTATATTAGTGAGGTTAAAAAAAACTTTAAGTACTTCATGGTCCTCCTTTGGTACTTCAAATGCTGCAAGCCACCATATTTCATTCTCTGATTGTACACTAAAGTATAAAGGATGTTTTTCATCGATGTTGGGATCCAATGCTCGATTCATAAGTGTTATACTCATACGCTCAAGTTTTTGCCCCTTGATAATCTCACTCTCATCAAGTTTGAGGAGAAACTTAAGCTTGCCTCTACATTCTTCCATAGACATATTGTAGAACTTGACCATAGCAATCTGAACCCTACATATATCCAATACACAGTTGTTGGATGCATTCAATACAAAGGCAACTTCTCTGGAACCATACTTCAATATGTGTGTGTGTTCCAAATGCATAGGCTCACCAATTAGTTCTAAAATTTTCTCATTTAGTTGTTTTCGAGCCTTCTTCACGTGAAATGGTTTTGGCAGAGGTATTACTCGCTTAGTATTGAAGACTTGCTTAAAACTTGTATCCAATTGTTGATAGAGCATACTATATGACTCAGAACTCATTCCCACCTTGTCACATAATCCCTGAGCATCTGTAGCAGTAAACAAGTTTCTCATATCCCTAAGACATTCACTAGCAACACCATCCACAATGTCCTTGAGTTTACAATTTTCGAATGCATTTTTGACCATATCCTTTCTAAGGACTTTGGCAATAGTATAATTCTCTGCATGAGGAAACATATTTCTCATTGTAGCAAATTGAGCATATATCCGTTTATGATATTGTCCACTTCCTTTGGGTAATTGGTGAATTGGTTTAACTGATCGGATGCGTCGACGTGCCTCTTTGGTTTTTAAAGTGGGCCCAATCTCCAAAGTTTTTGTGAGCTTCCTCTCTAAGTTTCGATTCTCCTTCATTGGCTTTATACTTTAACTCCATATTCTGCACATGTGTAGCATGCATAGTATCTTCAATGATAGACATTGCTTGTTGTAGGTTCTGGTTCTCCCTATCCTTCTCAGCCAATAATCTATCCTTTTCCATCAAAGACTGCATATTCCCTTGTAATCTTGTCTGCATATTTGTCAAGGTTTGATGAACCCTTGCTAATCCTTGTGTGACAAGTCTGCATGTGTATCTATACAATCCTTCATTGCCTTCACAAGAAAACTTTACAAATGATATAAGCCCTTCAAATTGTGGTGGCCTTCGAGTGAGTGGATCGGGTGGATAAATGCACCCATCAACCCAAAGGTCCACATTTTTTTTCCCTACATTTCTTTCTTGTTGCATCTTGTATCTTATTGCATCATCTCTTTCCACAGTTCTTTTGAACATTGGTGCATATTCATCCTCCAATTGAAAGTGAATATCTCTCTTTCTCTTGGTACATCCTACACCTGCATTCTGCAAAAAAAAAAAAAATGCAAATTTTAACTTGGATTAACATTCAAATCACAGAACTACACCCCTTTGATTCACTATATCTGTGTTTTTTAAAACCCAGTTGGTTCTTGTCTCTTTCTCTTGCTTTTAGTCTTGATAGACCCTAATCAGCCTCTAATCTTGGCTTTTAATCTACCTCTAATTAGCATCAAATCTTATCTTCTGTTCTATCCAAAATATTCTCTCTCTCTCTCTCTCTCTCTCTCTCTCTCTCTCTCTCTCTCTCTCTCTCTCTCTCTCTCTCTCTCAACTAAAATTCATCAAGGAAACTCTAAACACATTCATACCGAAGCTTGGCTAGTGGAAAACAATAACATCATCTTATCTTCTGCCCTAATTTACTATCTATCACTTATTTTCTTTGTTCATCTCACACAATCCTCTCTGTCCCCCCCTTCTCCCCTCCTCTCTCTCTCTCTCCCCCTCTCTCTCTCTCTATGAATTGATGCTTAAGGACTGAACAACAACTGTGAAGAATAATAACATCACAGAGATTAAAAAAATAAAGATACCTCCATTATCACTTGATTACTTGTAGTATAGACTGTTCAAGACGGAGATTTCTTACTGCATATTTCTGAAGAGGGAGATGGCTTGTAACAGGGTAGAGTGTGTTGTAGATAGAGATTATTTGATTTCAACAAATGGTATCAAAACTACTCCTCAATGCTGCTTCAAAAGAACTCGTATGCAAGAAACCATATTCTGGAGGGAAAGAGAAGAATACACAAAATTTGGGACAAAACTAGAGCTTTCTGAGGGAATGAAAAAATGCCCAGAAATAGATATATACTTGTCCAAAAAAGATGAAAATTTATAAGGAAAATCTCGAGTTAAAAAGGTATCTCTGGGTAAAAAATAATCTTAAAATATGATGTGTACGTCATTTTATATTGTTTTTTAACTTTTGCCCTTTTAAGAAGCAAGAATGAGAATGATTCTAATATATTTTAATGTTGAAAAGTCATGAGGGCATTAAAGAGTCATGTATCAATGATTGGCTCGATTTTTAGAAAAAATAGAATTGTATTTTTTTAGTTATGAGGATTTTGAAAAAAAATGACCTTATCCTGCAGTTTGGGAATAAAATAATAGGTGAAATCTATTGAAAATACAAATAAGAGATTTGCTTGATTGTAAAGATCTCTTTTTATAATATTATTTTGGAATCTCTTTTTAGAGAGAGAGAGGTGAGAGAAACCCCTTAAGGGGCAAAAAAGAGAGTCCATATTTCTCCTAATGAGCAAACTTGATGTAAGCACTAATGCAAGCACTATTCTAAAACCTTCTTAGAATCTTCTAGAACTTTGTCGAATTTCTTGGTGTTCATGACATTACCCCCTTTAGTGAAAAGTTTCATGAGGAGCTATGGGGTTTCATAATAAGGCTCTTGGCTTCAATGGATGTCATTGATTGAACTCTTTTACTTTATAAGTGCTTGAGGAAGATGGAAGGTTGGCTCTCATGTTTGCTCACTAGCATCATAGCCCTTCCAATGAACACTGTGAGTTCCTCCCCTTTTTTGGAGAATGTATGGCAACAAGGCTCTAAGATTGAGATATGGAATTTTAGGTGAATTCTCATGAATTATAGTAACTGAAGATGATAAGTCATTGGATTCACTTGGCCAACAATCTTGAATGACTGCATCTAGTTTCAATGGCCCTTCAATGGATTTCATTGATTGAACTCTTTTACTTTATAAGTGCTCGAGGAAGATGGAAGGTTTGTTAGAGGCATAACCTTAGGGGTTATCTATTATTATCCAGTACTTAGTTTGAGCTTTAGGAAGTATTAGATATGAAAAGGCATCAGTTGGATGTACTCTTTTGGGAAGAGTCGTGTGTTTTTTTGGGATATGACTACTCGTGTAGAGTAGGAATGAATGTAATGGAAGAGCACTGTTGATGTATGCAGACTTATGGAGCAATACAGTTTTTACCCGCCTTTACCTATGTTGATTCTGTTCCCTGTGTTGTGTTATGAAGTATCTGAATCAAATGATGAACACAATTGTGATGTACATTGAATATAAAGTAGTTTGTTGCAAACAGAAGTCATGTTTGTGAAGTCGGATAGTCGGTATTCAGAAACAGATTTCAATTACATGTTATGGATTATCTGTTTCCGTTGGGCATAATAAGGGAGGAAATTAGTCCTTAACACTTGGCGATCCTGCGAATCTTCATTGGGCGATAAGCGGAGATACAGAGAATGAACCGCGCCAGTACAGGAATTCAGTTTCAACAAACAGGTGGCAATGGGAACCTGGCTTGAGGAATTCAAGCACTGGACCACTGAGGAAGAGGAGTTTGAAGAATTTGTCCCAGCCCTGCTGCAAGAATTCAAGTACTGGAACACAGAGCAAGGGGAAATTGAATTGTATAATCAGGTATTTCTGAAAGTTGATTTTCCTGAATTGCCTGGAGACCTTGTCACAAAAGTTAAAGGGCTGGTGTGGAAGGCAAAATTCAAACATTTTAAGTTGTTCCCTACGGAGTCTCTGGAAATAGCCTGGGAAAGGTTTTGGGCAGATTTCAGCATTCATATGACTTGAGGGATGCACCTAGAAAGTGCAAGGGGCCTTGGTCTAAAGTCTATGGGTGTGTCTGCCACTGCTATGAGTATTGTTTACCTTGGAACTGAAGACATATAAGCCTGAAGATGTGTAGTGCATGTCTGCTGAAAAGTACAGAGGTGAGGGGTTTGGACCTTATTATACCAGGTTACATGCCAAATTAGAACAGGAAGAGAAGCAAAAACAGGAGCATCAAAGGTCAAATAGTGGAAGTCAGGTTGATACCCTAGATTTGGGTTATCTGAGTGATCAGGAAGCCCAGACAGAGGAGGCAGGACCAAGTCAGAGATCAGGAAATGCAGAGGATTCTCAGCAACATGTTATTCAGGCAGTACCAATCACACCAGGATCAGAAGAAAGAGACAGAAACAGATTCCTGGGTGCATTGGCACTAACTCAGATTCATAGACAGACAAGGAGGAAGCTGAAATTTAATCCATTGTCTAAACCAGTGATCAGGAAACAGACTATAGCAACAGTAATACCAGGACCAATGGCACAACCTATTAACCCAGCAAATCTCAGAGTTAAATTTGCCACATTCAAGGGTGAATCCAAGAAGGAAGACCCTGATGCCCATGTAGCTCAATTTAGCACAAAATGGGAGGCAAGTGGACTAGGAGTATTGTATGGGGATGATGTGAAGAAGCAGCAGTTTGCTGCCACACTAGAGGGTAAGGCCATGAACTGGTTCATACAGTATGGTGCAGCACATTTTCCTGACACACAAGCTTTGCAGACAGCTTTTCTGTCAAGATTCAGGAGGTAGAAGACTCCAACTGATATCCTGAACAAACTGAAAACAATGAAACAAAAGAGGCTCCTGGTGGAGGATTATACACAGAAATTCCTGGACTTGAATGGGAGGCTGGCACCAGCAGAGAGACCTACTAATGAAATGTTAGGGGAATATTTCTGTAATGGTTTGAGAGACACTCTCAGAACTGTAGTAGCAAGTACAAACATCCCTGGGGGAGCAGGAGGCTTCAATGAATTGGTAACAGCTGCCAGAAGAGCAGAGAAAAGATTGGGAAGTGTTAAATACAGAAAGAAGAAGAAACAGGACAGTGATTCAAACTCAGATACAGAGTCAGATTCAGATTCAGAGACTGACTCAGACACAGATTCAGAAGATGAGGATTCTGACTCAGATTCAGAGGGTTCTGATACTGAGGACAGGAAGACTAAAAGTAGGAAAAAGAAGAGGAAGCACAAACATAAAGGCAGGAGCAAAACAAGGAAGGATAAGAATGGTAATGGTAAGTCCAAAGCCAAGGTGCAAAATTTGAGCAAGCATATTGCTGCAACATTGAAGAGCATGGGAATCTCTACTTCCACTAAAAAGGAGAGACCCTATTGCAACACTTGTCAGAAACAGGGACATACAAATGCAAACTGTTGGTATAATCCTAATAACAGGTCAAATCCTGGACCATCAGCACAGAGAGCTAATGGACCAGCTGCCAATGCTGTGGAACCAGACAGGAACAGAGGAGGGGAAGGCCCCAGAAGATTTCAAGGAAGGAACAATTGGGTGCCACCCAACCAGCAAGGACCTGAAGATCCATGTACCTACTGTGATCAGACAGGACATAGGCAAGGTCCACATTGCCCTTTGTGGTGCAAGCATAGGGAAGAAAGGGGGATACCCATTATCAGATACAATAATCAGAGACAGCCTGCACAAGTGCAGCAGCATAGACCTCCACAGGCCAATGTTGTGATTGTGGAAGAGTCAAAGCAAAGTTCTGAAGATAGGTGGCAAGAGAATCAGAAAACTGGGCATGGTTTATTTCAGAATCATTGTGATTATTCTAACTGTATGCAGATTGAAGGTGTCCCTGAAAAGGCAGCACCAGTTTTGGTAGTCACCAGATCAGGGGCACAGTATGTTGCCGACCCTGTTGTCTCTCATAAGGAGATGAAAAACCCTCATTTTTGGGATACACAGAAACAAGTCAGACAGGAATGTCTAAATCTGATTCAGAAAAAGCAGAAAAAGGAGAGTATTGATTTGAAAGGTCAGAAGACAGGCAAGCAGATGGATATTCAGGAGGAGATTCTACAACAGGAAGCCAAGGAGGCTCAGATAACAGCAGAAGTCCTGAAGAATACCACAGTCACTATGGATCAGATATTGAGTCTAGTGCCTGAATTTAAAAGACAGGTGCTTAAAAGCCTTGCTGAGGAGGATGACCAGGCTGATGAGCCTGATGTATGTCAAGTTGAAGCTGAGGATGTGGACTATAAAGTTCCTAAAATCACTGTGACTTATCAGAATCAGGAAATACAGGGAGCACTTTTGGATGGAGGGCCAGGTGTGAATATTTTACCTGAGTTCTTGTATACAAAGCTTAATCTCCCTGAATTGGAAGAAGCTCCATTTCAATTGAAGATGGCTGATCAGAGAAGGATCCAACCTCTTGGAATACTCAGGAATTAGCAAATCACAATTTCAGGTTTGACCTTTCCTGTAAATTTTGTAGTGCTCAAGATGGATGAAGGGGATAGTCCCTATCCAATTCTGTTGGGAAGGCCTTGGTTCAAGCAGGCTAAAGTGAAACAGGATTGGGGTGCTGCAAGGGTAACAATCAAGAAGGGGAAGAAGAGAATTCATTTGAATATGGTACCTAGTGTTGTTTTGCCAAAAGACACTAGAGCTTTGTATGCACAGGGTATAAACATGGTTGGAGAAGTAGAGGATGATGAAGAGGATGCTTTTCTCAAAGTGAATGAATCAATTGTACATGTGTTTGACATTGATGTTGTCAGAATTTTGGAAAACCTGAAGGAACAGAGGAAATCTATAGTTTCTGAAAAATAGGTTCAAATTAAACAGGAAGCCCCTGAAGTGGAGGAAGTTTTGAATAAACAACTGTCTGAGGAGGAAGAGAAGATGCATATTCAGCAGATCTTACAGGCAGAGAAAGCTTTTGAGGAACAAAAGGCCAAAACAGCTAGGGTACAAGAAGATGACCTACAGGATCTGAATCTGGGTTTTGAACAGGAGCCTAAGATGGTAAAAGTCAGTGTCCATGCACAGGGACAGTTTAAAACAGATTTAGGCAAATTACTCAAGGAGTTCAAGGATATTTTTGCCTGGACTTATACTGATATGAAGGGTGTAGATCCAAGCTTTTGTATGCACAGGATTAATTTGAAAAAGGATGTTGTTCCTGTTATCTCCCAAAGGTACAGGATGAATCCTAATTATGCCAAAGCCGTCAAGGAGGAACTGGACAAGTTATTGAAAGTGGGGTTTATCTATCCTGTGGAGAAAGTTACTTGGTTGTCACCAATAGTTGTGGTACCTAAGAAGAATGGCAAACTCAGGATCTGTGTTGATTACAGGAAACTCAATGCAGCAACTGTAACAGATCCATTTCCTTTACCATTTCAAGACACATTGCTGGATGCTGTTGCAGGACATCAGATGTATAGTTTTCTGGATGGTTTTAGTGGCTACAATCAGATACTTATGGCTGTGGAAGATAGGGAGAAAACAGCATTTGTGACAGAATGGGGTGTTTATGCAAGTAATGTCATGGTCTTTGGGTTGAAGAATGCTCCTCCCATATTTCAAAAATGGGTTCAGGAGGTCTTTGCTCCATATTTGACAACTTTTATGAGGGTATTTTTGGATGACTTTAGTGTTTTTGGAAAGACAGAAGATCATCTGAAACATCTCAGATTGTGCTTTGCAAGATGCAGAATGGCCAGGTTGAGCCTGAATCCTGCCAAATGTGCATTTGCAGTTAAAAGGGGTATTTTACTGGGTCATATCATTTCAGAAGAAGGAATGCAGGTGGATCCTAAAAAGGTGGCAGCAATTCAGAAGGCTAAAGCACCAACTAATCTGAAGGAGTTAAGCAGATTTGTGGGACAGATTAAGTGGCATAGTAGGTTTCTGAAATACTTGTCTCATGTCTGTGTTCCATTAACTAAGCTAACAAAGAAGGATTTTCTGTTTGTTTGGTCAAAAGAACAGGAGAAAGCATTCAGATTACTCAAAAAGATGTTACAGGTGGCTCCTATTATGCAACCTCCTGATTGGAGTCTACCATTCCATGTCTTTGGAGATGCTTCTGATATAGCTGTAGGAGCAGTGCTCATGCAGGAGAAACAGAAAGGTTGGTTTAGACCAGTCTATTATGCCTCCAAAGTGATTACAGGAGCAGAGAGAAATTATTCTGTGACTGAAAGAGAATGTTTGGGTGTAATATTTGCATTAATAAAATTCAGACACTATCTTTTGGGTAATCCTATTGTTATTCATGTGGATCACCAAGCCCTCATTTATTTGGTGAACAAGCCTGAACCAACTGGTAGATTGGCAAGATGGATTTTGCTGCTACAGGAGTTTGATTATACTATTGTTCATAGGCCAGGCAGAGAACATCTGGTTGCTGATTATTTGAGCAGGTTGGAGATAGGAGAACCTCCAGAAGGAATTTCAGATGATTTACCTGATGCTGATCTGTTTCAGATTCAGGCAACTGGATCAGAGGACTGGTATGATCAAATGTTGAATTATCTTACAGAGGAAGTGTTTCCTAAAGGGATGACATCAGATTATAGAAGGAAGATGGTACTTAGAAGCAGCACTTTTTCTGTCATTGGAGGGTATCTTTATAAGAAGGGAGTGGATCAGATTCTCAGAAGATGTGTTCCTAATAGTCAGCAAACTACAGTGTTGGCTGAGGCACATACAGGAGATGCTAGAGGACATTTCTCAGGTGAAATAACCAGCAGAAAAATATTTCAGAGTGGTCTATGGTGGCCTACAGTTATTAAGGATTCACATTTGTTTGCCAAGACTTGTGAGAAGTGTCAGAGGGATGGTTACCCTAAAAACAAGGATAGGATGATTCAAAACCCTGTCTTGCCATTAGGCCCATTTGAGAAGTGGGGTTTGGGTTTCATGGGTCCATTTAAGCCAGCTGCACAAAACACAGGAAATAGGTATATTTTGGTTGCAACAGATTACTGTACTGAATGGGTGGAAGCTGTGGCTCTGAAGGATAACAAGGCCAGGAGTGTAGCCTCCTTCTTGTACAACAATATTATGACAAGATTTGGGTGTCCCATTGAACTGGTTTCAGATCAGGGAGTTCATTTCCTGAATAAGGTGATTAGAGTACCGACTGAAACTCATATGATTAGTCACAAGATGTCTTCTGTATATCATCCACAGGCAAATGGGTTAGCTGAAAGTACCAATAAGATCTTGGTCAAGATCTTGAAGAGGACAGTTGCAGAAAACAGGAAGGATTGGGATCTAAAATTCAATTCAGCACTTTGGGCTTTCAGAACAGCTTTTAAAGTTAGTACAGGGCTTACACCATTCAGATTGGTTTATGGAAAGGAAGCTGTAGTGCCAATGGAGTTCATTGTGCCATCTTTGAGAGTGGCTATGCAACACAGATTGCCACAGGATGAGTCATTGCAACACAGATTAAACCAGTTGTTGACTTTGGATGAAGATAGGTTTCATAGTGCTTATGTGGCAATAGTGATTCAGAATAGGAGGTCAGCATGGTTGGACCAATATCTGAAGAAGAAAAAATTGAAGGAAGGGGATTTAGTTCTCATGTACAATTCCAAATTGGGCAAGCATCCTGGGAAGCTCAAACTCAGGTATGTGGGGCCATACACAATTTTTCAGGACATTGGTCAGGGAACATTTATTTTGTCTGACTTGGAGGGGAATCTGCTTAAAAAACCTGTTAATGGTTTTTGATTGAAGAAATTCTTGCCTAGTGTGTTTCACGACACTAGAGATGTGCAATGTGACTTGGTGGGAGCGATCTCATGTTCTAATTTTGAAGGACAGTATTATTATTCTATTGTTGAAACCGACTGGGGTGACAAGGGCATTATAAGGAGAATAAGAGATGATGGCAAACGTCAAGTCTTCACATGTGCTGAGGTGGGTTTTCCAAAGTTTGGAGCATGCAAAGGCTGTTTGAACTTGAGTCTACTCACGCACAGAGGATTCATTCGCGTTCTGCATTTTCATGGCCTAGCGTTTTCTGTGTCGTTCTGCTGAGCGTTCTGCTATACTTCTACTTCGTTCTCAGTGCTTGTTTGCGAGTTCTTTTCTTTCCAAAGCTTCCCGCTATGAGGAGAAAACTCAGTTCACCAGAGAAGATTGCTGATGAGCCAGTCCGGCATTCTGCTCGTGGTAAGGAGAAATTACCACAGGCTGATGCAAATGACTCAGATGCTAGCGAGGAAGATCTTACCAATTATGAAATGAAACCACGCGCCGCGAGAGATTTGGCCTTGAATTTTATGTATACTTTACAGGATTTTCAGGTTCAGATGAATATTGAGCAGGAAGATAATGTTTTATGGCTGGAGCAGATAAAGCTAACTGAGTATGCTAGATTGCCATGGGAGAAGTATGAACAGAACATTTATGCACCCACTCAGTTGGCCTGTTTGCAGTCAGCTGATGTACCTTCCTATCATAAGGAAGTGACCCCTAAGTTTTTAGCCAAAGTTTTTAAGTTGCCAATGGAAGGAGAAACAAAATGGAGCAAAGCATCAGATGAGCAGATTGCTGAGTTTGGAGCTACAGAAGGAAGCAGGAACTATTATGTAATCAAAAAGGTTAAGAATAAAAACAGAAGAATTCAGCTGACATGGTTCATGGAGAGGATCTTACTTCTGGTGAAATTTGACTACATGAGCAAAGATACATTTGGTTTACTGGTAGCTGCAGAATCAGGCATTATGTTCAATTGGGCACATATCATGTACAACAGATTAGTTATGGAAGTACATGGTACAGACAAAAGAAAGCAATCTGGTACTAGCAAAATTCCAGCCATTCTGGGAATAATTTTTGAGGGGTCCAAAGTGGATTCTTTTCAGTTAGCATTGTCATGTTCTGGTTTGGGTAAAAACAGAAAGGCAGGGGGTAGTAGAAGAACTTCTATCTCTACTTCTATGCCTGATGAGTCAGAACCACCAACCAAGAAGATAAAGACAGAGACAGGAGTTGAAAGTGAGAAGCATGATCAGAAAATAGAATCTGTGGATCAGGGGAGTGAAGCTCAGATTCAGACTGAAGAAACAGGTAAATGGGGGACAGATTTGAAAAGTAGACCTGTTAGCAGGCAAGGCCAAGTATAGGGGATTCCTGTGAAGAAAATATCAATCAGATTGGGCAAAAAGAAGAAAGAGAAGCAAAATGTACAGCCTGAAACTGACTTAGTGAAGAAATCAGATGTTTTGATGGGGAAACAGAAAATTGAAGACTTGGATATTTCAGTAAATGTGGATAAGAAGGATCAGCAGAATTTGACAGCTTCATTGGCTGTTAAATCACTACAGGAACTTATTGTGTTCATTGAAAAACAGCAAGTTCATATTCACAACTTGAATCAGACTGTTCAGATGTTGAAGGATTCAAATACAGCATTGGTGTCTATGATGCAAGATGAAAGAGCCAAAACTGTGAACTTTGATGTGTTGTCACAAAAAGTTGAGGAATTAGGAGAGTTTTTCAGAAGTCAGATTATTGAAAAAGAAGAGACTATTGTAATGATGAACAGGAAGCTGTCAGAAGCAGAAATAAAAGCAAATACAGTGAGGGAATGGATAAAAGATCTGAAGTTAACCTTTGATAATGAGCTTACTGAATTGTCAAAAGAAAACACAAGGTTAATGACAGAATGTGGTGTGCTGAAGGACAGACTAAAGGTGTTGGAGGATGTGGAGAATCAATTAAAAGGTTCAATTGATTCAGATGAAGTTGATGTAGATGCAGTATTCTTGACAGGAAATGATTTGAATCATTTGGTCAATGAAGTATTGGAAAATGGAGATATGGTTTGGGACTCTATACAGAAAAAGATGGAAGGGGTAATGCAGAAACCTTATAGCATGATTCAGATTAAGGATGAGTCAGAAACAGAAGCTAATCTGAATATGTTAAATAAGGAATTGTTGAGTACAGTGGAAATGCAAAAACATACCCTAACAATTCAAAAATTGGATTCAGAAATTTTGGAAGAACAGATTAAAGCTTTGAAAGTTCAGAGAGGAAAGGCAGATTTGTTTCAGAAGAAATCTAAAGAGGCAGAAAGTAGCCAATCTGACTATGAAGACAAATTCAAAGCACTGATTCAGTTTGTTAGTAAACACAGAAGTGTTTTTAGAGGGAGAACTGATGTGTCAGAATCAGAGGAGTGGAAGAATATTCAGCAATGGTTATTGGATTTTTCTGATGAGAACAATTTTTCAAACACTTTGGAGCCCGAGGAAGTGAAGAAAGACAGTGAGGAAGTAATTCAGGAAGAAAATCTGATTCAGGAAAGATCGGCAATTATTCCTGTTGGAGATGTCTACAATGTACCACTACAACAGGAGGTTGTTTTTACAAATGTGCAGGATGAAAATGTGGATTTCTCCATAGAGGAAGCACAGATGATGGAAGATACACCAAAAGCAAACTAGTACTGAAAAGTGATCAGAATTTGAAAACAGGAGATCAAGGGATGTTGTGGGCTCAGGTCCACTATTTTGGGAAAATAGTATCCACCGGGTGTGCCAGTGTTAGAGGCATAACCTTAGGGGTTATCTATTATTATTCAGTACTTAGCTTGAGCTTTAGGAAGTATTAGATATGAAAAGGCATCAGTTGGATGTACTCTTTTGGGAAGAGTCGTGTGTTTTTTTGGGATATGACTACTCGTGTAGAGTAGGAATGAATGTAATGGAAGAGCGCTGTTGATGTATGCAGACTTATGGAGCAATACAGTTTTTACCCGCCTTTACCTGTGTTGATTCTGTTCCCTGTGTTGTGTTATGAAGTATCCGAATCAAATGATGAACACAATTGTGATGTACATTGAATATAAAGTAGTTTGTTGCGAACAAAAGTCATATTTGTGAAGTCGGATAGTCGGTATTCAGAAACAGATTTCAATTACCTGTTATGGATTATCTGTTTCCGTTGGGCATAATAAGGGAGGAAATTATTCCTTAACAAGGTTGGCTCCCATGTTTGCTCACTAGCATCATAGCCCTTCCAATGAACACTATGAATTCCTCCCCCTTTTTGGAGAATGTATGGCGACAAGGTTCTAAGATTGAGATATGGAATTTTAGGTGAATTCTCATGAATTATAGTAACTAAAGATGATAAGTCATTGGATTCACTTGGCCAACAATCTTGAATGACTGCATCTAGTTTCACTTGCTAGTTAGGTTGATATGTTATGACAAGATCAAATCTAGAGAAAAAAGTACTCAATCTTACTTATTGTTAATTCAAGTCTTTAGAACCCATGAAGTACTCTAGCTTTTTATGGTCTATAAGCATTGTGATTTTGTGGGGTGCCTACTCTAGAAGATGCCTCCATGTTTCTAAAATTTTATTTTTGTGAATTTCATAATTTATTTTAGTTGCTAAGAATTTTCTAAAATGAAAAGCCACTAGATGTACAAAGTCATCATTACTGGCTCTTGGGAAAGGATAGCACCAAGAGCAAAATCCGATGCATCGGTCTCCAAGAAGAAAGGCTTGGATGGATCTACATGTATCAATATGGGGCCCATAGTGAAGTGTTTCAAAGGCCTTCTCTACATTGGGTCTACATTAGAGTTGTACATAAATTTATCATTTTCTATTAATTATAGGTGTGGCACAATGATCTTGGAATAATCCTAAATAAAGATTTGGTAAAGATTTACAAATCCCAAGAAACAATGCACATATCAAACTAATCTTAGTGTTTCCCATTCAAGAATAGTCTTCACATTCTTTCTATCCATTGAGATTCCATTTTAAGAGACAATATATCCAAGGAATTTCACATTTGGTTGATGAAAGGAGCACTTTTCCAATTTACCATACCATTCCTTTTCACGTAGTTTATCAAAAACTAATTAAGTGATGCTTGTGCTCTTTTTGATTCTTGGAAGATAGTAAAATCTTATCTAAATATATTACCACAAAGCCATCTAGGTACTCATGGAAGATGTCATTCAATAGATGTTGAAAAACCACTAGCATATTTATGAGAGAGGATAATATGAGAAGATATTCAGATTGGCCATACATTGTGTAAAGAGTTGTCTTCTATTCGCATCACCTTCTCATATTTTAGCATGATTATAAGCCCCACAAAGATAAATCTAAGAGTTTTAGGATCAAGGGAAGTGGATAATGATTCTTTATGGTTATCTTGTTGAGTCCTTTGTAGTAGTCAATACATATACAAAGAGATCCATTCTTCTTCTTAATAAATAATATTAGAGTTGCAGATAATGACTTGAAGTATCGTATGAAACCCTTGGCTAGATTTACATCAATATATTTATGTAGTTTTGCTAATTCATCTTGAGATAGCTTATTAGCACAATTATAAGGTCGATGCTCGTGATGAAAAGCATATTTGCTTCCTTCTTTTCAAACACATCTTGATAATCATGATATTATAGTGGAAGAGCTTGCATGCTTTTGTCAATTGACTCACAAAGCATATATTAGAAAACTAAGATTGTTTTTTGCTACTCTCATGGATACCGTTGCCCCAATGTAAGTTGGTCTTACATACTCTCTCTTAGTAAATTGTGCCAACCTTTGATTTAACTTTCTCAATTTTCCAATTGATATTGGGATTGTATAGTTTCCGCCAAGGTAGACCAATGATGACTACATTGCTTGGAAAATTTATGATATTAAATGCTATGTTTGTTACAAAGTCTTTTGATGTTACTTTCATTCGATGAGTTTTGTATCCTTGATATCGCATGAAACAAGAGGATGGCTGTGACTTTTGTAGGAATTAGACTAGATCTCATGCGATAACATATTGCACCCAGCAAGGTTCTCATCCCCATGAAACATGCAAAGGCTCTAGATTCCAAAAGTGTTTTAACATCTAGTTGTCGATGTGTATAAACTCTTACCAACAATGCAAAACTTGAAGTAGCCTTAGCAGACAATGAGGGGCCTTCTAAAAGTTCTTGATTTTTATTGAGTTGCATGGCCCCTACTATGGTTGGGTATTCATGTTTTTTGAAAGTGAGGGAAACTTTGTACTTGTGGCCTCTTGTTAGGGCAACGTTGAGCAATATGCCCAAGTCTTGCACAATACAAGCATAATCCTTGAGAACATCATCCTTGCTTTTCTTGAGCTAACAATGGCTTGAATCGAGTCGAATAGATTTGCATAGGCTCAATATTAGTTTATTGTTTTCATTAGAAGTTCATTATTATCATGGCATCTAGCATTAATAAAGTCCCATGGTTCTTCTCTTAATGTTTCTCAAACAGTAGATTATCACATCTTATTGCTTGAAAAATGAATTTACTTAATGTATGAACCTTTGGTATTGTCAACAAAAGATATTTCACATAATCATTCAATCCCCAAGAAATCGGCTAATAAAATAAACTTCATGCCAAGTTAAATAGCAAGTGAGTTGTTGAAATTTAGATGGATAAATTAATGTTGATTTAAATCCTTGACATAGACTTCTTATTTTGGTATCGACAACTCTAGCTCTATCAATGTCTCCAAAGGTAGTTTAGATTTATTTAACAAAAGCTTTGAAATTGTAAAGTATAGGAAATTCGTTCTCAAGTAAGGGTGCAAACTAAGAGAGAATTGTACTTGAGAGGAGTGTGCCAATAAGCCCCTCTTGAGAAGCATCATCAGAATAGCACTCAAGTTGCATGTGGATGAGCAACCACACCTGCTACAAAAACCTCTAAACTTTGATCTTCTTTCATTGAACTTTTCAAATAGACTATCTTCGGCTCCTTTCTATAACTGAGGAGGATGGTTGCTACAAGATGTTGAAAGGTCTTCTTGATGTAGACTTGTCTCTCAAAGTTTTTGGCATTGATTTTGAAGGTCTTGGATGGCTAATCCCAAAGCTTGTGATTTGTTTGCTTGTAATAGTGCATTAATCTCACGGAGTTCTTGAAATTGTTTTTGAAAATTTTGTAAAGTGGTCATTATTGAATTTATAATTGTGCATTACTCTTACAAAGTTCTTAAATTTATCCTAGAACACTTTGCAAAGTGGTGATGATACTTTTCATCACAACTAGGTAAGATTAAGTATGTAATCTTGCCAAAACTATTATTAGGGCAATAAGAACTTAGCAAGGACAAGGATTGTTACCTCACGATTTACAAGATAATAACTTGAAGAAAAGAAGAAATTAACTTTTAATTTCAAAATGATGAAGTACAATAATATATTTCTTGATATAATATTGATCAAGACAACTCTAGTATCAAGAAATACTGGAGCCCAATACCCCTATTTATACTAGAGTTGAGGAGGTTAAGGGGAAGCTTCTAGATGATGACATCATTGATGTCATAAGCCTAGTGAACATAAGAAATGCTAATGTAAACAACGGATGCAAGCACTCTTCTAGAGTACTCTTAGAATTTTCCAAGACTTTTTTGAATCTCTTAGAAGTTTCTAGAAGACACTATGTTTATTGGTGTCCTAACAATCCATACAAATTGATTTGACAAGCTTGCAAGTAGTAAGAATAATAGCATGGGTACTTTAAAGTGGAAAAAACTAACAAGAGTGATTCCAGGTGAGAGAAATAAAAAAAAGAGAGAGATGTTATTAACCAATCCCTATACAATTGAAAATTTCTAGGCAACCCTATTTTCTTTACATCCACTAGAAGCTTAATAGAAATTGAGTATGAGAAAATAACTGAGTTTTTTTAATTGGATTTACGGAAAGCTCTCTAATGCTTTACCTATAAAATCCTAAAAACTTAAAATGCATGCCACAATTAAGAACAAACCTTTAAACATAAGATTGCAATGCTAGCTTTATGTAAAGAAATACATGGGGTTGAAGAAGATGATTGAATAGAGGAAGCACATATTGTTAACATTGTGCATTCATGAGCATGTTTATTTGGTATTTAATTGAGCGTCTTATGGAAGCTAGGTAAATCATTAGGGTTGGTCTATTGTCTAAGGTGTCATCCTAAGGTTTACATATGCTCCACTCCTTCTCTTCCACGCCTTTGTATCACCTCACATCCACTTGGAGAGAAGGAGATTAGAGGCACTGTGAGTTATTATTGTGCCATCACATGTTGTTGAGATATCGAGCTCCACTCGTGATATGCCAGGGTGACCGTTGTGCATTTATGTCACCGACTTGTCAGTTGTAAATGCGGTTGGTACACCGCCCATGAATAATAGCTAGATGACAGCTATCCTTATCTACTCTAGTTCGTGGCTCAGTTAGTATGCCACCTTAGTTAGTTGAGTTTGGTTTGAGACCCATATATAGGGTTCTTCTATTTCTATGTACTTGAGTTCTTTTTGGCTTACACAACTAAGAAGAGGAAAATTGTTGTCAGCCTCCACCTTTGTGTGTATTCCCCCATTGTGCAAGTAAGAAAGCTACAAGTGAGACTCCTTCCTTCTCTCTCACAATCTTGACATGGTATCAGAGCCTTGTTCGTGGTAAGGAGCTCAAGAAAGCAAACCAAGTTCGCGGTGTTTTGGTAAGAGAACCAGTGTTGCTTTCATTTTTCTGTTTTGGGAGAAAGTCTCTGCAGGTCAGCCAGAAAGTGCAAGAGTGCATTGTCTCAGATTGAGACGTCCTTCGCGGTGTAGCAACAGGGCAGTATATGCTGCGGGATTGAGCTTTAGCCCTTAGTTGCCCTGTTTTTTTATTCGAGGCCATTTCGGGGCCTGTTTTGGAGGCGGAAGTTTTCCGCACGTACTCAAGAAAAGGCCCTATTTTTTGCTGTGCGACCACTATTCTATAGGTCGGTGAAAAGTTACCATAGAAATTGCATCGTATGCATGTGTGCAGAGACATTGGGAGTTACAGAATCATCCTTGTTGCCTGTTGATGCAAAATCGTCACTAGGAAGTGACTGTGTGGTCAAACACCACTTTCATCAGTTTTGCATATTTACCCTTGTGAGGCTAAAGCTGTGTTTTTTGCAGTGAGACAGAATTCTTTGCAGTGTTCTGTAATGGCATCTGATTCTCTTTCACAGATTGTCACTGAAAAGCTTGACAAGAACAACTTCCAAGCATGGAAGTTTAGAATGATGAATTTCCTTATGGGAAAAGGATATTGGGAATTCATTGCAGGAAATGAAGAAGAACCAGTTCTTTCTAATGTTCCCAATCAATAGCAAATGCAGGCATTTAAAGGATGGCATGAGAGAGCCAGAAAAGTTATGTACTGGCTGTCTATCAGTATTTCAGACTCTATGATTGTGCATATTCAGGATGCAAGTACGTCAAAGGAGGCATGGGATACTTTGTCAAAAATGTATAGCACAAATACGCAAGCCAGGAAAATGCAGCTTAAGCAAGAGTTGCACAATGTGCAAAGAGAAAGTATGAGCATCAATGACTACCACATGAAGGTGAAGAAGATTGTAGATGTGCTTGCTTCCATTGGGTCGCCAGTGGAAGATGATGATTTAGTTTCTGTGACCTTGAATGGTCTAAGAAAGGATTATGCACAGTTCCGAACATCCATTTCCGTCCGTGAAAGATTTCCTGATTTTGAGGAGTTGATTGCTCTTCTAATTTCTGAGGAGCAGAGAAATGGTGGTGCATCTTCTTCAAGAGAAACTTCAAAAGAAGCTATCTTCTACTCAAATGCTGGAAGAGGTAGAGGCAGAGGTAGAGAAGGCCGATCTGGAGGCCGTGGTAGAAATCAGAATATGCAGCAAACTCAAGAAAACCAGTCCTATGGAGGAGAACGTGGTAATTCTAGAGGCAGGGGGAGCCAAAGAGGTCGTGGTGGATAGCAAAGAGGCCAAAATGCAAACAGTAATGTTGAATGCTACTACTGTGGTAAAATGGGTCATATGGCTAAAGATTGCTATAAAAAGCAGAATGACATCATGAATGGAAAACTGCAACAAGGGAATTATGTATCTTCTAGTAGACAGGGTGATGACAGAAATGAGCATTTGTTTATGGTGCAGCACATGACCAATTCTGTGACAAGTACAAAAGAAAGTAACGATGTGTGGTATGTTGACTCAGGTGCATCAAACCACATGACAGGTCATGCAGAATGGATGCACGATGCAAGGAAAATGGAAAAACCAAGATTTGTGGAGACTGGTGATGATACTGCACATCCTATTGTGCAGATTTGAAATATTCCTTTGTCTATGCAGGATGGGAAAAAGAAATACCTGTCAGATGTATTTCATGTCCCGAATATCACCAAGAACCTGGTTTCTGTTGGTCAAATGGTTGAGCAGGGCTTGCAGGTCAGATTTAATTCCCATGGATGCTTTGTTGAGGATATGAAAAATAAAGGTCGCTTGATAGCAAAAGGAAAGAAGAAGGGCAGAATGTTTACATTGGATGCAGACATGCCTGAATTGAGTGCAGCAATGTTTGCACATGGGACCGGTGTAGTTGCAGATATTGATATATGGCATAAACGCATTGGTCATGTTAATGTACAGCGACTTAAATCAATGCAGGCCCAAAATATTGTTGCAGGATTGCCAAAATTCAAGGTTGCAGAAATGCATAAGGTATGTCAAGCCTATCAATTTGGAAAATAGGCAAGGAAACCATTTCCTAGACATGTTCAAGAGAGTAAGAAGCTATTGGAATTAATCCACTCTGATGTGTGGACTACTAAAGCTGCATCTCTTGGAGGCTGTCATTATTTTGTCACTTTTATTGATGACTATAGCAGAAAAGTTTAGGTGTATTTTATGAAAAAGAAAAGTGAAGTTTTTGGGCATTTCAAAACTCTTAAAGCTATGGTTGAAAAAAGAAACAGGCCTGCAAATAAAATGCCTAAGGTCAAATGGAGGGGGAGAGTACTTCTCAAATGAGTTTGCAAGGTTCCTACAGGAGCATGGCATAAAGCAGCAATATTCATGCAGTCATACCCCACAACAAAATGGAATTGCAGAAAGGAAAAACATGCATATTGGAGAGGTATCTCGTGCCATGCTCAATGAAAAAGACCTGCCAGATTTTTATTGGGCTGAGCCAGTTGCTACAGCAGTCTACATAATGAACAGGACTCCCACTGCAGCAATACATGGGATGACTCCAGAGGAGAGGTATACTGGTAGGAAACCAGATATTTCTCATTTGAAAATTTTTTGTTGCATTGCCTATATTCATGTTCCAGATGAGTTGAGATCCAAGTTGGATCCAAAAGCTGAGAAGTGCATCTTTATTGGTTACTCTTTGCAGGCAGAAAGGGTATAGATGCTATAACCCTTCTACTCGTAAGTTTACAGTGAGCAGAGATGTTGTTTTTTATGATATGAGTAGCTGGTATAAACCAGTAAATGTGATTGATAATGTAGATGCATAAAATGGTAATGCTGCACAGAATTCACAGCAGCAGTCACAAGATATTAGTGGACTTGGAGCGTCCTCTAGCAGTGGTTCACATTCTTCGCCATGGACAGGAAAATTGAGATCAAGAGAATCTTCTCAAAGCAATGCAGATAGTGGTATGCAGGTATCACGAAAAGAAAAAGAGAAGGTAGATCAGCCCATGTTTGATGTGAATGCAGGTCACTCTTATGTGGATGGTGAATCTAGTGGCTCGGAATAGAGCATTGATGATGAGTTGGGTATTCCTTCTATTGTTACACCTGGAGTAAGGAAGACCAGGGATGTTTTGAGAGCACCTGGGAGTGAACCTACTTTGCCCAGGTCTACCAGAGCTAGGTATCCTGTGGATAGGCTGAAATATGATGGATTTACAGCCATTCACTATGCATATATGGTCAAAGTGATACAGGAACCAGAACCCACTTCTTTTGAGCAAGCCATGGGAAAAGAAAAATGGAAGAAAGCCATGGATGAAGAAATGGATGCCTTGGAAGCAAATGCTACATGGGAATTGGTACCTTTGTCTAAAGATAAGAATGCAATTGGTTGTAAGTAGGTTTATAAGGTGAAACACAATGCAGATGGTTCTGTGAATAGATACAAGGCAAGATTAGTAGTCAAGGGGTATGCACAAACATATGGCATTGATTATGAAGAAACATTCAGTCCAATTGCAAGGATGGCAACCGTAAGAGCAGTCATTGCTATGGCTGCATCAAAGGGATGGTCTTTACATCAGATGGATGTAAAGAATGCCTTCTTGCATGGTGATTTGCAAGAAGAGGTCTATATGGAGCAGCCACTAGGTTATGTGCATACTGTTCATCCTGAGTTTGTTTGCAGGTTAAAGAAAGCCTTGTATGGCTTAAAGCAAGTACCTAGAGCATGGTCTAACAAGATAGGACAGTATCTTGTCACTTTTGGCTTTCAGATTTCCAAGGCAGATTTCTCACTTTATGTGAGAAAAACAGAGAAAGATATTACGCTACTTGCCATTTATGTTGATGATTTGATTATGACAGGTGATAGCGATGAAGATATCCTTCATGTGAAAATGCTATTGAAGCAAAAGTTTGAGATTAAGGATTTGGGAGAGCTACGTTATTTCTTGGGCATTGAGGTGATTAGATCACCAAGTGGGATACGGCTCTTGCAGAGGCAGTATAGATTGGACATGCTGTCCAAATATGGGATGACAGGCTGTAAGCCTATTTCAGTTCCTTTGGAGCAGAATGTGAAGCTGAGCGCAGATGCAGGTGAGCTTTTGGAAGACCCTACTATGTACAGATGCATAGTAGGAAGTTTGATTTATATGACTATTACCAGGCTAGATTTGAGCTATGCAATTGGATTGGTAAGTCAGTTTATGCAGGCTCCAAGGAAACCGCATTTGGATGCGGCTAGATGCATACTCAGGTTTGTGAAGTCCACATTACAGTATGGACTACTTTATGAGACTGGGGTTCAGATACAGTTGTATGGATACACTGATGCTAATTGGGCTGGTAGTATTTCTGATAGACGATCTACAGTGGATATGTGTTCTCTTTTGGGAGTGCTGCAGTCACTTGGAGCAACAAGAAACAGCCTACAATTGCCTTGTCGAGCACAGAGGCTGAGTACAGGGGTGCAGCAATGGCTGCATGTGAGGTAGCTTGGTTGCATAAGCTACTTTATGATATGCATCAGCCTACAGATGGGCCAATTGTCATTTATTGTGACAACATGAGTAGTATACACTTGGCAAATAACCTAGTCTATCATGCTAGAACAAAGCACATTGAGGTGCATTATCACTATGTCCGGGAGAGGGTTTTACTAGGTCTTATTGATCTAGTTTATGTCAGCACAGAGGATCAGGTAGCTGACATATTCACGAAGGCATTGGGCACAGAGAAGCTACGCAAGTTTAGAGACCTGCTTGGTGTGCAGGAATTGGGATTGAGCTTGAGGGGGAGTGTTGAGATATCGAGCTCCACTCGTGATATGCCAGGGTGACCGTTGTGCATTTATGTCACCGACTTGTCAGTTGGAGATGCGGTTGGTACACCACCCATGAATAATAGCTAGATGACAGCTATCCTTATCTACTCTAGTTCGTGGCTCAGTTAGGATGCCACCTTAGTTAATTGAGTTTGGTTTGAGACCCATATATAGGGTTCTTCTATTTCTATGTACTTTTCTTTTTGGCTTACACAACTAAGAAGAGGAAAATTGTTGTCAGCCTCCACCTTTGTATGTATTCCCCCATTGTGCAAGCAAGAAAGCTACAAGTGAGAATCCTTCCTTCTCTCCCACAATCTTGACACATGTGTGGTTTATACTCTCACTCTCATGTATTATCATGTGTGTGGTTTATTGAGTGTCTCATGGGAGCTAGATGACTCATTAGGGTTGGGCTATTGTCTAAGGTGTCATTGTAAGTATTAAAGGCAGTGGTAGTTAGGAGCCTTTAAAGATAGGAGCCGCCAATGGTGCATTAAGGATTCAATGGGTACAAAAGTAGTAAAGACTACCTAGCATGGCACATGGGCAAAAGGAATTTCCCGTTGTAGAAATTGGCCTATATAAAGGAGGGGAGCAAATCACTATTGTTGTTGTTCGAGCATATCCATAGCCTTAGAGATCAAGTATCAAAGGGTTTTCTTGCTTCATTGGAATATCCCTTCGGTGTCCCTTCCACCATTCTCTCTTGAATGGTATCACGAGTGCTCTCTATCAGTAGACGCTATATTGTATCATCCATATTCATTACATTCGAATAGTACTGCCTTAGTCTTGTATCTTGTAGTTATTTATTACTTATGATCCAATACTAGCTATCCTCGGAGTCTTCTGTTGTGACCATATTAGTTCCATGATATTTGTGTTGTCCTTATTTCATCGATATATTTTGGATGGAACTTTGAGTGCATTTGGTGTTTGATCTCTTATTGTGATTGTGTCTTGTTTCACAACTCGGAAGCTGACTATCGAAAACGATATCACTATCTACCTCTGTCAATTCTAGGTATGCTCATCGTATATCCTATGGCAGTAGTGGTTGCATAATCGATTACACATGGCGAGCGTGATTGCCATTCCTCCATGCACTAATCTAAATGCATACTCATTCGGCAAGGGACCGGCCCAAATACTTCCGGCCAATGGGCAAACTTCCATGCCAAATCCGATTCCTACCCCGGCTATGGCATATATCAATCAAGACTATACACGCAACTTAGCAATGGCCATGGTGGGTGTGGTAGAGGTGAAGGAGATTGATGGGATTTTGGGCCCTTTGCTAAACATTACTTCTTTTGTATGCAAGAAGGACACTAGCGATCTGAGTGTCCAGGCGCCCAAGCCTATGATGCTCAAAAAAGACAGGGAGAAGGCCCAACACATATGTTTAGTGTTAACATAGTGGAGATCAAGGAATTGCCCGAACTAAATGTGCATGTGATAACCTGATTTGGAAAAACCTACAAGGATTCCACTCTGTGACCCATATGCACTTCATGGGCCAAGCTAGAGAAAGTCTACTACCAAGTGGCAGGATGGACCACATGCAAAGCCGGCAGCCATACAATATTTAGCCCCAAGTTTTCATCTGAAGGTTAAACCCAAAAATTATCCCTAACACTCAAAGCAGCCAAATTCTACTCAGTATATCCCATCCAATCAAGGAATGTATCAATCTGTGAAGACTCATCACCACCCAGTATGGTAAAACCCAACCCCCAACTTGATCAAAAATCTAGAGTCTGGCAATTGGACTTTGCCCAAAGACTAGCAAGCCTAATACATGAGAAAAAAAATAAGTTGTGCAAGAAGATCTGCAACCAAGTGAAGTGAAGAACTCAAGAACCAGAAAATCCAAATTCCAAATGCGAACACCGAAAATGCTCACAAAAGAATCTGAAAGATCATCCCAAATAGTGATAGAGAAAAACCCAGATGCTAATCTCGAAGGAAGTAGAAGTTAGAAAAATGAAAGAAGACCCACAAGAGAGGAAGAAAACACACCAAGCACTTTGTCTATTTTGGACTCATCTAAGGCATCAATCGAATGGGGCCCTATCAACATTACCATCCCACTAGGTGATCTCCTAAATCTAGCCCCTGGGTAGTTTACTATATGTGTACCCTCTATATCACATGCGTTCAAGGTGGCCTATTTATAAATATCCTTATCTGGGAAATTTTTATTAATAAAACATAACCCTTTTCTATTTAATCTGTAAGTAACCCCTTTATATGGGACTCTTCTATATATTTAAAAAATGTGTAAACATTGTATTTTAAAAATCCCTTATTGTAGTGGGAGCGAGCACAAGTTCTACCACCAAGACCCATGGATCGCTTATTGTTCAAGCATTCCAAGTGAGCACCAATGGCTACCTCTCACATAGCCGACGTGCCTTGCCTCTCTACGGATGTAGTGAGCTTACCTTGTTGTCGGATTGAGTTGCTTCCTCTTTCAAGCACACCGATAGCTCCACGATTCATGATGCAAACTCAAGCATCATCAAGCCTCTTCCTTGTTGCCAGATTGAGTTGCCTCCTCTTTCAAGCACACCGATAGCTCCACGATTCATGATGCAAACTCAAGCATCATCAAACCTCTTCCTCCAACCTCCATCCTCCATAGCCACGTGCGAGACAAGAGAAGAGAGGAGAAGATGGAGATCTTCTCCACCACTGTCCCTCACCCTCACACACTCACTCCCTCACACTCTCACACCCCCTCCCTCAAGCACACACAAGCAAGCAAAGAGAAGAGAAGGAGAGAAGAAGAAGAGTCCACTTTGCCACACACCAAAGAATGGGTTCTCATTCACTTTTTGAACTTTATATAAAAAGCCCTAAATTCCATTTGGACGGTCATCCCCTTTTTACATGGACGATCATAGCCTAGGCCCCTTTTTCCATTGTCCTCCTATCTTCCTAGTTTCCCTCCTACCGCCCATCTACATTTACAATTTGCACAGGTCAAGGTCCAACACTTTTTAAAATAAATCACAGTGCACCTTGCACTCTTTTGCAAAAAGTATTGACTTGTGCTTTTTCTTAAGTGTTTCGCCTTAATTTAGGAATTTTTCACACTTCTTGTGTTTCCCAATTTTTCTTGGCGTGCCTTCGTTCTCCATTCTGCTTTTGCCTTGGCTTTGTCTTCTGCTTTATATTTTCTGGGTTTTTCACCTTGTTTGTTTGAGGGTTAACATTATCCCCCTCCTAGATGAGTGCTAGTCCCATGGAACTTGTTGGGGGATTAGTCGAATTCTATTGCTGGTGTGGCCAAGTAGCTTTTTGAGTTTGGGTACAAGTCGTGTTGGAGGGCATGTTGGAGGGATTTATGGAACTGTAGGGCCCTTGAGTTGGAGATGATCCCTTGTCTTGGAGGGATGTTGAGGGGCGAGTCCATCTTTGCGATTCAAAATGGTGTTAGATGGATCCACGCTTGGAGGATGGCTTGTGGACAGATTCTTTTTTGAAATTTAAAATGCTGTTAGACGGATCCGTCCTTTAACTCTTCGTGGTTGAGTTTGTCCCCTGCACTATTCCAAATGAGTTTCTTCATTCACTTTCTAAGCATGGCTATTACGCTCGACCCTTGGTTTGGTGGGTCGGCTTGGTAGGATGTTTCACAAGATGGGGAGCACATTGTATGGATAATAGGGTCGCTGAAGCAGGTGGTGAGACCTTCTATTGTACCTAAAAAGAAAAGAAAGGTGCAATCTATGTGGGTGTGTCCCATTGTCATATGGTGCATTGTGCGCATGCTAGTGGGATGGAGCTTAGGGTGACAGGTCTAACTACATGTGAGTGTTACCTCCCTAGGTGTGTCCTACCCTTGTTGTGCCCTAAGCAGGAAGTGGGGGATCAAAATGAGGCTTAACTTGAGGACCCCTAGGTGCAGTGGCTGTGGTGGATGTTCAACTCGCGGTGGAGACACGTGATTTCTCTCCCCTTTTTATGCCACTAATAATAATAATAATAATAAAGTTACATAATTGTGATGGAAGTTTAATCTTCGTCATTGGAGTGCGGTGGAGAAGGGGGCTTAATAGATTTACTAAGGAATTGGCGGCTTTTGAGATACCCCTTGGAGAAGGGGGCTTAATAGATTTACTAAGAAATTGGTGGCTTTTGAGATACCCCTTGAGATTTAGGCAGACTTGAAGGGTGGTGGAGGAGAGGAACGAATGATTGCAGCGGGTGAACACGAACCAGGCTCTAATACCATGTCACGATTGTGGGAGAGAAGGAAGGAGTCTCACTTGTAGCTTTCTTGCTTGCACAATGGTGGAATACACACAGGTGGAGGCTGAAAACAATTTTCCTCTTCTTAGTTGTGTAAGCCAAAAGAACTCAAGTACAAAAGAAATAGAAGAACCCTATATGTGGGTCTCAAACCAAACTCAACTAACTAAGGTGGCATACTAACTGAGCCACGAACTAGAGTAGATAAGGATAGCTGTCATCTAGCTATTATTCATGGGCGGTGTACCAACCACATCTGCAGCTAACAAGTCGGTGACATAAATGCACAACGGTCACCATGGCATATCACAAGTGGAGCTTGATATCTCAACACATCCAACAATTCTTGTAGTGGCTTGAGATTTGTTGTTGGATTGCCAGCCAACTTGTTGGTCAGATATCCTAGGATCCCCAGGAGTTCTCATCTATTATTTGAAACTTGGAATATGACACAGTTGGATTTTCCACGTGAGCTTCCAGCTTTCATGCAAACTGGTACTAAGGGTGTGTCCTTCGAAGGCACGTTGTTGCATTTGGAAGGTCATCTGGGCAGCTTTTGCTCTGCTTTCCGCAAGTGTTTTGTCTTTCTCAGCTTGAGCCAAACAACGTGCCATGGTTCTTATTCGCTCTTCAGCGTGAGTTTCCCACTCCTTAGCTCTCTTTGCCATCTCCATGGAGCTCTCCTCCTATCTACATGCTAGAGGTTATGATTGATTCTTGCTCTTTCCCTGTGAGTGAGTTCTTCCTTCTCTTTTCTCCATTCTTCCTACTCTTGTGCTCTCTCTGCTTCCAGCGTGGCAAGCTTCTCCATGCCCGCTTTAAGTTTTCTCACATGTGCTTCGAGCTCTGCCTGTTGTAGAACCAGGAGCTTGTATTCCCCTTGTGACCAACTCCTAGTTCTCTTCCTCCAGCCTTTTTTGCCGTTGTTCTTCGTCTTCTTCCTTGGCCCTTAGTTTTGCTTTTAGCGCATGAAATTCTTTGTGTTGCAAGGCCACTTGGCAGGTCTTTTCCAGCTGGAGGCATTTTCCATTTCCCTTTCCGTATCTAGCATCGCCATTGTCGCTCTCTTCTCCTCCTTTGCCCTTTCCGATTGAGCGTAGAGCTTCTTGACATGCTCGTCCTGGTCTGCGGCCTGCTGCTCCGTGGCGATAACATCTATCTTTGGTCGCTTGGGTCCCTATTGAGATTCGGTATCTGCAGCCCAGCTAATCTTTTCACTCCTGTAGTTGGGGTGTCCACACTGGAGGTGGGCATTGGGGTATGTGCCTGATTGACTAAGAACTACACCCATGCCATGAGGTTGCTAGCATCCATGGTGGCAGGGGTACCTAGTGTTGATGTAATGGTTGGGGTAGTGGCCAAGAGGGTAGGGTAGAGTGCGTCTTTGCCCTTTCCTTCAGGGACAAGTGGAGGCAAGTCTTCTGCTTGGCACTGGCTTCCACCTTGATCTGCCTAGGTGAGTTCATTGTTGCTAGTTCATCCTGCCTGCACTGCTATTCAATGGACATGTGTACATCTTGTGCCAGGTCCTCCTCTTCTTTCCTTCTCAACTCCTCTTCTTATTCCACAGCTCTTTTTGAATCAACCTTGGCTTTAAGTAGGTTTGATTCTTCTTTGTTGCCTTCTTTTTAGGTGTCTTCACCTTCCGTTTGCTAGATCGAGCTTCTTGCTCTTCCTCTTCTTCACTAATCGTCCTCTCATTTGATGGTTCTTTGTCGTGACGAGGAAGTGACTTCTCAGGCATCTCATCTGATCCCTCTTCTCCGTCTTATGCCTCTTTTATAGCCTCTCGGATAAGGGCAGTCTCAAGACTCCTCAATACCCTATGAATGCGGCCTTGGCCGAGGGCTTCTTCATGTTAGTTCCCTTTGATGCTAGGGATTTCCCACTTAATGGTCTACTTCTGAGGTCGAGCGTCTTAGATAATTGGTCTATGATTTTCCTAACATATCCATTCCAATCCACTTCGTCCAACAAGTGAGCTACCACGTTCTCCAACATGGGCGTGCTGATTCTATGCATGAGCGAATTGTGCCTTATACTGGAGAAGAGGGTGTGGATCACCTTTGCTTGCAATCTAATCTCTTCATTGGGGATGTCCAAGATGCTTATGCCATCATTTGTTAAGACCCTTTCCTTCTTTATTCCCAGTATGGCATAGACGTCTCTTTTGTGTCTCTTCTCCACCTTTCCTAGTGCCTTTTCCACTGGGATCTTGCTGAGCGGGACCTACACCTGCTTAGTTCCTTCCCTGCTCGCCAAGGACACTGTCCCACTCTCCTTGTCATCAGGGTCATATATCCTCGGGAATTCCACACACCTAGTGTGGTCAACAGGCTCTTGTCTGAACTTTTCAATATATGTGGCGAGGGTGCACTGATCCACAATCCTCCTGATAGCTTCCTCGTTGGTCACCACTCCTTCGATATTGTGGATGCTCCTATACCTGAGTTGGTTGTATGCCCGATTTTCAAGGGATAGGCCGTACTTTGCTCTTTCCTCTTCTGTGAAAGGTAGGCGACATCTTCAGCTCCTATCATAAGCCATGTTTTGCCATTAGTGATTTTCCACCTAGCTTTACCGAAAGATAAGACCATGCTAGGCAGATAAACCTATTTTTAGTACATGATTAGTCTTTTTCCTTCAACAATCTAAGTCCATTGCTTTCAAGTTATATTGTCAATTCCTCGGTCACAAGTTACATCCTACCATTGAGGTCCCTCATGTCCCACATGTGTTATTTTCCTTTATGGTTCTTGTTATGTGTTTTGGTTTGTTTTACTGTACCTCCCCCTATTTGAATTGAGAAGAATCCTTCCTAGGATTAAAGGGTGAGAGGGTGACGGCCGTTCAACACCTAATGTGAGAGTGCTACCTTACATGAGCCAGGCATAGAAATTTGGATTATACTCGAGATTAGCATAGCGGTCCATGTCGAAAGGACGAATGCCTATGTGCGTAATATAAGTGAGGATGTCTAGCAAGAAGTCACCGGAGTCCGTTTGACTAGCAACATGCAACTCCTCCTCTGTGATGATGTGATCTAAAAACGGATGTCCCTCAACGTGCTCTTCTAGGGGTCGATCACGAATAGAAGACAATACCCTATAGGACGTTGGAGTGACATAGGTTGGGTCATATTTAGATGCGTTGATTGCGCATCATTGTTCAGCATTGGTCATTATTTGGTATCCCACTTGCTCCCATTGCAATCGTAGAGCATGCCATTTTTGTAAGAAGGAGGAGTTATGGTCGACAAGCTGTTCCAACTCCATGATTTTTTTATTTGTGGCTGGGTTGTATTCTTGTTATATGACGTAATGAGACATTTCTTGATGACTTGTTCATGGGATATCTCAGTTGCAATTAATTCCTGAGTTGCTTCAAAAGCCTTGACAAATACAAATTCTGTCTCTTCCCAAGACCATGAGAGTATCCGAGCTTCCGTTGTTATAGGTTTGTCCAAGAGACCTAAGTCTAGTCGTTCGTAGCTTTTAGCCAGGGTCATGAAAGTAGCATCCAAGCATTGGAGGCAAGAAACCAAGTCATCCCTCGTGTTTTCAGCAAATTCTACGGCCAACATTAAGATTGATCATCTCTCATAAGAGGGTCGAAGGCCAGTGGGGGGTTGAGGCTTAACCGTGGACTAGAGAGTTCAGCAGCCAATAGTCATAGTATGGGTTATTCTTTAGATTGGAGCTTGGCCTCCCATTCGATGGGTTTAGTGGGAGTTGTGGTTGTAGTGCCACTAGATGCCTTTGAAATTTGAGAGGTATCATCAGAGCTAGAGCTGGGAATTTTGCTAGTGGTGAGCTACGATTTTGGGCAATAGATTGATTCATGTCCTATTGAGCTAGACTTTGGAGGTTCTACAGACTTAGCAGCCTGATTCTCTTGTGTTGTGAGTGTCTCTAGCATGATGTTTCATCTGGTCAAGTTTGAGGGTGGTACCTGAGTAGGGTCTTTGGTCGTTTTGGCTTTAGGTAGCCAAATCCATGTGTTACCCGCATAGTAGCCTTGTGCTTGCAATAAGATCTTAGGGACCCATCCTGGCTTGACCGTGCATCAACGTTTATGGCAAGGACTTGGCTTCCTAGCTTTTTGGTGCAGATGATGAGCTTTGTGAGGCTGGGGGTTTCTATTCCTAGGCGGTGCTCCCTGTTTAGGCTGCCATTTGATCTAGGGTTCATGGGCTTCAGTGTGGGTTCTAGTGGATTGCTAGCCCTAAGGCTAGGTGGGTTGTGACAAGCCACGACCCCCCTCCTTAGCCTTGGCAATGGGTTGCTCTACCAGTGGCGTTGTGGACTTAGAAAGGGTCACCCTACCCTTGTTGAAAGCTATAGCTATGTGGATGTTACCTATGGCAAGGTGGATGTGCTGCAACTCGTAGTCGACATTGCAGCGAGCTTGCTTCTTGAAAGTTCGTCCCAACAGCGATTCTTTGCATGCATTCTTATTGTTGGGAAACACATAGAAAACTATTGGCATGACTCGATAGAAACTGCAACCTTGCTCTTTTCGAGAAGTTTGAAGGGCCGACCTCCATAAGGGGTGAGACTAGCATTGGTCACCGCCTGCAACTGCAATTTGCCAATGTGGGTCCAATGGTCATGATTCAAGATATTAAAATCAGCTCCTTCATCGATCAATGCGTTGATGGTACATGTGTGTTTGGTAGTGATCATCATGCATAGGTAAGCTAGCAATATTGCTTCCTCATCCTCACTGTCCATCTCAATGATAGTGGCTACTCATACATTGATAGGCAGCGTTGGCATTGCAAGCTCATGCAATGGGTGTGTGGGGGGAAAGTACTTCTTTATCCAGCTACCATTGAAGAAGCCTATGCCCTTGCCCTCTAGGGTTTCAAGTTCTACATTGCCAGTTTGGTTAATGGTTCGAACCTTGAAAGGTCCTAGCCCCCAGAATTTCAGTTTTTGCTTATGTCCTTTGACTGAGTACAACAGTGCTAAGTCACCCTATTTGAAGTTGTGCTGCTTGACATGCTTGTCAAACCAACTTTTGTGTCTTGCCTTCTTACATATGAGCACATGGGTGGCTAGAAGTCGGGTTTCCATTAAGCGTTCAAGTTCAATCAGGCGCTCAGTCCATGCCCCCTTCCCATCCCATCTTTCTTGAAGAGCGATTCTGAGGCTTGGTACGAAGAATTCCAAGGGACGGATCTATGCCATATGTTAATCTAAAGGGGGTCTGTCCCACCGTCATCTTTGTAAGTCGTGTGGTAGGCCCACAAGGCAGCCCCATCAATTTGTTGTCCCAATCACTGCATGACGCAGAGATGACCTTGGTCAGGACGTTCACTAGGATTTTATTTGTTGATTTAGCTTGACCGTTTTCTTGTCGGTATTTTGAACTTTGTGAATCATTTTGGCAGGTCTTGCGATTTTCATTGTTCATCCACCCACGTTTCCTAGTTCCGCGGATGTCATTTCTCTTTTAATTGTTGGTGTCGTAGGTGGACGAGCAGGTCCCCCTTAGTGCGTCTAGTCTTGGGAGGTCGAGGTATTTCAAGGTCACTATCTAAGTTGACCTCCAATTCAAAATCAAACTCTCCATCTTTGCTAAAAGAGGGGCTCTCTCCCGATGGTCGTAGCTCAGAAGGTGAGTCCATTTGCAGAAGTGGTGCATCACTTAATTAGGCTAGGCCTGTCCGCTCACAATCGATTGCACCTATGTGCTCCAACCAATTTCGATCGCATTCCTTAAGTCTAACTCCACCTCTAAGTGCACTCCACTTGCATGGTCTGGGGTCTACTTGTATTTGTTTGATTATATGCCCCTTAGTATCATACTCTAGGGTATTGATTTCCTTTTTGCTCTCATCACTAAAGGAACAATAGTCCTCATATTCATCGTCAGAGCTGTCTTTGTCTTTTTGCTCCTGATTCTCTTGGTTCTGACTATTCCCTTCTTATTGGTCGAGAAGTAAGGCCCAATTGTACTTCAAGTTCAAATCGTGCACCTTGGACCATCGTCATCCAGGCTCATCCAAGAAATCTTGGAGTGGCTTAAGGTTTGTCGCTGGATTGCCAGCCAACTTATTGGTTAAGTATCCTAGGATCTCCTGGAGCTTGCGTCTATTGCTTGGGACTTGGAATGCAACATGAGTGGGTCTTCCACGTAAACTCTTGGTCATCATGCAGACTGGCACAGAAGGTGTGTCCATGAACTTATCAGTTGCCTTGACGGTTTGTTCGTATTCCTCAGCATCCGAGAACAATAGGTCGATGGTAGCAAGAACATGCATCCAATCTCGCTCATCCTTGAGACATAGGATATACTTGGTAAGATCCCCATAGGATCCCTTAGTCTGTTGTCCACCGCCCTTCAACATGGTGGAGATGGCATCTAGGTCGACTGGCATAGTCTTCCAAGTGTCCATCTCCACTCTGACAGCCTCTATTCGATTGCCTAAGAAGATAAGACCATTGCCCCAGTCTTCGATGACTCTCGTGTTGCGCATCCAGGGTCGGCCTAGAAAGATGTCGTAGTCCACTCCCTTCATGACTATGAAGTCAACCGAGAATTGGATTCCTGCAATCTTCACTGGTCAATTTTTTAACACTCCACACGGTTTCACCTTCATTCCGTTAGCTAGAGTGACGTTGAACCTAGCAGTCTCTTGACCGGTGGGTTACCCCAAGTTTGGAGTAGTGCATGGCTTAGCACACTCACTCCTGCCCTTGTGTCCACAATTCCCTTTCTTGAGGCATCCCCCAGAGCTAGGACTCGGAGGACTGTATGCATTTTCGTGCCCTCCCAAAAATCATTGACATGCAAGGATCTAGGCATGGAGTGCAACGTCAAACTCGGTATTTGAGTTTCTGCATCGTACTCAGGCAAGTCCGTGATAATTGGCTCATTTGATTCTTTGACCCGATTTTTAGCTCTAGCCATAGCATTGGATGTTGCCTAAGCAGGTCGCCCAAGCTTAGAGTTACAAGGGTGGTCACCAGTGTATTGAGGAGGTTGCTAGTCAATTGCATCTCTCCTAAGTCTACGGTTCTCAACCAATGGCCTAGACTAGTTTGCTGGCTTGGAGCATTTAGCCTTTGTCTAGGCAGCCCTGCTTGTGGTGCCATTGTTTCCCTTGATTTATGTCGTGGGAGAGAGATTGGCGCGCTTAGGCTTGAGAGATCATCGATCTCGTCTTCTAGTATGGGCTCAGCGTCCTTTAGCTGTTCCTAGGCCTCCTTCACCTACTCTTTCACCTTCTTGATGGCTTCGAGTTGGCGCTTCGAGTTGGGGTACTCCCCAACCTTAGCACTTCCCTTTTCAACCGTCTGGGGTATTGACATCTCTTCTTCTGCGTCAACGACTTTCCCTCCAACTAGCAGAGTCGTGGCACTTTTGGTTGTGAGGGTGACCTTAGCGTATGGTCTCTTCCTCCTTTGTCTTCAACTTTGCTTTCCAACCGAGGTTGTGTCAAGGTTGCTGGACCTTGGCAATGATATGTCGGCATGCTTCGTTGCGCACAGGTCATGACATGCAACGAGATAGGTGTGGCCTCTCCATCGAGCGTCTTGACACTGAACAACCCCAATGGAATTGATGGCTCATTTGCCAAACTAGATGATGGTCTCGACCTAGGGCAGTCGACAAAGAGATGAGTGATTCCACACTTGGTGCATCTCAGGTCATGCTTATCTCTGTTTGCTTGCTCCCTCTCGAAGCAATGCAAAGAAATATATCCTAGGTGACTGCAATTCATGAGCTCTTGGGCTTGCCCTCCTAGGCCCCTGCCTCTCCCTCTTCCCAACGCCATCACCATACTGGTCTATAGTCCATGAGGATAGCATTGCCTTCCTCATCGTATGACATGTATGGGTTTACATAAGGCTCATCGTTGCTAGGCTCGTCCACATAGTGGACTAGGGTGTCCTCAATGGATGGGTCACATAGGGTCCAGGCGGGTCTAGGGATTCTGTTGATGAATACAGTGGATACCGCCCTTTTGATTGGTCTCTCACCCATGGGGATCCTCTTGAAGAGGCTCCTCATATGGGTCACATAATCCCGAATATCCTCTTTCTCTTTCTGCTTGACATTCATAACCTGCACCAACAAGTTATTGAAGTATCCAGGTTCGGAAAATCTCTTAATGAAGAGATTTTTCAAGCCATTGAAATCGGCACACTCCGCAACATCTAGACTTGTGTACTAGGTCTAACCCTTGTCACCTAAGCATAGTCCGAAAGCTTGGGAGCATTGAGTAGTATTAGTGAGGCTGTTGGCCTCGCAGACCTGCTCAAGATGTTCCTCAAAGCTATATGGGTCATCAGTAGCTTTGTATTTGTCCAATTGTTTTGCTACCAGAGGGATTTTTTATTGGCTCTTAGAGCCTTGGTTGACTTCTAGCCCTATCAGTAGAAATGTTGCCAATGCTGCAGTGCTTCGTTTTGCGTCATGTTATTTGGAACCCACTTTGTTAGGAGCTTACTCAGAGTGAGATCTTCTTCTAGCACTCTCTTGCTCTCTGATCGATTCCTACCTACTAGGGCTAGCACTCTCTAGATCTCTCACATTTCTAAACTCTGGCGTAAGTTCTTGGTTTCCTTATTGTTGTTGTACACAGCTAGGCCTTGCAAAGCCCTACGGGCCAATTTTCCCTCTTCCTCTAGGTTTGCTACAATGTCCTCCATTGGCCTACCGTGGTGTTCTAGCCGGATTTGAGCATTGTATTGGTTCACTAAATGTTGGAAAGCTTTAGGGAAGTCCCTTAGGTTAAGCTCCTCGTCGCTTCTACGGCCAGAGCTTCCTCCTTCCATGTCTAGGACTTCCTCGTCGCTTCTACGGCCTGAGCTTCCTCCTTCTATGTCTAGGAATTCCTATTCTACCAAGTTGTCATTCAAGTTGATAAGGTCGGGTAGACTCACTTCCTTGATATTGCCTGCCCTTGTTGCGTTCAGATTTTAGATTGTGTCCTTGGCTTGGTCCTACTCTTGGGGATTCGATCTCCCTTCTATGTCCTTGGGTCTTCTCTTACTAGTGGGTTCGTTCAAGTTCTTACATCTGGGTGAGTTCCTTATTAGTTACAACTAGTCCTCAATTTACCTTCACTCTATGTGTGTGTACGTGTGTGTGCTCTTTTCTGTGCACTGTGCAAAATCAGGCTTTTAGCTTTTCTGCCTCGTGCTTTATGGGCTGGAATTCAAAGCGAGTGAGATGACAAGTGCCTAAACGACTCTATCGCTCTTGTCGTGGGTTTAGCCTAATAGGCCCATATTCCCAATTTTTGGCCCAATTTTTGGCCATCTCTATTGATTTATAGGGTTCATTGCTAGTGTCCCCTTCCAATCACGACTCCAACTGTCGATTTCAGACAATCCAAGTGCGGTTGTTCGAGGGCTGAATCAGATGGACCAAGGGCCGAGTGGCCAAACAGTGGTGAGCCGAATCCACTGGTCTAAGGGCCAAGTGGACAGAGCCAAGGGCTAAATTTTTGAGCGTCCAAGTAAGATTGGCCGAATGTCAACTTGTCCGTGTGGGTGGGACAAGTCGTTAGGGCCAAGGGCTGAATATCCAGTGTGTTCGAATGGTTGACTCGAACGAGCCGAGCGGTGAGTGTCTGAGTCAAGTGGACCAAGTGGCCGAATGTCAGGTGGGCCGAGAGCAGATTCTGGGACTCGGTCCAAAATGGTCATCACTCGGACGGGCTGAACGTGGTGCGTTTTCTCTGAGCTGGCACAAAATTCACCGCACTGAGCAATCAAAGCCTTCGCACTACTTGAGCACCTCTAGATCCTAACTACACATGCAGGAGAAGGTGTGGGAATACCTATAGTGGGCAATGAACTCGTCAACGATGAGATTGAATCAAGTCCACGCAATGAAGCTCTCTCTCTCTCTCTCTCTCTCTCTCTCTCTCTCTCAGGCAACCAGGGTTTCAAATGAGCTTCTCCTAGGTCTCCTAGCTACTAAACCCCTCCTTCACCAAGTTCTTACCACTCTTGTCCCCTCGTTGGTTGGTCTCAGCCCCCTTCATCTCTCCTTCCTCCCATTTTTCACAGATTTATGCCCTTTTGGGCCTGTTTTATAACAACAAACCCTTCACTTCTCCAACCGATTTTCTAACCTTAACCTACTCTAAATGCAACAAGAATCGAAAGCAAGGTACTGAACTAATTTATCCTACTAAACTAACCATCAAAGATAAAAAATACTTACTTGTAGCATGGATTAAAGACCCAAAACCTCCTATCTACCTCAAGCTTCGGTTCGGGAATGAAACCCTTACTTCGATGCTCGATTCGAAGTGCGCAAGCGCTCAAGCTTGAATCCGTTGGTCCCACCAATGGAACCAAAATGTAGTGGCAAGCACAAGCTCTACCACCAAGACCCACGGACCGCTTATTGTTCAAGCATTCCAAGTGACCACCAATGGCTACCTCTCACATAGCCAATGCGCCTTGCCTCTCTATGGATGTAGTGAGCTTACCTTGTTGGCCGATTGAGTTGCTTCCTCTCTCAAGCACACCAATAGCTCCACAATTCGTGATGCCAGCTCAAGCATCATCAATCCTCTTCCTCCAAGCTCCATCCTCCATAGCCACGTGCGAGACAAGAGAAGAGAGGAGAAGATGGAGAGCTTCTCCACCATGGTCCCTCACCCTCACACACTCACTCCCTCACATTCTCACACTCCCTCCCTCAAGCACACACAAGCAAGCAAAGAGAAGAGAAGGAGAGAAGAAGAAGAGTCCACTTTGCCACACACCAAAGAATGGGCTCTCATTCATTTTTGAACTTTATATACAAAGCCCTAAATTCCATTTGGGCAGTCATCCCCTTTTTACATGGCCGGTCATAGCCTAGGCCCATTTTTCCATTGTCCTCCTATCTTCCTAGTTTCCCTCCTACCGCCCATCTACATTTACAATTTGCACAAGTCAAGGCCCGGTGCTTTTTAAAATAATCACGGTGCACCTTGCGCTCTTTTGCAAAAAGTATTGACTTGTGATTTTTCTTGAGCATGTCTCCTTGATTTAGGACTTTTTCACACTTCTTGTGTTTCTCGATTTTTATTGGCGTGCCTTCATTCTCCATTCCACTTTTGCCTTCGCTTTGTCTTCTGCTTTAGATTTTTTGGGTTTTCCACCTTGTTTGTTTGAGGATTAACACTTATGTTGAACCCATGTGATACATACATATATTTATGACTGACCTCCCTGAGATCTGGTCCCAGCTTTCAATAATCACCTCTTGAAAATGATTCAACTCGAGTGCCAATCGGAAGTCTCGGCCATGATGGGCCATGCTTTAAAGGAAACAATTCAAAAGATTTATACATTGTCGCATTCAGGTCCCTTGTCTAACCTAACCATTCTAGTGATTCATCTTTAGTGCAAGGACCAAATCATCTGGAATGTCCTACTCGATAGTGGATCAAGAGTCAATATCATCACTGACTTGCCAACAATTGCAATTGATGGATTGGGAACATCCCCTCCCTAGTGAGGATGGCCAATCAGCAATGGATAAGATCTCTACAACCTGTAGGCATTATCAAGTGTGTACTTCTAGAAATTACCACAATTTAGTTTTTGGTTTCTCTAGTAGTCCAGAATATGGAACATGCTGGCAAAGATTACCGCCTACTATTGGGAAAACCTTGGCTACACCAAGCAAGCGTTAGTCATAATAACTAGGATAAGGATAAATTGACTATCCACTGGAATCAACACAAAGTCATAGCCTTTTTAACCAATGTTGCCCTACTCGCCTTGTAATGCAAACCAACTATCATTGAAATAATCAATATGGTTGAGGACTTAAGTGACATTGATGAAGTGTTCTTGAAGGCTAATATCGATCTGCAACCTTGGTGTCTCATAAATATTCTTCAAAACAATGAATAGTACATGCAACCCTAGAGTCAGCAACCTCAAGTCATGGAACAATAGGAAAAGGGCCTGTCCAAATAGTCCAAGAACCCAGAACCCGACTGACACAGATGGTGATACCAATGTTAACCAAATGGCTGATGTTGACATCAATGAGATTCTGAGTCAAGAGCATGATTTTGAAGCATAGATGCAAAAAGTAACAAGAGTAAAAGAATATGAATTAAACATAGTCTATCTTGGTCTAAAAAAGACCACAAACCAATTAAGATTAGTGCCAAATTACAACTCCTAGTCCATCAGCAACTCATTAGTTTGCTTATCAAATTCAAATATGTATTTTCTTGGGCATATTCAAACATAAAAGGGATGGATCCTTGTTTCTATCATAGCATTAGATTCCTTTGAAACTAAATGTTGTCCTAATCCGAAAGCAATGCTACATAATGAAACCTACTGAGAGTAGGTTTCATCGCTTCTTCGGTAGATCGAGCAAATTGGATCTCCCCAATTGTCATTGTTTTGAAGAAGAACAAGAAGTTCTGGATATGTGTGGATTACAAAAATCTTAATGTAGCCACAATCCTTGATCCCTTCCTTATCCCTTACTTGGACACCATCCTAGATGAAGTAGCTGGCCACAAGATGTACTTCTTTCTTGATGGTTTAAGCTGCTACAATCAAGTGTGCATGGCTCATTAAGACCAAGTTAAAACAACTTTCATCACTACATGGGAGTATATATTTGTACAGTGATGTGGTTCGGTCTCTTAACAATGCTCTGGCCTCCTTTCAAAAAGACATGCAAGAGATTTTTGGCCCTTACCTGATTGATTTTATGAGGGCATTTTTGGATGATTTTAGTGTCTTTGGGAAGGCCACATTGCACTTGATACGCCTCCGACTTTGCCTCATAAAATACTGAGAGATAAGTTTAAGTTTAAATCTACTCAAATGTGTATTTACTATTCAAGGTGGTATTTTACTAGGAAACATCATTTTGAAAAATGGTATTGTTATTGACCCCACCAAGGTGGGAGCAATAATGTAAGCTACATTACTCAATTCAACATCCATGTTACTATTATTTAGGACAAATCTGGTGGCATGGAGACCACCTGTGGCTCTTGGCTCACTTGGATGTTTCCCTCGATAAATTGGTGGACCTGGCCAAATCTACTTACCAATGGAATGAAGAAGCCGATTTGGCATTCAAATGCCTTCGATTATTACTCTCTAAAGCTCATATTGTGATTCTTTCAAATTGAGAAAAGACTTTCCATGTATTTGTAGATGCATTTGATATTGCTATTGGAAGTGTGCTTATACACCAAGATGCCAATGGCTGGTTCCAACCAGTGCTCTATTCTAGCAAAAGATTATCTAATGACGAGAAAAACTATTCAATAAGCGAAAGAAAGTATCTTGGCATGATCTACTCCATCAAGAAATTTTTGTATGATTTTCTTGGGAATTTATTTGTTTTTCATGTAGATTATTCAATGTTAGTTTACTTGGTTAAGCAGCAAAATGTCATTGGGCGACTCGCTCGATGGATTCTTATGATGTAGGAATTTGATTACATAGTCATTCATCATCCCAAAAACTAGCATGTCATTGCAGACATCCTACCTTGCATTGATTTTGAAGAACCACCAATAGGTCTGGAACATGACTGCTTAGATGCCTAACTATTTGCCAAAGCAATAAGACGTCTAACCCATCTCTAGAAGGACCAAAGGAAATGACTAGCTCTCTAGAGTCGGCGCTTTGAAATTGTAATGAGACGATTGTATTACTGCACTCTCTCTAGAGTACTGCAAAAACTAGTCCTCCCTATGAAGCAACTTGTTGCCTTGGAGGAAGCCCATCAAGGAGTTGCTGGTGGTCACTTTGCCACAAAAGTTACAACCCACAAAATTCAGCAAGCTTATTTGTGGTGGTGGTTGACCATGCATGGTGATGTTTGCAACTAGATTAAACATTGTGATTCTTGTCAATGGCTGGGTCAACCTAGAGCGAGAGAGACCGCTTGTAGCTCCGTGGCCAATCCTACCTCTTGAACCCTTTCCTACATGGGGACTGGTCCCATCTCTCCAACTGCGGCATACACAAGAAACTAGTATATCCTAATGGCAATGGATTACTACACCAAATAGGTAGAAGCATGGCCCCTATCAAACAACACTACCAAGTCAATAACCAAATGTTTTTTTAATAATATCTTCACCAAATATGGTACTCTAATCAAATCGATCAGTGATCAAGGTATATACTTTATAAATAAAGTCATCAAAGAGCTCACATCATTCTTTTTTATTGTTCATAAGAAATCTTATCCTTACTACCTACAAGTTAATGGCTTAGCTGAGTTCACCAACAAGGTGTTATGTAATATTCAAACCTAGTTGCTAGACCAGAATAGAAAAGATTGGGATACTAAGATTCTCGTAGCACTATGGGCTTTTTGAACTTCCTTCAAAGTCACCATTGGCATGACTCCATACAAACTGGCATTTGTCTTGGAAGCCATTACCCCCCTAAAATTTATAATCCTGAGTTTTTTACTCATGATGAAAGACTAGCTCATTCTAGAAGAATCACTTCCATTCTAGATGGAAGCCATTGCCCAACTAGAAGAAGATCAGATCCGTAGCACTTATATTTTGTCTAAGGTCCAAGCCTATCATAGAAGCACCAAGTTGATTGTCTATCCAAGAAACCATTGTTCCAAAAGGGCGTAACTGTCCTAGTCTTTAAGACTTAGATGGGAAAACTTCCTGACAAGCTCAAGTTCTAGTGGAGTGGTCCTTCTGGGTCTTTCATGATTCTAACACTAATTAGTTCTATTAACAAATTTATAGTGCAAGCTTATCAATTGCCTGCCAAAGGATTCTGACTTCCTCCCTATCATGGTGAAGGCCTCCAGTGTCCATTCCCTATCAAACAGGACTCCCTTGCTTCCCTTTTGCCATTGGATCTTGGCATTCCTTCCCCACTCATTGCTCGCCTCCACATCGAATGGCTCTCACACATCCCCCACCTTTACTGATGTGGTGCTTATTTATGGAACCCACTCATTATTGCATCCAACCGCCCTCGATGGTGCCCTGATATCTCAAAAAAAATTCTAATCATGTTGCTTCATTTCACAGTTCCTCCTCTAGACTCAAATGGATCTATGGTGATAGTAGCACCACCTCCAATACAACTCCCTTCCACCACTGTTAACCCCAACACGAAGAAAGCAAAAGGAAATAAAAAAGACGTAGGGCAAAGGCGGAAAAAAGGTAGCCCGACTGAAGAAAGAATAGGAGAAAATGTCAAAAGCTCAAGGGCAACCTTAAAGGTCCAAGGCAAACACAAAAGGGAAAAGGCGCATTTTAAAATAAAAAGGCGCACCCTGAAATCTTGTAAAAGAGCGCCGGGCTCTCACCCGTGCAATTTGTAAATGTAGACGGGCGGTGGAAAGGAATCTAGGAAGATAGAAGGACAATGGGAAAAAGGGCCTAGGCTACGGCCGGCCATGTAAAAAAGGGGAAAAGGGGATGACCGCCCAAAAGGGATTTAGGGTTTTGTATATAAAGTTGAAAAGTGAAGGAGCCCATTCTTGTGTGTGGCCAAAAGTAGCTCTCTTCTTCTTCTTCTTCTTCTTGTTCTTGCTTGCTTGAGCTTGTGCTTGAGAGACGGAGTGTGAGAGTGTGAGGGAGTGAGTGTGTGAGGGTGAGGGACCAAGGAGGAGAAGCTCTCCATCTTCTCCTCTCTTCTTCTCTTCTCTTCTCTTCTCTTGTCTTGCTCGCGGCAATGGAGCTTGAAGCTTGAGGATGGAGCTTGCTTGAAGCTTGCACTTGGATCGTGGAGCTATCGGAGTGCGCGGGAGAGGAGGTAACTCGAACGGCACGGAGGTAAGCTCACTACACCCGTAGATATGGATGGCGCGTCGGTTATGTGAGAGGTAGCCATTAGTGCTCGGCTTGGAACGCTTGAAACAATAAGCGGTCCGTGGGTCTTGGCGGTTGAAAGCTCCCACATTTTGGTTCCGTTGCCGGGACCAACGGATTCAAGCCTTGAGCACTTGCGCTCTTCGAATCGAGCATTGGAGTAGGGTTTTCCCCGAACTGGTGCTTGAGATAGATAGGTAGGAAGCGAGGGAGTTTGAAGAGGTATTAGATCTCCTTAGCTAGTAGGTTTTTGGTTTTTTGGATTTGGAAAAGCATGTTGGAGTAGTGTAGATGATTGCTTTGTGATTTGTATGCATTTAGGATAGGAAAAAACAAAGAAAAAGAAACAAACAGTAGGGTTTTCTGTTGCTATATAACAGGCTAAAACAGGGGAATAGGGGCACAGATTGGAGACAAACAGAGACCCTGGAACCTCAATGGGCCTAGAACCTCAATGGGCCAATCTAGCCATCAAGGGCAAAAAGGCCACACCACGAGAACACAAAGACATTGTGTTCATACCATGTCTAGTCAGAGCGAAATGCAACATCAACAAGCTACAAATGCCAAGATGACTAGACATGACACTCTTGATGAGAGATGTACCTTGAGCAACACTGCACAAACAACCCAAGACATTGGTGGAGAATCCACGTCTGGTCATGCAAGTGGGGACTCAATGGCATTTGTCAAAAGGCTTAAATTTACAAGCCAGGACCCGGAAGATGAAGACATAGTACCACCTGCTTATCTTAGGGTCAAACTCACCGCGAAAAGAGAGCATACTATTGATGCTCTGATTGATGAAGGAGAAAATTTTTACATCTTGACCTATGAATCATGGACCCTACTAGGCCAACCAGAACTCACACCGACTAGTGCAACTCTTAGTCCTTATGGGGGACACCCACAAGCACTCATAGGGAAGTGCAAAATCCTTGCGACAATTGAAACGGAAAGCTTGCCTATCATATTTCATATTCCTCCAAATAGTGCTAAATATGGTAAGGAAACCCTCCTGGGAAGACCCTTCAAAAAGGCGACCAAGTGTGAGGCCGACTATGTAGCATAGAGGATACACCTGACACTACCGGGTGTGAGGATAGTCACAACCTTTAGCAAGGGTGACCTCATCAAACCTCAAGGGAAAGGCAAGGAAGGTGCTGACATAATAGTCAAGCCTACTAACGAGAGCAAGGACTTGTTGGAAAAACTGATACAAGCACAGGTCGAACAACGAGAACCAATGAGTGAGGCCAGGCCTGAAAAGAGGTCAAGAGACAATGCCAAGGACGGGCTCTGGACTTACAAATATTGTAGAAGACTCCAAAAGAAGCCCAAGCCTTATAGACGCAGGCATCGATGGAAGGGCAGTACAACACCACGATGGATATCCAAGGCGTTACTTCGTGCTCAAGGGTATTATGTAGGCAATCATTGGATTTGGGTACCCAAACTCCCTACTAAGCCACCTCTGTCAGAAGCCCAAATTATGTCCAAAGCAAAGAGGTGTAGGAGGAAAACTAAACGAAAGGCCAAGTCTCAAACCAAAAATATTGGAGTGATCGAGCCCCTCACTATTGAAATCAAGAAACCAAACATGGCCTATCAAAAAGTAGATCCCCAGCCTGGCGTACTTAGCAATAAGATATCAGAGGTAACTATCAAGCATGCACAAGGCCCACTAGTGCCCAAGGAGCCTTTGACTTCCGAAGAGGATAATGGGCGCCACAGGCACAAAATTGCTCATGATAAGGTTGATCACTCAACAAAGCTAATGACAGAATCGTCTAACAATCACGAGCAAATTCTCTAGTCAGTGCCAAGCCCACGTAGGAGTCCCAGATCTCCTACATCCTCTTCACCTAAATTGACACGTGAAGCGCGGCAGCAGCAGCCTCGTGTCGCTGCTCAACCTACACAAGTGAAGGTGCAAAGGGCGACAAAAGGCACAACCACTTCTGATCTGCCTAGGGACTTGACACCGCAGTCTACCAATGGTAGCCAGTCCACTAAACTAGCCAACACTACTCCCAATCAGGGAGCACAGCAGCCACAATCTTTGGCCGTGACAACACCCCTTGCGGAATGTGTCCTTAGTAGTTTACCTATGGAGGAGGTGTCGCAACCAACTTTCTCGACAACTCCAGCACTCTCAAAGTACCTAAAGCCTAGGCTGGAGGAGTTAAACACAAGGGAGTTGGCTGAAGAGCTAGACTCTCCGAAAAGGGAGGTAGTTGTGCTCTCACAACCTAGCGAGGCTATTCAGCAGGCCACGGCCTTGTCCCGTAAGGATACTCTAGAGAAGGAGAATGCTGAGGCCCAACCAAGCACATCAGCAGTGGTCGACCTAGCCTAGTGTCCTGAGCCATTAGATGCACCTGCGCTGACCAAGAAAAAGAGGATAAAACAATGAAAACAACAACTGTTGCAGGTATTTGCGGACCCCAAGAACATTGGGACGAAGAGTGCTAGAGAGCTGATGAATAAAGCATCGAGTCCATCCACCAATGAACCCATAGATGTCTCCCCTAATAGCGGTGAAACCTCAGACACATTCGTGTGCTCGGAAAAATCAAAGCAGTTGTTGCCATCAACAGTTGCTTTCAATGCTCAATCCATTGACAATAAAACCCACATCGACCAATCAAGAGTGGATGCAACACGGTCACAACAAGGTGACGAACTCACACTAGTCACATCCAAGAAGAACCATAATGCAACAACGAAGCCTCTAGAGAAACATGGAAACCCCAAGGGCATGAGAAATCCCAACGTTGACCAATCTTGCTCATCTAGGCCTGAGCCCCTAGCTATGCTAAAGTCCACGCAAACTCTTAGAACCTTGCATGAGATGGCAACCGAGCAAGCCCTCGCTGAACATAGAAGTGTCGCAGAATGCTTAACTGAGTTGGATGCAAAGCTCAAAGTGTTCGCACGTATCTACGTCCTTGTGGACATGGGCGCATGCCCTAAGGAGCAGCTTGAAGAATACTTGCATTCCCCTTATCTTGGGAAGAGCAAGAACATCTTGACGAGCACTATAACAAGCTCTTACATGAACGCATGCAACTCATCTCTGACAAGGAGGCTAACAAACTGCGCTTAACCGTCACGTTCAATGAAGTGCTCTGCCAACCGAATCTCATAGACATAGAGCAACTAAAGTGACTAACAGAGGGCCGAAGTCAATTTGAACAGCATTGGTGTGAATGCCACATTGCAATGGCCAAACTAGGGGCTCAGATCATGACAGTCTCTAAGGAGCGATTGGCCAAATGGCAATCCCAAAGGGACCCAACATATGTGGCACCAACTTCCCTTCGAGTACTGACTGCCATTCGAGGTACGAACTTAGCTAGAACTAGCCTAGAGAGCCCTTTGATTAATAAGGTTCTCACTGAGGAGGAGTTACACGTTGCCAGTAGACTCGGACAAGGTTCCATGCTGCTCGATGTGGCAAAATATCTATTGGTACTAAGTAAGCTGCCACGAGTGTTGGATGCGTGTGCCACGCTCCAGTACAATCCCGAGTTCTTCTTATCCTCGTGAAGTGACATTATGTATATAAATAAACACTTATTCTTGTGTCACCTTGTATAAACAATATCAACACACACAGGTAATGATAGTCAAGCGCAGGGAGAAGAGTTGGGTCTGACAGGCTAAGCTCCTCAAGTCCTCCTCTCATCACACATTTAAAAGCCATGTGACCATCCCCACCTCCAAGTGAAGGGCATGCAACCCACATTACCGCCATAGGAAGCCTTGACCAACAACATTGATGGTGTAGACAAGGTGCAGCCCCTTTCTATACACCTTCTTCCCTTTTTGGTCTATCCTTCCGAGGATGTGCCCTATCCCACTCCATGACAACCAGTCCACACAACTTAGCATAAGCCAAGATCGGCTAATGGCTGGAGGCAAAACGAACATCATCATTGGGGCCATCCCTTTACGACAAACACTACATGCCTCACCCCTCCCCTTCTTGTCATATGCGCTTGATAAACCATACTAAAATCCTTTCCATGAGAATAGCTGTATCATGTATCAAGGTCTAACCCTTGGATTGCATCTTGCAGGCTTCCAGACGGAACACATGGAGAACCATGGATATCTGACATGCAAAGACGCTCTTCACAGACGACGAGAGCATGTGGCACGCGCCCCTCCACCGGAGCGCTACGTGCCAACCCTCAAGAGGTATGCGAAGAAGCGAGGCCCTAAGTGACACCGTCCCGAACAAAGGCCGAAGAACCCCCGGGCCAAGAAAGTCGAGACTCAAAGCAACACGCAGCATGTGGCAATGCCAGTGGCACAAACCCCCAATATACACTCGGGCACCAGATACTCAAGGGCAGAAAGGGCAGCCAGGGATAGGACAGAATTTAATGAATTATTTAATGACATTCTGGAAACGGTAGCGGCCCGGGACTACACCATTCATGTCCCGGCCGACATGTTCCCTACCCAGCCTCACGGGAGCCCCGCACTAGCATCGCCCCGGTCGCCTGGCCAACCGGACTCACCCCGCCTAGTACCTATCAACTAAGCCCCTATACTGTACAAGTAGTTTGGCAAGTCATCATGCCATAACTTTTTGTTTTTGATGAGTAAAGGGGCAAGATCCCCACTTGTATACACTTCCTTCACCTACCGTTAATGTATGCGACCTTAACAAGTAATGGGATAGGCATCATAGCATTCTGAAAAATTATGTCTTAACATGATTGCATTGGTCCGATGTACTTAACGCAAGCAAGCATGTACTCTCACGAAGTGACAAGTTGATGCAGAATGACACAGGTCAATGTCTAGAAGCGTTTTATATCCAAGTCACCACAAGACCACCAACCCCACAAAGAACCATTATGGAGGAAGTGACAAGAATACCAAGAAACAAAAGCCATGACGGAAATGCCACTGGATGAGAACCCAAGGACACCTCTGCAGAAAAAGCACATATTGCCAACTGAGCATGGCCAAAGATTACCTCCTCCTTCTTGGCCAAAATCTATGTTCGGGCAGGAGCCACGCTCTCAACAAGGGCGAACGTCTCTTCATCATCCAGGATTCAATTCGCACAATGCCCTGCCCTTGTCCATGCACAGCTCACTCCAAGTGCTACCTCAATTGTTCGATGTCTCACATATTACAAAGAGGTTTGCAAAATCTCAAGTGTATCTCTTTATCTCAACAATAGTTCCTCTAGCATCAAGGCTGGTAACACAATCATCTCTGTAATATCAATTCTTCATAGCCTTTGAATCCCAACATTTCTCAATCCAAATGAAAGGCTAACAGTCTCAATGTATGGCATTGATTGTATTCACTTATTCCACACAAAAAAAAAGAAAAGAAACGACAAGAAAAGAAAGAAAGAAAGAAAGAAAGAAAAAGAAAAAGAAAAAGAAAAAAGAAAAAAGCACACACGATCACAGCACCGCACCTAGGCGTCCTCAAATTAGGTACGTCCAGTGATCTTGGTCGGCTGGCTCCATCCCTAATCCCCTAGCCCTTTGTATGTCCCCCACAATTGTTCAGGGCACATTAAGGGTAGGACACACCTAGGGAGCTCGCCTCGCCTATGGTTAGACCTGTCACCCTGAACCACTTGCACAATTCTTTTACACTCCATCTCAATGCCATTGCAATCAACAGTGGTAAGCAAGGCTTGAAAGACAATGGAAAAGTACACCATACGTTCCAAGCACTACAAGTAGCCACTAGCTACCAACAGCTAAGACATCAAGAAGCTTAATTATGCTACATTGCCTTGACAAGACCATAATGATGTCTCAAGCAATCTTCAAGTGTACTTCCCGTCTTCATTGACAAATTTTTCCATCCACTTAGCCCCTTGCTTCACTGACCCATTGCTATACAAGGAACCAGGCCGACAATCTTCTAACTAAGTAATATCTAAGTATGCACAAGCACTAACTCTGAATGCTTATCCCTTACCATCCGACAAGCCCGCAAAGAATCGACATGTGCAGAATCCCCAACAAACCAACACTTCTGTTGGCCATCAATGCAATCCCCAACACTGAAAAGTCCTACCACCAACTCCAACAACCTTCCACCAGCCACCTTGGCCACCAACAGGTCCCCTAGGACCTTCTGCCACACTACCACCAACACTCCTCCACAGAAACCAAAGGCGTCCTTGTCACCCACGTCTTCGGTGCATGCTAAATGCTTGCTACCTACGATTGTGAGTGCCATGGGACTGGCACTCATCTAGGAGGGGGTAATGTTAACCCCAACACGAAGAAAGCAAAAGGAAATAAAAAAGACGCAAGGCAAAGGCGGAAAAAAGGTAGCCCGACTGAAGAAAGAATAGGAGAAAATGCCAAAAGCTCAAGGGCAACCTTAAAGGTCCAAGGCAAATACAAAAGGGGAAAGGCGCATTTTAAAATAAAAAGGCGCACCCTGAAATCTTGTAAAAGAGCACCGGGCTCTCACCCGTGCAATTTGTAAATGTAGACGAGCGGTGGAAAGGAATCTAGGAAGATAGAAGAACAATGGGAAAAAGGACCCGGCCATATAAAAAAGGGGAAAAGGGGATGACCGCCCAAAAGGGATTTAGGGTTTTGTATATAAAGTTGAAAAGTGAAGGAGAAGCCCATTCTTGTATGTGGCCAAAAGTAGCTCTCTTCTTCTTCTTCTTCTTCTTCTTCTTCTTCTTCTTGCTTGCTTGAGCTTGTGCTTGAGAGAGGGAGTGTGAGAGTGTGAGGGAGTGAGTGTGTGAGGGTGAGGGACCGAGGAGGAGAAGCTCTCCATCTTCTCCTCTCTTCTTCTTTTCTCTTCTCTTCACTTGTCTTGCTCGCGGCAATGGAGCTTGGAGCTTGGAGCTTGGAGCTTGAGGATGGAGCTTGCTTGAAGTTTGCACTTGGATCGTGGAGCTATCGGAGTGCGCGGGAGAGGAGGTAACTCGAACGGCACGGAGGTGAGCTCACTACGCCCGTAGATATGGATGGCACGTCGGTTATGTGAGAGGTAGCCATTAGTGCTCAGCTTGGAATGCTTGAAACAATAAGCGGTCCGTGGGTCTTGGCGGTTGAGTGAAAGCTCCCACAACCACTCCACCACCCACCTCCCGGTGCCAGAAATGCACCTTGACTTTGGCCCCCACCCAATCCCAACCTACCTCACCCTCTACTACCTCTCCTTCCATCTCTCACAAAGGATGATAGCGATATCAGTGTGATTGACTTCATGGTCTAAGTCTAGCATGCATGCTAGTGTTGAAGTGAAAGCACTTAGCACCCTTTAAAGCTAGGCACTACCAATGGCACATTAAGGAGCTGACATGTGCAGAAGCAGTAAGGCTACCTAACACAACACATCAATGGAGAGAATGTCCCACTGCAGACAGTATCCTATATGAAGGAAGGGAGCAAATCATTGTTGTTGTTGTTGTTGTTGTTCGAGCATATACACAGTCTTAGAGGTCACATGTCAAAGGGTTCTCTTATTTCACTTCCATATCCCCCTCAAGTCCCTTTCGCTCATCTCTCTTGACTAGTATCCTGAATTCTCTCTATCAATAAAGCCTATATTGTATCATCCATAGTCATTACATTCGGTAGTAGTACTACATGGTCTTGTATCTTGCAATTATTCAATACTTATGATCCAGTACTAGCTATCCTCAAAGTCCTATGTTGTGACCATATTAGTTATTGATATTTGTGGTGTCCTTATTTCATCAATATATTTTGGATTGAACTTTGAGTGCATTTGGTGTTTGATCTCTTGTTGTGATTTTTCCTCATTCTGCAACCTGGATGTTGAATGTCAAAAGTGATGTCAGTGTCCACCTGTGTTGGTTCTCAGTATGCTTGTTGTCTGTGCTATGGGGGGCGGTAGTGCTTGAATAATTGATTACATAAGGTCTACATATGCTCCACTCCTTTGTATCATGTCACATCCACTTGGCGAGAGGGAGATTGGAGGCATTGTGAGTTATCATTATGCCATAACCCATGTGCTTCTTCATACTCTTAGTCTCATGTATTGTTGCACATGTGGTTTATAGTTTCACTTTCATGTCTCAAGTTAAGGATTCCATTACTTTTTCATTCAATCTTTGAGCTCTTTCAATTTTCATCAGTCTTAGTGTTTGATAGTTATTCTCCTTTCCTTATGTTGCTTTGCTCATTCTAACATGGTATCAAATAACTAGTGTTTCTAGTTCTTTGCACTATTGGAATTGTTGAACCTTGCACTTGCTATCTCTACCCTTTGTCTTATATCGGTGACCTATCTACTAGCTAGGTGACTTGTTTCCTGAGCTACGTGACCTATCTACTAGCTAGGTGATGTTTGATGAGCTAGGTGACTTATTCCCCTCTCACAAAGTGGGCACCTTGCATTTTGAAATGTTGTTAGTATCATGTGGGCTCGTACTACTAATGCTAGAACTACCACTATGGTTGCTTACAATTCTTGATCCTCTTGAACCTTATGTAACTTTCTTCAAATAGTGGTGACTTGCATTTTATACTTGTTTGATTATATTCACATGATTTTTTCTTTTTCAACTTAAGCGAGGGTTTTGTGTGTTAATTGTTATGATCTCTCAGTACAATCATTCCAGTGTTGTCCTATCTCTCTATCTCCTACTACTTGTGTGCCTATGAACAATGTTGAACCTACTGACCTCCCATATTATTTAAGTTGATTGACCAAATTTACCACTAGTATCACTATCTCTCTAGCCTACGTTATCATGTTGCATACCATTGTCATTCCTCACGTGTGTTCTATCTTATCAACTTCAACTTTTCCCACCATGGCATAATATGTTCTTTTTTAGGCTTCCTTTTTTGCCTTGAAGGATACTTGTATTTTGATTCTTAGCTACAAGTTAAGATCATATTTTCCTTGGATCATGGTCCAACTATCATAGATGCAATCTGCATGTATGTTCATGAATGCAATTTGCATCTTAGTGCTTCTAGAGGCTTCTTTGGAGGATGGTGGTTTTTAATGTACTTCATTGAATTTTCTTGGTGGCTACTTTTTAATGGTTGCTTTCTAGTGGCATTGGTGGTCACATCTCTATGCTACACAAATGAGAGGTATCATGCTACTCCAGTGGTGGTCATGTGACTAAGTCCACAATGGCGACCAATGCTTGAGCAGGTCCCTTGATTCTTTGTCAGCATGACAAGTTTTCTTGGATTGATTGAGAAATTTCTACTACATGAGCCCTTGACCTCTTAGATTGATTTGGATCATCATTCCTTATCAAGAAGGGAAGTCAACTTCTCCTATGGCATGGTATTAATTGAACTTCTATACAGTAACTTTTATTCTGCTTGTGCATGCCCTGGCATGCAGCAAGGATGACCATGTCCTCTTGTTGTGGATGCTTTGGCATGTAGCAAGAATGAAAATGTCCTCTTGTTGTGGAATGGCATCCCTCATGAGCTCCTTGGCTAGAGAGGAACTAAGAGGTGGTAGTGGGGCTAGCTAGCCTTTTCAATATCTTCATAGAGTTGACCCAATGACTTTTTAAATGCATTAATTAGTTTGGCGATCCAAATTTTGGAGTTTGTGTGGTGTAGGCCCATGATTGGAGTTTTTGAAAGTAAATTAATATTCTCCTCATCATTTTCTTACATCTTGGGACACTTCGGTGATTTTACTGAAGAAGGGATATCCAATGTCATGATGCACTTCTATATTGTGATTTGTGTCATCCGTCAAGATACAATTGCTTTTTATATTGGGATGAGGGTTTAAGTATGATTGGCATTGACTTGGTTCTTCTTCTTTAGGCATTTTCTAGATTAGGAGCCATGACTCAAAGATGGAGCTTGGAGTATTTTTGTGAGTTCATGCAAGTCCTTCAAGTGTCTTCTTTGAGCATCACTTGGGGCCCTTGTATATTGTCATCATTATATATTTTATTGTACGATTTGCCTATGACCTCAAAGAGCAATATTGGTGGTGTACATTTTCATGGGTATTGGGCTATTTAGTATTCAACTGGGCACCTTTATGGCCATTTGGATGGCTCATTTAGGATTGGTTGATTGTCTAGGTGTGATCTTGAGGTCTATGCATACTTGCTTTCTCCTCCATTCTTTGCGTATCATGTCACATCCACCTAGCCTAAAGGTAGACTTGAGGTATTGTTGCTTGTCATCATCATCGTGCCATCACTTGTGTGGTTTGTATTGTCACCCTCCTATCTTGGGTTGTGGCTTCCACTTCCTAATCACTTTCTTTGAGTCGTTGTGTTCTCACTTTCCTCTAGTCTCTTTCATTATTCATTCTCAGTGTTCAATCATTGTGTTCTTTTAGTCATTGTGTTCTTTTTTTTTTGTTTCTTTGCTCATCCTCACACATATGCCACTTAAAATAATGGTGTGCTAGCAAAAGGCAGATGGCACATGCTTAATGAGATTGCATAAGTGGAAAAGGGGAAGAAAAAAGACTATAAAATGATAAAGAATATGGAATTTCTTTTTTATGATAACAAGTCTCAAACTCATATTTCTAGAAGGTTTGGCAAAGAGAAAAGGTCTTAAACTCATGTTTATAAGAGTCTAATAGACTAAGCACTATAGTTTTACATAGCCAATCAAAATTCAATCCTGCTTATTGAATAGAATACATGAGTTGAAAGAATCCAAATCATTAGATACATACAACGTGAATAATGGAATAGCATCACACTTGAAAGCATGAAGGACCTCTAGAATACAATTGAATGTGTGCAATTATTCAGTACACATAGGCCATAACTAGTTGACTATCCAATAATGGCGTGCCATGTAGTGCACCAATGAGGATTGCTATAGGGTAAAATAGCTAATTGTGTGATGGATTATTAGGTGTTTTGGAATGCCTTCAAATGCATCATTTTACATAAGGATTGGTGTTTATAGCTGTGCATACACATCCTCTACCTAGAATGACCTTGCAATAATGGTAACATTGAAGTTAGGCTTTGTTATGGTAATGACCACAAAAAATATTTGCAGTGCTGAAAGAAATGGGCTACAATTTATGGCACATGCAAGTGTAAAAGAAGAATGTTGAAAGATTTTTAAGCAACATTGTGGATCTAAACCTTCACTAAGTGATAGAGGCTAGGTGAACCTTCACTGGCTGAAAGGCTAGGCTAACAAGTTTAAACAACTTCACCTTTCTCAACATCCTATTAAGAGGTATTAAGTATACTACTATTAGCCCCACTAGTAATGGATACTTTTAACACCATTATTGGCAAATGGCTCTTTCACACCAATGGTCATCCGACATTTCGTCAAGTGGTTATGATCTCCTTTTGTAATTGATAATATTTAATTGCATTGCAATTTAGGGCATATGCTTATACAATGGTGCACAAGTGCAACAATGTTTGCCCGCCATGCATGCACAATCTCTTCTCTCCACCTTTTAGGTGGAAGCACTACATCTCCCAATCCACTTACTTGCACACCTACACTATCAGCAACTATGTTGGCATCATGGTGAATAGAGCCATCCACAGGGGAATACCACATGAGTTCTATGATGGTCACATCAGCATCGCTTGGAATGTTAGGAAGCACACCATCAACATCGAAATAAGTTGTTTTCTAATCATGTTTATATCACATCTCATCCATTATTGTGCATATCACCATGGGACGTGTGAATTTTCTTGCATGGTGTTGTTGATGATGTGTAATGTGTTCTTCATTGTGATGCATGCAAGTAAGCAACAACACTATATTAGGAAAATGATTCATGTGTAGATTGATTATATGTAGCCATCACACTATCAAGAACACTTACTGGAGAGAGTGCAAAAGAAAGATATACTAAAGGCTGAAGCTAAAGCCAATGGTGAGAAAATTGGTACTACTAAGAGACAAAGACAGTCAAAGGCCCAAAGCTAGAGTTTATAGTGGACGGGGCTACACAAGAGATAATTATACCCATTGCTTATGATGTTGTCAATGATCTAAAAGGAGGCTATTAATTTAACTTCTTAAAGCAAGTTTAACTTGCGAGTGTAAACATGAGAAATAATATCATTAATTATCCTCAATTTGACTCTTTTTTCCTTCAACATTGGAATGTCATTTTATTAGAATTTTGCTTTTAAACCGGTGAAGTTTATATTCCATGTAGTTGTTTATTTTGGCCTTCCTTTCCCAAAAAAGAAATACAAACACATAGTGCCAAAGTTCTTCATGAAATAGATGAGAAGGGTTGGATTGATGTTACTTATGTGGGTTGTAGATGCAGAAGCCTCTCTCTCTCTCTCTCTCTCTCTCTCTCTCTCTCTCTCTCTCTCTCTCTCTCTCTCTCTCTCTCTCTCTCTCTCTCTCTCTCTCTCTCTCTCTCTCTCTCTCTCTCTCTCTCTCTCTCTCTCTCTCTCTCTCTCTCTATATATATATATATATATATATATATATATACACTTGGGATACTTCCAATATGTCCTCCGATGTCAAGCAAAATTGAAATTGTAAAACATATTCTCAAGTTTGAGGGCAAAAGGTTCTCATTGATGTTACTTAGGTGGGTTGTAGATGCAGAAGCTTCTCTCTCTCTCTCTCTCTCTCTCTCTCTCTCTCTCTCTCTCTCTCTCTCTCTCTCTCTCTCTCTCTCTCTCTCTCTCTCTCTCTCCTATTTGTATATTAGGCTTGGGATACATCCAATATGTGCTCCGATGTGAGGTGAAATTGAAATTGTAAAACATATTCTCAAGTTTGAGGGCAAAAGGTTCTCAATTTTCCAATCTCAAACCTTTGAGTTATGAAATGATAGCAACATAGAAGTGTTAAAGGTTGTAAAAATCTTACATTGTGAGCGCTTTTTGTATTGGGTCTCATACGGAGACTTGTGGCGGTATCGAAGAAATGTGTAAGACGAATGGATGACGACAATCAACAACAATTGTATGAGAGGCCGGCAAAATGAAATAAGGGGGGCTTTGGAAATACAACGTGTCATGAGCGGAAGTTGTTTTGTCTGAGCCAAAGAAGAATACACGAGGTTTTGGAATTATTCCTTATTTTAGTGAGAGGGAAACGATGACGATTTGGTGGATGTCATTCGCAGGCTATTTTATCGATGCTATCTATGGTGGTGACTCTTACAGATGTCTGGTCTAGTAATCCTACTTTGCGTGTTATAAAGGCTTTTTGGCAGCTACTGGCAAAACAAGCAAATAGAAGCTCCCAAAGTATCACGTGAGGTGGAAGGAACGTTGGACTTTTTTGGTCCCAAAAATAAGGTAAGCTATTAAGGTTGTACACGCTCGGACTAGAGATTCCACTATAACAAAACATTAGTGAGGGGGGGGTGCTATGAATCGTTTATGATACTCTTTCTGATATTTTTTTCTCTTGGTGCTCTTGTCATCGCGTTGAGATTCTTCTTCTGCTTTTGTATTCCTAGCAACCGTTTGTATTTGTAGGGGACGCGGACTGTATTTTTCAATTTTGGTGGTGTAAGGGGCCAACGGTTTTCTATTGGATTTGGGCTTCAACCTTCCTTCCGTTGTGCCTCTCGCCAAAGTCTTCTCGTTGTTGCAAATTGCAATGGACTTATACATAATTGATTAAAGGTGGTTGACTAGAAGAGAATACAATACCATGTGCTCAAGATATGCCAATTCTCTCGGAAACTTCCTTAGCCATGTGCTTATAGACAACGTTTGTTTGGGTTTGGCATCTACCACATGTCATTGACTCTATTAGCTCGGGTATTTCAAGTTGCATCTTATTCAAAAGGAAGTGACATTCACATGCTCAGCTACTCAACACCAAACTACCAAACCTTGTTCAGTTATTATCATTTTCTGGGAGACAGCCTTACAAAATGTTATACACCACACAAATAATGGTGTTACTCATATCCTATCTCTATGCTTTTAGATGCACACGAATTTTGACCTGTACTTATAATAAATAAAATGTTGATACAATTTGGGGCATTAGCCAAACCTGGTTACTAGTTTGGCCAAGTCCCTACTGCTCATTTTTCCCAACATACAAGAGATTCTCCAGAACCATCTGGTTGCTGTGAATTACAACATTTCAGTGTTGAACTTACAAGGTGCTTTTTTATGCTATTGTAGTTAGTCTCATCCTCAATCAATACTCGAACATTACGCATGTATATCTACACATAGTCCCACCACTTGAAGGATGGCAGTAAGTGTTTTTGAATCCTAGTGCAATCCTTGAGAGCCTTATGCATGAAGGAGGTATTGATTTCCACTTGCTAGAATCACGGCACTAATCAACACAAGTGACATTGTTGGACTTGACCCATGGTTTAACAAAAGAACAACTTGATGGGGTTTTTTTTTGGGGGGGGGGGGGGGGGTTTAGTTCTCTATTCTTTGAACCATGGGGAGGGGGTGGTCTCTATCCTTTGATTTATAAACTTGTTATGCCCTTGTTGTTATATTGACTCGTTTTGTTTATTATGCTATCAAAAATTATGGTAACTCCAATTCTAATAGAAAGCTTTAAACATAAGATCGAAAGCTAGCTCTCAACCCCCACCAACAAAAAAAGAATAAACATTGTGCAAATGTCAAAATTATCAGTTATGTGAATGCTTTAATGGGCTCGAAAAAATATTAATACACTTCACAAAGTTCATATATTGCTTGTTTCGTGCGTTAAAGAAAAGGGAATGTTAAAAAGATGAGAAGTCATTTGGAAGAAAGAAAAAGAGAGACGAACGGCAACAACATCAAAGAAAAAAGAGACGGCGGGCGGGTGCATGGGCACGCTCGTGCCAGCAAATCACAGATATATATATATATATATATATATATATATATTCCACAGTTACAAAATAATAAACGGCCTACAAAATGCTACATAACGCAATCATTGAAATTTTGGTAACCTTGGATTGCAGCGTCATCGAAATATTAGTCCTCCACTTCCCCCTCCGCCCCCTTCTCCTCTAACCCCCCCCCCCCCCCCCTTCTGTTGTCCCTCAAATAGATAGACCATTTGTTTATATGATTTGATCAGTCGCATCGACTCTTTCCGTTGGGGGCGGATCGCTCCATCCAGGCTGAAGCCATTTTTTAATTCCGCTACTGGCATCGCCATTAATCCCTTCAGCTGGCTTATAAGACGCAGGAGCCGCACTGTGATCATTATCTGCAGGAATCATAAGTGATCCCCTTGCAGCAAATAAATCTCCATGATCATCTGATCAATATCCTCATCATCCATCATCGAATAGCTTCATTTCAATTTGCCTGGCCATGAAATCTTCTCGCTTCATTCCGGCCTGCCGGCAATCCACTCTGATGATCAGCAAATGGACCTACCATGTTGGCATCCTCTGTGCCTTCTCCCTTGTTCTCATCCTCTTCATTGCCTCTACCTCTCTGAAATTGCCATCCTTCTCAGAGCCCCACCCTGTCATCATCACCGAATCGGGCCGCATGGCCCAGTTCAGGCGCCATAGCTTGGCCAAGGGCGCCAGGCGCAGCTCTAATTCAATGGCGCAGTGGAAGCTGCGGCAGAGGCCTAATGATCATGTGATCAACAATCTTGTTGCAGAAACAGATCAAGATCATCAATACCGTAGTCATAACTCCGGTGATCAATCCTATGGTAGATTAATTAAGCCAGCCTCAAATGATCTATATACTCGTGAAGACGTAATCAACCCACAAGGCGCTGCTGCAGACACTTATTCAAAATCGGAGCACTATAATCAGTACTTGAGCAATATGGCTGATGACACATCACCTATTACAGACATGCCATCAAATGGTCATCATGGGATAAACAAGCCTGTGATCTCAGAGATCACCAGGTTGAGTACTACAGAGCTGCCGGCCGATAGTAAGGTGTGTGATGGAAAGAGGATTTATATGTATGATTTGCCGGCAGAATTCAACGCAAACATAGTGAAGGATTGTGAATATAAGATTGTGGACTGGCTTAAATTTTGCCCACATGTACAGAATGATGGGTTTGGGAGTTCTCTGAATGATAGCGGTTGGCCAGAGTGGTTTGCAACAGACCCATACATGTTGGAGGTTATTTTCTACCATAGAATGCATCATTACCCATGCAGAACCCAAAACCCACTGCGCGCAGATGCCTTCTTCATACCATTTTACAGTGGATTGGATGCTCTGTATTTCCTGTATGGGCGAAACATGAGTGACAGAGCCTCACAAGGATTGAGATTGATATCATGGCTGGAAGAAAATGCACAGGAGACATGGAAGAGGTATGGTGGGCATGATCACTTCATCGTGATGGGACGCACAGCGTGGGATTTTGCGAGGCCGCTGAACCAGAATGTTGGATGGGGAACCAGCTTCAGGGTGTTGAAAGAGATGGAGAGAGTTACTAGTCTTTTCTTGGAGAAGAGACCATGGGAACAGAATGATCAAGCTATTCCATATCCAACCGCTTTTCATCCCACTTCCATCCAAAGTTTGAAGCAGTGGCAGACTAAGGTGAGAGCATCTCCTAGACCTTATCTATTTGCCTTCGTCGGAGCGCCTCGACCTGGCAAGCTTGGCAGCATAAGGCAATCTGTCTTAGACCAATGCTTAAATGCAAAGTCGTCATCTGCATCAATTGCAGCAAGTATTACATCCCAATTGGCCACAGTATCAGCATCATTGTCATCGGAAGTACCGTCTATCGGTGCATCTTCAAGGCCATCACTGGGATCATTTGCAGCATCAAAGCCCTCTTCACAAGGTTGCACAATTGTGGACTGCCAGCGAATCAAATGTGCTCACAACCCAAAGCCTATAGCAGAGGAGCTCCTCCTCTCTCAATTTTGCCTACAGCCTCCTGGCGACACGTCTACGAGGCGTTCGACTTTCGATGGCATGCTCTCAGGATGCATTCCGGTTTTCTTCCACAATGACTCAGCTTACACACAGTATCAATGGCATCTCCCAGCAGACCCAAGTAAGTACTCTGTGTTCATATCAGAGAAGCACCTAGGCCATGTGGAGAAGGTATTGAGGGGATATTCGGATCAGAAAATACAGGAGATGAGGGAGACTATCGTTGAGCTTATTCCGAATTTCATCTACATGAGCTCAAAGGCGGTGCCTGAGCTCATGGCTACACGGGGATCTTTGGGAATTAAGGACGCCTTTGATTTGAGCGTTGAGAGGATGCTGGACCGGGCAGCTGCTGCAAAGAGATTAAGATCAAGGCAGCTCCGTTAATTACAGCTGGCCTGGGATGAAACAAGAACAAATGATCTTTCCCTGTGTGGCTGCCTGCACAATTTAATCGATGGCTAAAATAACAGTACTTAATCAAACGATCAGGCAGCCTTCCATTCTTTTTTATCACAGATTCGAGCGGGCGCCGGGAGACCATGCTTATTATATTAGTTAATTACATGGTCGGGCAACGTAATCTCGTAATCCATTCTAACAATTTTCTCATAAATCCGATCGGAGAGGGCAGCTTAATGCAGGCATAATGATGACTTGACTCATCAATTTAGAGATCCAGTCGACATGTTAATTTCTGTACGTCATCATTTCATCATGTTGCAATTGGTCGCAGCTGCGAATCCCTTGTGCGCGTGGCAGTACACACTCTGTATGAACCCACTTATCAGTGATTAACACTTGTAAATTCTTTCAATGTTGTAGTACCGTCTTACGTGAATTGTAATTTGGTCAATTTAGGTGAGCCTTAGAGCGAACGATCGATCCTGTATCGATTGTAATTTGGTGAGCCAATTCATCGAATGGTCATCCGTGATCTCATTGTTGCAAAAGAGCTGCGTGGGATTCCGACTTGCTAAGGGACCAGCTTGAATACACATTACAAACGCTTCCCCCCCCAACAAGTCAGTATATAAACGTGTGTGTCGATGTCACATAAAAAGCCAAGTTTTCATGCACGAGCTGCATGGCGATCAATTAATTAATTAAGAGACAAACATATGCGGAAAAGTCATATATCGTTATTAAATTGGTGCCGCGCAACACACCACAGGGGCCAGACTCACTCGATCTTTTATTAGAAGTCGCGGAAGGGACGTCGAGTTCTTGTATAAGTTCTCTTGCACTTTACTTGAGACTGTCGCAAAGTCTAGCAAGTCCTAGTGTCACATCTTGTATTCTTTTATTTCTATGTATCATCTATTCAAAGGTTTGTCGAACCTCTCTCTCGCTCCCCGAAGCACCAAAAGTTGTCCCGAACCTCAGGTTATCTCACCGATGAAAGTTGTTCCGAACCTCAGGATATTTAAAAACTTCACCTTCACCTCTCTTTTGAAGACGAAATATATTAAAAAGTATGTACTTTCTTAATGGCTCTCTTCCCTCGTGGCAAGGCATTACTCTCAGACTCATACTCTCTCTCCCACTTCTCCATGAAGGCCGTGAAAGATGAGGTTAGGTCGTGACCTCTAGGCTCTCTCTCTCTTTCTCTATCTCTCGATTACGTAGGTAGGCCGTCAAAGATGAGGCCGTTATCCATGTTTCCCTCCCCTTCCCCCGTCCGGAAGCTTTCTTAGGGTTGGATGGGTTCCGGGCGTCGTTCGTAGGGGTGGATGGGTACGGGCAACTAGCGCCATTGGCAAGCAACAACATAAGCTGTGGTTGCAAAGCCCACGGCCTAGGCAGACAAAATGTCGGCTCTGGTGGAAGAGCTGAATGGTCGATGGTACACGGAGAGAGAGCGAGAGAGAGAGAGAGAGAGAGAGAGATTAATATAGTTACTTTTTACAGGAAAAGAGGGTAAAAGAGGTTAGAAAATGAGAGAGAGGTGTAATGTGTGTAATAAAAAGATTTATTAAAAATGAGAGAGCGAGATAATAGACTAAAGAGATTCGAGAGAGAGAGAAAGAGCTTGGGCACATGAGCCTCAAGGTCCAATAGGAGACTTATGTGGGAGTAGGTTTGGCACGGTTCCCCCATCGAGTCCCTAAGAGGAGCACCTTTCAAAGCTTGACTAACGTCTTCTCTATGTACTATCAAGCAAGGGTTAGGTAAGGTCTGGCACAAAACATATCCAATCAATTCCCTCTATGTTTACCTTTAAATGGCTTCAACCATTTGAGAATTTGATCAGGACATGTGCCCATAACTCCAATTGAATTCAAGCAAAGTGGCATAGACCTGGCAAACATGTGCCTCTCATTAAGGTAGTCTCCAACATGTCAAAGATCCATCGGAAGACTGATGAAGGGCCTTATGTGCTCAGGGTAAGAATGTGTGTGTGTGTGTGTGTGTGTGTGTGTGTGTGTGTGTGTGTGTGTGTGTGTGTGGGGCGGGGGGGGGGGGGGGGGGGGATAAAGAGATCTAAACATGAGAGAGAGAGAGAGAGAGAGAGAGAGAAGAATATTTTCTATCTATTAACAAAAGGTTATGGTTTTGATCACACTAATTATAGTGGTGATGTGGAGTGTGCCCTCTTTTGTGTGTGTGTGTGTGTGTGTGTGTGTAGAGAGAGAGAGAGAGAGAGAGAAGACAAATTTTAGGTAAAGTCTAATATGCATATAAGGAAACACACACACACACACAGAGATAAGGCAAATTTCAAGTAAAATATAATATACATATGAGGGGAGATATATATATATATATATATATATATATATATATATATATATATATATATATATATAGAGAGAGAGAGAGAGAAGGCAAATTTTAGGTAAAGTCTAATGTAAGCATTTCTTAACTACAAGTTAGCACTTTCACCATGAATCAATGCCATCAATCTCATTGCGTCCAATCAAAAATGAAATCCCTGCATTTGACTCAACCAACAAAATGACTCCTAACTATTTATTTACATGCACCCCCTCCTATTCCACGGTGCAAAATATACGAGTGACTACATGACCAATGTGTCCTTTGTCTTGACAACGAAACCAAAATGCCACGCTCTATGAACTTGATGTCAAGACTATTGGACACATCCTTATTCTTTCAAAGATTCTGACCTATGAATTCACAAGCTATCTCTCACCTAGCCAACTCGTGCATACAATAAATCTAACAAATCAACAAAAGTAGAGAATGAACTTGCCATACTTACCACATTGTAGTTGATGCATTAGCAAGCCACATTCTTGATCCATGTGCACACTCCTTTGCTATTACCCTTGCTTCCATTGTTGCCCACAAAGAGAAAAGTCTGTAACAATAAGCTTAAGGAGATCAAGTCTAGAAGAAGATAGCTCCATGCACCACCCTCAGACTCTTAGCTTCACACACTCTGGCTTGCATTTGTGTCTCACCAAGAGGGTGGGATGGAGAAGAAGAAGATTTAAAGATAAAAGGAGCTTCTGATTGCCATATTCCTCACTCCACACACACATTCTCACACTCCCTCTCTATCACTCAATAGACAATAGAGTAGCAAAAAAGCTAGGAGTCGAAGTTTACACATATATGAATAGCTTATTCTATTCTTTTTCATCCTTTTTATACATCAGGTTTAGCATTAGGGTTTTCCCATTCCCGCTTGGGTATCTAGCCCTTTTGATGGCTGCATAACCGGTCATCTCTTATTGCATGCTTTTCCTAAGGTGAAAATATAATAGAATCTCTTTGGTTTTGGAGTCTATGCTGTTGTTATAAATTGCATGAGATCAAGCCCGGTGTTGAAGGGGTTTTAGTCAAAATGTCGTATCCACTGAGAATTAGAGAGAGAAGGAAGTAGAGAATAGCAGATAGAAGAGAAGAAAAAGAATATACATGAGATTCAAATAAATCCCAAGAATACTAGAAATCAAGTTTTGTTCAAGACATGTCCATACATCATGAATCAATCATAAAATATTTTGCCAAGTCTACCAAAGCCTTTACACAATATAAAGACAAAGCTCAATAAATCAAAGCACTATGTATTGATAGAACCTGAGAAGATAAACAAAATCCTTGTATGGAACTCCAAATACACTTTAGTCCTATGTATTCCTAATTATTACAATAGTCATAAGCTAATTGTTTGATGGCTAAACTCCAAGACTAATGATTCTTGGATTGTTTAGACAATGTCTACTACTACTCGAAAGTAATCTCTAAGCATTAGATCTCCTCGAGCTCCCTGTTATACCAAACATTAGCTTCCTCTCTACTACTCAGATGGAAAATCTGATGATTCTAGGTTGGCTCCGAAAGGGGGGTAAAACTCTAAGATGCCCGGTCACAATTCTCCCGAATCGCTTATTATCCTCTCCTCACATCCAAAGTATTATTTGTTGTTTGAGAGCTGCGATCGCGCCCTGTGCGAATTCGGGAGGCCCTCTTTTTTGCATGAGATCGCTAAAAAGCCACTTGCTTTCTGCATGTCACCCTATTCTAGAAGTTTAATAAAAAAATAATATCCAAAATAGACTAAAATTATCCAAAAATCTCATATTTTTTAACCATCCATACTATGGACACTAACACTAATGACTAATATGACATTAACTCTCTAAACTAATATGAAAGCCGAATGATGATGCACTCCAGGGTTTTTCACACTATGTTCGCGCAGCGATACGACATCCACCCCCTCTGAACCTGCACATTCTTTGGTATGTACCACCAATGCATCCACCCGAATCAAACACCTATAGCGTCAACTTATTGCTCATTATGTACATAAGAAGGCATCCCCTTGGATCATAGATCAAAATTACTAGCATTTGCAAAACTCTAACACCATACCAAGCATCCATACCAGGGTCATCAGGCCTTGGATGTGCATCATATACTAGAGGTTGTTGAATCTCCATATACATGCTATCAATGCACCCATCAACAAATACATAGCAACATGCCTACTCTTTCATTGTCCAACGCATGGAAATCTGCTTATAGTGACAATTGTGTACCACATTAAACATAAACTGAGCCTCACTTGCATCCAAAACATGCTGACCATCACCAAAAATAGTGAAGCATTCCATATCTTGAAGCATCTTTGAATTGCCCATCAAGGCCTCTAACAAAGCATCATAAATATTTTCGAGCTATGGAGCATCATACATAGGATCCTCTATCTGCATAGCCTCTAGCTCATGAACTATCTCAAAGATAGCAACTATGTTGTACAAATCATATACATCCAGCAAGTCACCAATCTCCCTCTGAGTCCCTACATCAAGTAAAACATAAGCTTCATAAACCTCTTCAAATGCATTAAGAAAATCTGCATATGTAATGCCTGAATCTTCCACTATAAGATCTTCCAAAGCATCCATGGCCGTCTCAATATCACACTCCAACTTACATCATGGCTATTTGCCCTTTGTTTTACCCTCTTATTTGCTATATTGTTTCTGCTCTTGTCCAACCTCTTCCATAACATGCTTGGGAGGTGGATAACTTGCAACTTTAGGCCGATCCACACTTCTTCTTGTAACTCTCTTAGATGTGCCTGCATTATCTTCATCTCTCTTATGTTTCTCTTCCACAAGTACATTCGTGTTTTGCACTTTGGCTAAATATACACACACTGAATATGCATCTACCGATGATTCCAAGCTTTTCTCTTTTCAGTTGCATGCAAAGCATGTGTCCATGTTACAACCTTCGAAGACCAACCATCACTTGGCCAAGCATTCTATCCAACTGTAGACCAAAAGTAGCAGCATGTACAGTTGCATAAGCATTTTGGATAGCCAAGTCTTCTAGCAACTTTTGCATACCTCCCTTTCCAAAATTCAAAGCAAGACGCAATCCCATTTTTATGCATTGATCTTTCCATCTTTCCAAAAGATGAGCTGTACTGCTAAGGCCTCCTAATAAGCAGCACAATCCTTCCTTTCATGCTACAAACTATCACACCATATACATCTTTTCCTTGGTTTAGGGGTTGTTTCCTGTCCCCTTTCCTCGTCCTTTCTCATCCACTTTTGCAACCTTCAACTCAAGATCTGACGTGCCTTTAACTAATACACCAAATATATCTTCCCTAATAGTGGGAACAGCAGGTGCAGCTATAGGATTAGTCATAGAAGCAAGTGGCTTACTGAATATATCAATTATTTTACCCGTAACAGTGGGCAAGCTAGATATATGCAATATTTATCTTCTTCTATGCTTTTTCACCAGTGCATTAACATCATCCTTAACATGCCTCTATTGTGTTTTAAGCCATGACTCTATAGTCTGATCCTCTAATAAATCATCAAGCTTCTCTTGAAGCTTAAGATCTATCGCTTGTAGAAACAATTCAATTTTTTTCCCTGTAAGAGCCTGCTGTTCAGCAAGATCTAACTACTCAAACCAACTTTCAAATTCTATTGATAACTCTATAGCTGCAAGACCCTTACTGGGTTTTAGAACAACCTAGTCTTGGAAAGTCTTGTGGGTAATCAATGTGATTTCTTCAATGTAAAATTCTTCCTGGAGTGTCTTCTTGAAAGCTACCCAGTCAGCATCCTGTATGTACAATTCAATAACTCGAGCTTTGAATTCATGTATAGTGACACATACAAAATATTGGATCCATGTAACTTGAACCCCCCCAAAGAACTCCATCTTTTGAGCATAGGTATACAAATATGCAAATATGTTCCTGCCAATAAACAACTTCTTCTCATGCTCTACTATCTACTACATAACGTTTATCATAACAATTTCTATTTGAGCATAAGTTTGCATCACCTCTTGTTGTTATTGTACATGCATAACCATGTTCATATTTTGCGCTAACTACTACAAAATATCACTAAAAATTGTGTTTGAAGGTTCTCCCATCGTGCCTTTCCTTCCGATGACCTTTTACATCGAGTTCTCCAATGTCAGAGGGGTTTTAGTTAAAAGGTCATATCCATCAAGGATCAGAGAGAGAAGGAAGTAGAGAATAGGAGATAAAAGAGAAGAGAAAGAATAGGCAGGAGATTCAAATGAATCCCAAGAATACTAAAAATCAAGTTCTATTCAAGACATATCCATACATCATGAATCAATCATAAAATCTTCTTGCAAGTCTACCAAAGCCTTTACACAATGCAAAGACAAAGCTTAATGATTCAAAACACTATGTATTGATAGAACTTGAGAAGGTAAACAAGATCCTTGTATGGAACTCCAAAATACACTTCAGCCTTGTGTGTATTCTTGATTATTACAGCAATCATAAGCTGATTGTTTGATAGCTAAACTCCAAGAAAAATG